>NC_072852.1:104670748-105314498 GCF_028858705.1 Grus americana
GAAACATGCATGCTGTTTTAACAAAAGATATATTTAAGAGGAAAAAAAAAAAAGTCTCACATTGGGTGAGGCAGGCACTTAATTGCACTGAGACTCTGCTTTTGCAACACATACGGAAATTCAAATTACTCGCATCATTTGGCTATTTATCCAATTCATTTAGACTCAGTTTAAACTGTATATGCTAGCAGAGAGGTCACATTAGAATAATGGCGACAGCTGTTATAGCTAGTATATTTACAAAACTGTTTCTGCTGTATTATTTTGTGACAAGTTCTACACTGTGAAGATGACTGCTTCTGTGTTGCTTGATCTGTTTGTGATAAAACCTTTTCCTTATCTCTGTGTAGTCAGCACATCATGAACTTTTTCCTTTTTAAAGCAGATTTTTTTTCCTCTGTTGGTCACTAAGATTAGGTAATCGCAGCACACATTTCACTGTGTTACACCTTAAACCTGTTGGAATAGCCTAAAGCTAATAAATTATGTAGCAGACTACTTTAAGAATCATATATAGCCAAGAACATATGAATGTCCTGATCAGCACCAGCAATTGATAATGGACCCTCGAGGCAGCCTCAGTCATATTTTTCAGTTAAAAAAAAAAAAACCAAAACCACAACAAAAACACAAACCTTTAAGTTGGTTGGGATTTGTCCCTCCAACACAATATATTCCTTGCTGTGAAATACTTCACAGCTGGCACATTAAACTTGCATTTAAAATCACCTTCTGATCTACGAAGTTGAAACAACAGTTGTTTAAAAAAATGTTTAAAAAAATTTAAAAAGTTTCTATTGTTTGTTAAGGGAACTGCAGGTCCATATGCCTGATCCCTACACTGGGCAAAGTAGAAGGGACTATAACAGAGAGTGGAGTTAGTAGAAAGTGTGGATAAATATGATTTATATTGGAAGAGTCGACATGGCTTTTCTGAAGAGATGCCTGGAAACATTGCAGTTCTGTAAGGAACAACAAGCACATGGTTAATGATGTTCCACCTAAGGAATTTACAAAGATTTCCAAAAGGCTTTCAAACAAAGCCAAAATCATTCACTACAGGTTTTAGGTTTGTTTTGTTTTAAAAGGAAATCAGGCAACCACCTGAGATAACAAGAAAGGCATAAGCCATAGATTGTAAATCCTTGCAATTCATTTCAAAACATCTAAAAAAAGTCAATCAGGAGCAGTCAACATGGATTTACAAAAAGCAAATCATGCTCGACCAACCTAATTTCCCCCTGTGACAAAATGACTGTCTATACAGATAAGGGAAGCACGGTGAATGCAATATACATTGACTTTTGGAAAGCTTCTGACCATCCCACAACAGCATTCAGATTTGAAAGCTGAGGAAGCCTTCCAGTTGACGAGTAAAAACACTGAATTAAGTGACTCACAAGAGAGTCCTCTGGCATTACGAATAAAGCACAGACGCATAGAAAGTATTCTGTACTGTTTGAACAATGCATTTATTACATTAGATACAACATAAAAACATTCTGAACTTTAAATATATGCTATAAAGAAGCACAGTGGCTCAATGGCAAAAAGTATACACATTGCAGAAAGAAAAGCAAATAATCAGATATTAACTTGAGCATTAAAAGGCAGCTCCAGAACAGCAATCTAATTCAGGAATTAGATTAACAGTCATTATTATATCTCTCTCACTCCTGTCTAAAATCCTTCTTTTCACTTATTAGCAGGATATGCTTAGGAAAGGAACATGAAATGGAGGTAGTTCAGTGAACCCCAGCTTGATTGGTTTTTTTGTTTGTTTGAAGTGTTTCCTAATTCTCTGGAGTTAAGCAAGAACGTGGTTGGTAGGTTCCCTCTGACAATGAACCAAGGAAACGTCAGTAAGAATTGTGGCTAGCAAGCCAAATACATCAAATAGCGAGCAACCTGATTACCAATCTTTAATAAAGGTTAAAACCAATCTATCAGGAGGGCAAATTTATCAAAACAAAGTGTTGTGACAGACCTGAAATATGTTTTCTTTTGAGAATCTGTCTCTCGGGCATTTTCCATTTTCCTCTAGAATGTAAAAAAATAAAAACAACACTTTCCCATAGGGCATTAAAAAAAGTAAGCTCTGGCTAGATCTCTAATCAGAGTACTCAGCAATGAAGAAAAAACACTCTATCTGATGTCTTCCATCTCCCACTGTCAAAAGGAAGTTAGACAGGAATATACTAGTATTCCCAGAAAAGAAGTTATCTGTACCACTTGTCCAGCAGTCCCTCTGAAGCTGCATTTCAAGCACTTTCATTGTTCCCAATTGTCTATAGACAAACTAGTGTACTGGTGTCTGATAGCCAATTCCCCTATGTCATCCTTCACATAGCTCTTTTTGTTTTCATGTAAGTTAATTGTTTACACACAATATTGGCCTTTTCTGGTATTAAGCACAGTTCCTACTTTCACAGCTAAATAGAGTTATTCTAGGCCGTGCCAAGAAGCTACAGTATGCTATTCAATAAAATTAGAACAAACAGGAAAATTTGTCACCGCATAAAATGCAGCACTAATTCATTTTTCATGACTGGAAAAATGTAATTATAGAGCATTTCTAATACAAAAGACTTTGCTGCATAAACAACACACATTTTGCAAGTTCCAACTAATTAAAAAAATACTTAAAAAGTGAATGGTGTGGCAATGCTGTACGAATTAAGGATGGGAAAAGAGTGACAGAATATTCATTCATACTTTTTTTAATCAACCAACTGGGATACAAAGATATTGTTTATGAGGTTTCTGAATATATCAAGACCAAGTGGAATTACATAACACAAACGATAAAATAAATATAATTCTAAAGCCGTTTCAGTAAATGACTGAAAGTCACCAGTATGAACACCTAATAGGCCTAGAGTTAAGGTTCAGTTAAATTATCAGAACGGAAACATAAATACCTACTGACAAATATTTCTCGCTGCAAACATAAGAAACAGAACATGAATGAAAATATCCTTGAATCAGCCCTCCGGGTTTAGTTCAGAAGCCCATTGACCGCTTCTTTTATCTAAACGCCTTGGCTAGAGAGGGGGTTTTTGTAATCAGCGGTCTAGAAGGCTCAATATGGTAAGAGGAAGAAGAATAATTCCCAAAGATGGGAATTTCTTCCTCTCAAAGTTCATATGAACCTCTCTTTCACCCTCATTTTAGCAATTTCAGTTCAACATCTTTCCATTGTGCCCAAACCAGGGTTGACAGCTAACCTGTATAGAATGCAGGTATGGAACCATGAAAAATTTCACAGAAATGTAATTTAAAACTGTTTTGTTAATTTTACGCTGCTAGTACCTATTAAAAAATACCTCTACAAGAAAATGTATCAAAACTATTATTTGCAAATGAGTGGATCATGCAGCAACATAAGCCTGGAACATTCATTGTGGTGGTCAGAAGAAAAAGGATTGTATTCTTAGGGCAGGCTATGTGCAGAATTAATTTGTTGTTCACAACACATCCCAGCTGTGGACTGAATTTTCAAATGCCATTCAGAACTGCCAATGTTATAATTCCCAATTTCTCTTGTTGTTTATCTTATTGTACTAGTATTACATGAAGTTTACATTAGGCTGAGCCGATTCTTTATTCTAGCAGCGATGAGTAATCATACCACTTCACGTGGCAGGTATTAGCTTTTTCAGAAAAAAAAAATAAAACAAACACGAATCTGGAGACTGTAATTTTGAAAAAACTATGCAAAAAACTTAAGAAATTATGAAGAACTTGTAAGTTTCAAACAAAAGAAAACTGTTAAAATTTGCAAAGGCCATCTTTAATAAAGTCAGATGTACCATAGTACTTCAGAACAATGATACTCAGCATTTACACTGCAATTATTTAATAGCATGGAGTCCCAGTCAACAGTAAAGGTCCAGTTTGCATAAGGCATTCACAGAAAAGAGCAATTTAAGAACAGAGAATGCATTTTAACATGATGAGCAGGGAAATATGCATGTTGGATGACAACGAACACTTCATTTCATTCCACACATCTCAGAGGTTTAAGTATCTAACTTAAGACTGTAACATTGTCAGATAAACAGGTCCGAAATTTGCCATCACTAGAAATGGAACTGTAAAATGAGGAACCTTCTTGTCTTTCAGAAGGCCATCAGGGAAAGCAGAAGGGAACAGAGTATTGCTGATCCACTACCATTTAAGTAGGATGCATAGAATCCCAAAAGCACCATGGTTTGAATAATCACTGAAAAAATGGTAATGTACAGACTCAGTACCCAGCCAGAAGAGTTTTAATCCATCCTGTCTCACCAAGGGAATATTAAGCTTTTTCAGCAAATGAAGCAAGTTATTTTACTTCACACTCTTCCTATCAGAATTGTAATACTGTGTAGCAAACACTTTATAACCAGATGGTCTAGAGAGGGAATTCATGAAGCAGTATTCTCCAAGCCCTCTGGTTAGAGCTCTTATCTGAGACAGGTGATATCCATCCATCCATTTATCTGAAGACTTAGGTGGAAGTCTGTTCTCTGATTTGGTATGAAAGAGATGCCAAGATATTCAAGTGGTGGTCCTTTTTCATGTATGATGAGAGATCCCTTGGAAGTTTATTTAGTACACACTGATTTTCATTCACATCCAGACTCCCAGACAAGTAACTAAAGATCATCCTTCAGATATCTTACTTCCTACACCAGTGTCATTCTACGCATCTGGGCTTTAATTTCTTGCCAAGAAAGAGAAGACAGCAGGCTAAACCAAAAGTATACTCATAATTTCCTGATGGCTTTCATCTGCCAAGACAGACATTTACCTAACCCAGGCAGTCAAGAATTTCTATAATGTCATGTAGTGAGACATCAAAAGATGTCGGCTATAATCTTCCCCTCTACATTAACTTTCTGGAAAAGTAGCAGTAAATAGGGTTTACAATAGTGACTTAGCTTTCATACACTTTACAAAGAGAAAAGACTGATTATGACAGCAAACTATCAGTCTCCAAAGCCAAAGTGCAAGTGTAATGCAGAAAATATAGCAAAAAACTGCAAATTCCTTTTTTGCCTTATGAAGATCCTTAACATTATACTTAGAGAATTCAGTTGCCCTCTACCAAACTAGATATTCCATTACTGCACTCCAGTTCTTTTCTCCCTCATGTGAATTCAGCCATAAACTCAAAATATTGAAAGAAGGGAAAAAAACCCCCACAAAGATACATATATCTAACGTAACTATCAAGCCAAACTACAAGAGCACTGTCCAGCCGGGTTTTTCCCCCAACATCCTTTTCTCTTGGAAAGCTCCTTAGCTCTTTCAGCTTCTAAAATACAGATCATTTGAAAAAATGAATGGCCATTAACATTACTAAATAAGAAACATTAACATTCAATGAAGCAAAGCTTTGGACTTATGTTTTTTTAATGGAGATTAGGAATACAGATCATATGGATACTAGTACACAAAACATCAGTTCCTACTCCTCTGTAAGAACAAGAAAGATCTTTGTGATCCATTACAGCGCATATGCTTTTTCTAGTTACAGCATATGTTGGCTTCTTTCAGACAATAATGTAAAAAGTGTAATATAAATTACATTCCAGTTTGGAGAGACAGATTAGTATCTCATTTTACACAGCTGTAATATGCTGCATTTTCACTATTGATTCTTAAATAGAGCTAGTTATTTTCTAATGGAATTCTGGAAAATGCTAAATACTATCAAAATGTCTCAGACATGATAAACCTTTTATGAAAGCAGATATTTCAGGGCACACTACCTGAGGAGGTTAGCGTCCACTGTCTGCAACTTCAGGACAGATTGCCATCATGTCAGCAATTACGTACAACTTGGGTGAAGGGGCAGGGAACAGCCTTTCCGTGCCCAGGTTTCCATGTCTCCTTTCTCTGGAATAGGGAGCCTGAATGCACTTTGGAGCACAGGCTTCAAGGAGAAATCTGAGAGTGCCTCTGCCCAAGAGCACATGAGAAGTCTGAGCTGGAGCCTGGTCTACGAAGGCTTCCAGCTCCTGGCTAAAGAACTGGGAGATTTCTACAGTGTAGATAACTATGAGCAAACTGCCTTAAAAAAAAAATAAATCTACAAACTCTTCAGCATATCACCTTTGTCTCATCTGCTGCAAAACTGCTATTGATTAAAATATTGATCACTATTAGCAATGTGAAACAGGCAACAGAATGAAGTTCCATCGGTAGTTTCTAATCTGCTACAAGTTTGGGGGTTTGCGTGGTTTTTGGTTGGTTGGGGATTTTTTTGTGGTTTGTTTTGGGTTGTTGTTGTTTTTTTGAAGTATTGAGATAGGTTCCATAATATTTTTTCAATTATTATTGGGTGTTTTTATCCTAAAAGTAGACATGGGAAAAATTGTTTTACCTCAAACTGGAAAAACAAAATCAAACCAAAAGTTTTGGTTTCAAGTCAACTGTTCACGGTTTTTAATGTGTTTCCTGTGAATTAAAGATGCTAACCTGAAATTAGCACCCAATGCCTCTGATGAGACACAGTTAAGTTGTTTAATATCAGTAAATCTTTTTGTAAAAGAAAAATCCTGAGATCTTTGCCCTTTCCCCCCACCTCCCAAGCTGAAGACAGGAAATTTTGTTCACACCTTCTCTGATGGCACTGTCTGTGCTAATAGCTTGGCACCTTTTTGGACCAGAAGATGGAAGCCTTTCTGGCCTGGGTGGAAACATGGACAGCATGTTATCCATAAAACCTGTCTGCATCCTAAATGACCCTCCACCATGCTCTATCCAAGAGAGATTAATGAGACCGATTTCCTCTCTGTCTGCTGCTCTGTGTGTTTGTGTTCCATGCTGAAATCATGAAGAGCTTCAGGGCAGAATTAATAGAAATTGATTAAAACAAACTAGATCTCTATTTTTCTTCATTTGTGCCTGGAAAATATGTTGATACATTACATTAAATTTCATCAGTAAAAGGAACAGTTCAGGATGTATTAAATATCCTGATTAATATTATTTTTTTCTTTTAATACCTTGTATTCTGAATCTAAGATGAAGATCAACTTTTTTTTTTTCCCCCTAGGAATTCTAATAATAACTACACATTTTCTTAATACTCTCAGTACGAAAAGCATAAGGATAAGAGACTGGCAAGGAATCTTCCACTGGTAAGACTCAAAAAATTTAATTTTGCTCATTAAATGGCATAAGCATTCAATCCATCAACTGAAAACATGAAGCAATGAATAAATACCACACACAAAGATAAAAATCCAGAATCTTGGGAAAGTAGAGAGAGAGGGGGAAGGAAAACTGTAGTCATATTTCTAAGTTCACAGAGCACAGAATTGCAGAGTTCAAGCTGAAGCGATGGCTTATCCTTTCCATAGCAGATTTGTGAGATCAGATTTAAATCTGCTTTACTGCTTTCCCCAAGGACTCCCAACAGCCAGCAGCAGCCTGAAGGTACAGTTGGGATTCTCTGCACATTTCCTTCTGACCACAGAGAGTATCAACAGCTCCAGTCTTCTCAGGTCTTCTGACTTCATGGTCTTGGGTATGCTGCGGGAATAGGTATTTACAGCCATTCTTTTTCTAACAAGATACTTTTTTCCGAAAGACATTTTGGGTCTTATTTAGCAAAGATTATCAAGTATCATAGGCATTCTTTCTATTCCCAAAAATAGCTTTGTCAACTTTGTAATTTCTGAATCAAGCTGCAGTCTTGAAGCTGATCTACATGTTAGTGAGCACTTCAGTAACCAAGTACTACGCATGTGTTTGACTAATTTTATTTCCTTCTATGTTTTAAGATTGTAATGTCAGAAAAGATTTTCAATTCTTCTCAGAATAAAAATACACATATACTGTACTAGTTATTTTTATAAAGACATCAGCACTACTCTCATATTTAACATATCCATATTAGTTTACACAGTAAAACATCTGTCCTTTAATTCCCCAGTCCAGCACCCTTTCAAATAATTCCAGCTGCACAGCACTCCAATCCTATTTTCTCCAAACTTGATGTTAATCTTAAGTCTAGCATGATGTTTGTTTCCTATTTCAGGGCCCCAAAATGTAAACAAATTTCTTCCAAAAATGTACTCTTTGATAAAGGAACTAGCCAGAAGAAAAGTGATGCTAAATAAACTACAATTTCTATTTCACTTTAACAGTACACACATCCAACCACTACAAGCATTCAAAACTCTTAAAAAAAAAAACCAAAAAAACCCCCACCAAACAACAACAAACCCAACAAAATTTAGTCCACCAACCACCCTATTTAGATATCCAATATACAAAACCTATTTGCTACAACATCAGACATATGCAGAAGTTACAGCGTTCTTTCCATTAAGTTTCCAAAATGAACAGCCTTGGAGATGAAAAGACACAGTTATCAGGATGATCTCCCCAATGTGAATGCCAATTTTGCAGAACATAAGACTGCATGCACTAAAGATATAAAACGTTTTTTCTGGGTCAAGAGAGATTTCAGGGCAAAAAGCTACATTTACTTCATCTGAATAAACGATAAAGAATAGAAATCCATTAACTCAACTAGAAGATCGACATTACATCTGTTTTCAGTAGACTTGACTAATCTAGACTCCATTTCTATAACTGGATATTCTCCATTTTGAAGAAATAAGTGACAGATTTGACAGAACCATGTTTACATTTGCATTGTAGCAAACAAGGAAAAAGAAAAAGGTTGGTCAAACTGCAGAAGTAGTAACAATGAAGTAAGAAAAACTACCAAGGAATTAAGTTGCTAGGATACTGAGCACTAATGTGAAATCAGATATAGCAATTAAAGTAAAACTATACTTTCAGGATGTAAAAGAACAAAACCATTTATTAGTCTGAGCTAAGTAATTAAATGGAATATTGAAAACAGAAGTAAATGAAAGAAAGCAGTTCAAAATACTACATAGTCAATTTGGTATCAAAAGCTTGAAAGATCAATTGATACTCCATTACAGTGACAGATATCAATCTGACAGTACTAAGTACAGATTAGAGCCTACATTTTCACTTACACCATCAAGATGATCTTCTATTTTGGAAAGTTGTAGTTTAAAAATTTTCTCAATGTTACTGAGAAGCTAGTGGTAGCACAGAATAGTAAAAGCCAAGTGCTCAAACAAACAAAAAAACCACCCCAAAAAAAACCTCACCCAAAAAACAACCCCCAAAATTTTCCACTTTTATTTTTCCCCACTTAGATTTCTCACTTCCAGTGTGTAGGCCAAGATTTGGGAAGTGGATCAAAGAAACTGGTTTGTATATAAAACCTCAAGTAAGCCTCTGCAACAGTTCCCTTTTAGTTAGCTTTAATCTGCTTAAATACTATAGCTGTGTGAGAAGAAATTCCTCAAAAGAGTGAAACTAATTAGGTAACAAAAATAAAAATCAATAAAAGGGAAATATTGAGATACAGAATTTGCCTCAATTTGTAGATGAAACAAGCACATCAGCTTAAAGCAATGATTTTTCTAGACTCTAGTAGCATCAAGCTTGCCTTTGTATGAATATGCAAATTATTCTTGCCACATTTTCATTGAATCAAGATTTACAAATTCAGCCACAAATATGAGAAGTCAGTGCACCTGCTAGTATGCAACAATAAATCCTTCACATACTTCTTTAGGCACCTGTGATTTCTTTAGGTTATGGAAACGTTGACTTCTGCATCCCAGGCATCCTAGCTGTGCAAGTTCCACATTATCATTAGCTTGACTGAAGTTATTATCTGTATTTTGTATTTTCTTTGACCAACCGATAGCAAGTTGAAGCACTTCTTAAGGGTGGTGAGACTCAGCAAATCTTGAAAGCTTCAACTGAAAATCCTAAATACAAAAGCTACGCGTCCAAAAAAGATCATCTACAACTACAGCAGCCGACTAACAAAGCTAATAGCATTCATTGTCAGTATACTGAATATCTAAGTATCAATATATCAATTATATAGGTAATATATTGAAGAACTATTACAAGTTCTAACTTCAGAATAGAACCTCCTGCCTTGACTCTTCAGGCATTTTTCTGGAAGACTTACTGACATACAGACACACCTTCTCACTCCAGTTTCACTATGATTTTGTCTTTCATATACAAATTAAATTCCAACTAACACATTGGGTTAACCTCTTCCCTTACTTCACAAATACTGCAGTTCAATATGGCTGCATTTTAAAATAAATTCAAAGTATATTCTGATACTCAAAATCTTCCACAGAATAAATTCAATATGAGAAATTACTTTCCCTCCATGAAAATGATCTTTTCTGAAATCAATGGTCCATTGAAACAATTAACTATCTACACATAATAAAAGCTTGGGAACTTGAGAAAAAAAAAAATAAAGGGTTTACTTTACAGTAAGATGCGATGATAGAAATCACTACCTTTCTATCAAAAGCCACAATACATCAAAGCACTTGAAACACCTATATTATCACATGCCTCTTCAAAGTACATAAAACGTTATCCCTTCCAAGCAAACTGTCCAGGAGCTCAGCCACTGTACGTAAAACTCAGTTATTAGTCTACATTTTCTACAGTTGTTTCATCCATGCATATTTATGCAAACATACAGCATGTACAAATCATTAAACTATTGCCCTACAGACTAAAAAGTTAAAATATTCTACTTGGAAGACTCAGACGTTTTCATAATGTGAACCAGAGATGAAAGAGAAGACAACGAAGCTATCTGTCACAGTGAGGGGTAGCATACAGGCTACAGAGCAGGCAAATACTGACTCCTGTTGGACTACACACATCTAGAGTTATGCTTTCTGTATCAAGTGCTAGCCTACAAAGGTTGGAAAAAAAGGTATTCATACAACTCAAACTCCAGCAGTAGTTTATTCAAATCTATTATGGCACACATTCTGATCTAAGTTTATTCCAGATACATATGGTTTGTTTTTTCACTTAGCTAGATATTTCATGATATATACACAATACTTCTATAAAACAGACACAATCAGAAGACCAAGCTCAATTCTTTTTGAAAAAAGGAATAGACGTATTTTTTTTTCCTTTACGAATCCCATTTTAAGATTTTTTTTTTTCCAAGAGAAGGCTGGCCTGAAAGTATGGAAAGGTTGTTAGATCATCATTATTTTAAATGCAACCCAAGAAGCTACATCACTATCAGCAAATTATGTAAACTTGATAATAAATTTATTTTTAATTGAACTATTCACATACTTAAAATCTTCTTTCATCCAGCTCTCCCACATTCTAAAAACAGATTGAGAACTGGCAGAAATTATTAGGACCTTAAAGCTCCAATTTTTATGCTACTGAATTTTGGGAATTAAACCATTTCATTATATGCAACTGTCCAAACTGTAACTTTGGCACAACCACCCCAAAGGCATGCCTCGAGCATAGCGGAAGCGTGCCACGGCCACCATCCTTCATGCTTCCCCTGCCCCTCTGTTGCACCCTCCTTTAAGGGGCTGATGAAATTCAGGGGTCCTGGGTAGTCAGGGGCAAGCGTGGTGCGGGCACCTCAGCTCCCCAGGGAGCTGCCCGTAGCCAGAGTGGATACGGCTGAGGGTCCTGAAGAGATCCGCCACATGCCACCTGTCTTAATCCAGGGAGAAAAAAGTGCCCCAGGGAAGTCCTCAAAAGCAAAGGTTTTTTGGTGGTGTTTTTGTGCATTTGAGAACCTTTGGTGAAATATAGTTTCAGATAAACATGGGTGTCAGAGTAGGAACCCAGTTTTATACGGGTATGTTTTGTGAGGCTTGTCAAATGGAGTCCAACATGTCGGAGAAAGGGTTACTCAGTGGTTTTTTTAAATGGAGCAGCTTATTCTACAATATGCAAAGGGAAAGACCATTTTGGGCAGCTATCGGTAACACACAGCAACCACAAACTATAGAGGTGGCTCCCTAAGTAAGTGACCGTAATATGCATGGAGCAAGTAGAGTGCCAAAACAGAAACATGAGTGTCAAAGTAGGAACCCAGTTTTATAAGAGGGCATCTGCAGAAGGGTTAGGCAACAGCCAGATGTTTTAAGCATGCATTAGAAACATCCCGCTGTTCTAAGCAAACACTAAGGGAACTCAGAAAATACTTCCTATGTGCACACACATCCAGGAGGAGAAAAAAGGAGAAACATATGGATAAGGGTGTGTCAGAATAGATTTCAATTTAACACTACTTGAAAGCATATGCTAACCGCACCTTTGCAATAAAACTAGTAGCGTAATTCCAATGGGTGGAAAATCATGACAAGAAAAGAATAAAGAAAAACTTTACAACCAACATTTTTTTTAAATCGTCCGGATGCTCCAAATCAGTACTTGCATTAAAAAAATATCCAGACTTCCAACGTTAATGTGTTTTACCACACCAGTGAACTGACACCTATGAAGAGAGTCTACAAGTACAGAAAATGAAGTGGTCTACTTAGAGGCGCCAGAGCAGACTGAGCATTTAAATTAATTAGCTTTGCAGCTCCTAAGCGCCACAGGCAAACTTGCTGTCCCCCACCACATTACACAGCAAACATATGCCGTATGCAGTTAGGAAAAAAAATATTCATTTTTCTACTTCTAAACAGAGAAAGCTGACAAAGAACATACCAAATACAGTACAGACACAGGCAAACAAGTGCTAAAACCAGCTCAGTCTTATCTTGCAACTTTAAGCACTACAACAGAGTGGTTATAACCACACCTTGAATATTGAATTCTTCTAACTTATAACATTGCATAATGATTTTATTATTAGAGATCAATAACAGCTCTGTGTTTCTATCACTTTTGGCTGTACCTATTAATTTGTAACCAAAATATTCTCCCTGTATAATCACATTTACCTTTACAAATATGGATTATCTTCCTACATAAAACTACTCTGCTGTAGTAATTTTACTGTGCAAAAAAAAAAATTGTTCTCAAAAACCCAACGATTTGAGAGTTTTCAAACCAAATAAACACTCTTCATCAAATTCAACACCAACATTGAAGTCGTACTAGTTCATAAATACAACTCTCCAGGCCTCGCACTGCAGAGTCCAATAACAGGCTGGCACGTGGCGTTGACGACAGATGCAGCAGAGGCAGCACTGACACATGTGGTGTCAAAACACCTGCGTGCAAGACCCAGTGTGGGGCAGAACAGGGGTACTGGGGTTCAGAGTTCCAGTCAGATGCAGCTCAACTCCAGCAAGCTAATCTCTGCAATTCATGACATCAGTGAGCGATAGCAAAAACTTTTCAGCTTCATAGAAGTTATGGACCTGCTGAATTCTGATGCCCTGAAACTGGATATTTTCAATTATTTCTATGCAGGATCTTTAAGATAGCAATTATCTGCAAGTATGCATGCAAACCGCTGATTTAGAGATTTTAACAACAGAACTTGGGAAGTTACTTTTCACTGTTCAAGGTCCAGCACTCTGAAAGAATGAGCTCCCAGCGGAATCTGTTACCCCTTCTTTTTCTCAGTCTCAAGTCACTCGAATTCCCTACTCCTCAATATCCATTGTATTACAACAGCATCTACAATGCTGTACACGTCTACTCCTTGCACACAACATTCTCCCGATCCAGTAACAGGCTCTGCCGCAAACTGCCATTGAATCAGACAGACAGCTCTTACAACCCAAGAGATGCTGCTAGCTTGTTTATGTCCAACAGATGGGCCATAAACTTTGAGGCAGCTGAAAGAAGATATAAAACTGGCCAAATAGTTCTGATAAGCCAGGAGGAAGCTGCATTCACAAAAGGATCCAGCAAGCTGTCCCTGCTGTCCCCTCCCAAATACCCTGCTAGTGGATGAGGGAGAAACCAGCCATTTCGGATGGTTTGGCCAAATAGAAAAAAAAAAAAAAAAATGGAGTTTGCTTTGACTTACTTTGACATGTAGAAAAGCATGCCCATGTCTTCTACTGTTATATTTTTCACTTTCACCTGAAAGATCTAAGACATCCGGAAAGGAAGAAGGAGAAGGAAGTGTTAGCTTTGGATTTTGGTTCTGGGATGTTTTGTTCTTTTGGGTTTTTTTTGAACTTGTAAATTTGACAAATAATTTCAGACAAACTCTAAAGATGGATAACAAAAGATTACTCTTAGCTTGTGCAAAAGCCAGACATGAAGCTGAGAAAAGAGCTAGACAGAAGCAGAGAATTACTTCCACTTTAAAAACTGAAATTTTCTGACTTCCTCATTTTTCCTTGCATATACTCAAGTTACAAATTATTCCTGAACTGAAAAATTGTTCTAAAAGACAAGATAATATGAAAAACATAGTATTTTCTTATTACCGATTACCACCCTGAGTTCCAGAGGAAGGGGAAGAAGTCAGCCCCTCCTACGCAAGTCAGGCAGCTTTGCTGCAACCGCAGCTCTCGTATACAGTTGCCCTCTTACCACGCTGATCACATCCCGCCACTTTTCAGATCTCTGAACTCACTAAAGAACTGAAGGAAAATGACCATTTTCTCCATTTTCAGCTTGACTACATCCTCTCTCTCTTCATTTATTCCTTCTTCTCCCATAGCCAGAAAATGAAAATTCATCTCCGGGCAGGTTGTGGAGAATAACCTTTTCAAAAGTACTTCTGAAATATGCAAAGTTATCCCTGCGGGCATGAGGTTATGTAAGAATCGAGCTTAATGAACTTGTGGCCAAGGTGAAGAGAAATAATGACATGGCTTCTTGATGGCACAGATACCTCTGATGTAAAAACAAGAAAATGAACAGCTTTTTTCTTATACACTTGAAATCTAGAATTTGAGAGTTAGAAGCCTCTTTCCCCACTGAGTACAGAAAAAGTCTAGGCAGCTAAGCGAAACTAATGCACATTACAACTCAATGTACACAGTTAACATGAGCTAACATGAATCTTACGCATTATAGCCAGCATGGAGCCAATTAAAAATATAAATAAGTAAAACTCCCTTAACCCCCAGCACTTACAAAGATTTAGTTAGGCGTTGATGAAACAGAATTGAACTGACATATTTTTAGAAAGTGCAGAAATGCTTAAAAGGGTGAATATGCTATTTACATTCAAATTTTTTTTCTGTGAGGTGCTGAGTTAGTTGGAGGCATACGCTTAGTCCAAAAAGTTCCAAAGCTTGTTAAGGTGAAAAACACTCATTAAGGTCAAGTATTATCATCAACAGAATCAAATATCATAAGTAATAGCACCACACAAACTTACATAAAAGGTAGCGTCATGAAGGCGTCTGTCTTATAACCATGTTAGAATACCAGTCCAAAACCAGAAAAGCCAACATGCCAGCATGCCAAATGGAGCATATGCCTTTTAAGAAATTCATAATTATATTGGAGTGAAGATCAGGGCGTTTATTTTACTGACTAAATTTGTTAGAGTGTCCTGGATCACAGAATTTGAAAGTGAGCTGAGAACTGCTGATGTTTGTTACTGGAAGATGCCCTTTAGATTATTACCTTGAAAGCTTGCTGTGACAGGAGTCTTTTGAATGCTTATGGGTGAATAAATACTGAATAAACATGGAGACCTCACAAGATTCAAGGAGACAGGAGTGGGAAAGTCAGAGGTTGTTTCCCTTCCTTCTGCCACAGTGGACAATCGAGGAAAAATGAAGAAAAATGCAGTTTGATTTTATATTCAAAACAAACAAACAAAATCAGTAATATACCATGATTAAACCAAGAACAAAATGTTAACATTCTTGTTTTATGGTATTAGCAAAACAGGAGGAGGAAAATACTCACCAATAGCTATGTGGACTGTATGACTGACTTTAACCTAGGAAGAAGGCTATGAATTCAATCAGTTCTTCCTGGTCTTTACTGGATAACTATTACAAAAATCAAGGTTTACTGTACAGTTTAAAACAACATAAGGTATCAGAATCTTATATATTTATACAATTATTTTAATATATTTTATATACATGTATTTGTAAAAATAACAATATTTTTTTAATATATTAAAGTTTTTCAAAATAATATAATACCTACATTTGAAACATGTCTGGTTCTTTTTTTACTCACACACATTTGGCACATTGCCCTGACCAGTTAAGGTATTTGGAATAGTTACCAAAGTTAAACATTCAATCTAAGGCGAGTGTTAATATACAAAAAAAAAAGCCTAAATTCAACTATACTTCTAGTTTGCTTTTTTTTTTTGTAGTATGTGTGGTACAGTCAAAACAACACAATTTGAAATAATGAAAAAGTATATACAGACATATTAAACTGTTTTAGCATCTGTAGTTACGAAATACGTCAAAAGTTAATGCATAATGTAAAACTAATTCTATGACATTATCAAACCTGCAAGTGTTCACAGCTGTAAAATTGTCCTACGTAGCACAAGAGACAACTTAAGTGGTCTTAAAATTGGAGCAAAATAATCTTGGTGTCCTAGAACACTATCCAAGTGCAAAGACATCACAGGTCAATAGCATTCCAGCTGTGTCCTGAACTCCAAGCCCACGGATTAAACTTTCAGCAGTGCCACAGTCATCTGGTTAAGTTGCTACATCACTAACAGGGACAAAGAATACATTGTTTTATTTGTATGTGTTCTTGCTTGAACCGTTTTAAGGTTGATGATTGTAACAGTATAAAAATACACAAACGAAACAGGCTAAGTAGTTCTAAGCACGTCATCTAATTGGCTTGTTCCACCTTCTTTAAAGAGGCCCACGGCTATCGCTTTCTCCTCCTCCTTGTCCATATTCCACAGACCCTTGTCTCCTCACCACACGCTGCTGCAGCTTCTCTTCCCTCTTGCTCTGATCCACTCTCACCGCCATACCCTCTTCCTCACAGGTCCTGCATCCCCCTCCCGCAGGCACCGTCGCGTCTCCTCATCAGTCCCTCTTCCCTACGGCTCCTCGGCTAACCTTCACCACTCCCAAAAAGGGGTTGTGCCACCTCCCGCTGGGGTTCTGTCCGTAAGGACGAGTTGAGAACCAAAAGGTACTCAGCGATGGAGCTACCCGCCGCCCCAGGAGCCGCCCCACAGAGCTGCCAGGCACACAGCGGATGCCGCGATGAAAACCCCCGCTGAGGCACACGGCCAAATGCGCAAGCTGAGCAACGCCGCACGCTCTACCTGTCGCCCTTAAAAAGCCTACTGGAAGACACAGCAGCTGAAGATGCTGACTAACACTGCCATCCAACTGACGTGCAATTTTCAGAGTATTTAGAGCATATCTAACATCTTTAAGTTGCAGAACAAATGCATGCTGGCAAAGTCAGAAATGATGAAAAATTTGGTCATTTTCCCAAGCAAAAATGTTTAGAAACAACGTAGGAGGATGGTGATCTTTCTGGCAACTGACGCTGTTAAAATAAACAATGATTCAGTCTTTTAATTTGTCAGCCTCGGTCTAATAATTTAAATAAGTTAAATAACTTTTTAAGTGTGCACCTGGATTTAGTAAGATTTTAATAGATGTCCTTTGTGGTAAACACAGCAAGTAACCACAATTTTGAACTGTTTTTAATTATTACTTTCTAGTCTGCTCCAACACTAAAACGAATCTTTGAAAATGGTCCAGTGGAAATGGATCAGTTACCCGACTCTATTGGATTTTCTTCCTTCAGTAACTATGATGGAAAGAAATCTTCTCTAACCATTGTCTTGGCGCTTACTGAAAGAACATAATTTTAAACTGACTTGCAGATAAATACAAATCTGTCTGAATACCACATAATGGTTAGATTTCACACGGCAGCCATTCTGGTGTCTAACTTGCCTCTAAGCACTCTGTGCTTTCTGACGAAAGTCTTCAAAAGATTTGCTCCCATACGCTCTGCAAAGGGAGCGCCTTACAAGTTTGACTAAGCAAAGGAGAAACTGAAGATTGTTCCTGAATACCTATTAGATTAAATGTTCAATAACATGCTCATAACATACGCTAGGAGAGTTTACATATACATGCATGCAGAGTATTAGCAGACTTAATGCCTAGATACTTACTTATACAAAGTATCTACATACGATAGAAGAAATGTGAGTACTTAAGCGTCATTTAAGTCCACTATCTGCTTTCTAAAAGTTACTCTTAATGAAGAGCAACTCTTACATTTTTTAGGGGAAAGAGTGTAAGTCAAAAAAACTTCAGTCTCTGTCACATTACATGAAACTGCCATGAGTAAAAAGATGCCGAGACATATTTTCCTTCTTAGTAAAAAAAAAAAAAAAAAACACCACAAAAACCCACACAAACAAAAAAACCCAACCACCACAAACCACCAATAAAATCAAGCATAATTCAATATACCAGACATTCCTAACCTATTTTTTAGAAATTATACATACACATATATGCACACACATTAATGCTATTGCTGTCATGAGAAGCTTTTATAAATTTAGAACTTACATTTGTTTAGATAAACAACTATAGACGGTCAAGAATCCATCTCAAAACTATATGCACTAATAATCAGTGAAGTCTTGTTAAATGAATGCAATGCCAACATACTGTTCCTAGGTGAAAAACAGCTTTAGTTTAGTAAAAATATCAACATTATATCAAGCAATAATTTCTTTATACTCCTGTCAAGTAACTTTACATGCTATTCCAAGTCATAAAAAAATTCCTGCAAGTCTGCAAATGCCATATTTAAAAATATTAGTCAAAGGCAGAAGTAAATGTTTATAAGCAGTTGAATAGTAAAAATAAAATACCATCTGTTTTATCTCTTTTACAATTTTAACCCACAGAAGAATTTTGAAGTCCTGTAGGAGATTCTCCTTTTTTAAGTTCAATCTCTACTAACAACTTGGTGGTTTCGGTCCGTAGGCAGACACTACTAGAGGTTAATTCATTTCTAGAGTTTTCAACTTTCCAGATATACATTCGAAAACATGTAGTACCAGTACTGGGAATAAACAAATCTGAGATGGGATTTGTGACTTTTTGCCACAAAGGATCAACTAGACATTATATTATCTTACACGTTGTCTTGTTAAGTAGCTAAAGTGCAGAATATAACCTTGGACTGAACAACTAGAAAGCATTTCAGATTAAACTGGAGGATAAACAAAACCAAGACTGAAATAAAGCATTTACTTCTCAGAAGGACAAAATGAAGAATTAAAGCATCTGCACCAAATCCACTGGAATGAGGAAGATACTTAGATTCAGCACTTTCACATGAGTTTCTCTGGAAAAAGCGTCTTAAAGTGAAGAAACCCAAAAACCTAACGGAGAAGCTTCTGACTGTACTGAATAGATAGCTATGTAAAGAGACTACTCTGATCAGTTTTCAGTTAATCCTGTTGAAAACAAGCACACTTACAAAAAAAAAAAATGTAATCACAAAACCAAAACAAGGTAAGAGTAAATTCATGCTTACAAGGAGGATAAAAAGAACTATCAACAAGTAAGGTCTTGCAAAGAATATATAAAGAAGATTGAAGAAGGAAAAATATTTCCATCTGTATACATTTTTTAATGTAATGCAAATGGAATTTTGATTAAAAAGTTAAGCAAATTTCAAATTCTGCATCAGAAGCTGTAGAATATTTCAAGTATCAAAATTGCTATATTGGATAATTATTTAAAAAAAAAGTTGGTTTTTTCTTTTTACCACAAAGTAGGAATCAAATATGCTCAAATTGTCCCACAACAGGAAATATTACATATATCATGAGGAAAATAAATTCTGCTAGCTTCTGCCTATTTCTGGAGAGCCTCAGATTGATCTTTGGACAAAGTTCATTTAACATTCTCATAAGCAACACTTCCACATAGGTAAGAATGTGCTAATTAAATTTACTGGTGGTAAACTTAGGAAGAACTATCAGTATAGGGAGAAAGCACAATTTAACATCTAGGAAAAAAACTTAATGACTAAAAGCCCTGAGTAATAAAATAGTCTGAAATTAGAAATTGTAGCTATTAATTCCTTTTGCATGCTATAGAGAGTTTCCTGTTTTAAACTGACAGCTTAACACTTGGAAGTAAAATAAAAAAAAAAAATTTAAAGTCACAAGTGTGAGCTCTAAATGTGACAGTGCCTGTAAGTGGCAAATGTAGTAATCCAGCAGCAGTGGACATTAAAAATAAGGAAAGATTAGTAGCAAAAATTCCTAATCTTACTTATAAATAAATTTTTAGTTCATAAAAGCGACTATACTATGTGGCACCTTAGAACAGCAGATTAGTGCTTCTGAAAACTGTTAGTATATGCGGACTTCACCCTCTGGATTGAGGCTAGTAGAGCACACAGCATTTGGAATAGCAGTATGAGATACTTGTCATTATATGAAAACTGAATTGAGGAAGTCACTCAAGTTTTTCTTCTGAAATCAGATGCAACCACAGAAAAAATAAACCCTTATAATTAAAGAGGTCCCATATAGGAAAAAAAAAAGGTGAGGAAATGAGATAACAAACTTGCATAATGAAAAAATAATAAATTGATAACCATACATTGATATTTAATGATTCGCCCTAAAGAATATTTTCTTATTTTATTACAGAAAGTATATGGAGCAGAAGCTCGTGCAAAACATGTAATTTCTTAATTCTAATGAAGAACTTAAAGTATTTTTTAAGTTCCAATTTTATTCTGACTAAACTGTGTATTGAGGCCCAAGAAGCTACACATAGCAGGGAATCTTTGCATTTCTTTTCCATCTGAAACTGCTTATGTTCTTTTTCTATACCTTACAGCAGGCAATCCTCCCTTCATGCCCCAAATCACGTGTTGGGTATCTCCCTTCTGCCACACTATTGTACATTACTTCTCTCCCTCTCCTTTCCACCCACCATTTTGGAATTCTCTGCATGTTCCTATTTCTTAACTCACCATAATATCTTACATTATTATGTGAATGCAGCTACCAAGAAATAGGAGCAGGCTGAGCATCAGGCAGCGCTCATCTGCTTGAGGCCACTGTCTATGATCTGACCAAGTACTTCCAGTACTTCATTTGGGCTTTTTCCATGCTCAAACTCTTCCAATGTCAATAAAGTCGTGCCTACCTCTACCTAGATAATTTCCCGAAGATCTGGAATTTTAGAACCTTAATTGTGTTGGCATAAACAAAAATGCCAGTTGGCCAAACTGAAGCTATGAAACATCGACCAGCTCTACTGCTCTTTTTTTTTTTCCCCACCTCCTTTTTTTCCATTAACTGCCCTCAAATTTTCAATTATTTGCTACTGTTTGCAGTGGTCAGCAGAGGGACAGACCTGCTCAGTTTAGTCATATCTTCTTGTCTGTCTATCACAGTATTTCTCCCAAATGTCTCCTCAGCTGACAGAGGAGCACCCATCAGAAACACCAACATGTTCGGTGTAGGTGAGCGTTGTTGGGAAGGTGCAAGAGTTGGCAATGAATAAATCTCCTGCCGTATTCTAAAGTTCCTAAAGTTCTAAGCTGCACAAGCTCAGCCAGCAGCTTATTTCCACATTAAGCACTAACTCTTCAAATTTACCATTTCCTGACTAAAAAGGCAACATAGTAAAGACTTTGGTAAAAGGATGAACAGATTGCAAAAACAAACAAAACACTTCTCAAAGAGCCCACACACAACCCACAACCATTCCTTACACTACCCAGGAAGGTGGGGATATTTTTGCAGCTATGTTAAGATCAGCTGTTTATTACAGATAACATGACACCATCTGAGGAAACCTGGTCCTAAGTTCAAGCTTCTGAAAAAAGGAAACGTGAAACAAGTTCAGGAGAATTTTGTTAGACAATGAATAGCAGCACTAGTCTCGTGAACGCTGCCTCCACAAATTTTGGCATTCTGTATCAAACCAGTTTTCTAGTCCTTTTATTGTATTACTGCAGCTTGCGTGCTTCTAGATTTCTCGAGTTAACTATCAGAAATGAAGCAGATCCTTGAACAGGTGTTCAGAAAGAATATTTGTCATTTCTTAGAGAGTCTTAGTGCTTCCCAAATTCTTTGAATCCTGCTTAAGAATCTGATCTAGTAGTTTTGAGGGTCAAATCATGGTGAGTCAACATTCTTACTTTCCTTTTAAAGAGGAAAAATGCCCTTATCTCACAAAGATCAGAGAAGCAGTGTTCAAACGGGATGCTCATGTCAAGCGCAACTCATTATAGATTGTTGCTAGCTGCTGAGACCAGTAACATCTAGGAGAAAGAAAAGGATCCAAGCTTGGATTTAATCTGAAGCCTCTTCCACATGACTACACTGATGTCTTCTAGCCTTGAAAAAATCTTATCCTTCTCCCCAGATGCTTACTCCATGCATATGTGCACGCTCAGGTCTGTAGATTAACAAGGTTAGTCTTTAAACTTCAGTATTAGCAAGGTGCATTCAGATCTGGTTTGGCAGCTCTCCTCATCTGAGTCTAAGGAAGCTGATAATAAAAATTATACATCTGCCACTGAAAATTTAGTAGATGTACTTAAAACACATAATATATTTAATAAAATATGATATAATTAATTTTATTACCTTTTAACCTTGCTAGTAAATAGCCTAATCTTTTACAGGAGAATTATTCCTTAACAAAGAAATCTTAAAGAAAGAAAACAATTATTAAACCAAATTCAGCACAAAACTAGAGGCATTCCAAGTGACCTCCTGGTGGTGTAAATTTTAGGTTATTCATGTGAAAAGAGGTCACATTAACACTTACGTTTGTTACCAGTTCAAAGTACCTTTTTTAGGGTTATTAATCTCAAATGCTTGCAAAACAAGTGAAAAACTTAAAAGTACTGAAAATATTTATGTTAGACACTGTTGTTGCCATTTGCTTATCTTGGAATCTAAGAAATCCTGCAGCAACAAAGAATTTAACAGAAATTAACTAAAATGGTTGCATTTAAAGAACGGCAAGCGGACATCCACCCATTTCATTGAAATTAATTATGCCTCTTCAGTAAAGAGCATCTGTTTCATGAAACTAGGACAATGGCTGGGATGTAGTACAGCCTTTCACATCCAGCATTAACCAGATGACCCACGATGATCTGCAACAACGTAAGTCTGCCTCTGTTCAGCTAGCTGGTAACAGCTCTTCCATAATTCAGCTGTACTGACACCAACATTTAAAAACAAATAGTACATATTTTTGAAGTGACTTTAATTTACAGAGAGAAAAAAAAAAACCAAAACAAACAAACAAAACCCCACAAAAACACACAACATATTTTCAGGAGAAGTTTTCACTTTTCACTTCCAGACCACTTCAGCTGTTGCACTTAAGCTCTCTTTAGTTTTGCCCACTCTTTCTGATCAGATAGATAACTCATGCGTGGACACCTAATTTATTATTTTAAAGTGATGAAAAATAGCAAGTTTGTTAAAACATACATATTCAATAAATGCTGACTACACACCATATTTTTACTTAGATAATAGAAAAGTAGCCCGACTCTTTTCAAACTTCTGCACATTAATTTCTACTGACCACAATGGGTACTGCACTTTTGTACACTGTCATACATCTCACTCAAAACTCTGAATTTCAAGATGCGTTTTTAGCATTCTGCTACATCACTGCATAGTATGACAAATATTATAAATAGAAACCAAGACTGATGTCTAGACTTGGTTTAGTACAGTGATAGCATGATCTGATACTAAAAAATTTCCCTGAGAAGGAAGGGACATGTACTAACAAAAAGTTCAATGGTTGTGTTTGCAACCACCAGAGTAAGGAAAAAAAAAAAAAAAAAAAAAGACTGTACTGAAGATGAACTACACAAGACTAATGAGTTCAGCCATAGCCCCGTGATGTTTCTAGTTCCTGGACCTGTTTGGAGATGTCTACTTTCAGCCTCATAACATAGATATGCTATAAGCTGGTGAACTTTAACGACTCCAAAGATATACTTAATGTAGATTAAGACAGGCTCAACACAAGAGTAGCACAGAATAAAGAACTTTGCTTTACTTCATACTTTGCCTCATGGTTATTTTGGAATGAGAAGGCCCCAAAAGTGAAAGTGGTGAGAGATGTTTGCCAGCAGACCCGGCAATAAGACAAAACATTTAAGGGAGCAATAGTCACAATTTAGCCAACATTTTATATGGCTAAAAGCTTTATGTATTATATCACTTAACTGAACACATTTTAGTACTTGCACAATCTCAGCAGACTTTTTTTGGGGGCGTGGAGGAAGAGGTTTCCATTTGCTGGGGTCATCAGAAAATTTAACAGCATGCATAAGTGCAAACTGCAAAATAGTAGTACTTATTTGACATATCCATTCTGGGATGCAGGTGCTGACAAATAAGCATAGATAAAATGGTCCTGTTATACATATGAGGTTTCTGTACAGCAATTACTTAAGATATACAGTTTATGCACTCGGCAAATTGAAAAAAAATGCCAACACTTTTGTGTGACTGAATGACTCTTCACATACTGTGGCTGCACCTTTGAATTTTCAGAAACAGGTATACAGCATGCACATGGACTATACCTACAATTCAAACTGCAATTGCAAAAAAACTATAGACAACACACAAATAATTCTGTCGCAGTAATAAAATCTTGATTTTATCTGTCCATTGATACCAATGAAACTAAACAGAATTGCAAATAATACAGTCCCCCACAAACGAAGAGAGACAATCATCTTTGATTCAGTTTAGATAACTGGTTTCATGGCAGAAGAGCTGGACTTTATACTTTTATTTATTTTTAAGCGTTGCCAGCAACACTTTACGCACATTTAAAATTCTTCAGGGGTGGGGGGTGGTTGGCAAAAAAAGTCTGAACAACTTGTTTCCTGGATACTGGGAATATTTACATACAGTCAACTAAATAATTGAATTAGGTTCACCAAATAACATACAATAATTGCCTTATCTTATTGCTCATCTATTTTCAGTTTTGATATAGACAGATGTACACAAACACAATTCTGTGTCTATCGTATAATTTCCATTTAATTCGTTTGCAACATTATACACAGATAGAGGTTTTCAAGAGGCATTAATGATGACAAACATTATGAAGTAACTTGCAAAAAACCACATTTGTATCATTATCATAAGCCTGCATAGCCTTAGAGCTCAATTTAATTAGAATTGATGAACCACAGATAAAAAAGTTAAACCCACAGGTTCTGTGATCCCATTATCAGGGAAAAGAAGGGGACAGTACTCAGTTTACTCTAAATAGGGAAATATTTCCTTTAAATTACATATTTTCAGGGTTTTTTCCCCCGGAGTTGAACAGTAAGTTTAAATTCTCTATACATGTCTGTTTAGTTTTAATCTGAACTCTGAAGTATGAGTTGTCTAAAGTTGTACTGAAGAATCAAACCAAAGTCATACTCTATACTGAAGTTACACTAAAGAGTTTTGCTTTAACAATATTTGAGAGTGAACAGTTACAGTAACTGGGGCAACTGAAAAACTATGGAAACAAAGTGAAAGTCTTCGCTAAATATCAAAAGACTCTCTCTATGTTCGTTAAGTGCTGCAGCTGCAGCAAAAGCAGAGATATTGTTATGAAAAATAAGGTAATTCTCTACTGTACTCTTCTCTCAATCTATATCCCTTCCATAGGTGCAAGGGAAGTTAAGTTGTTCTTGTTGTCTAATTTTACTAAATTAGACAGTAATGTTTAGTGTTATCTCCATTATTCTCACCCAAATCCAAATAAGCCAAAGAAAAAAAGAAATTCCACAAAACTTTACTTTGTCTTATGTCTATGATAAGAAAAGTCTGAGTTGAAGTTTCAGAAGAGAGTGGGTTCCTCATGTTTTGGCCCAAGACAGATGATAATTCCATGTTTATTCAGATTTCCTCTTCCTGAGCTGATTTAGTACATTGAAAATATAAAGTCTTATGTCAGCATACTGACATAAGAAAAACAAAAAACCCCCTTAAAAACCTAGACAGCACAGGAAGAAGATATGAAAGAGCAGATTAAAAGAGAATAAAAGCTGAAAGTGGGATAGAAGGCACAGGAAACCTTGGAAATCAAAGAATGTTTAAGGAAAAAAAAAAAGTCATATTCTCACAAAAACCACGCAAAATATTTCATGGTTTCTTTACATAGTGGTATCTTATTGGCTTAGAAAAGTAACCTTATATATGGTGTTATCTTGCACTTTATGTATAAATTATTCATTGTAATGTAAGCTAAGGGGAAAAAAAAAAACCCTAGTGCTAATTTCAATAATTCCAAATAGAAAGGTTACCTAAAACTCAGTACCTAGTTCAGATCTCCCCCCATACCGGTAATACAAAAAAAAAAAAAACCACCAAGACAACAACCTAGCATTATTTTAATGTACTGAGACAGCAAAACTGAGCTTTACTGATGCTTTTGGAATCGTTGTGTTTCCCAGACACAGAAGAGGTGACAAAAAAATCAGCTTTACTGCTTATTTGCTCTGGTTTTGAAATAATAACAACCCTATCTTCCTCAGATCTGAGGATCAACTAACAACCACTTTCTAAAAATTATTTTGGAATGTTTTAGAAGCCACAAGACATTTTTCAGTGCAATCAGCTTAAATGAGATTCTTAATTAGCATCTGTAACTTAGAAAAGTCTCTCAGTAAGACACCAGTAGCTCTGACTAACACCTCGCCCCTTCACATGTTCATACTTCGCTGTTTAGAAAAGAGCGGGCTGGTGCAGAAAGACTTAGAAGTCATCCTTCGTTTATTTATTGGCAGCCCAGACCCATCTAGAATGCAGTATGAAAACTGTCAATTTTGTTTTGAATCAGAAGAACTGAAAAGTAGTAACTACGTGAAATAAATTCTCTCTCTCTCTCTCCAGCCAAATGCTTTGTTAGGAGGACACATACAGATAGGACTTGATTCAGGGGTCCAGCACTTTCCCGAAAAAGAGGAAAATACTGCAAAAAATGCAGTATTTGAAATATTCGTGAGTATGTGCTAATCCACAAGCCAAACTGCAAGTTGTGGGAGAAAGCAGAAACTTCTTAAGGTAGCTAGTTCAATAACTTTCAATGTATAACATGCATTCTGAAATCTTCTGCACACTTGTACCCAATTACAGTTAGTAACGCATAATCTATTAACACATCTCTTTTAAAAGCAAATAGTCTGCAAACCCACGCAAATTGAACCACTCTGATATACAATTCTGGAACAAGCAAATGCTAAGCACTGAATTAACTATGGCAGTGAGGTTTTATTAATAGTTTTTAATGGTACGCACCAAAAATTTTGCACAAAGTCTATTAACACATAGAGTATACTACTCAAACGTGGGGTTTGTTTCAGTGTTAAGAATACTTGAGTGTCAGGAATGAAAATGGATTTTAAAAATTATTTCTTTGTAAATTAGAGTTGTCGTGAGTTTCTTTCCAGTTTCCAAAAATAAATCAAAACACCTTTTGACACTTTTCAA
This sequence comes from Grus americana, assembly GCF_028858705.1. Classification (NCBI taxonomy): domain Eukaryota; kingdom Metazoa; phylum Chordata; class Aves; order Gruiformes; family Gruidae; genus Grus; species Grus americana. The sequence goes on from NC_072852.1 coordinate 104,698,044, forward strand.
ACACTGGAACAACAACGACTACAGTTGTTACTCTTACAAAAATCAACATAAAATGAATTATTGCTTTTAATCCTGGTAGATATTAATTTGCAGTATTACGGGTATTATTTGTATATTTTACATAATCTCTAATCTGAGTCAAGTAAAAGCATTTTATGCTTACTCGTGAACAATAAAAAAGTATAAACCAAACTTTCTGCTTCAGATTCCTCTCTATGTTACAGCGCTTTAGAAGGAATAGGGGACAGAAACTGCAAGAAAAAGTGTTTTTGCACTCCCCCATTTATGACTATTAACAGCCACACCTCATTTTTTGAATAATTAATTACCTACTTAGAGCAAACACATTCATAAGTCTGACCTAGCTAGAGCACATTTTCATCACTTTTTCAGTACGGAAGTACATTTTCCCCTTATTTCTTTATCTTCCATAAGTTTTTTCAATACTCCTGTTTAAGCAGTGGTCAATGAGAGGCATTCTCTACCAAAGTGCTACATACTGAAGTTGGATTCTAATTAGACATGTATTATTCTGCTGCAACATTGAACACTGATATAACAAATCTATCTAGATCCCAGGCAGTTCATTATAATCTATTCACTATTTCCTATTACAGCATTAATGGCATTGAGACAAGAGAGTGATTAAAACTTTATATTTTTTGTAAATGGAAGAAAATTTAATAAATTGGTTTTCTTGCTTAATTAATTCTGCTTTATATACTGGTACTACACAGTTACAACAAATTTCTTCTAGCTATTATTGATGATCTCATTGTACCGTTTAGCAAATTAGTCCCAAAATGTTTAAGAAATTAGCAATGGAAAAGGATTCAAAGGTTCACGCATGCTAAACTGATCTGACCAAAGGATCCTGAATATACAGCCAAGTAAAGAGTCAAAAAAATTATTAGAATTCACTCTGAAGTCATTCAAACTGAGAATAAAAGGAAGTACATCACCATGCTGAATAAAACTAAGCCATTTGTTGGATGCAAAAAGTTCTTCTACATAACATAGAAAGTATTGTACTGTGCAGTTATTAGCTCTCAAAGTAGCATTCTTCAAACAACTAAAACAGCTAAATTCATTCTTGAAAAGTAGTAGCCTGGTGTTCTCAGTCCATACTTAAGAATTCAGCTAAGCTACAAAGATGAAAGAACAGCACCACCTAGTTCTCTATTTAAAAGTTTTCAAATATTATCATCGATTGATTTATTTTTGTAATCTATATTCACATATGCGTGTGTATTCTGCAATGAAATCTGTCACATTTCCATAGGAAATACTAACAAGTTTGGCAGGAGTTATCAAAGCATCTGACGTAGATGCTTCACAAGTGTATTCTGTGGGGAAAAAAAGAGAGGAAAAAAAAAGAAAAAAAAAGCTTGCATATGCAAGAATGCTAGAGACTTGTAATAACACAAATACTGTTCTGAGGCACCATAAACACTGAATGGATTGCTCATCTGTCCCTAATATTACTTGTGGGACTATTTCTCTAATTTAACTAAAACACTGTATTTGTGTTGATTCCCCCCTACAGTAGCCTGACACTTTATAGTATGTATATGTGTTCCAGATGCAAAAAATATATTCGTCACACAGACATCACAAGAGCCTCAGTAACACATTTAAAAACTATATATAGCTCATGCAAGTTGTTTCATATTTACTTTTCTACTCTGCAAATAGTAGAAACCTTTCAGAAAGGGGTAGATATTTTTGTTGTTAGTTGGACTGAAAAGTTTTCATGTCAAGAATTTCCCTGCTGGAGAATGAGAAATGTGCATTTGAACAACCCACAAGTTTACCATGACGCATCAGCAGCGCCCAAGCAGCTACCTACTCCTACCGTGCGGACACCTTAACCAAGTTTTACTAGCCTAGCTCCCTGCGTTCCGATTTGATAAGCACACAGCTCTCGACATGCTCGATTTTCTGAGATCTCCCTCACATCGACAGGACATAATAGCAGCGGAACTTTATTTCTGAAGACATCTTCTGCTTTGGCATTGATATTCATCAGTCAACTCCGATTTCTTATACTAATATACACCGTACTAGGTATTTTCTACACGGCTCTTAATTGAAATAAAGCACAAGTGACATTGATACTGTGACTCTTCTGAATAGCACTGCATTTTACATTGCGATAGCATGTCTTGTAACATTATAGAGAAAATGGGAGTTAACTGCACCTACAAAGCGTTTTAGCTGCATTTGAACAAAACGTTCCAATCAAATAATTAATTTACCTAACTTACAACAAGGAAAATGAAATGAAGCTACACTGAAATGATCTCATATTGCACACTCGCATCAATACGCTGAAGTTCACCTAAATCTCTGTTTTTCATATGGTAGCTTTTGAAGTATTTTCAGTATTTTTCAGAATTTGACCCTTCCTATTAATGCCTGTAAGAAGTCTTCCATGCTGTACTGATGGGAAAAAAAAAAAAAAATGAATCAGGTTCTCAACAGACAAAAGAGACTAAAGCCTTATGCCTACCTCACTAAAAAGCTTCTGCAACCGGTGCTCGTAGCAGGAGTGAGGCCCCAGTGCCAGGGACTGACTTCCGCTGACCCCCCATCTCATGTCTGTTAGTGCGGAAGTTAGAGAGAAGTATGGGAAAGGAAAGAAAAATATAATAATAAAAAAATAAATAATCTAAACCTCCTATTCACAACGATCTCAGGCATTTTTCTCCTCCAAGGCAGAGGAGGGTGTCCTCTTATAGCTTCCACAGAATGCACTTATCCTAAAACCTTTACGTGTCGCATTTCATTTCCCTGGGGAAAGAACGAGGTGGAGAGTCATAGCAGGAGAAAGATGAAAAGGTATGCTGTATCCTGCAAACCTGAAGTCATATCGTCTTTTGTTCCAGTATAATCTTCATATATGTCTTAGTCTTTCACGCCAAAGGCTTTTGCGGTAACTCCGGAGGGGATGTTTTATTCCTAGAGAAAATAAGCTGCCCCGTTGCTGTCCCCCCTCTATCCACCCGTCCACGTATCATCCATGAAGGCCACTTAGGTGTTGGCATGGCACCGCTCACTTGTTGCCCAGCTGACACATTAATGTAAACAGCATATGTAGGACCCAAATTTGAGGCCTTTATCCTCACAATCTTAAGAAGGGAAATCCCTTCATGCATACAGAGTAGGGGCTGTTGCTGTTTCCCCACTTCACGTCTTGCAGCAGCAAACAGAAGAAACAAAAGTTTAGTTTTCTTGACAGGTACCCTAGCCAGACACAGCCTGCAGGGAGATTATTCCGCATTTATTTGTGACTAGCTAAAGTCACCTATTTTGGAATTTCTTTCTGAAGATATTTCCTTTCTAGAAATTCAAATAACAGGAGTTTTTAATGTCCAATTAAAAAAAAAAAAAAGCCTATGATATTAACAATTCATTAAACAGCAAATTTTTATTGTAAATCCCAACAGGAAAACAGATTTCAGTAGTCCAATGATATAGACTGCTGAATCTGTTTTCCTGTTGAGATTTACACTGTATTTCAGTTTCCAATAAGCATAATCTAATGAACATTAAATGCATCTGCACTTCCAAATCCTGCAATACAGATGTCACAGTAAATTATGAACACCCCTTATAGAACATGTTCAACTGCCTTCTTTATCCAGATTTCCTGTTACTCCATTTTGCATCAGATTAGGAAAAAATTGTAGGTTCGTAGAACAGAAGTATCACTTGCTTTTCTAACAGACAAAAGCAAATCTGCACAAGATCTGATTAATTCTTTTTCTAAAAATCCAAAGATAGCTTGTGAAATTCTGCAATTGCATTACTTTAAAAGACACCCTCCCCCCCAAGTACTGCTTACACAAAATGTATAAAAGCCTATTCACTTAAAACAATCTTAATTTCCAAGCTATTTTGAAATTACATTAATCTTGTATGTTAAAAATATATGGGGCGTTTGTTTTTTATTTATAATAGGCAAAAGTTTCAATGGCTTATAGACTTATATGGGATATTCACATATGTTTATTGATTACACACCTTCCCCAACACCTCCAAAATTCACAATTCAGAATACAGCAAAGCAATAATGATTTAAAGTTTGCAAAACAAAGATGACTTAAGAAGCAGAAAACTTTTTCACTTTAGTCTGATCCAATTCTAAAACCCAAACTTATTTTTGTGTGGAAAATACTGAAATTATGTGAGCTCTGGACCACTCCTTAAAGAGTGAATGAGACTTATTCAGTCTAAGAACAGCATACATTTTGCATTTTACATACACAAAAAAAAAAAAAGCAGCATTAACCAGAAGTTTGCAACTGACAAACTATATTTAAGAAGAGAGAGATGCCAAATACTTGGCAAAAAATTCCAAATAAAGTAAGAAGAATGTTCTGAAGAAGCTGGGCAAATAGTCAAGGTGCTAGCCCATACTTAATTTACTTATATATTACTTGTGTTCAAATACACATCATCTTGATTATGTTTATATAAGCAGCAGTCAAGACACATCCCAAGACTGTAGCACGTTAGATTCAGGACTCCAGCCTTCAGAGAAAGCACAACCTATAAAGCTAATTCACTGCTAATTTGTTTTCAAAGCAAAAGATGCGACACACTGTTTTTTAATATGTAATGTCCCAGTAGTTGTCAGACTTGCTATTTAAGTCCTGAAAAGCTCCTCCATGTTATGTTTTGCCAACTTTGCTACAATTGGTTTTAATTTAAAATTGAAGGTATTACCTTTAGACTGTACAGATATCATTTTTCATTAACCAAAGTGATCATTAAACAAGATGGTACTTACAGCTTCCTCTGTATTAGTCCAAATCTCACCTATTTTTCATAGTGTTACAAGGCCACACTATACAAGCCTGGAGACATCGATAACATTATTAGAAATATGCAAGTGCAATGAAAAAGTTAAACAATGGTAAAGTTAAGAGGAAACTCCAATGTCATGTCTACTCTAATGAACAAGATATTTCACATGTCACTTAAACTCATGAAAAATTGCAATGTTAGTTTAAGGGTTCCTCCAAACATACAGAAAAGAAGTTCCCTCATTTTCATTACTACTATTTTAGATGTCAAGAAAAAAATTCATGTAAAGGAAATACTACAGTGTATTCCTATATATTATACCATTTTATGACCTGTCATGGATTTGAGACACACTGTTAATTCTTAAGTAGTAATCAGTTTAGTGGCTAATACCTCTAGTCATTGTGTTTATTTTCCAATTTGCAAACAGCTGCAGTTGGACTTTTTTTATTTTTGAAGATATAAAAAATTTCTTTTAGTTGATCACCTGGAGTGCGAATAAGTGTTTTCAGATATCAAACAAAGTTTTACTTTTCCTGTATAAACTGTGCAAACCAATGGAGACTTCTCCACTGTTCTTCAATTTACATCCATCAACACATCACAATGAAGCACCAACTAGCATGCCAAGATTGAAGCTTCACATGTAAAAAAAAAAATACTAACGCTCAGGGAATAAGAAACAAAAAAAGCCTTTGAAAGGAATAAATATAAGATGAGCTTGACACTGGAGCATATTTCATACAATCTTTTAATTAAAAGAAATTTTTAATATTAAACTCCAGCTTGATTTTGTCTGTACCATCTCATTGCTTTTGCTTGATATTTTGTTACAGAAAAAAAATCAGTACATAACAAATTTGTATTGCAAAGTAACATATATTTTTCAGTAGCAAATTCAATAACCTTAAACGCTACATAATTCTAAAAATTGATTGCTTCTGCTTTAACTAGTATGGCTTTTCCCGTCATTAGGGACTAACCAGAACAGCCTTCCTGCCTCATAGCACAGTAGGAATAAAAGCAGGTCAAGTTACACTGTTAATCCAGCAGATGTAGGTCAGTTTGGGATAAATATCGGAACAAATGGAAAATACCAAAGCGCCTACTACAACTGCTGCTGTGAAGTAATTTGGCCTTATTCTCTTCAGAGCTGTCAGTCAGTCGCAGTTGTGGAGTTTCCAGTGTTGAACTTTGAAAAGCCAGAGTTTTTAAGACAGATGGGTCAGTATAGCTGTGCTGGCCTGTTCAGCTTCTGCCAGAAGTGACAATAACGCAATGCGTTATATATTGATGATATCCAGGAAGGCCTAACTATTTTCACACGTGGTTACAAATTATTTCTGCATGTAATAGCATACTCAGGTTACCTTAGCTAAGATTTGGCAATTGAATTACCGTGATTAGAATCGTTTGACTAACATTGTGGTATATAAGTAGTTTAAAACATAACCAGAATATTTCACCTCTAACATAAGAAAACAGTCTCTCTCGTACTATCCTTCCCATTCAACAAAGAAAAAGACAGGTAGTCAACAAACTGTTTAGAGAAAGGTGATGACAGAGGGAATATCAAAGCTATGCAAACAACCACTATACATACACACTGTTTTACAAATTACCTAAACCTTGCCAAGTCCATTCACAGAACAAAGAACAAGCTGGAGAGGAGTTCAGTAATATATCTCTATGTGAACAAAACTTTATATATGTATGTATGTATACACACAGAGAGAAACCTTCAGCTTTGAGAGAGCTTTAGGGATTCATACTGAGAAACGCAGACTATACACTAATTATTTTCCCACAACTGAAGAGCAGCTGCTTATGGACAGTTAATATTCTTTAACGGCTATGTAAGAAAAAAGGAGAATCCTAAATTGAGTATTACAAAATAGAAAAAAAGTTAAATTTATGAACTTATAGTAATGTAAATCTATACTAACAGTGATTCATTGCTACTTAAAACATAAAAGCATACACTCTCCCAGAGACATTTGATTAAGCTAGAAAGCAGTAAATACAACTCAATTCATGGTTAGGAAGAAATGGTCTTTCCCTCAAAAATCCCGAACTTGTCAGACAGCAAAACCACTCCTGAATAAGGCTTTTGTTTGCAAACAAAAGGATGGCAAAGGATGCAAGTATGATTTTATTTTTCACGCTTACAGATGTTAGGGCAAGGAGATAGGACAATAGATAGGTAGATGTTGTTAAAGGAAGAAACAGGGAGTCTTCCAGTCCATCTACAACAAAAAAATAACTACCTACGTCTTTCACTAAATCCTTTTGGCTTGTTCCAAGCTCTCCGTGTTAGAAAGTCCTACAGACAAACCATTAGTATTAAAAGAGAGCACTACAAAATGCAATAGACAGCTTTCAGTGTTAGCTGTTTTGTCATTGAAATAAACGTTCTCTACTTCTTCCTCTCTCCCCTTAAAATCCTATTATGGTAGTGTCCTATGTATTGACATTTAAAGCCCCCATCCTGAGCTTATAATGCATGAACACAGGAGAAATTGTAAACATTCAGACTTTGTCTTTCATTTTCATTCATAAAATGAAGGGAAGAGATACCCTCATAGAAAAAAAAAATAAAATAAATAACAAGCCATCACACACAAAATACCACAAACAAAACCCCACGACTTTAAGAACCCTTGTAAATATACCCACATTATTTTTTCAAAATACTCAATCCCTTTCAAAATGTTTTCATTATGTAGAAACATAAGTTGTTCAAGGACAGATTCCCAAGAGAAATCATGATTTTACAAGTTACTCCTTGGCACTGGAATTTGGTATTTTCCTTTGTTCCTTTCAAACACACCTCAAAATCTCCTTGGGAAGAAGGGATATGCTCATTAAGATCATACTTAATATTGATGCAATCCCAGAGGAGACACCTACTAAACTATGTCTAATAGTTTTACCATTCCACATTTGTTTTGGAATGTGTATTTCAAAAAGGACGTCAGTGGCATTCTCTCTAGAGAAGACCCTCCATTGTTTTGAGAGTGTCTAACAGAATTAGCCCGTCGTCAGATTCGTGTTTTAAAACAAAATTGAAGAATTTCTTCTTTCTCTTGGAGAAGGCATTAAGAGGACAATGAAAGCAACTTCTATTTCTACTTTTTAAATATTAGATGAAGAGGGAATCATCATTCTAACACAGTCAACCACACTCTGGTTATACTGCTGTTCTCTTGGCAACTACCCGATATCCATGTCTTTACCATAGTTGTTATCAGATACTTAATCGCCATTTGTGATGCATAAGTTAAAAAAAAAAAAAAACCAAAACCACTCCAACTCAAAATCCAATCTTAACTTTAGATAGCAATATTAAAAGATTAATTCTTTGGTGGAAAGACTAAGGGTAATCATATTCAACACATTTTGTCAATAGTAGGATCAGGCTAGAGTGATGGGAAAGCTAGTTATGAGAACTAAGGCTTCTATAATAGAAAACTAAGGCTTAAAAACATTTATAGTACATTATAATGGAATTGTAACCAAGAATTAAGTAAATTTAAAATATTTCTGAAATAAAAAAAATATATAAAAAGAGAACTACCAAGAAAGTAGACAAGAAAAATGTATTTGTTACAATGGAGGTGCTTCTCTTGACCAACATTTCCATTGAGTTACTTCTTCAGTGAGAAACTGAAGAAAACAGAAAACTGTTTACTGTTGAATTGATAGAAACTTGATAAATATTTTGAGTGTAAGAAAGATAAATATTATGACAGTGAGTGATACTTATTCATGTATTCCTCAGGGAAGTGGTGTGAGGTCATCAATGGAAATTTTACTTCATGTTCTAAAACTGAACATGAACTGCTATATGATGACTATCAATAAAAATACATGAAGAAATCAAGCAAAAGAATTCATAAACTGTGAAGTAACCTGAGAACTAAGCAGCTAATAAGCCTACCAAGCCTTGGTTAGATTGACGGAAGTCATATAAAGACAGTCACCATCAAGTAGAGTAACACATTTTATGTTTCAACTCGTGTGTAAAATAAAGATTGTGTCAAAATAAAATAAAGATTGTGTCAAAACTACTGTCTTCCATTCTGTAATTGTCCATACCTTCACAGAACTTAGAGAATTACAACAATATGCTTTTGACTTGCTGTACACCGTATCAGCGTAACAACGTTTAGCTGTCAAGACAATCCCCATGCATACAGCATTGAGTTGCCAAGATTTTGCTAACAGAAATCCTACTGAAAATTAAAACCAGAATCTAGGTACAAAAGATATTGAGTAATATATGACAATTTTGTCTTAAATTAGCTTCGATGATCTGAGAAGTAGCCATTTGCATATTTGCTATTTTTTTTAATTCTACTTGTAATTGATCTGAGCTTGTGAGAAAAAAAAAAAAAGTCTCACCCGTAAGCAATTATCTGTCTTCACTGATTTGTTGCATCAGCGATCACAGTTTCAGACAAATTAAAGTGTCCCTACATTATTTTCATTAGTAGACAGGTTGCAAGCATTTGAAGTGTCTGAAGAAACCATATTGAAAAGATTTGCCCGGTGCCGGCAGAGAACTGGAAGTGGATCACTTGCTACCACACGCAGCACTATCCGGTGTCTTCTCAGAAGCAGAGCACATTAAGGCATTAGATGCCATTTGCATTATCACACAGCAGGGGGCTACAGCAGCTACAATTCCAGGATAATCTTAACCCGCATCTGTATACTACAAATCCAACAAAACTATTTTTAAGATTGATGTCTCACGTGATAACTCTTTACAACAAAGAGCTTACTTGTCAGGTTACAGAAAAACAGCTCAGATGATGTACTTGAGTTATTCCAAATATATGCTGTCCTCCGACTGTTAAATTTTGTCTATGGAAGGCTAAATTCATGAAGCAGAAAAAACAATCAGAATGAAACAAAAATGTAAGGCTGACTCTAAACATTAACCCCTTGGGACATAGTTTAAGTACTCCACAATTATTACAGCACGCAAGCTAAGAACAACAGCGGCCAGCGATCCTACTATTTTCACAGCAAACGCTGGAGAGGGCAGAGCAGACTAATACCATACCCGATCTCAGCTGACAAACCGCTTCTCAGCTCAATATGTTATTACTCACTCTTCCACCTCCATCGCTCCCCTTTCACAGCAAGCAGTTGACACTGGGCTCTTTTACTTCTTGTTTGCCTCCTTTCCAAAGGGACTGCTTGCTGTTAATGCTATTCCATGCACAAGCTGAGAAGCATTATTCTATGTCCTCTTCCCTCAGCTGATGCTTCATCAATACTCAGGACAGATTCCTTTAGCAAGTCTCTCCACAGATCACGCCAGAAAGGCACGCTTCCATACAGGACACACATCAGCTCGACTCTTTGTCACCTTGTCTTTAAACTTAATTAACTTCAGTTTCACTAAAAGGAACCATCCTTAGTTACAATCCAGAAGCGCTTCGAATCCTCAGAACAAAGATCTTATTCACGTACAGAGCTGACGAAAAACCTGCGTATCCCGTGGCCCACAAACAGAAAAATGGAGGAATTTAACAAATCCATTGAGCCATTTCACAACCCAGTTTGGGGAAGCAAAGCAAGCCAATGGGAAAAACTACTTTTAAATGCAGGTATAAAGCTGCCAGCAAGAAATGTGTCTAATATGGTAACCGTGTCTGCTAGTTGTGCCAAAAAAAAAATGGCAGAAACTGAGAAAACATCGGTTTTGAAGTAGCACTATAAGGCGGACCAAAAGAATTTGATAGTCTGTTAGATACAGTCACTATTCAGGACACTCTTCTCCTAGACAATATTTACTCTTCCTCTTTATTCTCCTTTCCCTTTGGAAAAAAGGGTAGTAGAAATTATTTGCTCTGACTCCTGTCTGAGGGTTATAGGTTCTTTATATCCTCCCCTTTTCCTTTTAATAATAGTGCCCAGCAAAAGTGCCTCCTGAAACAGCTGGAAAAAATAATTGTGTGCGAAAGTGAAAAGAGGGAAGTGTTTTATACACATGGAGGGCAAGCTGGGTAACATGTTAAGCATTGCTTTTCCCCATCTGCAAGGACAGGCCCAATCTGGGTTTTTTTCACAGAGTCACAATCAGATTTGTATTACACCCCTTTTCTTGCAACATGTTTTTTACCTGATGCAGTTCACAGAGTTACATTTTGCCTGGCACACTCCCTAAACTGCTGTGAAAGACATCACTGTTTTTAATCACTGGTTTACTCTCAAAACTGCGATGCACTGAATGCAGCTGATTGCATCTTAGGAAAGATCAAATCCTCCTCCTCCAGCAGCAGCCCCGATTTTATTGGTGACAGAAAGTCAGTCCAGACGTTTCCCCCACACACCCCCCTCCTTCGCAGGGCAATGAATTGACAATTCACAGGGAAATGTAAAAGGCAGAGAGGAGCCAACCCCCAGGTGCAGCCCGCCACACATGCCCCAATAAATAATCTTGTATAGCACCAACACAGCAGCTCCTTGTGCAGTGACGTACAGGGCAACTCATAAACATTGGTAAAGAATACAAATAATCTGCCCGATGAAACTGTCCTTCGCAGTTGCCAAGCGCACTCCCCCTTCCCTTCATTCTCGCCTCCACGACCGGTAACTTCCTCGGGAGGTGGAGCGGGGGCACGGGGAGGTTTCTGGCCGATGGCGGCGGGGGGGCGGGGGGAAGAGGGATGGGGTTCGTGCGTTTCGGGCACTCGGGCGGCTGCCCCTGCTCCCGCTACGGGCTACCAGCCGCTGCTCCCTCCGGAGATCGGCCGGCACATGACGCAGCCGAGGGAAACGCGAAATACATTAAACTTGACGCGAAATGGCACGGCCGAGGCGAGAGAGAGGGGGGGGGGAAGAAAAAAAATTCTTACAAGGTCACTTAGTTTAATCGTCTCTTCGCTTGTCCCTCCCAAACTGAAACACCCCGCACGCCGAGCGAGGGAAGGGCGGCGAGCCGCCCCGCCGTCCCCCCGCAGCCGCCCTGAGGACTGGGCGCCCGCCAGCGAGTGCCTGCTCGGTGGCTCCCTGACCCCGTTTCCACCCGCCGGGGACCGCCGGGGCGCGGTGCCGGGGCCGCCGCTGCCGCCTTCCGCGACCCTCACGCCCGACCGCTGCCTCCCCCCGCCCCGCCCCACCCCACCCGGGCCCCGCAGGACGGCGGGGGCGTGAGGGGGGGCGGGGGGAGCTGCGCCGCCATCCCGCCACCGCTGAAGGGGCAAACTCTCGGCGGCAGCGCAGCGCGGCGGGCTTGGCTGCCGTCTCGCCTCCCCCCAAAGCGGGGCGGGGGGGGGGGGGGTGTCTGGGGGAAGGTCTCCCGCAGGCAGACGCGGCGGTCACCGGCACGATAGCAGCGTGCCGCGGGTTTCCCTCCGCGGCGGGCGCTACACTTGACTTGGACGGATAGCGTTAATTAGGGGGAGCGGCGGCGGCGGTGCGGCGGGCGAGAAGGCGGCGGTGGGGAGGAGGGAGAGAGGAATACATCCAGTGTGGAAACTAGCTGCAGGATGAGCCGCCTGGAGCAGGATGGTGAAGGGATCCGCTTCTGAACCCCCGGCTCATCCGATTACCCTACCTATGTATTTTATACCTCACATACAGACACGCATTGGCGGCGGGAGCGAGGCACGGAACCCCCACCGCCACCCCCCCGTCTCCCCGCCGGGGAGGCACGGCTGGAGCCCGCACGTTTCCCCGGGATGTTGTTGCAGCGCACACGCTGCCGCTGCAGCGGCTGCACTCGCACTTTCGGGGGCACGTTTGCGGCGGGCGAGCGGGGAGGTGACGGGGAGTTGAAGGGGTGGCTGCGGGGGTTTGCGAGCGACTGGCGGCGGGGAGGGGGGTCGGAGGTGGGGGGAGCGCGGAGGGCGAACGAGGGCGGGAAGAGGCTGACGGGGGAAGGGCAGGAAGGGTTAACAACCGTGCGGCGCTTTAGCACTGGATAGCGCTACCCGAGCGGGAGGCTGGGGGCGCCCGGGGAGGAGAGGGCGGCGGAAGGGGGGGAAGCCGGTAGAGGGGCGAGGGAGGGAGCAGGTCAAGAGCGGGGCGTCGGGGAGGCCGAGCGGCGGGGGGGGGAGGGGCGGGCAGGGGGCCGGGGATGCCCCGGGCCGCCGCGGTGCCCCCCGGGGTCCCTCCCTCCCTCCCCGCGCGCGGGGCAGGGGTGGGGAGGAGGCGGTACCTTGTACGAGGATCCCGCAGAGGCTGTAGAAGCGCAGGAGCGCGCCGGGCTTCAGCCGCATCCTGGGGGCTCCCCTCGGGCTGGGTGGGCGCCAGGCACGCAGATCCGCAGCCTCCCGCCGCTCCGCTCTCCGGGCGCTTCCTTCCCCCCGCAGGAGCCGCCGCCGCCGCCGCCTCCGCCGCAGTGTCTCCCTCGCTGTATCCAGTGGGGTGAGGAGGAGGAGGAGGAGGACCAGGGTCGCGGGGGTGGATTGGGGAGGGAGGAGGAGGACGAGGAGGGGGGAGCGGCTCTCTCGGCTGGCTCGGGCGCTGCTGGGCAGGTTCAGGTTTCCCCCGCGGAGCGGTGCCGGGTGCCCCCGCTGGCTTCCCTTGTTCCTACCGGCGTGTCTGTCCGCCCGTCCGTCCGCTCTCCTGTCCCGTCCCGTCCCGCTGCCGGGCGGAGGCGGTGGCGGGGGGGGGGGGGGGGGGGCTGCGCTGGCGCCGCGGCGCGCGGGGAGGCTGCTCCGCTCCCAGCCGCTTCCCAGCTCGAGACACAAGGGCAATCTCCGCTTGCGAGGCTCCCCTGGCCTCGCCCCGCCCCCAGCGTCCGCTCCGCCCCTTTCTGGCGGGAGCCACGCCCCTGGTCACGCCTCCGGGGCCACACCCCGGCCCTCCCTGTGCCGTGGGCACGCCCCTGCCGCCCACTTGGCCACACCTCCATCGGCACGACACGCCCCTCGGGCCCCGGGCCGCCCCCTCAGGTGGGTTTGTGACTGGCATCGGCGGCTCTCCAATAGAAAGTCCCCGGGTTCGGCCGGACGGCCAATGAGGCGGTGACAGAGGAGGTGCGAGACGCCAGGTTACAAAACAAACGGGCGTTTCTCAGAGTCTTCAGTCGCGAGCGAGGTGCCAGACCCTACCTCCTCCGCCGCTGAGTGGCAGCCGGCTCGGGCCAATCGCGAGGAGACTCCGCTCCCCGGCGGCTCTCCAGCCAATGGGCGGTGAGCGACAGAGGGGCGGGGGCGGGCGGCGGGGCGCTGTCCATACCCGGTCCTGAAGTGGCGGCCGGCGGCTCACGCGGCGAGGCGCGGGGCTGGCCGGCAGCGGCAGCGGGCGCCTGAGGAGAGGCGGCGCCGCACCGGGGCAGAGCGCGCCGGGCGGCGGGGCGAGGGCGGCGTTCCCGGCTGCCACACTGGCGCCGCGGGGCGGCGGGGGAGCCCAGCCGCTCGGGGAAGTAGCGGCAGGTGTCCCTCGCCGCACGCCCCGGCCCTCAGCGCCCCGGGCACCGGCTGCGGCGCGACCGCTAACGCCCGATAGCCCTGCGCGGGCGGGGCGGGAGAGCCCCAGGGGCGGCAGGGTCCGGAGCCCGCAGGCAGGCGGGGAGGGGCGGTGGGGGCGAGGCGCACCGACGGCGGGGCAGTGGGATCGGGACGCCAGCGCGAATCCAGCGTCTCCGCCGGCTGCCGCGGCGGCGCGAGTAACTTGCAGGGGACGGAGCGGGGGGTGCTCGGGCCGCACCGCCAGGGCCGGCGCCTCGGCCGCCCTTCTCAGACTGCAGGCCGCCGCCGGCCGGCTCCTCCGCATCGCCGGCAGGGAAAAAAGGGGGGAAGTACCCGCGAGCTGGGGCCGGGGCCAGAGGCTGTGGGAAGGAGTCTTCCGGGTTGCTCCCGGTCCTTGCAAGGGAGGTGTAAAGCGCCTTCTCCTCCCTCCGCTTTTCCTCCCGTCCGTCTCCCTGAAAGCAGCGGATGAAAGAAAGACTGGCTGAGTCTCCGGTATCCTCAGAATTAAACACGTATAGATACCTTCACCACAGTAGCAATCAGACCAGCTCCTCTTGGGAGGTACTCAGGCAATGGCAGTAAGGAGCTTTCTGGACTTTTTGCAGTTTTGCCTGGACTCTGGATGGCTTGGAGAAAGTTTTTTTATTTGAAGGCTTTCTTTGGGAGAGTTTGGAGCATTCAGCCAGTAGTCCTAAATTGCCTACGGTCTAAAAGATAAGACAGTGAATGTAAAAAATCCAAGATGGCAGGCTACTTCTTCATGTTTGTGTATTTGGTCTTTAGCACAGTATCATTCACCTTTTACCAAAATCTCTTAGCAAATGTCTGTGGAGGGAATTGTGTTGCCTTAGCTTGGAGTAAGCAGGATTCCCCTGCACTCAAATACTTGTAACGATCAGGTGTTTCTCCACTTCTGGTTCCATCCTTTTTCTATTGAGATTTGCTCTCCAGCATGATGCCGTGTGTTTTCCACAGTTCCTCTCTGAATTTCTGCCTTGATGCCCCATTCTTTAACACCAAAAAGCTTTACTGAGATAAACAAGTGATGAAATAGTCTGACATACCTATAGGAGAGGGAAACTCTTTAAAAGCTCATTTCTTTGAAGGGTGCATGGTCTCAGATCGTTAAGGAAGTGCTAACAGTTGTCAATGTCACCTAAAGGAGCTTGCACTAGAGTGGGATCTGGGAAGTTATGTATTCTGTAGTCATATCTTCCACTTTGTTCATTACCAAGTGATGATTATGCCTAGCAACAGTTGAGACTGCATCAGGATTTACATTGAGTTCCCCCCGTCTCCAAAAGATGCCCAAGCATGGTACAAAGTCAAACTACAGAATTACATTTTAAAGTTCTATTGTTTGTATGATTGTGTATCAGGCGAACATCATGTATGGCTCCATGCCTTTAGCAGGTTACTTAAATGCTATCGAAGATGTTGAACCAGAATGTCTCCTAGGATAGGGAAGGATTTGAAGTCTGTCTCTGGTGGATGAGCAAATACTTGGGTTTTTTTTTGTTTTTTATTACTACTGAAAAAAACCCACCATAGGCAAAAGTTTTACCACTGCTCCTAGGGTTCAGTACATGTAAAACAGTAATAAACGGAGAATGATTCTCAAAATATTTTGGAAGTCTTGCAAAAAGGAACAAGTCATAATTTTTAAGGCAGCACTAAAAATGTCAACACATGCTCAAAACTTGCATTTAAAGTTTAACAAAATTAAAAAAGCAATTCTGACAAACTAAGTAATTTAAACCCTTCACTAAAGCAGGACTGTAATCCAACCTGAAGTGCTTTTCCATTAATTATGATAACTGACAGATCTGTACTTTTGACAAAACATACTTTTGATTGTAGTCTTGTTCCAGGAAGCGTTCTAGGAAAGATACAAGTGTCTTTGCAGCTTAGCAATTAGAAACTGTGAAAAGAGGTCCCCGGCAGGTGTAGGAGTGAAGCGCCTGTCTGTACATGATGGGGGTTCCACGTCTTTGCCACATAAGTGCATTTGGAAAAGTTGATCTGCGTGTTTAGAAACACCAGCTGACATTTTCCTCCCGGAACCCAGTAACATGGACATTACATCACACCCCATGTCAGAAGCAGGACCAGAAATGCTGGTTGTCACTACTCTCTTCTGGCTCAAGGGGGTCTGAAATGAGCTGGCAACGTGTTAATAGGAAACTGCTTCGCAATGGCTGGATTAGCATTACTCCTCTTCATCATACAGCAGAAATGTTTATGAAACATTAGAAAATTAAATCCAGGGTTCAAACCCCATCAATAAACCACTGCAGCGGAGCAGAATATCGAGAGGTCTTTATGCTGCATATGCTGAAGCGACTTTTCTGTCCATTTTTCGAAAACAGAAAAAAATCCCAACCAGAAGCCCCTGGTTAATTTGACCAACTGTATATCTGAAAAAAAAACCCATGATTAAAATCATTAGAACTGCCAGATATGATGTCATACTTCTTTTCTTCTGATTGATGCAGCTATGTTAGGTTGACAGCTCATGTAAAATGCAGTGTCGTGTCTTATGACATTCTGTGGCAGCTCACATCTAAACCTGAAGTAGATGGGGCAGAACTTTGTAATTGGTCTGAGGAGCCAGAGCTCACACACAGAATGGCCAGAAGCCTCATTACTTTCAGACCAAAAGGGCAACAGGGACTCCTCAGGAAACACACTTCAGAACAGAGTGAAAAGTAATACCCTGAAATCTCAACAGGATACAACACTGAAAGCCAGATGCAGAAGGTAAACATTTGATCAGAACCAGAAAAAAAGTTCTTCTGCGTTATCCTGATATCCATCAAGGTGATACTTACAAATACTCCTAATGCTAAACAAAGTAAAAGAGTTTAATCTCCAAGCAGGATTCAGAAAGAGTCAGCAAGTTTTTCCTCTCACTGAATCAGTAAATAGCAAGTTGTCCGGCTTCCTCTACGCTGTCATCATAGATCTTATATTGCCTTCTACCTCACAATTTTTTTCTTGGTTGTGTTCACTCAAGAGCTAACAGACAAACCCTTCCTCTAGCGGAGCAGCTTAGTTGTTTCCTCTCAATTACTCCCATTCATCCTTTTCCAGACGGCATAGATTTCAGAGGTGTTGGCGAACAGTTGATGAAACTGCGTGTGGCCCCAATAGACAGCTCAGATCACTAACCACTTCATGTCCTGGTCCACCACACGCTCTGTTTGTTTGCTTGCACACTTTTTTCTCCTGATCAAGATGACTTTGGGCTTCTCTGAAAAGCTAAACTCCACCTCCTCTAGAAGCAGCTGTCAGTGTTGCATTGGGTCAGTCTACCTCTAGAGTTTGCCTTGAAAAAAAAAAGCAAAATCTGAAGGGGTAATCATGATTTTAATGATGCTCCCTGATAGCATCAGTAGTCAGTGAATAGGGAGAAGGAATGCTACCCAAGGGAGACTTACTTGGTTGACAAAATATTGTGGTTCTGTTGAATTCAGCAAACAGTGGAAGATGTAGAGAGAATTTAAGGAGAGAGAAACTTCCAGTAGTACAAGCTGTGAAACAAAGCTCTAGAAACACTTGCTCTGTGTTATGTTCTAGGAAATATATATTTTAAGTAAATTTTGTATAATCTAGAGGTTAGTGAAGAAGTAGTCAAAATATGATTGCAGAGTTCCAACAACAACAAAAAAGCCCCACAGGAAAGAAGGTATGGAGAAGGCAAGCTGGTACTGACAGAAGTTAGAGACAGATTCTATCCTGACTTGCAATACTGCTAAACATTCACGATCACATTTAAAATCGTAATTTGGAAAGTGAGACTTATTTACATGGCTCAATACAAAAATGTTGTGGCAAAACCTCCACGCAGCTGCCACCTAGCCTTGAAGAAATATCTGGCTGGATAACAGCCATCTCTTGCAGTAGTAAGTCCTTCACTCTTATGTTTGCCCCCTCCTACCTGAAAGTGGCAGCGTGGCTTCCCTAGGGCGTAGGGTCCCTGTCCTGAAGGCAACACGTATCATCACAGAAAGTGCATTTCCCTGCCCTGTGCACCGTTACGGGCCTATGCAGAAATCAGAGGATCAGACGTACCTTGACCGAAGTCTGTGTATTTGGGTTTTACGTTACCCCTTTGCCATACTTCAGCAGCTGGAACAAAAGAGTTGGGGGATTGTTTGTTTTGGATGTGAAATTTTGTGTGGTGGAGGTGAGTTGCTGTTGTTTTAAATGATGTGGGTTTGGTTGAAGCTGATTCCTAAAAAAAAAAAAAAATTGATAACATTTACTTACCAGATGCCAGCAAAAATGCATTGGTTTGAACAAATACTGTAACTACTAATTTAGTTAAATCTATCCAACTGTGAAAATATATTGGCGTGAACAAAAATATATAGACATGAAACGCATTGCATTTTTTTGTTTGAAAAAAATTGGCTTCAGTAAAGAGCAATTGAAGTTTGAAAATATGCTCCCAAGAAGAAATGTGTTCATTTCCATAAAACATATTGGTGTGTAAATATACAGTATGTATCAGTTCCAGAGCAATATTATGAATTCAGTGAAATTTTGTTCCGTGTTAGTTAGTAAGATGAACCAAGTAAAAGGAATTGCATGCTGCTATTACTACATATAAAATATATGTGGGATGAAGTCCCATTTATAAAGCAATTATAAATGTGAGATATTTTGCTGGCATTTGGAGAACAAAAAAGTCTATAAAACAACACTTTCAATGCAATGCCAATGCAAAGTGAACCAAGGTCAAACCAAACTGGTATCGTTCTTATTGAAAACACTTCACTTATGTACACTTTGAGTTGACAAAAATAATTGCAGAAGAGAATTACCAATGGTGAGTGGAAGCAGAATATCTTATTCAGAACATGTGCTCTCATCCATATTTTTTGTGGAGCGAAGATGCAGAAAAAATGGTGCTGGTAACAGGATTCTCCATACATTCTAGTTAGGTCTTCCTAAGTGTTTGATAATTGGCAAAAGTGTGTGTTTTCCTATGTCTTCTAACCATCAACTAAGAAATAACTACTTTAAGAAATTTTAAAGTTTCTTACCACAAAATTATAGAGCCATATAACTTTAGCATCTCTTATACCTTTATTTACTTATGATTTCAATACATACAATGTACATTACTGTTTGCCATAAAAAAATATTACTGCATGGAATTAATTAGACACTAATTGTGTTCTAAATAGGCTTGGACGAATGTATTTACATATAGTTTAGAATACATCCTAGCTAACATCTTTGAAATACGTATCCAATTATTTATTGTTTTGTTATTTCTGATGCTTTTTAATTTTTAATTTCTTTGTGTTTTATTACTTATGCACAGATTATGTGATGTGTTGGAAAAAACCTCTCTTGCACTCAGCTGAGGTGATAAAGAAATATTCAAAAACTCAATAAGAAGGAAGTTGTTCATTCTGTAGATCATAATGTCATCCATTTTACTTTCATAAGAGTGTCTTTGATTAGAGACACCAGTACATTGATTTTCTCACACATTCTGGTAATTCAAAAGGAGGCTCTAAACATTTAAATTCAACATTTGGGTTTTTTCAGACTAAGGTTTTCACATTAATGCATCCTTAATTGAAAATGTTTTCAAACACAAGTCAAATTACTGTAGTTGATCCAGAGTAAGACTCAAAGAATTGAACAAATACATTGTTTTGCTCATACTAAGAACTATTAAAAAAAAGTATATTTTAAGACTTGATAGGGCCTTTCTGTCACGAGTATTTCTTTTGCTGTCTCTGTGAAAATCAGCCCAAGGCATAAGCTACAGTTAAATAAAAAAAATGCACAACACTGACTTAATAGACCATAGCCTTTAAAATTTCTACACATACTGTCTCTACTCACATTCTCCTAAAAGTCAGATGATCTAGCAGTGAAATACTGCCAGATGATCTAGCAGTGAAATAGTGATCCAGCCAGACTGGATCACTATTTCTCCGTCTAGCAATGAGAATGAGGTTGCAGTTTTGTCAGATGGTGTAATGTTAGATGCCACAATTAGGAACGGAAAGAGGAGACTGCTTAGCTTGTGTCTAAACAATTCTGATGCCATGATTGTCCTTACTGAAGACCTACTTGATTGTGCCATGGCACGCACACCAAAATTCTCTTTAACAAGAAACCAAGGAATACGAGAAACTGTGTACTACAGTTTTTGCCCTGACATTCAGTCAGGATGCTGAGGGCATTCATAAGCCTTAACAGTCCTGACCAGCCTCACCGGGGTCTCCATCCACACCCATGGGCCCAGAAGCTCTATTTAAGCTGAGCTGTGTTAGAAGAGTGCAGGTCTTTAGCTCAGTCCTACTGCTACCTGGTCATAGAATACTTTGATCCAGATTTCAATCAATGACTTGATCTTAGCCTACCTCATCTTATGGACCTGCCTAGTGATTACTGGATCTGATCGTAACCTTGACCTGCAGATTGACTTCACGGTGTGATCTCTGACCTGCTTCATAGCCATGATATTGCCTTATGATCTGAAATCTCAGTTGGACTTTGCTATAACCTCTGGGTCTGTCTTTGCTTGAGTACTGTGGGACTGGGCTGTGGCTGGTGAGACCTCTGTCCTGGTTGGCTGGGCATCCCTGTGTTCCCTCCTGGCTCATCTTTTCTTAGGGAGAAGCCCCACTCTTGTTATTCCCTAACAGATGTGGTCTGAGAGAACACAGTGCCCAAGTAGTGGGAAATAGATCCACGACCTTGGTTTCAGAGATTTGTGCTGTCTTTTAATCTGCTGACACTAGGCAGAAACAAAAGGATATCACCTGGCCCAAAATAAAAGGAGGAAAAATAGATAAGGGAGGAAGGAAGAATATATTCAGACAAATGTTTTTGGGAGACTAGCTCTAGAAAAAGCACAGGTCTGATGGAAGGTCAGGGTAAAAATGAGACTGGATGTTGAATAGATCATAAAGGCTGGGATAACACTGAGGTTGAAATTAAGGGGAAGAGAAATTGTTGGTAAGGAAGAACAAAGCACTGGACACATGTTGTTGAGATCCCAGGAGGAAAGGAGTGTGTGATCATCTAGGCAAGGAGTTATCGTAGAATCATAGAATGATTTGGGTTGGAAGGGACCTTAAAGATCATCTAGTTCCTAGGAAGGTGGATTTAAAACTCTAAGCCTTCTGGTGATCTGTATGAACATCAATGTGATAACATTTTTTCCCCCTCATTCATGTTCATAAATTTTAGAGAAATGCATGCAAGTACTTTATGTAAGGATTTTCCACCTAGGAGATGTTCATAATGAAAGAAATTAACTTGTTGGTTATAAAATATTTATATTGCTTTTGTATTTTTACACGGTGACCTATAACTACATGACAGCCCTTCCTTCTGTCTTCTTCTGCACCTTATCCATCTGTTGTCCTGTTCTACCCCTCCTCTGCATGACACAGAGCCTTGGTCTCATTCAGCCCAAGGAGTAGCTCTAGAGATGATTCATGATTTTGGGGAGAAGGAAGACATTGATAGATAGAATCTCTAATTCACTAGCTGAAAAAAAAAAGGAAAATGTGTGATCAATATGGCAGAGGACGGAAAAAAGAGGAAAAGACAGTCTTAGAGTAATTGAATGATGTCTTTGAGAATTGGATTATGTTTCACTATGCCACAGAGTTCCTCTGTGATGTTAGGTAAGTCACTTAAACCAAATGTTTTTACAGTTGTAATAAATTGATATTAATCCTCATTTTCTCAGTTTCCAACTTCATACCAAAGAAGTCATATCTGCAGAAATGTGAAGTACTGCAGACATCCTAAAGCCAGTGTGAACTGGACTAGGAACACACAGAGCTGTGTAATGAAAATTGGCCACTTGGAATTAGTGGTTACCTTTGACATTAATCTTAATTAAATACTTCATTATAATGTATCTGCAGAACGAGGACAAATTAAGGTTGCATAGGCAATTCTGAATACTGGCATTTCTTAGGTCTTTGATTTTTCAGTTTTAGTGATGTTAATATGTCTTTGTATATCTGTTTGGTCATTTCTTAGAATTCAGTTATTTGCTTTTCTTTCTTTTTGTATTAGCTTATTATTAGCTTTGATTTAGTTACTCTTTTGAAATATTTGCCTAACGTTTTTATATCTGTTATATCTCAGAAGTGTAATCATCACAAATTAAGTAAGTGAAAGCTTCAGGATTTTTTTTTCCCTGAAGAGTGTGAATCTCTTGTGTTAAGCCAATAAATCACAAATGAACACAGACATTATGATTACTAAGATAAATAATGACTTAACATTGCTAATTTTTAATGGCCCAAAATGTGGAACTGACCTCACCCATCTTTGGAAGAAAAATAGTTGAAGTATATTTGGAAAGAAATGAAACTGAAAGAATTATGCAAAATACAGCAACTTAGTTTCTGTTGAACTGTACTTCTTGTTTCAGAGTAGGTGAGAGGTGTTTGTTACTGTAATTGCTACATTATTTTGCAAGTAAAACTTGTAATTGTTTTTGAGCAGAACATTGTTATTTGTGATCATATTGAAGTGTATGTGAATCTCAGAAATCTATGAAATACGTATATTTATAAGTTTGCCAAATTTATTTTTATGAAATCTACCAGAGGTGAAATTCTGGTTCTAGACCTGCAGTATAACAAGCCCTGTTAGTATGTCGTTTAATGAACAAGCAAAGAAGTGAACATGGCATATTTTTTAATGCTCCTCTTCTACATAACAATGCAGTAAAGTGTTTCATTATATCACTTGCCATTGTGATATAGGACAATCAAGTCAGACAGTTTGTGGCTAGGTGGAAAATAGAATTAAAAATAAAAGAAAATATATGTTGCGGTATCTGCAGCCATTAGGAGGTGCAATATTTGTTTTCCCATAGAAAAATTATAATTCAGGAGATTTAATGGGTTAGCATCCATAATACAAGTGCTAGTGCAGTGAAATACAAGAGTTATAAAGGAAAATATTTGTGACAGAGGAGTACAATAAACTATTAAAAGGTTTTCAAGGTGCTTGTACTTGTTAAAGCAAATCTAAGCTCTCCGAAAATCACAAAAGTGTTTTGTGGCAAGTACATTTGGTTGCCATTAATACTTCAGTTGTTAGATGATGGTACTAACAGCACTTTAAAATAGTGATATAAAAAGCAAGATTTTTGCTTCTTATGGGTCTAAGTTATTTCTTGAGTTTTTCTATTAATATCAGCGCTGTGATGTAGCCTATTGTCAGTAATTTTTTAAGTGACAGACAATAAGAGTAAAATGAGTTAGACTGAAAATCAGCCCTTGCTAGAGGCTGTGGATAGAACTAGTGTTAAATAGGGACAGATACAAAATGTAATTTTTAAAAGTGTTTTTCTGGATTTCAGTTGTCTGAAATGTTTCACTTAGAACAGAGATTCTTCTTCTCTTCCTGAACTGATTGGATTATGCTATGTCACATTTTTAAGATCAGAACGATTTTTATAGTACCAAGCTATGGAAAATCGCTAAGTACAACTATGCTCTGTGTGTAGTCTTACTTTTTCCTGTGACAGTATAAAGACTGAAGTTCACAAATGATAGCTGAGCATTGGGCTATCCACTGGAGGCTGGTTTCTTACCTACAGCAGAACTCAATTTGATTCGCTTCTATATTTATAGCTTTTGCATTTTACGGAGGGCAAACCAGGTTAATTAAATAATTGCAATATTTCATTTTAACAGTATACAATAACTATTTATTATAGAAAAGGCAAGTTGAAGAAAACAATAAGAAACATTATTTATGTTCAGTTCAGGCACCTGCTACATGAGGAATGTGGAAGGTAAGAATGGATAATTTTCTAATATTCATACTCCAAAGTACATCTTGATGAAAACATGAAAATGCTTCAACATATCAAAACTAATTATCATTATAGCATTCTGAAATACATGCCTATCTTTCCTAAAAAAAAAAAAAAATAAAAAAAAAATCTTGATTTTTATTTCAGATATTTACAGAAGATTAAACTTAGGGAGTAGCGATTCTCTTTGTTCTCTATAATTATTTCACATATGACATTTCCAAAAGTGATGACGGATTGTAAACAGGCACCAAGTTTACTAAATGATTCAACAGAATCTGGGAAGATGCGATTCATTCTTTTTGTGCCTCCTATGTACAAGCATACTCTGAGGTTGTTAACCATGCATGTATATGAGACAATTTGAAGTTTGCAGTAGTTAGAATATGTGGCTTTCATTTACATAAAAGTTTATGTACTTTTCTTATGTCCTCTTCGGGTGTAGTTGAGTGTACTCCAGTACTGCTGAAGAAATTTGATTCTCGAGTGTTCAAGTACTTGGTTTCAGTCCCTGCACCTTGAAGTAGATTTCTAATGTTATGGAATCAACTTCAAGAGTGATGTCCCCTTGGGAATGAGCCTAATCTGTAATTGCAATGTGATTTATGCGTGTAGATTTGCGGAAGGGAAGCAAATGGGGTATTACTCATGGAAAGTATTGGTACAAACACACAATTTGGAGGGATTTCATTACCAAAAATTCTTATGCAACAAGTTTGGAAGCCAAGGTGATCATGCAGCTGACTATTGCTGAGCATTTCAGACTGTTCAATGTACCATAGTTACAGTAGTTGGCAATGTGAACAATGGACCTTTCCTCCATACCCAGCGAGAGGTCAATGAGTGTAGCCATTGTCTTTAATTTCCTTTATAGCTGACCAACGTAATGCAGTAGTAGATCAAGAGCATAATCCCAGTTGTTTCAAGCTGACCCTGAAGCCACTGCAAGTGAAGGCACTAGAGCAATCTGGAACAACTGCCAAGCAGCCATATTTTCCTGTAGCTGCTAGGTCCACTTTTCTTTCCAAGCTGAAGCATGTTCATGAATTTTCTGGCCTTTGCTGCAGTATATTTACCAAAGTATAACTTTTGATCTCAAGTTTTCATGCAAGTTATCACATCCAGAAGTTTTACATGGTCACTTATATTAAAGTACACCATTCATTAATCTTTTACACTGAGAACAGTACCAAAATTAGAAGGGCAAAGGAGTTTCCAGGGCTTTTAACTTAACCTTGTGAGACCTATGCTCTCTAGTATGTTTTGGCCTGTTTCTCTCTAGGCATTTTAGGGAAATGTTTGCTGTGTGTGGTTTTGCAGTTCATGCTGTTTCTAAGGAATCACTTTAGCCTCTTTTACTTATGGCTGTTGGACTCCACCACTCCTTTGAGAGGTTAGGCAGTCTAATTCGATAAAATGATGTGAGATCTTCATGATGATCATTTCAACAATACTCTGATAAGGGACCCAGTCAATGCATTGCAAGTTCCAGTGAGCATTAGATCTTTGACTATCACTGTGCAACAATTCATTTACATTTAGCTAACACATTTATCTGTACTATATAAACTAACATATAAAGTCAGCTTAGTTGAAATTCTGGTTGTTATCATTAGTCATTCACTCTTGGTTACAGTCATGAGTAAGGCTGAAGATTTACAATTTTTATTGTGTCATCTGATACAGAAATCAAGTGTCTGACACTGTGAATTGTGCCAATATAAGTGTTTTGTTTGTCATCATAGACTATAAGTTTCATTTCCAAATATAACCATGAAATAGCTCTTTCTCAGTCTTCATTTTCATTTTGTAGTGTTTTCATGGTCTCATAGTCTGGCTCTATGGATCGGTAGTATGTGTAGCAAAGTTGGAGGTGTGTATTCTGTGCTTACAGACATTCACCACAAGGATGTGACCATTTTAAAACTAATTCGATAGGATGAATTACCTGATTATACTCCCTGAGGTCCATGTTAGTCCATACTAGTTTATGGATAATGAAAAAAAAGAGAAGTAAAAACCAAAACAAAACCAAAACCAATCCCATTCTTTGAGTTTCTTGAAATTCAAATATATTAATGTTTTGTGTCTTTAACAGGTTTTGGCACATCAAACAAGAGTGAGATAATCCTTCCACAGATTCTGTAGAAACAGAAAATATTGGCTTGGTTGGGTGACCCTCAGAACACCATTAATGTTGCTTTTCCAACCTTTTAGTCATTCTAACATTTGATTACCAAGCTGATGGTATTAACTGCACATGCATACTTCTGAGAGAAGATGAGGAGGATGTTGCCATATTCCTTTTCATTAAGACATCTGTTACTGAAAGTACTTCTGTACTGTAAGGGAAACAAATAGCTAGATAAATGAACTATCTACATAAATATTAAGAACGTGCAGGATGTTTTTGCATTTCAGAACATATCATTTAGCTTAAAATTCTACATGGATTTGCAATGTAAAAAACATTTTCATAGAACGATGCTGGCCTGTATTTTAACAAAGCATACAGATAACGAGGCATATAAACTTAGCCAAGTTCATGAACTTAAGAGCCTTTCTATGAAAATCATAGACACCATTCCTGTGCTTAAAACTATGCAGACACTTAGCTACTTTTCTAAATTCTGACTGTATGGAAACTTTAAGGTGTGCTTACACTGATGTGTTTTATTTTTGATCCTGCGTGCTGCTGCAGTGAATCTCCAGATCATCCACACTTACTGTGCTTTGTGTAGCATCATGGAGTGGTCTTGGAAGTGTACAAGCAAGATTTCATCTGTATGAAACGAAATCATAATGCAAGTTTGAGAATATAGTTTACGCACTTCACTAGCTCATGGACGTTTAATACACCAAGCTGGACTACAACTACAGTTAGTCTAAGAAATCCCTCCTCACCCATTTGCTTATAATATTTTCAGAATGAACAGTTTTGTTGTGTGGAGCCGTTCTTATTGTGTCTTGTTACTCGGTAGCATATACATTGCCTTACTGACAAGAATTTCTTCAAATGAATTGAATTCTATCAACTTAATGATTGAAAGCATAATGGGGTTTTGGTGCATTTTAGAGATGCAGGAGGGAAAAGAAAAAAAACATTAGATTTGCAAGGATTTTTGTGGACCTAGAATGAAATTTTCCTCCTTCATTGACAACTGAACTTTCTGAACTTCAGTAACCTTCAGAAGGTACTAAATGAAATTGCTTTCAACAACCTGTGTTTTCTATAGTTTTGAATTTTTCGCAGACTATGGGATTCTGTAAATGAGTTAAATTCCCCCTTATTTTCAACACAGGAAAATCAAGAACTATCAAATCCTGGATTTTCCAAGTAGCAGTTCAAACTCATTTCAGCCTCAGTAGGAAAACAAGCATTTTGCTGTTTCTCCCAGTGAAAGTAGCCTAAGCTTTCCCCCTATTCTCACTGCGCTGCTTGGGTCATCACCACGTGGAAGGACCTGTCCTGTTGCCACAACCAAGTTGTGACTAAGTTCTACTTGACACCCTGTTTGCAGAAAACTATCACTTGACCAGAAGCAGAGCATCTTAGAAAGTTGATTAAAATTCTGCAAACTGGAAAGGATTATTAAGAATAGTATGCAGGAACACTAGGGACAACATCAAATAGTTTTAATAAATATAATTTAGAGCAAACAAATAATAGATGTATGGACAAAATAGCTGAATAGGGGGCAAATTTAAGGCTAACAGCTAAGTGTTAAATATTTATAAGAAAAACACATGTTCCTTGGTGCTGTCTTCCTCCTTAGCATCTTCTTGAAGAGAATGGTACGAGCCTGGTTGAATGTTGAGGGATGGAAGCTTTGATACTACGGCACTAAGCAGTTTAAACAAAGCACTTTTTCTTTAGTTTCCCTTTGAATGGAGGAAAGCCCTCTTTCAATTACAGTGGGAATTTTGGTTTGGAATCTCATTTGTTTCCTGAAAACAATATCAGATTGGTGCTGTAGCTCAGGTGGTGATTCTCTTTCTTTCTCGCTTTGTGTGTCTCTCCTCTCTCTCTCTCTCCTGCAGAAATTGTGGCAATCCTCACAGCAGAGTTTAAGACTGTCACTCCACTGACCTAGAAATTTGGCAAGAACTTCTTAGGGTACGTATTCTCTTCTTCCTTCCAAATTCAGTCCTATATACTCATATCCTCAAGCTTCCCTCCCACTTAACTTGTAGTGGACCAGCTAACAAGCCTGTAAGTTATTTGTGCTGTTGTCATTTACATTTCATGAAGAAACCTCTATGATAATCCCAACAAGAAATGATAGATTTATATTTATAAGAAGCAAAGTTATTAAAAGATAATAGGGATATAGATGAGACAGTTCCAATTGTAGCTTGGTTTTATTCAAAATACAGTCCTTACCTGCCTAAAACTTCATTCATAAAACTAGACAGACTCAGAAGTAGTCAAGCTTATATAAGGGTATGTATGATATAGCCTTTTTTCCCAAATCCAGTGCCAGTGTGTCTTTTCTATCAAGTCCAAACAAGCCTCATTAAATTAACAATATAACAAAATCTGTTTGGATTGTAATATTTAGAATAATTTTTCCATATCAAGACAGGTAATGCTTTTTCCTTTTACTGCAGAAAGTACAGATTTTTCTTGAAGAAAACCCGGCCTTTAAATGTACATATAGCTATCTCTGTTTCTTTCTACTTTTCGAATTTCCAAAAGCATGACTTTTGACGTAAAAATGCTTATACAGTAGCATGAAGTAAATTCATTGTCTTGAAATATATTGCCCTGAGTCTACTATGTTATTTCTACTGATATCAGTTAAAATTGATAAACTTTACTCACATTAAAGTAATAACATCACACTTGAGGTATTTTAATTTGTAAATTCATCAACTAATATTAGTGAACATTTCGTGAATAGGAAACAATAAGTAGTCCACAACTGAGCAATTGAGCTGTCCTGTACTTCACTGGTGCTACTCCCAGTTTATATGTTTATGCACAAGAAGAATCAGCCAAAGTACATGATTTTTTTTTTGTGAAGGAAATAATAATTGATATGGAAAATGTATTTATGTTTTTAATTGTTTAGCATTTGCATTCTTAGGTGCATAAGGCATCTACTACTGTTCATTATTTCAACATTAGACTGTGCAATTCAGTCCTTTGACTATTGTATTGACAGACTAGATATTTCTCTACATTGTTTTAAGAAGGACTTCCTTTTCTAAGTGATGTCTACGTGACCTTTTGTTATGGAAGAGTGTTGTTAAAGCATGTCCTGAATATGTCAGTTGTATAATACAACTGACATTTAGTATCTGTCCCACTTGAAAAAGGCTTAGCAATATATAGTCAGCGATGCGCGGATGCATCATCCACCTTCCACATGACTTCGTTGAAGTTCATGCTTAAACAATCAGAAATTTCTCTGAAATTGCCGAACTCTTCTTTTTTAGTATGAATTTGTCCATGATCAAGCTGTCATTTGGATTTACCAACTTCTCTCCCATCTGGTGGTAGTTTTCAGTATTTAATTACTTTTTCCTATGATATTGCTCTTTTATATTTGTTGAGAATTTCTCTGCTTTCCATTTCAGGAGCTCAGCATGTGGAGAGAATGTGTTGTGTTCAAATTCTGATACTGCAAATGCTACACAGGCAGACCTCTGGTAGTCTAAAAATTCCACGTCTGGAAACTAATCTTTATAGCATTCAACAATAAAAGTTGCTGTTGATTTTGGTATAGATACTATTTTTGAAAAATTAGAAAAATAAACTGTGGCAAATGATGCATTTCTAAAACAGGTATGCAATGTTTCTAATGTCAGGAGTCCTCCACATATGAAGTGGGCTCCTCAAATAGTAAGCGTTGCCTAAAAATCAGAGCCTGTGTCATACTATGGCACATGTCAGAAAGAGGAATATTAAAAGAAAAACCATCTGTTTTTCTACTATGCTAGCTGATACTTGAAATTCAAGAAAGTTTTCAGGAATGCACCTTAGCAACCTAAAATGTAAACAAGCAGAAAAGGAACAGTTTATATTTCCTGATGATTTAAACTGACCGGAAAGGATGTGAAATGACAACCTAGAGCTGTGTATGTTTCATGCTTTGGGGAGAAAAATGGTTTTTGCTGATCTGAAATAGGCGGGAATAGTTCTAGTCTGGGAGTAGTGATGGACACAGCAGGAAGAACAGTCATTAGTAGTCACAGAATTAATTGCTATTAGGAATGACTCATAAAACTTCAAGTTATAATTGCTTAGACACATCCATATGAAGAAAAAAAGAGAGAAGGTAGAATGGTACTTAAAAATGTCAATTAATGTACCAGACTTCTGCTTGAAGGTCATATAGTCAAGAATATTGTTGTGAATGGCTTGGTATCTGTGGGGAAATCTCATGGAAGATCAGAAAATTAATGGAAATCCAATATCCCCATGCCATTTAGGTCCCTCAGGATAACTAGCTCAAAGAATTTTAGTGTTTCTCTTACTTTTTAGGTTTTTTCCAAAGTAAGACCTAAGTTCTCTTACCTATTTGAATGGAAAATACTTTTGATTCTCTGCATCCTGGTGGTTTCCTTCACAAGTTGTTAGTTCTAGTGAAAGGGACAAGAGCTATACAAAATATCCAAATACAGTTTTGCTATAATAATACTGCAGAGGAATATCTTCTGTCTTATATGTGATGCATCCATTTATGCAGTCCATAATTCAGTATGTTTTTTCATTCATTAAATAGTATTCTGAAAGGTATAGAACTTTATACACTGCTTCCTGAGAACTTCTGCTTGTTTAGTGTTGTATAACGTGTTACTGTAGAGAGTGTATAATAGCTTGTCCTTTTTTTCCTTTCTTTTTTTGGCCCTGGGCTTGTTGTCTTACACTTCTCTACACTGCATTGCATGTCATTACTGCTAGCTTTTCCAGCACTTTCTGACTTATACTGTCTTTTTTTTTTTATGTTGATTCACCCTCCTTCATTCTGTGTTTTGTTATCAACATGTTTTAGCAATTTACCTCTCATTCTTTATCAATTGAACAAAATAGGCTGTAATGGTCTTGTGGC
Organism: Grus americana; assembly: GCF_028858705.1. Lineage (NCBI taxonomy): Eukaryota > Metazoa > Chordata > Aves > Gruiformes > Gruidae > Grus > Grus americana. The sequence goes on from NC_072852.1 coordinate 104,729,174, forward strand.
ACTCCTTTAGTAACCTCTTTCCAACTGTTTTCCCAATATATATTAATTTAGCCGCTGTATATCATTAACTATATGATCTCTTGAAGCTAACAAAATCAAAAAGCATGTTTTATATTGGGGAATAATGTACTCTAACTGAAACTTTGCTGAAAGCTTTTACTTTTTCTTTCCATATCCATATGTACTACAGCCAGTACCTCTCATCCACAGATAAGATTCTTTTTCCGTATATCTACTTTTTTCTATTTCGTGCTTATTAATCTTACAATTAAACCTAGTACAATAACAGTAAAACTAGCATAATAATATTTCTCTTCCTAATGATTCAAAGCCTTGGGCAAATGCCGAGGATAATTTACTGATGTCTTTGTGAAAGTCTATTGTCCTGATATCCTTTTTGTATCTCCTCAGCATGATGCAAGAATTCCTAGCTAGTACAGCTTTCGAAGGTACTAAAGGAGTAAAAGATGCAGCATATGTTCAAATCTAAGTGTTTTAACATTAACCCATTAGCTCCTGTGGCCTTTACATGAATTTTTCCACTGAAGTGGGGCTACGCCCCTGCGCTGTTCCATGTGATGGGATGTTCTGGTCCATGTGGGATAATATGATTGATTAGGAGCTATGCAAGTTTATTCTTTCACTGGAACTTACTGAAATATCTGCTTTATTACTCATCCCCTGAATAACAGAAAACAAAATATGAGAGAATAATATTTGCTGTTCAGTGTACAGAAACAATAGCTTTATATTTTTCGTCTGTTTGTATGGAATCTTGCTATCTCTTCACAGAAAAGGAAAATGCTACCGTGTGTGCTGGCTGTGGACTGTTTTAAATATTGATGTGTTAAGCTCTGTACAGCCAGCAACCCAGTATGTAGACTGTCTTAGTTTGAATGGAGGCTCCAGCTAGCCGCTGTATGCCATCAGCGTTTGGACTGGTTGTACAGAGAACGTGACATAAATACTTACAGTGCCTCTCAGCCAACCAACACTTCTCATTTAGAAAAATAAATTACTATAACAGTAATACCATACTCTTAGCTCCTTCAAACAAAGTTCTGTCAAGTGGTAGTAGATGGAAAAAATAGATAAAATAATACATTCTGATTTAATTAATTCTTTTCCTACTTCCCCAACTAGTAATATGGAATAGCCAAGAGAACTGAGGAAAAAAGTTTTCATTTAAAACCATATCAAATCACAAAAATAAGATTACCTCATCATTCAGTCATCTTGCTTAGATTTGGGGATATAAATTGAAATAGGAAGATTAGATTCTTCCACTTTTTGCAGATTAAGTTTTGCACAAGTGTTACAGCCACTGTTTAATTTCATACTACTGAGTACTTTCATATGGGTTGTCTCAAACATTATTTTTCATTCTGTAGGGAAGAAACAGCAGAAAAAATGACGAAAAGTGGGTATATAGGTTTAACCAGTATAAGCAATTTGAATTTATTTGGTTTTCCACAGAAGTAAAGATGATTTGTAGTGCTGAGTTCCAAATCAGAGCAATTTATGACCAATCTTTCTCATTTTCATTACATGACAGGAGACCACTTAAAGTGGGAAAACAAATAAGTCCAGTGTCCAGATGTCCAGAGAGCAACAAAACGAAGCCAGTCTAGGATTTGTTCAAGACTGCATAATCTACGCAAGGTTACATCTGAAGACCATCTAGAAACTTGGTTTATTACAGAATGTGGTTACTGACTTGTTACATTTTAGCATTCTATACCCTGTACTGCTTTCTACTTGATTCTGTTATACAAAGCCCTAATGCAAGTTATATCTTATTTCTTTTTGCTTTTCCTCCTTGTTTTTGCTATCCCAGCTGAAACCAGGACACACATCCAGTTTTAGCCTGTTCATATGAGAGAGCTGAAAACTGCATAGGAGGGTTCTAAGATGGCACTGAGGTTCCTTAGTAACATCTAACAGAATCATCCTTAGTAACTTTAAGAATCATCCTCTGGGCAGTGATACTAAAAAGGTCCTAAGATAGCTTGGGAATCGAGTAGACAATTGGTTTTCAATAGGTAGGAGATTTAGATGTTGTCCGATATGGAGATATGGTATGTTACATCATAATATGCTGTTCCTAGTTAGCAAATAATGGTAAAATCTGTTCAGAAATGTCTCAAGTGTTTACAGATAGCAACCGTCAATGGGATTTATTAAAATTTTTATTTAATTGTTGCGTATTATGCTTGCACTTAATTTATGACTGTAGATGTAGACAACTTATCTTGGTTTCAGCAACTGCTTATCTGTACAGTGATGAAAGACATAAGCTGTTAATAAATGCAAAATAAAGAAAGTCCAGGCTTGAATGAAAGCAGCTGATGGAAGAACAGAAAGTCTGACTTTTCATGTAGAAATCTAGAAATATGGGAATTACCCAATTATGTCATTCCAGAGTTCCATCCATCTCAGTCTCCTGGTTTCAACAATGGCCAGTGGCAAACGTCCAGTGAAAGAGGGCAAGGCTGACAATATGAAGATCTTTCTCATGATGCGTTCCTCCATTTCCTAGCAATTAGCAATTTAGGAATTTCCTGAGAAATTGTATGAAATGTATCAAAGCCAACTTGTTAACATTCTCTCAATGGAGTTTTTTTTCTGCAACTGTCTCTATTCTGTGGCAAAATCATCCACAGTTTTAAATGTGTTGTAAATTGTACTCTTTTTATTTGTATTAAGCCTATTTCTTGTTCTTGTTCTTGTTTTAAGTCCACTACCTGACAATTTCATTGGATGAGTAACATTTTACTCAGTTCATCACCCCTTCATGATTTCCTCACACCTTGGACAAACGTTCCTTCCCTCCTCTCCAAGCTAAGCGGTTCCATTCTGTTCAATCTCTCTTTGGTAAGAGAGCATCCCGTGCCTTCAATCTTCCTATGACTTGCTCTGTATCTTTTCCAGTTATTCTGTATGTTTTTTGAGAAACAGCGGCCAGAGAGATAGTATTCAAAATGTGGGCACCCATAGATTCATATGGTGGCATGCTGTGGTTTTGTTTTGTCCTCATTTCCTTTCCTGATATTTTCTGACATTGCTTTGTTGCTACTTGACACTGACTATCAGTGTTTCAATAGAAAAACCAGGCAGTGACTAGGCAATGCCTGAATGGAAATTGCTTATCTCTGTGTATTTCTGTGCATATGTTGGGGGAAAGGGAGGAAGGGGCTGTCTTTGTATATATGTAGGAGGTGGTTTGGTTTCTGCCACACATACATTCTTCTGCATTTACTGCTACTGAATTCCATTTCCCATTTTACTACATTATTTTGTGAGATTTTTCTGTAACTGTTAGGAATCTGTTCTAGCTTTGACTCTTCTGATTAATTTTGCATCACCAAGGGCTTTGCTGCATCATTATTCATCGATCCAGTCCTCTGTAAGCAAATCATAATCATGTTTTCTTTCCATATAGTCCTGGAGTATCCCACTTTCCAAGGCTGCTCTGTTTCTACTACAATACTATTTTTCCTGGGAATTTATTCTGCCCTCCACTGTTGTTCATCTGATTTTTCATGGTATATTTGTGTGTATTTCATATGTAAAGAATATTTTATTCTTTTTAAAAAAAAAACAAAACCCAACGTTTTTCCCAGGCCATATCTTCAACGTTGTGCTTAATATTGTGATAGGTCTTCTGAGATATTGCAGTTTGTATCAGTTAAATGACATATTCTTTTATCTCATGACACTCAACTCACATTTTATTTTACTATAGGCTCCCCAGGGAAGTGGTCACAGCACCGAGCCTGACAGAGTTCAAGGAGTGTCTGGACGACTCTTGGTCATATGATTTAGTTTCAGGCAGTCCTGCGCAGAGCAGGGAGCTGGACTCGATGATCCTTATGGGTCCCTTCCAACTTGAGATATTCTATGATTTTATGTTTTATTTGACTGAAGTTTCATATGTAGGGCAGCGAGAAGGATTAATCTGAACTTCAGTAACTCTATTCAGAAACTGAACATTTCAATTACTTACCAGTATTTTGAAGGGGGACCTCTGTCTGATCAAGAGTCAACAATTTTAAAATGGGGAACTCCTTCATATCAAGGCTTAATAAAGCACTGTGGTTCTATACCTTGCTTTCTCTAGAAATGCTTTCTCAGTGTGTTTCAGTAGTGTAGGAAAAAGATTATCTGTGGGGTTTTTTCTTTGCTTCTCTAATAGTAGTTTTAAGTACATAATATGCATTATATTACCTTATATAATTGCTACTGGAGAAACAGAGAAAATATACTCCATGTTTTCAAAGTGTAAGAAGATATAACCTTAAAGAATGCTTTTATTTACATTAAGATATTGCAAATCACCTTATTGTGTCCTGAATAAATTGTTGCTACAACCTCTTTCCACTTTTACTTAGTTTTCTCTTCAGCTGTTTTGCATATTTACTAGCTTCTTATCAGAGATACTTTGAATATAATTTTTAAATAGGAAAATAAATATTTTCTTACTTTTTCTATCATGATAGATGTAAAGGAGCACATTTTCTGCATGGTGCACAGGGAGTTAGGCATGCAATTTGCATTAATAATGAACCATGCAGAAAATTTACCCTTGAGAGGTACATGTATAGACATCACAAACATTAATCATTAGTGTTGTCCAGCGTTCCTGAACTACTTTCTTATCCGAAAATTATAATATATGTAAGAATTTAATTTCGCATTGAAACGGTTGGAATTCATCTGGTTCATCTTGCATAAAGAAATGACATTGCACAGTCAGGAAGGCTCTCTCCCCTGTCGTGTCTGCCGTGGAGTTTAGTGATCAGACAGACCCCACCACTCCCCTTACATATGAAACTTGTTCAATACTACTGTTTACTTTAAGATTTCTTACATGTGCTTTTCAAGCAAGTATTAAGCTTATTATTTTTCCTGTCAGAATACAGGTCTGGTGGTTTATTAGGGTGTCTATAAAACTTGGATCTGTCACTTCATATATAAAGTACTTCTCTCAGGAATTTGCTAGAATATGTCAAAACTTTCTATACCTAGATGTGAGTACAGAGGTGCTTGTTTCCTTCCCTCCCTCCCTGACAAGCTATCCCTCTGCATAGTTAGCCAACAATCCTGTAAATATTCATGTATATACTTTCCACTGTAAGAAGTGTTACTAACTTGAATAGGATGCACAGCAATAAAGTTGAAACTACATGTTAAAATTTGAAAGATTAGGGCCTTTGGTTTTCAGTAGACTGGCAAGGTCTGTGACAAAATCCTGTGACCTTGCTGGAAAATACTGTTTTCTTTTGGTAACTCACATTTGTAGGTGTCCCTTTACTGGACTCAAACAGAAAGAAAATATAACCATCTTTTTAAAAGTGAAAATATCTCAAAACAGTTTAAAGACCTAATTCCAAAAAGTAGTACATATCTTTTTTTTTTTTCCCCCCAAAAAATGTCTGCAGACTGTGTTTGAAGCAAAGCTAGTATCTGCAGTGTCTCAAGAGGTAGCTAGAGCAATCTGAAATTAGTTTATGAAGCCATGTTCTTACCCCATATGTCTTGTTCTCTTTACATAGGTAAACTGAAGTTGAATACAAATAACCTTTTCTTTGAACCTGTATTAAAAAGTGGGCTTTCATTGCATTTTGTGTGGACTTGCATTAAACTTCAGTTCTGGCAGTCATGAAAACTGAGGTTTTTGAAAAAGCTTACCATTAGTGTTAATATAGCTTACATTAATTATAGCATGCAAAGCGTGGGGTTTTATACCTGCCCTGGTGACATAACATTTGATATCTTACTTACAAACTATGGATTCTGTATTAGACCTCATAGTTTGATTGGCTGATATCTTGAATGAGAATGAGGTTTCAGCTTTTTTGGAATGTCTCACACAACTGGTAGAAGAATTCAAATAGAAACATGGGTATTTAAGAGTGGATGGTTTTTTGCAACTATGTTGTATTTGGTGAAAAAGCCCCACATTTAAACTTTCTCAGGTGAGAAGGGTGCGACAATTTCCGTAAGTGTCCTTGATTTTTTAGGGGTATCACTCAGTCTTAAAGCTACCACTTTTCCGCACTGTCTTTTATTCTCTAGCTTTTAGACTTATACTTCAGAACAGAAAGAAGGAAAAGTGATAAACAATATGCTGGTTTTGAGTGCACCCCCTTCCTCTTACAATATTATTGCTTTCCCTCCAACTTGGGCTGGTTTTCTTGAGCTAGATTGAACGAGAGCACAGAGGCACGCAGTTGCTTGAAGACAACATCAGTCTTTCTGGAAAAGAACTCCCTTAGGAATAAAATCTTGATGAGATGAATGGAATTGATATCAAACAATTCAGACTTGACCTTAACCAGTACTTCTTTTCTGGCTAACCACTTTCTTCACACCACAAGAGCAAGCATACATTTGGGATGAGTAATGCTGTGTAAGTTCCCAAATTCTGAGCTGGCCATCACTGGAGAGTCAAGCAATAACAGCGACCTCCAGGTAGCATCATTCTCAATTGCTCTGAGACTTATTTAGGAAAAATGACAAAATAGCGCTGTTTCTCTGATAGCAGACTAGTCCGAATACTGTACCTCCTATTTCAGTGAGTTGCAGAATACTACACATGCTCCAGTGAGTCTCAGTGAACAGAAGGGAGAACTAAAAAAGACAGGCGAATAACATTTAGCAGTTTAACTGCCTATAGTCTTACCACAGTTTTAACAGATGGCTTTCATAGTGTTACTGTGCATCACTAAAAAGCTGGCATATAACCTCAGCGCATTTAAATTCCAGTATTGTGTTAAATACATGGTGTATTCACTATGTGGGAGTGTGTATATAAACATATTACCTGCCTGGAAGATACATCATATGAAAAGTCAGCGTTGACAATTCTTGTGATAACATCGTAACTCTCTTGGTGTTAAGTACTAGTGTATCTTGTTAAGACACTAGAAAGATTCCTGCCATCCATTCACACAACTGCTTTTGGTTTCTTAACCGTGCACCAGCCTTCATGCCCCTGGCCATTATGTCCCAAGACAGACTTGTTTCAGAGAAATAATAGGAAAAAAATTCTTGAAGACACCCATCTTTCTACTAGCCATAATGCTGTTTGTATTTGTGCCTCCTGTAAGATGTGTAGTTTCATACATAAATGCTCAAATACGGGCCTGTTGTCAGCAGCATGTGTTTCGTGGTCACTCGGAGGAGGAGAGGTGCTAGTGCTGTACTACATTAAGGGCATAGCAGGGTCAGTTCTGTACGTGGTAGTGCAATCACACCGGTTACAGATGTTTAAAGCTTCCCATAGGTGGAAGCTTCAACTTCTGTTATGGTTTCAAATAAGGGAAGTAGAGGCAATAGGTAAAAGTAGACCAAAAGGCAATAGCTAGCTACCTGTCCTATAAGGAGAAAGCAAGAGTACCTCATGCTGTAATACTGGATCTAGACTGAGCAAATGAGACTAAGAAACATTACGGGGGACATAAACAATAAAAAACTAACGTGATAGATACGGAGTTTAGAAAGACTCACTGCATTCTTGCTACATATTTTTTTTTTAGTTAGTAATAAATATGCATTTTTCTACTTTTTAATTTTATGTATATGTGTTTGACCGAGACAACATAATCAGCTACACGGAGTTATCAGTGTATTTGTGTATGGGGAAGCTTAGGAAATGCACAGGGGACTTCCAGCCCCTCTCTGGTGGGTTTAAGTGTTTGTGTGATGTGTGTCAAACTTCTAAAACTATAGCTGAAGAATCAAGGATAAGCCTGAAGGATTCTCTTTCAAGAAATTGTAGTGGAAATGTCCCCTAGACTTTTGACGTCTAGGTGCATCTTTCCTCCAGCTTTACAACAAGCCAGTCCTGGCAGCCCTTCCTGCAAAGCTTTTGGCATCTAGGTGCATCTTTCCTCCAGCTTTACAACAAGCCAGTCCTGGCAACCCTTCCTGCAAAGCTTTTGACATCTAGGTGCATCTCTCCTCCAGCTTTACAACAAGCCAGTCCTGGCAACCCTTCCTGCAAAGCCGGCAGCCACGTTGAGCAGCACTGTCACAGGATGTTACCTCTTTGGTAGAAGCAGTTCTCAGTGGAACCAAAGCCACCCTGGCATTATGGAGAGAAATTGCACCTCTGCTTTCTTTTAAAGGTGTAACTGAGGTTGTCTTGGGAAGACAGTGATAATTTTCCATTGTTTCCTTTAAAATGGAAACTAGATTTCTAGTGTTATATTCTGTTTCAGAAATTAAAGACCAAAGGGAAGAGATAAAAAATGTCACGGTCAGGGAAAGTTGGCAGAAAAAATAAAGTCAAAGAGGACTTACGTGGGTGTTCAAACATGCTGTAGAAACACCAAGAGAAAAACTGCTGCTCACATTGCCTTCCATTCTTCTGTTTTCCTTTCTTATTTTCTTTTCAGAGTTTCCCACATACTTTCTGAAGCACAGAAAACCATGACCAGTTCCCTAAATGCCATCTTCATTTCAGTCCAGTGAATTTAATTGGAAGTAGCACTTAAGGAGTTGAAAAAGAAGTACAGCCCCAAACCCAGTGCTAATACCAGTGGGGCTTGGTATACGCAGAGAATTCATTGCATGAAGCTCAGCAAAGGATCAAGACTAAAATTATTAGTTAGGCTGACTTGAAGAATGTGGAAACTGATTCTGCAGTGACCCAATTTGTATGAAGCCTGCCCTGTGAAGTTGCACATAGGCAGGGAGTAAAGTCATTTGTAAGACTAGACAATTTTCAGATTACTGGGCCACTTGAATCAAAAATATCATCTTTGTGAGAGAATTTTTAAGTCCAGTGAAATCACCAATAAAAGAAACACCAGAAGATCTATCATCACAATTTTTTTACGTGTTAAAATTGTTACAATGAAAAACTCACAATAGGTGAAAAACCTAAATCTTAAATAGTTAGGAATTCCTATTTTAAATATTTCTGTAACTAGAAATGCCACTAACTAAAAAAAGACTGTAACACATTGTATTGTATTTTCATCACGCAAAAAAGGTGATGTCACTGTGTGAGGAGGGCTGGCAAGGATTTGTAGGAGGAAAGAAGTTAGGAATAAAGAGGAATAATGTATTCATCTATAGTTGAAAATCATGTTTGATTTTTTTTGATAATTCAATTGTCCCAAGTGTGAATTTCACCTTTTGCCAACTGAATATGAGGGAGAAAATGAGCAGCATAGCTCCAAATAGAGAATAATGAAAAGAAAGCATTCATCATTCCAAACTGACTAGAAAACAGCAAGAATAAATCAGACAAATCAAGCATTGTGGTAACTGCTTTACAGTGTTATGCTTCTTTACACCTATTATTAATTGAATGACAATTCCTATTTACGGTGGGATACCCAGGTAATTTGGATTCAAAATGAAAGACGCTTGTGGTAAAGGAGTTCAGGATATACTGCTGAGAAGTGGCTACTAATTTAAGGAATAACTTATTGCTATACTCAGAAAGCTCTTCTCTTCTCTTCTCTTCTCTTCTCTTCTCTTCTCTTCTCTTCTCTTCTCTTCTCTTCTCTTCTTTCTCTTTCTTTCTCTTTCTTTCTCTCTTTCTCTTTCTCTCTCTCTCTCCCCCCTTCTCCCTCCCTTCCTTCCTTCCTTCCTTCCTTCCTTCCTTCCTTCCTTCCTTCCTTCCTTCCTTCCTTCCTTCCTTCCTCTCTTTCTTACTAAAAACTAGTAAATGAATCTTAACTTCCACCCAGGATTTTAGCTGCCATGGTAGCTGAAATCCCAAATCACACTGACATCCTGATCGCAGCAGAAGTGTCACAACAGGAGACCTTTGCTCAAAGGTTGGAAATTACTAACACACGTTCTGGTGAACAAATACACCTATGGTGACATTTATGAGTAGAATCTATTCAACATGAAAAATATCCAACTAAGTTAATAGTATGGCTGACAGAACTTGAATAGTAGTTTTAAGCCTATGTATCTTTGATTTCATTAAGCTTAAATCTTGAAGGATTTGCCATTATGTAACATATTGTTTGAAGTTGTCATAATTTTAGGTTTTCCATGAAATGTTTCTTTTTATGTTGCATGTGTACCAGTTGTACTTGCTCTGGGCATGCTATACAGTCTATTGGTAAGAATTGTATGCATTCATAGAACATCGACTTTGACTTTCAACATAATATACAGATAAGATAATCCTTCACTCAGATGCATGATCATCCTATTCCAGAGAACTTGCTATACAGGCAAGAATAAAACATTAAGCATGATTTGTAGTAAACCCGCTATTAATCCATTTCTTTTCTTTCACAGTCGTGAAAAATAGCCGTGCCTCTGCAAAGACTTTTGTTTCTTTTAACATTTTGTTTCTTTTGGATTTAGACTGAGTATTGACTCTGCTGTTCACTCTGGATAACAGCTGTTCTCACTGAATTGGTTGTTTTGGTGTCATCCTTCTCTGCACAAGGATTTGTTTGCTATCTGTTTTCCTCTGGAGGCAGGATCTTGCTCACGACACTCCAAGAAGTTTTCATTTTTTGGATACATCCTCCTATTTAGAATTTTCATACAAGTGAGATTGCTCTGTCTCTACTAGTTTTACATATGAAAAGAAAATAAAGGAGAAGACAAATTTGCCTCGGTTAGTTTCTCTTCCATCGCAATTCACTGCTGAGTACTATAGCAAGCCAACAACAAAGATCAGCAATATCAAGACTTTATGACCAGGTATGGATTTGTATTATTAAAATAAATTCAAACTTTGAGCAAAAGACTGGAATACTGAAATTGAGAAGCACTCAAAATGAGTAGATATAATCTGTACACAGATTATTACATCGTTTAACAAAGGGGCAGCAGTAGATTAAGATTTGACTGACAATGAAATCAGCTTTACTCTCTGTTCCAGCAGACAAGTGATAACTTAGACTGTCAAAAACTGAAACAAAAACTGGAAGTGAGTTACTGATTTATGAAAAATATATTTAAGGAGTCACAAATAGTGTGCTAGGAGGCAAAAGGTCATAAGAAGTGGATCAATTTAGAAACTTTGTTCAGAAATACAAGGGCTATTCAGAAAGAAAGATCACAAACCTAAAAGGAGCTTTATTACTCACTGGTAATTTGATTGTAAAAAACCCCTGATAAGACCTAAAATACGTATTTTTAACTCAATTATAATCTCCATTTCAGTATATAGCTAAAAAAGTGTGAAATTAATCAGTAGCAGAGACAAATGCCTAAATATATTAAAAGAAATGCCTTATCAAAATATTAATTATTAAATGGAAAGAAAATATAACAACCCCTGAACTGATCTTGGGAGCTATCATAGTCATCTAGGACTCAAAATTACTTCAAGAGATTACCTTAGTCTATTCAGTCACAAAAAAATAAGTGTATCTAACCTTTTCCTGTGGGATTTTTTTCCAAGTGATGAACTTATTCTGGTATTTCAACATTTATTGTTAGAAAATATTCCTCCCAATGTCCAATGTACATCTTTGCTGTAAATGAAAATTATTTCTTGTGGATCTTCTCCAGTTTCCTGGAAAATGATTGATTATGAAACTGGGTATAGTGCCATTCTTTTATTTGAAAGCAAGCCCTACTCCAAATCTTCTCTTTTCTGGGCTGAACCACCACTGTTTTTTCAGTCTTTATTCAGAACCATGTATTTTTAAGCCTACCCTCAATGACAGATTTGGTCAGTAGTGGAAGCATATGCTAATCTCTATAGCCGCTGAAATGATTTTAAATGTATTGCATAACAACTAATATTTCTTTCTGCAGTTACTCATACTGTGATATACATTGGAAATGATTGTTTAATTTAATGGGATTTTACAAGCTAGAAAATCTTCTTTAAGGCTGAATTATTCATCTATTTTCTTGAATCTAGTAAGAACAGGAGTTAAATTTAAAATACAGTACAGATGAAAACTCTGAAAAGTAATTATATAATATCTGAATTCCAATTCTGCCAATTTCCTGACTTTTACAACATTTTAGGCTTCTAGAAATTTGGAAAATGGGATTTTAATAGGCTTTCATGCAGGAGGATGCTAACAAAACCAACTTGTTTTGGGATTTCCTTTATTTACCCCAATGTATACTAGGGATTTTGAAGTCAATAATATGGCAATGCTTAGGTGAAAGTATTAATCCTTCATTCAGTGCTTACTTTTTCTACAACGTGCAGGATAACAGTAACAGAAATTAAGGAGCACATGCATAGAGAGAGAATGAAGTTTACCAAACCACAGGATACACATACTGCTTACGTTCTAGGCATTTTCATTAACCGAATATTGATGCTGTGGCAAACGTCAAGCCTCACAGTACAAATTCATGTCACTAGGCATTTTTACTTTCTCCCAAAATATTTGACAAATTGTGGAGATACTGGAAAATCTATTGATTATTTTTCCTTTGATCTTGCTTCACGTCTGCTACCTCTTTCCTAAAATGGTTTTGAAGTGTGCAATTCCCACTTGATATTTTATGAGTGCAGATTCAGCTGTGTATTGCAAATACATTTTTTAGGCGGTGCTATGAACTTTTTGTTATATTGCTGACTTGTGAATTTATATTTTGGAATTTTGTCAGTTATGTCATCCACTCTGTGCAGTCCTTCCAGCACCTCATGCGCTCGCTTCTGGAAAAGTCAAAAAAATCTCCTTCTGCAGATGAGATGCAAAGGGCATTTACAAGAATCAGCAACTGACAAATGACATGCTGCAGGCTGGCGGGCTGCTTCTGTAATCCGCCTTCATTTGCCAGTGCATCACTTGATCACCTTACGCAGGGAATGTAGTAACCTGAATGTCATATCACCAGCCTTTAGTGGTGGCTGTAGCGTTCCTACAATAGTACATTATTAAGACATTTGGCCATATAAAAATTTGTTTTCTTTCCTGTATTTTTCTTTGCGATAGCTGTCGCTGAGATGATCAGTTTGAACCTGTTCAGCTTTCTGCTCTTCTCCTGATTTCTACTTTGCATAGGAAATATTCTTTCTTTGCTCCTTTTGGTCGGAAGGAGGCGGTGCAATGTCAGCTGGCTGCTGTTTATTCCACAGTGATCCCTAAGGCGCTCCATGACTTCACATCTGCAAATTTGTTTGGTGTATTACCCTAATGACTGTGTGCTGTCCCCAGAGCAATTACAATTTTGGTCAACTTCTATACCTTTTGATACTCAATGTTTTCCCTGCAGCGATGGTGTCTGCATTATGCATTTCTCCCCCGCATCCTGTGGCTGCTGTGCGTTGCACAGCCGGCCTCACCTGACCCCTGGCCTACCATGTCAGAGTTCTTGCCAACCTCCATCTGTATCGCCTCGAAGGAAAGCTGTTGAATTGTGCACCTGCGCCTGTTTTGAATATCTGCAGCCATTTTGCGGCTCTGGCAAATACGATGGCATAAAACGAATTTTTTTTTTTTATTTTTTATTTTTTTAGAAATAATTCTGGAAATTGATCACTGTGTGCCTTTTTCGAGAAATGAGTCATACTCACACTACTGCAATGTATCATCAAGTATACTGTTGACAGCTATTTGGGTGATGTAGTTTGAGTTTCAGATTTTACCTGCACTAAGCTTTGGTTGATGTAAGCGTCACCCCTCTCCTGCTCTCGCCCGCCCATTGGTATAATTCCGTGCGATCTCAGCCCTGCCTGGCTTTCTGGCAGCGCCTCTGCCATGCCCTCACAACTCCATGGGTCTCCAGAAGGATGCCAGTCTTCATGGTTTTCTGTGTATTGGGACTGAATTGTATTTCTTGCCAAACAGTGTCTCCCTCTATTCAGTTGTTTCTGGAATGTTTGCTTATGTACCTTCTTATTTTCAGGTAGGAACTTGTTTTCTTTCAATTCTATAGAGATCCATTGATTAATCACTTGTTAATTATCACTGATTAATCAATGATAATTAAGCAGGTCATAACATGCCTTTAAATATTGATCATTCTCATACATGAATATTTAGTCTTTTTTTAATATCTAGAGTAGATTAATTATCTGTAGTCTTTACTGTTAACTCATATAACTTGTACACTGTTTTTCTCTAACACATATTCATAATTTGAAATCATTTACCTGTATCTTTTTAATTAATTCTGTGTCAATTTCTTTTTGAGCTGCAGCATTGATAGTTTTTTCTTCTTTTTTTTTTTTTTTTTTTTTTTTTTTTTTTCCTTCCCTTCCCTGCTGCTGAGCAGCTTGTATCTGGGTTGGATACCCACAGCTCAACCCTAGCTGCCCAGCTGTCTGAGGCACTCCCCTTTTCCCCTTTCAACTTCTAGGAGAGGTGTGCTGAAAAGTAGATGTTTGACTTTCGACACAAATACAGTGTTAACATTTAGGCTGTGAACATCTTTCACAACAAATACACCTTCCTCCTATTTGCTGCCTTAGAGACTACTTTTGCCATTGAGAACTGGTCAGTTTTAACTTGCTGTTTCTTTACTGATTCATATTCGTACTTAAAATTAAAAACAGTCAATATAGTGCTATTTCTTTCTGTCTTCACTCTTACTGTTTTCTTTTCAGACCTCTCTTACCTGCAGCAGTGTATGTTGTTCTTTTCTTTTGAATCTTTTGACCTTCATATTATAATATTGAGCCTCAGTGATTCAGAATCACTTCTTATATTTAAAATGATAGACTGGATACTGTTGTACACCTTCTTGGAACTGTTGAAGCTCTTGGCACACAGCTAGGTCTAGTGAGGATACACTGACATTTCTGCTTTAGGGAAAACATTTATTCTTCCAACACTTTGTCAAACTCTCTAGCTATCATGCTATAGATAGAACAATTTAATTTCTTCCTGTGGCTTTTTTGTCTCTTGCTACTCCTTGAAGCTTGTTCCCCCGTTGATGGAACTTCTGCAGCACCTTGTTTCTTGTCCTGTAACTCTCTCTTTTGCCCTTTCTGCTGATATCAGAACTGGTTTTAAGATCCTGTCTTTAATCTTTTCCTTACTGAGACTCTAGGAGAAGTGAGTGTACAAGATTTGCAATGAATTCCTCTCTCTATTTTTTTTTTTTTCTGCTAGGCTTGTGTGATTTATGTACAATGCTGTTGTCTTCCTATTCCTGCTGTCATCATCTGCCTTAATAGCATGGTTATGACGATGGATGCTATTATTAGTCTCATATGCTTGCATAGTATGGAACCATTATCATCTCTGTGGAAGAAAGGGAACTGAATGAGTCAAACATATGGGTTTCAGAGGAAGAGGTCTATGAGTCACAGTACTTTATTCTTCTGTCTTTAACTTCTTAGCCCCCCCCAACACAGTGTAAACTATCTTATGAAATTTCTGTGCTGCTTTTCTTATTGATTTCTGTGATATGAAACTATTCCTTGAATAGTTCGAACAGTTGCATCCAAGATTCTTTTTGTTAAAAATCAAACTCTAAATCTTAATCCATGTTAGTTA
Source organism: Grus americana (assembly GCF_028858705.1). Taxonomy (NCBI): domain Eukaryota; kingdom Metazoa; phylum Chordata; class Aves; order Gruiformes; family Gruidae; genus Grus; species Grus americana. Next base: position 104,744,581 of record NC_072852.1, read on the forward strand.
CTGTTATCTAAAGATAATAGCCCTGAATAATGTATCAGTTCTGCTGTGCCTGGCTTCTCCTTTGGACTGCTAAATTCCTTTAGAGTGAATTTCCTCAGATGGATGACACATTTCAATTCTGAATCTATATCAATATAATATATATTTTATTTAAATGTATATTATATATATTATATAATATATTGGGAGGAGAAAGGAAAGTGCTCTTCCTGGCACTTAAAATTAGGAATATGGCATTTTATTACTAATAGCATAATTCCTGTCATATAAGTAGCTTTTCTGTTATGCCTGTTTAATTCTGTGTTAGTAAAATCCTATATCAAAATAATGTAAGTGACAATGTCCATTAAAGAATATATTACCAGGAGTTTATTTACCAGCTTTGGAGTTTTCTCAGATCTGGTGCTAACGGAAATTTGTCTCAGTTGTCAATGTTAAGCCAGATGCCTAAAAAGTCAATTTAAAAAAACCCAAAGAACCCAAACATTTTGGAAGGCATTTGAAAAAAGACAATGTGTCTAGCAGACTATATAGAGAATCAGAGATTTGCTTTGAGGTGTTTCCAAGTTTCAGCATATTTAGACTGGAAAGATCACACAATTAATTTTAGCTAGTTTGAAGGTGCAATTGTTTGGTGCAAGTTCTTTGGAAGAGAGTGGTAGGTGTGAGACTGGTTCCCAAATGAGGAAACACACCTCATCTGTGAAGTACGCTAGCATAACTGTCTGGGATAATAGCCAATAAACTGGGATACTGGGGCAGGACAAGCAGCTGGGAGGGCACACCTGGTCACGGCAGTAACCCGGAAAGAATGGAGGAGCTTAGGTGTGGGGCCTGAGGATGGTGAAGACCACAGCAGTGAGAGAAAGCTTAGGGGAAAAAAAGAGTGAAGAATTACTTTTGGAAGAAAATAGCTTTGCTTCTTTGGGGAATATGCTAGAGTTAGAGAAAAGAACTATGGTGTAACATGTTACAAAGTTCACATTTCTTGTGTTCTAGTAACGGAAGTAGCCCTTCTTCCAGTAATTTGGGGATCATTTTTTTCTTTTCCATTTATTATTGTTCCCTTGATTAGATTGGTTATTTATGTAACACAAAGGCAATTTTGATCCATTCATTTATAACTGTTTTACACATGACTTAAAATAACTACCTATAATACCTATTTTTATTATGAGAAATATTTTCAATAATTGGCAAATTTCTCCAAGCCTGAAGTCCAGCCTCCTCTCTCTCTGTTTCTGTGGTTTGTGTAATCTTGTGTTCAGTAGCGCTGTTAACTTTTAGCACTCCCTTCATCTTTTGCATACACTTGCTAAATTTTGTCTTGATGTGGAATGTAAGCTTTTTGATTCCATGTATGTACACTGTGAAAAGGACTTCTAAGAGTAGCATAGTATTTAAAACACGAACTTCCACTACAGGGTTTTCCTTGTAACAACACGGACAGGTGTGCTTCAAGTGAGAAGCCTAATTTTCTTGAGGGTAGAATTGTAGGATCATAGGGTAATTCAGCTTGGAAGGGCCCTCAGGAGGTCTCAAGTTCAATCCCTTGCTAAGAGGGCAGTTAGCTACAAGGTCAGACCAAGTTGCCGAGGGCATTATCCAGTCACGTCTCAAACCTCCAAGGATAGAGACTGCACAATCTCTCTGTGCAACCTGCTCCACTGCCTGACTGGCCTCATGGGGTAAAAGTTTTTCCTTATATTTAGTCTGAACCTCTCTTCCACCATGCACCATTGAAGGGCCTGGCTCCATCTTCCTGGTAATCACTCCTAGATACTACCAGAATGCTGCTAGGCCAGCCTGAGTCTGTCTCCAAATAAGGTGAAGTAGCGAGCCAGGTCCAGGGTCCATCTAGCAGCAGGAGATGGGACAAGAGACAGGAGTGAGAGGAGACAAACTGTCCACAAAGCAGAAGTTCAGCTGGAAAAAAGAACCAGAGACAAGAATACATATGAAGCAGCTCAGACCAGGACTAAAGGTCCAGACCTGAGCTGAAGTGCAGCTACTGGAGCAGTGGGCAAGGGAGTACAGTGGACAGAAACCCCAGGTGAATCTGCTCAAGGCCATTAAGGTTTATTAGCGCAATGAAGGTCCACAAATGTACCCACATTTTCCTTATTCACCATTTTCCTATGAATGCAGCAGTAGAAGATCTTGTTGCCCTTAATGTCCCTTGGCAACGCTCAACTCTGACGGAGCTTTGGATTTCTTAACACCACTGTTTGTGGTCTGTCCCTGTTTCCACCTCATATATAGTGCCTTTATTCATTGGAGCTCTGCCTTGAGTTTCATGCTTAGCTGAGATGGGTCTTCCGACATCTCTGCTTGTTTTCTTAAGTATAGGGATGGACTATTCTTGTACTTGGAGAATGTCATCTTTAAAAAATTGCCAGTTTTTCGGAGCTCCTCTGCCCTTTGGAGCTGTGTTCCATAGGATCCCACCTACTAGTTTTCTGAATAAGGTGGTAGCAACTACAACTAACTGTGTGGTTTCCTTGTTCTGCACTTTGGTTTGTATATATACTTTCTTATTTGTTTGTTGTTTATCAATTTTTTGCGTCTTTTAATTCTGAGTAGAAATGTGTCACTTTTTTTTACCACAAAACAAGAAATCATTCTGACTTGGCTGGGAAGCACCCTCAAGTTAAGTCAAGTGCTTTCACCAGCAAAGCACAGCTGTCTAGGATGCCTACATTTTACCAGCCTATTTTTAAGCCTCCTAAATTTGTTAATATGAAGTTCCATGGTGTTATATATTTGTCTTATTTCCCTCTCAATGCTTTCATTCTGCAGTGGAAGCAAGATCCTATTTTTCTCAAGGAACAACACACACTCCTCCATCCCACTCGTCCGTGTACACTTTCTGGCATCAGAAATCTGGAGCTTCAAACTTCCTTTTGTAATAACAAAACGATGTGACAGAACAGAGAGTCAACATCATTTTCAGTCCAACGTCATTGCCTTTTCCTGAAATCAACTTTGCCAATGTAACTAATGACTTGGCAAAATAAGGGGGTTCCATGAGCCTGCACTTCATTATTATGTATTGAACAGATGTAAAAAGTTCACGGTGACTTAGTTTGCTATGGTTTATTTCTAAGTAGGTAGGTTTTTTTTAAAACTGTGTAGCTGAACCTGAGAAACAACAGATTGTTCCTGGCCCTGATGAATACCCACAGGAACGAAGAAGGCAAAAGGGGTTTTGTTGCCACCTGTGTGCATGACACCACTTCAGGCTCTTCTTTATTCTCGTTCCCCTTTGATGTTACGGTTGGTTTGACATATAGGGAAGAGCTTGCTAAAATACCGGGGTGTGATAGTATAAGCATACCATCTAAAGAGCACTGGGAACTCCTAAAGAAATCAGGAAGGCTCAGTGTGTTTTCCCACAAGCGAATATCATTCCATACCACCTCCAGTGTAGGCCAATGCCACAATCTGGCCCTTCTACTTTTAATTCTGAAGAAGTTACTTTCTGTCTCTCCTGAGATTTATGCCTTGCATACGTGTATTCTGTGCACTGCTGGACTCAGACTTGTACTCTGTGGGTGATCTTCTGCCACCACAGGCCATTGTACGCTTTGTAAAACACAGTGGAACTGATAAAAGGGAAAAAGGGCATCCAGGTGAATTGCCAGAAGCAGCCCTCAGGTTTCATGAGCCTCCTGAAAATAAGATAGGGATAAGAATATACTTTCCCTGCTTGATGCTAGTGTATTCTAATGTAACTACCTGAGACTCCTAAGGTTCTGTATTTTCAACATCAGTATCTTTTGTTTAAAGCTAGCTCTTAATTAGGTGAATTTTGCGAAAAGTCTATTAAATAAGAAGCACCGCCCTTGCCAAAATCCACAATTATATTCCTCCATACCTAAACAGTGAACTGTTTGAACACAAATGTTGTGTAAGAGACTCTGTAGTAGGTGAACATCTAAATAACTAGATAAACTTATAAATGTATATAAATGTTTATTCCAGCTGCATTCCTAAATAGATTTTTCAAGGCAAGAAGACCTAGATAGAATGCACAATGGAGAGAAGTTTGTTTCAAACTTAGCTCTGTAATTAAATTGGAAAAACAAGCAAACTGCAATTCAAACCCCAGACATTACAATAAATACAGCAAGGAGAAAGTGCTCTGTCACCTGGAGAATATATAAAGTGTTGATTCCTCAGGAGGATTTCTACGTGATACTTTTAATATACTGTCAGATATAAAATTTTTAAAAATTTTGCTTATCTCATTGAAAGATTATTTATCTGTTGTCCATTTACTCTTAAGTAATAGCTTACTGGGATGACTTCAATTCCATTTTTGCAAGTTGTTATGTAGATGGGAAATACTTGCTCAGGTAAGCAATATTTTTTGATTTAAATGGAAATAGCTTGCTTGGGTAAATGACTGCATGGTTAGACCAATTGTTCCTCCATTTTCTTAGTCTTTTATTCTGTCTGCAAATCATCAAACGTGCATCTGTTCACTCTTAGATGACTACAGAAAGAAAGAAGTTTTGTTCTTCAAACCTGCTGACACAGATTTTATCTGATAGGCCATTCCCTGGTTCAGTGGGATTTCCAAATTTATGAAAATGCAGTATCAAGTCAAGTGCTGAGGGCTGAGATCTTTACTAAAAGGAAAAGAAAAACCTGTAACTCTCTAATAAAGGCTTAATTGGCGTGTGAATGGCTTTCTTTTACTTAATCTGTGCATCTTGAATTTAAAATATTTTCTGGTTTCCCTCCTGTCCCCTTTCTTAGTCTTTCTGGATTGTCTTAGGTGATCAGAGCTTTCTAGGGCTGCATAAGTAGTGATGACAGCGGCAAATGCTTCAAAGGTAACCCTTAAGCCCTTAAGAATATGTTGTTGATGTGAGTAGCAATAAAGGTGGCCTTTAGAAGGGGAAAATTACTAGGAAAAAGAAAATGTCTGCTGGAAAATACTGCCAGAGGAAGGCCTGCCAGCCTGGAAGTTGGAGCCTGGGAACTAGCCCTGTGAATCAGAAACATCCTTGAGAAGTGCAGCTGGCATCTTTGAAGTACAACTGGGGGCCGTAGAAGCCAGAGACACCCTGAGATACCACCAGTAGGTGCAAGAACTAGGAAGTGAAACAGCTATTTATCGTCTGAGAAGGTGGAAAACAGTCTGGAAAAATAAAATTGCTCTGAAAAAAACCAGGAAACAACATCACCTGTTGGCTGTTGCAGGTGAAAAATTGAAATTAACAGAATCTATTGGCTGCTCGAAGTAGTATGTCCTAAGCCCTCTTATGTTATAAAAGGATTTAATTTTTATTCCAAATGGAGCTTCTCATGTTCACAGGGTGAGAACATCCCGTGCTGCACATACTTTTCCTTTTCCCTAAACTGGCTGAATTTTCCGCAGGGGCTTTCTAGAAGAGCTTGGACTCTTCTGAGGATGCCCAGCTGACTCCAGGCTCTGTGACGTGGATCACCTCTGAAGGGAGGCTCTGTCTCTTATCTTACTGGTCCCCCTTTGGACCCCCTTTTAGGGGGGATATATCTCTATCTCTAAATAAGTAACCTATTATATCTGTTGTTATATTTTTGATAAGTTGCTTCACTTATGATAAGTTAATAGCAAATTGCAATGGTATATACCTACTTGGCTGTTGCTTTTATTGATTGTTCCTACACCTTTAATTGTTATTATATTATTGCTGATAGTAATTTATAATAGTTTTTTTATATATATATATAAATATATAATATTTGTATTGGTAGTGGTGATTTTGTGGTGTACTTGCTACTGGTGATTTGTGTGGTATTTGAGGTAATCTGTAATAGAGAAATTTAGAGGATACAGCTTCCATGTTCTTGTGTATTACAGAATATTAGAAACTCACAGTGGTGATCTCTATACATCCACAGATCGGATAACCCTTTAGGTAGTGACAGTTGTGCATGATTGCTTGCTTCTTTATATGAATTTTTTATTCAGATTCAAACTCATCATTTTTTAAATCCAGGCATATTGATCTATTTTAATGAATAACGTTTGTGAAAAATGTTTTGCCTGTGCTGTCATGCCCTGATGACATATGATGTTGAAACAGATATTATTTTGCTGGAACTGGTCTGAATGAAAGAGAGCTATTGCCTTGCACTAGGGCATCTTCTGGGTGTTCACCACCACGTCACTTCTTTTTTGGGATGCCAGGTTAAGCTGCTATGTTAAATCCATTCTGACAATCCTTATATAGTATTAGGGAGCCATCCAGCAATACAATCAGTTACCTTTTAATAGATATAAATTCTTAAAAACCCAATGACTTTATTTGTTTTCTCCATTAACAAAGTACTTCCTTTTGGTGCTTTTTTAAGTACCTAAAGGAAAGTACAGCGAGGCTTTTAATAGCATTATGTACCTTAAAGATACGAAGGGCATTTCTAGATATAATTTTGTAGTACCGGGAATGAAAGCCAGCAGTGAAGCATCTAAGCAGCATTAAGAATTTTCAGAACTTGTGTTGCAAGGCTCTTGGGAGATTACATTTCCTTTTCCATTACACTTGAACTTTGTCACTTTTAACCATAATATTTTCACATCTAATGATTTCTTTGACCTATGAGAGGAAACCAGCAGTAACTGTAAACCTTATTTTGTGACTATATCTTTCCTTTCTTTGAATTGTTCTAATCTCCACTTTGCTGTGAAGAACAATGAAATTGCCTGCAAGTCTCCATCAATATCCATGTTAATATTAATACTTACTTTTCAGCCTGGAACTGTAAGACTCACTGTGACTGTGACTGACTCACTCCACTTAACTTCGATCTGCTTCACTTTCTGTCTTTTTTATTTTTTTCTGCCTGTTGTGGACACATCTTCAGCTATGGCCTTCCTGTAATAATTTTCAAATTTTTATTTTAGACAAATAACTGGTGAGCTACAGGTAATGATAAATTGACTCTTTGATTTAATGTAGAGAGGTTATATTACTAGAAACTTCTGAACCATGTTTTCAAATAAGGATGAAATCTGGCACAAAGACATGTCTTTCCAGCCTAGGTATGTTATGTGGTAAGCTAAATCCTCTTGCAAAGCAGGTTTTCTGAAAAAATGGTGTGCAGGGCCAAAGAGATAGCTCAGTGTCTAGTCCTCAATTCTCTTATGTGTCTTAGAAAATGCTCCTCTTTGTTAAGGCCTTTGTGGGGAAAAAGGACTAGAAATTCAATCAGAAAAGTTCTCAAGATGTATGTTTTTAGAAGCTCCTTTAAAAAAAAAAAAAAGCCTAGTGATTTGGAGAAAAATAATGTTCCAAGAGCTCTTATCCTGCTGTCATTTAGTGCCTTGAGAGTGTTATTATACTTCCACATGTTCTTAATCCCTGTATCTTCTCTGGTTTGGATTTACAAGATTGAAAAGGAAAGCATTTACAAACATGATCTCATGTCAGCTGAAAAGTCTGGAGAGAAGATTTGATCATATCACATTGAGATAATCTAGTAAATAAGAAGAACGACTAAGCAAAAAGCATTTTCCAGTGTCAGTCGTTCTTTTATTTTGAAATATTCTTTACCTATTAACAGTACTGAATTAGGTGAAAAGCAAAACTTTAAATGCCACCTCATACGTAAGAAATCAGATTTCAATTTAAAAGATAGAAAAATTGGAAATTTTATCTAATTCCTGTTAATTTTTTTGAAAAACCAGAGCCAAAGTCAAGCTTCTGCAGATAATCTTGGTTTATTTTCATTGAAGGGCTATGGTAATAATAATACAAATGGACAGATACCTTTCTCTGTATATTTGTATCATTTTTTTCCTGAAAATAGATGCTATATTTTGTGAATGTAGGTATTTATCTCTACAAGACCTGAGCTGATCTGTTCTGTTGAAAGGCACTGGACTAACAGCTGTGAAAAGCATAATTCTTTATTTAATTAATACACAGAACTCGATGACATTTTGGTGGTTTTTTTGTACATTGTTCTACTAGCGAGTCTCAGCTCTGCTCTACGGTAACCATCTATATCTCAAGATTTACAGTTTATCTATGTATAACCATCAAGTTTTAATCAACTTGTACTTCGCTAGTGATGCCAAAGTGCTGAATGTCTCTAAAGATAAGTCCTACAGTCTTTGGATTCATCAGTGAAAAGGCAAGTTCGTCACAAGTTTTGGCTTTGTAGAAGAGTTTTTACAAAGATAAAGATTTAACATAGGACACAAAACAGGCATTAGGAGACTGTCCTGGTTAAAGTTGTCATTTAATTTTGAGTTAGTTTATTTGAAATGCCATTATAGTGAGAATCAACAGGATCTATTATTAAAAAGAATCTTCCTACAAAGAAGATGGGTTGACCACCAAAGACTACTGCATATGATTCAGATGGTTTGGATGCATATGGTATATACTATAGTTATTGATGTACGTTTCTTTCTTACAGGCATAGTCTTTGATGTTTGTTCTCACCATTTCATTAAGCAAATTCTTTCTCATTTTAAATGTAATATGCATAGTAGTCTTTCCACTTCCATGGATATGGATTCTATCTTTATTTAATCCACACAGCTTTTACAAATAAATCTTAACTTCTAAATTAAGAAAGGGGTGGTTTAACATTGCTTGTTTATATGCAGGCAGAAATACCTTCTCTGTGATTTTTTTATAATGTTGTTTGTAAGCTCTGGAGATACTAATGTTAATTTCATCTCTGTTATACTCCTGGATAATCTGTTCTGTGGCTTTGTGCATTGCTGCCATACAATGTTCAGAGGGTTTTTTCCTTAGTGGAGCCTGTTGTTTACTCTTGCTATCACTAAAGCTTGTTATCATTTATCCTGCTCATTCAGCTGCAAGGTTCAATCCCTGTCCATCAAGTTTCCTTAAGGCCCCACGTCTTTACTTGCCTGAAACTGTTATAACATAACTTCCTATTTTTATTTACTAGCATAATCTGGTTTTAGCTTAGAAAGATAATAACTGATCATGTGTGTATGAACATTTATAGCTTACTTTGTGTTATGGTGTAGCGTTTAGTATTTAGGAAACTGAAAAATAAAGGAAGTGCAAGGGTAAAGCAAAAAGGGAAAACTGTGGAACAGAATATAACAGGAAAAATATAGATATTTCAAGCCAAGATTTCTAATAATTTCCTTTTCTAGGAAGTGAAATGAAATGGGCTTAGCTCCTGACTTGGCTTGATCATCGTGCAGATGATGGGGATATGGGAGAATAAGAAACTTCTTTACCTGACTGTGCATGGACTACCTCAACACCAGGCTCTGTCGTGCAGGAGTAAGTACATGTCATGTAGTCATTCTTTCTCCCACCTATAAGAGGGTGGACAAGCCAGCTGTCTTTATCCCCTGCATCATATTGATTGGAACAGCTGAATTGACGAGGAAGAAAGAGGTCGAGCAGCATTGGGGTATGCAATGGTGTGAACTGGAAGCAATCTTCTTAGACTGGCATAAAATGAGAGCTTGTGTGTAGTCTTTTCAGAGTCCTTTGAGTCCTCTGGGCTGTGAGTTGCTGACAGCTGATTCCAGAAATAATATTCCATTCCACATAACATAAGGGGTTAGTTCGTGGTACCAGTTATTGAAGTAGGCAAAATAGACGTGGCATCCGTGAAATGATCTGTATTTCTAAGAAAGAAACGTAACTGAGCGAAGAGGCAGTTATGCCACCACTGCACTACACCTGTTCATTACACACTGGTCTATAAAAACTATTTCTGGGATGAAGTACTGCATAGCTGAAATAGGAAAGGTTCAATCAGGTGCTTAACTTACAATGCTGATTTTTCAAAACCAGAAGGCTGATCTGAGCTTGCAGATGTGCACACAACTGCATCTGTGCATACAAAACTGGTATTTGTATATGAAATCATTCCATATGTACATGCCATTTATGGGAGGCACAAGTCAGTCTCCAAGTTCTTCAGTGTAATCCTTAAAACCATTTCCCAATATACGGCTTCCTCAGAAAGAATGACAGTTTCTAATAATTATCCAAGCTAAGCATTTGCTTAACATCCTTTGCTAAAATGGATTTTAAAAAATTGTGTGGTGAGATTGTCACTGTGACTAGATTTTGACTTAACTCTGAAACAAGACTAGAAAGCAATGGGTTGAGAAAATGAGCTTTGTATACTGGCAACACAGGAAAGAAAAATAATGTATACTGGCATTTCTAACATGGAAATTAAAGTTTTTTTCACTATGTTTATCCCAAATATATATTTAATGGTATGCCTTGATTCATAGCAATCTTTCAGATACCTTTGCTGTCAGAGTGTTTCATAATGGCCAGATTATTTTCTACCGTATTTCGCCCTTAATTTCAATGGCAATCACAGCTGACTCTGCTTCCTTTTCCTTCCAGAAAAGTATGTATGCAAAATACTGAGAGTTTTATACTTGGTTAAAGAGGCAGGAGCTTTGCCGTGCTATCATCATGATTAACCAGATGACCAGAAATGGCTAGCACTAGGAATTGAAGGGCTGTCCCAGATTAGTCCTTGAAGTTCTTAGGATGAATTTAATGTAAGATCTAAAATAGCTTTTAGGTAGGAACTCTTCATTGTTAGCATCTTAACATTTCATTAAGAGATTAGACTATGGCTCTTCAGTTCACCATTGGTCTATGCTTTGCCTTTGTCATGTTTCCTATCTGAAAAACCCAGTGCTGAAAACCAGAGGAAGATGGTATTGCTATTAGAATCTCTTATCTTATGGTAAAGCTTTTTTGTCTGTTATCGGTTCATGTTATTTTTATGAAATATTGCATTGATGAAAAATAAATAAATAATATGATTTTTGTAAAATAGCTATACAAATTCCAATTATTGTACCTTCCACCTATTCCAAATTTCTGTTCTAGTTATATCCAAGCTGGTCTGGTTAAATAAAAAATCATTAAGATCTAATAATCAGAACTTTTCTGTTGCCTATTATATGCTAACAGCAGAAATGGCTGCAGTTTTTATATAAATATGTTATTGGTCAGTTGGTAAAAGACATGTATGACAATTGCCATGTAAATTTGACTTGTCATTTAAATGTTGAACTAAAATGTCATCGACTACTATAGAGGTTGCACCATACAAAAGAAGCAAAACAGAGTACCAGGCAGGACATGATATGTGGGATGTGTCCTTTACCTGACAAGAGAGATTTACTTTCAGTAAGCTTTTTGAGAAAACACACTGTTGGTGAAATTCACTGTTTTGTGCTATTGACAACATTCCTCTTTCCCCGAATATAATAAATGTTCAGGGTTTTTCTCACACAGCACTCTACTGGCTGTGGTCCTGTTAATGCCGTTTAGGGTGCTGCAAGCCTTTTTTGCTGCGAGGGCATGCTGCTGGCTCATGTTGAGCTTGCTTCCTACCAAGACCATAAAGTCCTTTTTTATCCTTTATTATCATTGTAGGTGCCATGATTTGGAGTAAATTCTGTCCCAAAGAGTTAAAGGAGCATAAGGCCGCACTATGAAAAGGAATTGGTGGAAAAGTAATATTGAGGTCAGTATTCCTGTACATCCCATGAGCTTCCTTCCTGATACTGATTTTTCTGGGTCCTTTCATTATCTGACAGAGAAGACAAAAGACAGCTTTTATTACCCTAGAGAATGATGATTTTCCAATCTGTTAGACTGAATGAATAGTTGTGCCACATTCACATAATTTCTGTGAGGTTTGCATTTATCAGGAAGTCCTGGTTGTGCCGTCTTCTGGGATAAGGCAGGGAGACATTATTTAAGAGCAAAATGTCTAAAAGAATCTGCATTGGCAGAAGAAAGGGGAATTATAAGCAGAAGAGAAAGTCTGACCACCCTATGCAAATGGCTGTTTATAGCTCCAAAGTTTAAAGTATCTAATAAATGAACAGTATTGTGAGAAAAAGTTCTTAAGAAAACCTCAAAAAACCCAAATACCACCACCACCCCCCATAAGGAAAGCAGTACCTGCCCCAAACAACTATTAAATAAAACAAATAAGCAATTCTTAATGCTTAATTAATTTGCCACAAAAACCTGTGTGTTTCCTGGAAAGAGTGCTGAATTTCCAGCATTTTTGAAGGACAGTATTAAAAATATGGGACATCTGGTAATTTCCCAAACTTTTTTCTTTATTTTTCCTATGACTCTCATGTTGATATGTAATAAATGCGCATGTATGTTTTGGAAATCAGTTGCTTTCTTTCCTCAAATCTCTCAGAAGCATGACAGCACATATCTATTCCACATCACAGTACTGAAAAAAAATGACAACCAACATCCGTCCCACAAGAGACAAATTGTAAATAGAATTGGAGCTTACTCTGAAACTGCTTGGAAGAGCAAAACCGGCAGTGAAGTGAGTATGAATTTGCACTACGTTGACCTTGAGGCAGAAGCCCTGAGAGGTATAAACAGTGAAATGTAGATGGCCAGGAAAAAGTCAGTATAAGAGCTGGTGTGGTGTTGAAGGAAGCGTGACATTATATTTTTCTATGAGCTGTTATAAACACTTTCTTTAATAACACATGAAGAAACATAGTATACAAATATCGTTGTAGGCTTTCAATTGAATAAGGCCAGTTTAAAAAAAAATTTCATTTTATATTTCATTTCTAGTTTATTTTGCTGTTTCTCTATTCTTAATATTACAATACACATTATATGCTGCTCTCATTAAGTATTTAATGGTTCTCTTAAAAAACACTTCATAGTTTCCACATAAATAAACAAAAACTGTAATAGTTTACTTGTCATCATCCAGGTAGGTAATTCAACATAAAAGAAGCAACGCTACACATGCCTTCTCATGTTTCACAGTTTCAGAACATTAAGATGCACAGAGCAACTCAAGATACATGCTCATGCAAAATTACCTATTTCAAAATGACCACTATCGTCAGTGAATCAAAATTCATAATTCTCTTCTGTGGCTGTTTATTTGTTTACTCTCCCTTAAAGTGAAAGCCAGTTGCTGATGAACTCCATACTGCATAGAAAGACTGAAGACTGAAATACCATTTGTTCTGAAAGCATGTACTTCACATAAAAGGATATACAAGAAGGACCAAAATGAAAGGTGTAAATCTGTCCATCCATCCATCCATCTGTCCGTCCATCCATATGATACTTGCCCTTCTGCCCTTTTCCTGATATATTTAAAGGTTTCAATCTTGGTTTTTAAGTTCTATACTTCTGTCTGAAGGACATCATGAGTTTTTTTAACACATTCTGCAAATGAGGTGGCAGTTTCTCAGTTGTAGTCCATGAAAACTATTATTGCAGATTGATTGTTAACTTTTTCCTAGCAGAAAGTTTTATTGCACAGTAGGATCTTCTCCCCCCTTCATAGACTTGAAGTTAAAAATAAAATGTAGTTTGCACAGTTGTTACTGTATTTTCTCTTAGCATGTGACTGATATTTGGACAAAAACCACATTTCACTCCCCCTTTCATTTTATTCCAAAATTTCATTTTTTGCTACTGAATGTTCCTGAAGAGTATACATTAATCATTTGTTTCTTCTTCTTCTACAGCATTCCTGTCTTGCAATACATTTTTATCAACTCTTTTGGAGATATCAAGAAAAAAAATGTTGCATACCTGCCCACAGATCTTTATTTTGCTATACTCATTTATTTGAAAATAAAAGTTAACCTACTTGTGCTGACAGGTTTTGCTGGTCATTTGTTTAACGGAGCCTTGGGCTGTTTGACCATTTACTATTCTAGCTGAAGGCAGCTTATGGCATTTTCATCTGCCAGGCAATAATCACTATTACCTTATTCTGTGCTACTTGTTATCCAGGCCAAATGTGTTGAGTATTTTTGTTAATATGGAAAACCTCAAATGTTATTAGGCCTTTTAGACTATAAGAATGGTAAACACAAATAAAATAGTAGTCCAACTATCACACTCAAAAACTCTTTGAAATATTTTGAAATAGCATTCACATTTCTGGGAAATAGGTATGAACTAGAAAAATATTCCTGGAATGTGTTTCAAGTAAAATCTCCAGATCCATGCTGTCTAGAGAGGATTCTGTCAGCTAGAAGCACAAAAACTGTGATGATTAGGCTTTAGTCCCAAATCAATAATGAAGGCAGCTGCATTTCAGAAGTTGGCAAGGGTGTATTAAATACAGCTAAGAAAGAAATATATATTAAAGCTTATGTACCTATAAACAAGTTTTTATTCTTTCCTTTATGTTATATGGATCTTTGTGTGAAGGGATGATGTTCATTTTGAAGACAAAGTCTCTGAGACACTTTAATTTGCTACAAGCTTCCAGAGGAAAGGTCTAGTGACAAAAAGGATAACTTTACTTACAGTGATCTACTGAACGCTGCAGCTAGGCTGCTTACAGTATTGGAACGGCACATTCATATCTGTATCTTTGAGTACCTTTTCACTCCGCTGCAATCTATTGTGTAGACATATGCCATTTTCAGATGTTTGGGACCATATGTTCCTTATTTTAGGAGAATGTAGGCAGTCAAGTGTGATACAGAAGATTGCAACACTCATTGTGCAACCATGGCACATCCAATGTGTATTGTTCTCTTTACATGCATCAGGTCTGTGAAACAGCACGAAACAGAACATGTCTTCAGCTGTTCTGGAAATACCAGCTCTTTGGTTTGGAATAAATTAGCAACCTGGAAAGTCCTTTCTGGACAGTCAATATTTATGCCATTAATGGGTAAACTATTTTATTGGATATTTTATTGCTATTTTCATACATTACCTTGTTCACAAATCCAGCATTAAGGAGAGATACATTGAAGGAGCGATCAATAAAAGCTTGATCCAGCAATCAGCATAGCCAACCAGACACTGTTAAGAAGTGAATTTTGCTCTGAAACAATGCCTTCCTCTTAGTATATTGCTATAATTGTGCCTGCGATTGCAAACATTTATTTCACTGATATTAAGAACAGTATGTATAATTGAAATTGGACTGTTAGTACTGAAACAGAGAAACTTGTAAATAAAACAGACAGGAAGACCATCTTGTACCCATGTTGGGATCTGGCTGGGTATGTAAGATATATTTACTTAACTGAGTAAACAATATTTTGCATCCCACAGTGAGAGCATGAAACTGAAACAATTTTACTGAAGATCCTGCAAGGCTGCATTTGGCTTAAATCCTGTAGATACATAATATCAGCATAGTAACAAACCTTCATGTAGCCTAAGCCTGAATAACAAAAGCTATTATAATGTTCTTACTCTGTATACTAATGTAATTTGTTTAGTAACAGAGCTATAGTAACACATTTTGGAGTTTCTGCACAGTCTCTTGTATACCCTCCTCCCTTAGACACTGTTTTCATCCCATATTTGGTACAATTCTGGTCAGTAATGTACAGAACAGCGAACGTTGTTCTGGAGAGGAGACTGACATATTGCAGATGTACAAAAGGTAGTGAGCTGTGCAAACAGCCAAAAGACCCTAATTTCCATTATCACTGATTTACCAACAAAGTTTCTGGTGATATTATGTCCCTAAATTAATCTATCTGAAAGTAGCCTTCCTCGATACAGCTCTATGAAATTAGTTTGAAGCATTTGCTCTTCTCCAGAGATGCTCCTGCATTTGAATTAATACAATTTAAGAAAGGAGTTTCATGTTTCCTGATTCCCTTTAGGACTCAGGCTCTTTGGAAGATGTGAGCCCCAAAGCTTCCAAATCCTAACTTCATTTGAATCTACTTGCATAGCTCCTTTAAATTCCTCTGGAAAACTTTGAATTAAGGAATACCTTCCATGTAACTTCCTGTCACTTGGTCGCTTCAGGATCTAAATTTAAAATCTCAAAAAATGTTTGGGTTGGTTTGGGTTTTTTTCCCACAAGAAGAAAAATGATACACTTTAAAAGTCAAATGACGTTTTTTTGTTTTATTGTGACATATCAAGGGAGAAACAATTTTGAACTATTTCTTTAGAAAAGAGGAGAGAAAAGAGGTCTAAACTTGCTTTCTCCCATGGAAAATTTGAGTTTTGATAAAAATATGTTCTTCTGTGAGAATTTAATTTAAAAAAAAAAAAATTATTTCTTTCTCTGAATTCTAAGCACATGCCATAAAGAGAAAAAAATAGAACTATACATTCATGAAAATGCTCACATTTGAGTAGAGGCAAGACATAGGTCAACCAGGCAAAAAAGTTGCTTTTTTTAATCTGAAGCATAGCAACCATGCTCTTATTTAGTGTCTGGAAATTGCTGCAGTGGTTGGGGCTGTTGGAGCCAAACCTTGGGTTTGTATAACTAACTTAATAATGCTGCCTGTTCTGCTAGTATAATGTTGAAACTAATTATGGGAGTAATACCATTTGTATGTAATCTGATCTTTCATTATCATCAAAGTAAATGTCCAAGTATTACTAATTCTAAGAGCCATCTATCCAGAGCTTTTTAAATTTTTTTTCCCCCAGGATTCTGTTTTCCACTACATGTATCCAGATGTTTTTGATGCTTTCAGCACAGTTAGACTTCCAGGATGACCAGAAACAGTGTAGTAAACCATGGCGCTCATCTACAGGTATTTACTGAGCATCCCAGTTCCTTTTGCAGGGCATGAATGTCTAGAGCAACACCTGTAACGATAGGTAGTGGCTTGCTGTACCTTCAGGTTTGTTTCTAATCGTATGTGCTGCCTGCAGATTCTTATCTGTGTCCTTAGGCTCAGTTATGATGACAAAACTTTCATCTTAGATGTTCTTTCTGCCAGAAACATCCTCTGTGGAATTTTCAAAGTGCATTTCTTCTTGAAGAATTATGTTTTGAGATGTTATAATTGAGGATCTGCAGGAATCATCTTCTTCCTGTTGGGAAGGATGCACAGCGTTCTTTCATTGTTTCCTAAATCTTTCTTATATTCTATTGCACTGTCTTCTGTTTATTTTACTTTTTGGAGGATTTCTCTTTGTGATCTTCTGTGACTTGTACATGGGGCATAAGATGTCAGTTTTCTTAATTACCGTGGTCAGTTTACTTTACATCAGGAAGAATCTGTCTTCACATTTTATTTTCTAATTAAAATTAATACACCAAATTCAAACCTGCTGTAAGTATTGTATGTTAATTTCACTGGACACATTAGGCCCGATGATGCACCAGAGTTGTTTTGACTTGACAGAAAGAAGATCAACACATAAAAAAAATCAAAACTGTTTGTATTGCTGCTGTTGATAAAATTGCTCAACTTCAAAGACAGAAATGCTCTCATCTATTCGGTGAGAAATTAGGGGTTAAAACCCCCAGACTTATTATTATACGTATTGTTTGTATTACAGAACATATGCATCTCATATCTAACAGCTAACTTCTTAGTTGGATACTTTTTGTAAAAGCAGCTGAAAATAATTCTCATTGTAACTGATAAATCTGTTTCTGATCAGGCGACTTAAGAACTGCATTCTTCCTCTCTAGTGGCCAAACTCCACCCCACGTAGTAATCCCTTCTTTATAAGAAGAGATATCAAATCCCCTCCAACTGTTCTCTGTCGAGAAAAAGCTGCAGGCAGCCTCCTGCATCCCATAGATGACACAAGATCTCAAATTCTAATTTCTGAAGGCTTTCGGAGGCAATGCGTTCCTTGGATTATTCTGTGCCTGGATTGAATTGTTCTCTCCTCTGTTTCATTCCCTTTCCTGGACAAATTATCTCCCAATGATTCGTACACATTTTCTTTCATCTCATTAGAACAGATGTCCTCAAACATTTTGTCTCCTCTTTCTGTAAAATCTCATTACCACCTATGGAACATGGGTGCAGCATAGGAACTCTGGATTCTCAAATGGCATATATTTCTGTTGCTCAAAGGCTTTCACCCACAGCATGCCCTGAAAATACTTTAGAAGCCATTTAGAACAACAAAGCTTTTTATGTCCTTCTGATCTCATTAATTTAAACAAAAGTAGAGGAAAACTTAACTGTTGTTTAATGTCAGGCAGGCAAACAGCACTGACACTGTGCAGCCTGGGAAGAATCAACATTGCTTTTCAAGAGACCTGTATTTTGACTAGTAACTCCAGTGCTCAGAAAACAGAGCACAGATTCTTGGCACAAATATTTAATATTAAGGTTAAGTTTATGGCTGGGTCCTTTATTCACCTGTGACAAGGAGGAGAAAGATGACACATCACGAAGTGGCATGGATGTGATGCATACAAAGCAGAAGTCAGTGTAACTTGGGAGAAAAGCATCTTCTGTGCTTGCTGTGATACTAGAAAATAAAAGCCACCTAACCAACATTCCCAAGAATTAAGGTATAATTATTTTGTTTTGTGTCAAAATATAACACTTTTTGAATCACTGTATCAGTTCCTAAGATTATGTGGAAGTTGAGATTTTCTAGCCTCAGAAGAAAGTACACGTGTTTAGATAAAAGTAAAATCAATAAACCCACAAATCAGAATAAAGAAAAAGTTCTTATCTGTTTTTTTCCACACAGTTCCTACTCTTACCTGCCTTAAAAGTCCAATAATATTAAAAAAAAGTTTGAAGATGTGTTATTGTTTTCTAAGTAGTTACCACATATAAAAATCCTGTCTTTTTCTCTACCAAAGAATCATTACAGCTATAGCAACTGAAATGGCTCTGGGAATTTAAGTTTTCCTTACTTCTGCTATGCATAGAGGAAATTTGATTCTCATGATGACTTCCTTGTAATCATTCTGATAATGCAACACCTCACTGATTTAACTTTATGCATTTTGAGACTCTCTTCATTTTTCAGAGAAAGGTAAAGAAAGCTAGGTTCAATAATTTAGCCTCATGGTGGATACCTGCTAGGTGCTGTATGCTTTCTGGAAAATTAAAGAAATTAACAGGAAGGATGCACTGAAACTAGACAAGAACCTACAGCTGTGGGAGAGTCAGTCCTAATTTATGAAAAAGAAAAAAAAAAGAATAAAATAACATTTTAAATGAGATTAACTATTGTACTAGGGCACTTACGGAATCAGAATGTTACTAATAAACTGGGTTGTTCGAGTCATCAGTGATGTCTGGCAGGGACCTCAATCTTCAGTTCCATTTCTACTGACGATGGGTAAAGAACACCCTTTTGCAGCTGATTTCATCTGTCTGTTCAATCTTCTTCTCCTCCTTTGAAGTCAGAATTACCTAATTTCTCAGTTAAATCAAATGTCAGTTCCTGTTTTTATATTGAAAGAATAGTATAAGATGCACTGAACATTCAGTGCTTCAGTAGAGTGTTTATCTTTTTGTCTCATTGATTTTGTAGACAGTTTTCTCTTCCCTTCAATGTGCCTTTTCTCTTTGAGATGCCTACTGTGTTGTGCTGTTGTTTTTTTCACAATGCCAAAGCAGTATCTCAGCAAGCTTTAAGATGTGCACTTTATTATAACAAGGAAATGTCTCTCTGTCATGCAAGTGATTTTGGATCTTGTCTTAGAGGGATAATGCTGCATGGGGAATGGAGGTCAGATCAAATATATCGCATCAAACCTGCAGGTTCCAGAGAGAATGCCTTAGCTTTGTCTGGCTTTCAGATGAAACAGCCTGTTAATTGGATGCAAAACCGGAATGGCAAATAAAAAATGCTTCTTTGAGGAGCCATAGATTATGAAGATGAATTTCTGCACTGAAGATGCAGTACCAACAGCAATCTCACTACATAAACCCCCAAACAGCACTTTACTGTGCTGTATGTTATACAATGAATACTTTCTCGTTCTTTGGAACTGTCATCACTTAGGTGCTTATCTAGGGTATTCCGTGATTCAGAAATCACTGGATGAATCATTAACTTCACAAAGGCCTCTTTCATGTCACCCAAAATACAGGAGTACTTAATCCATAAACAAACCTATAATCCTTGGTTTCACAATTTCCTGAACTAACAACTGAACCTACCCCAGTGAGTCAGGGTGCTAATGAGAAAATTGAACGGAAGCTTCAGTGTTAGTGAATTAGGTTGAAAATGCTATTTCAGTCACTCAAAGAAAACTGTACTTCTCCCTCATTTCACATATAAAGTGGTACAATATGCCAAAAAAAAGCTTTGCTCAGGCTTGTGACTCAGAGTAGGGTGGGCTTGGGGGTATGTTGGGGACTTAGATGAGTTTGGACAGATTGCCGCAAAAATCCTTCCAGCTTTAAAGGAGAAATTTTAAAGGAGAATATTTGAAGATGTTTACATCTTTCAAAGGATTTAACATAAAGACAATAAATAAAAAACATAATGCAATGCAAACATGGCACAGAAGTATATTAATATAGCACAATATAGCCTTATATTGAAACTGATCAGAAAAAAAAGGAACTCCAATACTGAAGTGGCTTAGTTTTTAAATCATAAGAAACAACAGCAGATCACCAACCTGGTAGTGGATAAAAATAACTTTCAGAGGCTAAAGCTTCTGATTCTGGGGTTACGTTTTTGTTCAGTCCCACTGTAAATGTTGTTGTATGAGGATCTATCAGTCTCTTAACATTTATCTTACATCTTAATTTTAAGTTAGAGATTTTACTAGACTTTTGTATTCAAATCCAACAATTTAGTGATACTCAGCTAATAATCTGAGAGTGGGTCTATGGTTGGATATTAGTATGCTGTCAAGGTGGATGGAAAAAACTCAGGTACCTCAGAGCCTTTAAGTAAATCTGTCAACCCAGAAGCAGCTGACGTAAGCAGGTATCAGGTGTGCAACGTATTGTTACTTATGAAGTAATATACCTGGTGATCAGTTCAACAGCACAAAACATGCTGATAATCTTCTAACTACATTTGTTTCAAATAATCCAAATGAGGTAGAGGAAAATAACTTTTGAAAGTTCTTATCTTTATTTGTAGTGTTAATTATACTTCAGCAGATCAACTAGTGAACTGCATAGTTTTACTTCAGAGTTAAAATGCAGTTTAAATTTTACTTGTGTTCATTTTTTTGTTGTTTTTCATCTACACTTAAAATTACATAGCAGGCCAAGGAGACAGCAAACCTTTCCTTTATGAGGAATTTTGTACGCCTTGGTGTGGAGGGACAGCAATGTAAATTTTAACTTATATTTTAACAACATTAGGAAAAAGCACAAGTAAATGGTCAGAGGGCTGCAGCACCTCTCCTATGAAGAAAAGCTGAGAGTCGGGGTTGCTCAGCCTGGAGAAGAGGAGGCTCTGGGTGAACCTTACTGCGGCCTTTCAATACTAAAAGGGGGCTTATAGGAAAGATGGAGAGACACTTCTTACCAGGACCTGTAATGACAAGACAAGGGGAAACAGTTTTAAACTGAAAAAGGGTAGGTTTAGATTGGACATAAGGAAGAAATTTTTTATGGCGAGGGTGGTGAGACACTGGACCAGGTTGCCCAGTGAAGCTGTGGTTGTCCCCTCCCTGGCAGTGTTCAAGGCCAGGTTGGATGGGGCTTTGGGCAACCTGGTCTAGTGGAGGGTGTCCCTGCCCATGGCAGGGGGGTTGGAACCAGATGGTCTTTGAGGTCCCTTCCAACCCAAACCATTCTATCATTCTATGATAAATGCTGCCTGTATGATCTCACATGCTAGTTATTATGTTAAGAGATGACTGATACATAGAAATAACTTCTTTCTCTTTCTTCATGTCTAAAAATATGCTTTATGAAAGATGCAGGTGATGAAAGTGATGTGATATCTTTCTAACAGATGTAACCAGCCCCCAATTTATAGCTTCAATTAGGAGTCCTTCAGAGAAGACATCTTGATTTAAAATAATTTTAAAATTAATAATGAAATGTACTGAAGTGTATTCTTTAGTGAGAAGCAAAATGGTACTTCGCCATAAAAACTGCTACAACCTATTCATGACACTTCTGGGACAATGACTCCTGCTGTTAAGTTTTCCATATTTGGAGAAGCTTTATATATTTTCAGACCAAGAAAGTGTAAGAAAATGGCCTTGTAAAAAGCACAGAACGCACCTCAGGAGGATGGTGCTACTTTGGGTGCGAGACCTTAGAACTGTGACCTGTAGTGTAACATGCAAATATCAATTGCGTTGTCACTTTACCAGGGGATAATCACGTAGAGGTTTTTTTACTTGGAAAGTCTCTCTGTTTTTAATCGGCTTGGGGGAAGACACTTTTCCCAGAAAAGCTTATCTAACACCTGTTGAGCTAAATTGAAAAATTACTATTGATCTGAATGAGAATGAGATCAGCCCCATACTGGGGAAAATGACACATATATTTATATAATAGTTAATGCAGGAAAGCAATTAGTTCCTTGCTTGATAATTTGGTATAAATTTAGCATTTAATCACTCTCAACTAGTGAGGTAACTTTTTGTCTAGAAGTCTATTCTATCTTATATTTTAAAGAGATTTCTTAGTTTGTCTATATGTGTCAAACATTATCATTTTTTTTTTTAATGAGATGAAATAATTCTACAAAGTTTTATTTCTCCTTTATGTATTTTAGGGATTTAATGAGTCACATTAAGAGTTAAAAAATAAGGAATTACAAGCCTCATTAAAAAAAAAAAAGGATAATACTATGCTGTACTTGGAGTAAAGGGATAATGCACTATACACATAAGGACATCGTCTTCACCAAATGCAAAATATTGCAAAGGTGACCAGAGGAAGTTACTGTTATCACTTGGAATGCCTGAGTAGTAATGAAGAGTACAAAAACAGCTGTATCTCCATATCTCCCTGGTAAACAGTGAGCTTGAAATGCAATAAACATTACTGTCCTGATTGAAAATTAACTTGCTGAAGAAGCATGCAATTGTCGCAGAGGTAATCGCTTTTAAAGAACATAGCCTTCCTGTGTCTAGCTTTGCAATAAGGAATAAAATTAATTACTGGAAGCAATACTGAATTGTAAAAAATATTGTAAGATATACATCATCACTGAATGCATATGATCTTTTATTTTGCAAGGTGCTTCCTAAATTTGAGGATAATTTATGCAGTATGTTAGGCCTGGAAAAGAAAAGAGAAAGTCTGTGTAATAGGAGCTGGATGTCTTCAAATCTGAGAAGTATCTTATTCTGGTAGACTTTAGTGGACATATGGGGAACAGGCCCTCCTGTCTTCTGTATGTGCTGAACAGATAGTGAACAGATTGTACTGATAGTAGCGATATCTGCTTCATAATCTCACATACGAGCTGTGACCAGTCAATCACCAGCACCATGTTCCAACAACCAAATAAGAAAAGGGTGGATTGGGAAGCCCCACATTAACTGCATTATCATCACCTATTTGAGTGACTTTTTAATCACTGCTGTGATTCCAGCTAACTGCTACACAGGTCGTTTGATTTGCTCAACACTCATCACAACAGTTGTGTAACAGCTGTAGTTTGAATGTGGCAGTAAGTAAAGAAAAAGATAAAGCAGGGAAAATTACAAGTAACTGTGTGCTCAAGACCATTTCATGTTTTGTCTAAAGCTGAAACTGTCTTTCATGACACCAGTAATGAGGAAAATGGCAAGTTTTATGTGATTATTTATGCAAATTATTGACTTTTACCTAAGGGACAAGAAAACTGCTTTGATGTCAATGATGACACAACGCACCTTCAGCTGAAAGAGAAGCAGAGCGCTTTGCAGGAATGAAGTCTTCCTTGACTGGACTCTATTACCAGCAAGCTGACTTACAGGAAGCTTTGACATAGAGTCTAATCAGATTAACCCAGAGGAAAGATTAGTCATGAAATGCTAACGCTGACAAATTGCAGATATGTGCTGATGAAAGCCATGCACACTCGCTCTTTGCTGAGCTTCTTGCTCAATATGGTACATGATAACAAAGATTGAGAACAGAGACAAAACCACACAAATCACAGATTGTGGAAGTATAAAAAGGTATTGTACCTTTCAGCATCTCCTCATTGTCAACACGTCCATCTCCTGAGGTGTGTGAGAACTTGAGACATCTATTTTCACCTTCGGTAAGCTGCCAAGTGTATGCGAAATGAACAATGCAGTAATGTCCATCTGAATGGCAAGGCAACCAGCTTAGAAGGCATTTCTTTAAAAAACCCCACAAATGAACAAACAGCAAAGTGTGAGAAGTCCATTGATTGATTGCCCCATCTTTTTTTGCAGGTTTTGTCCTGGTTATGTGCTAGAATTAAATCTGCTCAATGGATTAGGTAGGTTCTCTGTATACTGATGAAAGTGAACTTGCAGCAAATACCTAGAAAGATCTTGTTTTAATTGGTAGGTTGCATTGCTTGTGATATAGACAAAGCATGCGCTCTGCTGTACATGTCTTTCAGCAAACCAGTACTGGAGGCTATGTCTGTACCAGTAGGTAACATGACTAGTTGCTGCCACTGAGGGCAACTGACATGACACAGCTTGCATCCCTATAGCTCTTTTCCCTCCTAAAACAGGGTTGTCTTTTCTATACTGCCTACCAAGACCCTGAATACACCCCTAGGGCTTAGCTCTCTATGCTCAGGGTAAGTGCTGGTATGCAGCTGTACAATTTTGGTTCAGAGCACTGTGAGAAAGAGCTGTGCCTCCCTTCCCTTGGGGCCTGCAATGAAGTTCAGGCCCTCAACCTCGGTCGCTGCTGAGCTACACTGCAGCCCTGCCTGTGGCCCTACCTGTGCCTGGCCACGCAGCCAGCAGAGCCGGCCCTGGCTCCTGCCCCGCTGGATCAACTTCCCATCTTGACCTTGGACCATCCTCATCACCATGGTCTTGCCTGGTGAGCGCTGAGCTGTTGGCTGACCCTGGGCACTGGCACCAAACCTGCTCTGCTCCTCTTGCTCGGTGTCACCGGATTGTGCCCCTCCTGGTCAGATGCCTGCCTTGCTGTCGTGCCAGCCTCCTGGCTCGCCTTCCGCTATGGAGCAGCCGGTATGGCATGTATACTGAAATTATAGCCCTTACCCATTCAAAACCTCTGGTTTTCTTAGTTTTACATCGCAGTTTATGCAAAATATCTAACTAGAATTTATTTTCCATAGTATCTCATAAAAATAATGCCAGCAGGTAATTTTCTTAGCAACATGCTATTAAAATAAAGATCAGATTTCAGTATAGATTTTATGTTTTTCCTATTTGAAAGTAATTTGAAAAATGCCCTCCTTTTATTCTGCATACAGAAATTAGGTTGAATACAAGCTTCAACTTTCTCCTACCTGACTATGTAAAATATAACCCACAATTTCTTCACAGAGTGCCTTCTGGCTGATATCAATGCTGTTGCTTTAAGATGTTGAAATTGAAGATAGAGAAGTTTTACATATAATTTTAAAACTTTTCTGTCTTCAAAGAATAGTTTCTGTCACAAGGAGATAAATAGTTCTTTCCAAGGTGTATGTGGTATCCAGAAAAGCTCAGTTACAGTCCAGGTTTTCTAATATTTTTTTAATTTATCAGGCATGTTGCTACTGAAGAACTAGAAGAGTTTGCTCATTGCTTTACAGTATTTAATATTTTAGCAACTAATTAGAAGAAAATATCATTATTGATAACATCTGTGGATTTCACAGGGATTAAAGAACTAGCATGCAGTAAAAGAACAAGTGTTTTATTGTTAGTAAAATGGCTGCAAATAAACAGTATGCTTTTTAGTATGATTGAGTGGGAAACCATATCTTTAAGAATAAAACCTGCAGCCATACTTGAAGGATGGTAACTCTGCAAAAGATTTGGGTAAAAAATCAGTGGAACTTAAGTTCCCAGTGCAATGCTGTTATTTAGTTGCATTTTGAAAGAGAGACCAAGTTGCATTAAAGCCATCTTGACTTTTTCTTTCTGTATTTATTTTTTTGGCACTGAAGTAATTGCTTCAGGAATACTATGTTAATTTCTCATTGATTCCAGTTTTTTAAAAAAAGTCAGTAGCCTGGAGAAATTTCAAAGAAGACCTAAGACAATGATTAAAGAAATGAAAAATATATCTTTCAATGGAAGAACCAAGGAACATAATTTATATATTTTGTGAAACAGAAGTTAAATGCAGGGCATTTCAGATTCATAGGACACTGGGGGAATGTGTCCCATTGGAACTGAGGTGTCTGCTTTATTTATTCAGACATGGTCATATATAATGTGCCTTCTTTGTTCTTTTCTAGGCTTTAAGAAAAGATGTTGCCATAAGTATATATGATTATACAAACAAATTAAAAAGTGCCAGAGAACCTTTTCAACCACTGGAATCTCAGCTGACTATGTCTATTTGTAACATACCCTACCATGGTTTTGGCCCAAATCACCTAGCAACCTCCTGAACGATTCCCATGCCCAGCTCAGGAGTCAGCCTGGGCCAGGGAATGTTCTCAAACAACCCTTTGGATGTAGCCAGACAGTTGTGGAGGGAGAGAGTCTTTAAAAAGTGCAGCTGGGTCTACTCCATTCCACTTGGCCTTAGTGTCAAAGAACAGTTTCAAAGATGTTTAAATTACTGATAGTTGAGTTTGCATTGCTGAGACCTCAGGCCTGAAATGTCTTCAGATCAGTTGTCCATGTTTGACACTCTTCTGTTTTTACCATGTTGTCATACACGTAGACAAACCTAGTGATTAACTAAAAACTGACATCAGCTAGTAAATTAAGTACTAGAGTTAGTAACCAGAATTAGTCTTCATTTTACATCATAAATATTTTACATAGTATTTTAAAACTGAAAGTGAGACATTTCATACCCAAGGCATTTTAGAGACACAGACAATTTAGAATCTCAGAAAGCGTTTGATTTATATTTTGTCAGACCTGAGACTGGGACCCCCCCACCCCCCCGCCCCAAACCACCACCCCAAAAAAACCCCACCAAACAAAACCAAAAACCAACAAAAAAAACCCAACAAAAAAACCCCCACAAAATCTTTTAGGTGTAGCTCTTAGAGTGGTCCAAAGATGAAGCAGAGCCAACAGTCACAGAATATGGATGTGGCCTCTCTTTTCAGATCTTTGAAAAATATACAAAAATAAGCATATTTTATAAGTTATTCAGACATTGAATACAATATGGGATACGTATATTCTGAATTTTTGTTCCAACACAATGAGATTGACCTAAGTTTGCTATCATCTTTTTCTGTGCAAAGCAAATACTCCTGTTCCCCTAAAATGTATTTGATACTATTGGGATACTGATGATACTGGCAAATGTAGTCATACTTGCATTTTTCCTCAATAGACAAGTAAGATGAACACTGCATTCCTAGCTTGTCTATGAGGCACGCTGCTCTGCATCACAACCAGTAACATCGTATCTGAGGTCTGGATTAATTAAACACGCACCTGCTGCTGGGAAGGCTGACTCCGTTAACTCCGGCATTCTTTGCATGCCATAAGAAAAAAATATGTTCATGTTTAGTACTGTCTACTGAAAGTATTGTATACTTTTTACACAGTATCACTTTTGACTTATAAAAAAAAAGTTTTAAAGGTATTGAACCAAGAGCAACAGTGTTTGGATAGGAACTGTTATTTTCCCAAACATAACGAAATGTGCTAGGATATTTGTCCCCTGATTTGTAACCGCTGAAGACAAGAATGGCAAGGTAACAATTATTTAATTGTATAAAAATTAATTCTTCAACTACGATACTTAAATAGGCCATGTTTAAACTGCAATATTGAAATTGTTATTTAAAAGCTGTGGAATCTGGTAAAAGCACGGAAGCACACTAACTGCTTCTAAGCTGCTCTCTGCATGCCAGGCAGACCAAGCTGACACCACGCTGGATTACTAGGTAAAAAGAAGAGTTTTGAAGAATGATTGTAACAGGCTATTTCAGTAGTAGCAACATTTCTTTAGAATTAGACTGACTAGATATCATTATTTATTCTATTTGAACAGGAAAAGTCATGGTATCTGTTCATTACTTAGCCAGAATTGATTTATCTGGGCTTTTATCTCTGATGGGATTATTATGATGGCTAATATTAATATATAATAAATTATGTATAGTTACACCACACAAGTGGATTTGATAATCAAAATACATGTTGATATTTCACCAATACTTAAAAGTATGAAGTTTTTGAAATTTCTGAGATTTGAAATAAAATGTTTCACTACTTGCTGAAATGTCAAAATTTGCTGTTTTCCCAGGAGTCCTGCTTGTCTTTAATAAGCATCTAATAGCGACTTGTATTTCTAATAGAAAGCTTTACATGGGGAAAAAAAAAAAGCTTAATTACTTATTCAAAACACTTGGATTTTTTTTTCCATTTATAGCTTGGTAGTCATTCAGGCACCCTTTGATATTGTTATCGTGCACTTTTGACCAAAGATAATGTATCCAATCCATTTACAAAGGTTTAAGCAAGACTCAAACACAAGAGCAAATATTGGCAAAATGCATAGCATAACATACATGTTCACAGTATTATTGTTAATAGTGTAAAAAAGTGAATTTTTCTCTCAATGAAAGTAATAGAGTAGGTTAAAAAAAAGGTAACAGTGACTCTCCCTCAGGGAATACGTCATGGCTGTGATAGTGCAGACCCTACTCATTTGTCTACAAGAAACCCCTCTTGTTTCGTTATACTACAGAGGAGCAAGCTGTACTTCTGCCCGATGAAGCAATGTCTATATTAGGAGGAGTTGCCCTGTTCTTAAGGTGGTAAAATGCCAAGAGGAGTTAAAGATTGATGCCGTGGAACTCTCCTTGTGAGGCATCCCAGGAAGGAGGTAGGTGGCCACCATTAGGGGATTGCAGGGCGGGCAGAGGCCCTGCCCTCCCCCCAGACCTGCCCTGTCCCTCCGCCCCCAGCGCTGCCAGGTTAAGTGCCAACAAATACCACATTCAAAGGAAATTTTGATTTCATTCGCATAGAACTTCTTAGTGTTTTGGCAAATAAATGATGTGTGATACTGTAGTAGTTACTTCTGTGGTATCTGTTATTGTCTTGGGTTTAGGGAGATACCTCCTCCAGACATTTACTTGCCTTGCATTTAACTTGTGCCTCCACGATAAAATGGTGGAGGGAAGGCCTGAGTCCTGCCATGCCAGCACCTCCGTACCCACCGCCCGGGCTTATGCTGGGGGAGACAGGCCTGGGCTGGGAATGCCACTCCGCTAGCAGAAGAAAATGCACTTTCTCATTTTCCAGCTTTGGTCCCAGCGTAATGGACTCTGGCAGGGCAGGAGGTGCCTGGTCTGTAATCACTGAAATGTTGAGGCAGCGAAGCTGAGTGAAGGCCTTGGGCCCAGACAACCACGTGCTTCATCCTCTTTGGAAACTGGTGTGTGCACAAGCATAAGGGCATCTGAGATACTGCGGGTGACTTGCCAAGGAACCAAAGGAAAGTACAAGAAGGTATGCATTAAATAAGCTCTGAAGTAAACTCATAGATTTATATTTTGCTTGCTTTGTTCCTATCATTTTGTCCATCAGCATGTGAATTATATCAATTCAGGCTCCTGAGGCCTCATTCTCATTTATAAGAAGGACACTTCACATCACTCTGGTAAGATAAAGAGGCATTAAAATGGGAGTAATTTATATTTACATTATTTTTATGGCTCTGTTGCCATTAGAATGGTGTAAAGTGGCATTAAGAGAAACCACTATCAGGCTCCTTAGGGTCTTTACTTCCAGACTCCCAGGGATTACAATTCAGAGCCAAAATGACTGAGGGAGTGTAAGTGAGCACATCTAAGAAAGGCATCTGTGGCATAAGGTACACATTAGAAAGGCCAGGAAAAATTACTAATTTAAATTTACTAAACTCACTTATAAACACATGGGATGTAAGATCTGCTGTATCTGCTGAGTAATGCCATTGAATTATCTAGAAGATGTTAACCTCTTTCACAAGTCCAATAGCAAAGAAAATGTTGCTAACATCAGAAGGCTGTTCACCAGCCTACATGAAGTAAATAAATTTGGGATTTATATATTTTCTGCTGTAAGTATATTTATTTTATTGTAACACCACAGAAATCTCAGAAAAGTTGCCAAGGATCTATAATAGACACAAAATTAATGAGCTCGGTGACTGAACACTCTTCCTGCTCACCTGGGATGTACAGATCCAGAGCACTAATACATCTCCTCTTTCATCAAAAGGCATCTTTAACTTCTGACTATATCAGTCCATGGATCATACCTGTAATTCCTGAACAATAATTAAACCATGTAAAAAAACCCAAACCAAAACCAAAAAAACAAACCACAAGTCTGTATGCAATAATTAAAACTTAACACAGTCCGTGACAGGCCGACTTTCAGGGGAAAATGTTGAAACCAAATCATATAATTATCAGTTGCTCACTTCCATTTCATAGACATCAGAAACACACCTACGCAGCTATAAAACAGCAACTGAACATGTTTCTACATTTTTTTGAACGTTTCTAATGACGTACATGCAGTTTTCAGTCAAATGGAGTTTAATAAATTTCTGCATTCAAATCACTTTCACTAACCATTCCTGTAATAAATGAAGACTGCTAGAAGAACATAAAAGGTAAAAGCCAGCCTCTGCTGGTGCTAGCACTGTGAAAACCTTAACTCCTCATGGCTACCTTCCAGAAGGGATAGCATGAGTGGTTTCTGTGTGTTTAGGTGTTTTGCAAGATGGATTATGTTCTGCAGCCTGGTGAGTACTATCTGTGGGATTATTGTTAGTGGCTCACCTGTGGGGGCATAAGAGAACTATTCTTTCCTCACAAGGAAGATAACGATGCTGTGGTCCTAAATGCAATTAGGATTTGGACTTTTTTAGGTTCTCTGATGCTGCTGAAAGGAACAAACTGTTGAGACTTGGGCTAATCCTCCAGCCCTTGAACCTCTAGCTGCCAGGATAATGAGCAATAAGTAGGCACATAGAGCATGATGCTATACTTTAAGGGGGAACAACTTCATTATGAACTCTTTCATTTTAAACTATTGCAAGAAGTGTTGTCCAGCTCCTGTAAACATTTGTCACTTTTCTACTCATTGGAAACTCTTGACGTAAGAAAACAGTTACAGCAAAAACTATTCCAGCTCGGCTGAACAATTAATAAACTTACTCTACTTTTTTTGTTTTCGATCACTATTCTCCAAGGGATTCTTGGACTGTTCCACTATTCTCAGATTAAAAATTTAGGACAATAAAGAACTGCAAGTAAAGTTTATGTGCCTCTTGGGAGCAAGTAGCCAGAGATTGTTGTGTCCATCAAATCTCTGCTCACATCAATAGACAGTTGAACGATCTTAAAGTAGCAGAAATTGCATTAGCTTTGTTCATATCAGTGTTTCTTGCAGCATCATAGTCCAAGGCCAACAGCAAGCGATCACTTCAGCATCCATCAGCCATACTGGTTCTTACAGTATGTAATCTCAACTTCAGCACAAAGATCTTTCATTTGAGACTGTAGAGGCTGGTAAACTCCTAACACAATTCCTGTTATTATTGGTTCAGGGTGATAAAAATATGATTGTTTGGATCCAGTTTCAAGGCTGATATTAATGTCAAATTCAAATTCTTCAGATTCACCACTACAAATAAAGCTTCTGAAATTAAGTCCTATTAATGTAAAAGGGCCTACCAACATCAGTTTGTGAAAATGCAGTAGCAGGAATGTGAGAAATAAAAACATTTTTAGGAGCTATAATTTAGAATAATGTGTAACCTGTATGTTTTAGATAGATAAGAAAGTATTTTCTGGCAAAGTATGGAAATAAGTACTTGCTTCATGTTTTCCTAAATACTTTTAGAAAACCATATTTTTTTTAAGGAAAATATACCTGTTTTTACCTGGAATTTCATAATTTATCATATAGATTTACCTATCTACCAGTGAATGTATGTAATTGAATTACCTCACAAAAACTGGAAAGAAAGTAAACTTGCATGCTCAGCAGTTGTGATGGTATATTTTACATACGTTGTTCAGTTGCTTGTCACAGCAGCTCTCTGTATCAAGCAACTAGGATTGATTCGGTGTGATTTTTCCAAAGCAGCATTTTGCCTTACTATTTTTGTTATAAGAATACAATTTCACATTCATTTGTACCACAATAATAGTTCACTGTTACCCAAAGGAGAAGCTGACATTCTCCTTTTTTCCTTCCTTGTGCTGGCTCCAGCATGCTTGGCCCTTTCCCTCAGCTAATTTGACTTACTAAATGAGTAGAAAACAACTTCCCCCCCCCTTTATTGTATGCCATTTTAGTGAGTTGAATGGACTAGTAGAGCACTCATCTGGCAAACTAAAGAGCCAGCATAAGGTAGACAACGAGAATGTGCATGTCTAGAAACAGGGAAAGGATCTCAACTTTTCAGTAGTTTTAAGATATTATGGTTTTTTACTGCATCTGATGAAATTATGTACCAAGGCTCTGACAGTAAAGTGCATTGTGAGCTTGGTTGCTAACCTGAATAAGTAAGAAAAAAACCAATAGAGGCTGTATTGAAGCTTTTTTCTTTTAAATTAAAAAAATGTTTTTGTTGGAAGTGATTTTTAATTTAACCAAGAATGAATATTTTGTTATGTTTTGGTATTATTTAATAGTTTTCTACCAATTTTTGAAGTTTGAGGTCAAATATAAAACAAACTTTTAAAATTTTCAAAATGAAAATGGAAAGCTACTACTTAAAAGGGAAAAGGAAATATTCCAAAATTACTAAAATTTCATTTTTCCCTCTCCTTTTTTCTTTTTCTGCAAATCTGAACACAAAATTGCAAATAGTTTGGCTCTTTAACACTTTCCATTTTCAGTTAATTCATTAATTGATGTAAAAATATCTTGCCACCTCATGTCATTATAGTTTACAATTATACTATGCACCAGGCAGCTGCATGTATTTCTGTGATACGTTTTATAGATGTATTTTATTTGTCTTAAAGCCATTTGTTTCCTCATTTGCAGAACAGAACACATCAGGTATCTATTTTTTTTAAAAAAGGAGCTTAAGCCATCCAGACCATTTTGCCAGTATCAGATTTTTGTAAAATAATTTCTTTCAATTGTGGGTCTTTGGCTTTGCAGTAGGAACCCAAAATTTGGCAGGAGAACAGTAATTAGGTCAAAGAGACATTTGCTGTCTCTAAGAAAATTCCTCTTGATTAGGCTGGGGCATAAACCTCTGAAAATCATCATTTACATACACTCACTAGAGCATAGTCAGGGGCCTGATAAGATCTTTTAGAGCGCTGTATCACCACTGAAGCTGCTCCAGTACCAAAAGCTTTGGTACATGCCAGATTTAGAGAAAACACTGCCAATCTCCACTAGGCTTCCTATATAGTCTGTGCACAGCTCAATATTCAGAAAGGTCATATTGCCCCTCCAACCATTATCCAAATATCCTCTTCATTAAGAAAATGGACTATGCTAGTGTCACACTTAGAATTCAGGAACTAGGAAGATACAGCCTCCTGCTGCCCTATTTTACCAATAATAAAAGTGAAAACTTGATGAAGTTATCCATGGCAAAGCCAGAAAAAGAAGCAGGATTATGGTATGGCAGGACTCCTCCAAATACTTCCACTGCCTTTCAAAACAAAAATGCTGAATCTCTGTCCTTTGTCTGTGTTGACTATAACTTCTGAGTGTGACACACTTACCTATAGTTTTATGTATTTACAAAATAGATCATCTGTCTTAGACTCTTATGTTTTGTTATTTAAATAATTTGTAAAATAGGAAATTTTTTGTCTGCAATTTTTGGGAAGGTGGTGAGGTAACGTACATCAACATCTAATGGTCATGCAAATTTTAGCCCAGCTGTGCT
Source organism: Grus americana (assembly GCF_028858705.1). Taxonomy (NCBI): domain Eukaryota; kingdom Metazoa; phylum Chordata; class Aves; order Gruiformes; family Gruidae; genus Grus; species Grus americana. The sequence goes on from NC_072852.1 coordinate 104,778,215, forward strand.
AATCAGCCAGTATATGTTCAATTCAGAGAGAAATACCAATTTTATACACTTCTCTATTAAGGATAATGGAGTTGGGAGGCTCTATATTTTATTTGTTTTTCCCTAAAAATAGAGCAATGGTATTGAAAAAACCACCCAACCAAAATAGACCAAAACACACATTAGGGCTAGACTTTCTAGCACTTTCAATTCTATAAACAATATATTTTTTTCCAACCAAATAGTGCTGTTTAGAATTACATCTACTTCTCTAGATATATTTCAGTTCTTCTGAAGAGTTGCTCAGTCGGAGACTTTACAAGTTTATGAGCACTGGCATTTAAGACAAGCTTCTTGTTCTGGATAATAGGCTTCCTTTGCAGGAATTCAAACACCTGGCTCACTTCTCTCTCCAGACTATGATTTGCCCTTCTGTCCTGTGCAAATTTATTCTCCTTGTTGTAACATTTAAATTAACTTCAATGTCTTATTCATGGGGATGGATCCTCATGTGGTAAAAAAAAGCCTCATTCAGTGGATTGCTGGGAGCTACTTCAGTTTTCACCAGAATGAGTCTGGTTGAAAATGTTCTTTTTCCATTCTCTCACTTAAGTCACATTTGTAGAGAAACTGAGAGTGTGTTTTGTATGCTGGCTGCTCATCTGAAGCCAAATCAATGTCTTGAAATTTTGACTAATTCATTTACAGTGTGGTCCCCATTTAAAGCCTGCTAATGTATTAGAGCATTGATGATGACAGTGCTGTTGCAGATAGATACTGTGGGCCTAAGCAAGTTATCTTGTCATTACGTGAGACTGGATTTAAAAGGGGGTACCAAATATCTGTTTGTGAGGAGGAAAAGCTCAGTCAGAAGGTGAAAAGTCAGGGGTGCTTTGAAAGACAGGAGGAGGTTCTGCTGGCAATGCTTAAGATGAATAGTATAATGTACTCTAATGACTGAATGTCAAAAAGCAAAGTTACCATTGATTCATGCTCAATTTAAAATATTCCTTTAAATAATTGTTTTAACTAAAGACATGTCAAGTACTGTGTTCTTTCTCTGACAGTGACTGCAAAAGAATGCCTCCAGGAAGAAGGCCAAGAATAGGTGAATGCTTGTTCTTTATTGTAGGTTACTTAGACACTTACTCTAGGGATTTGTGGATCAGGTACTGTATCTGGAATGCAGCAATATTCCCTACATTTCCTATTCTAGTAATTTAATAGTATATCTGGGACTTCAGCATTATTTCCAAGATGTGCCTTTTCAACATATATTTCTTTATTTTAAAAATCATTTTGCAAGGAAATACTCCCGAACCACTCTTGAGAATTCTGCGTTTTAAAACTTTATCTGTTAGAGTTAGAAACTACAATTAGTTTAAAACACGGGCTTGCTTTTACTCTTACTTCCCCTACACCCCCTCCCAAAGCAACAGTCAAGATGTCAATAGATTTCTTCTAATGTTTATTCAAATAATAAACTGATTCATAGGTTTTATATGACTACGAACTAGTTACAAATTAGTACGGCAACACCACTATGTTAGTGAAAACAAATTCTGTTATCTCTTGCTCAAATCTTGCATGCCCTTCTTAATGATTTCTTCTTAAAGAATTGCTGCTAAGAAGAGAGGTAACCACCTTGAAAAAAAAAGAAAAAAATATTCCTGCTCTCTGTACAGGCATTCTTGTACCTGCTATATTAAAAAAAATGTCTCCAAGGTTTATAATGAGCATATAGTAAATGACTGGTTCTTTTTTCTCTTTTCTTTATTTGAGACTGTTTGAATCAAAGTCCACTTAAGGCAGCAAATACCATTATCACACTGTGCAACAATACACCTTAGTACTATAATTGAGATCAGCTTTCAATCACTACAATTTGTGAATCAGTAATTTTAAAAGGCTTCACCAGGTTTTCCATGTGGAAGCAATCTACCCCCTGCTCATAAAACAATGCTTTTCTTTGGGAACGCTGAAGACAGCATAGCAGTTCTTTAAAAAGTTTTAACCATTGAGACAGAACACATCAGGCCAAATATATTTATGAATGAATTTACACCTGAGAGGAATTTGATCGTTATTCTTGAGGCTTCATAAGTAAGTTTCTTTGGACTTCAGAATACAAGATAAAATATGTATCTACATAGACTTTATACTTAGATAAAAGAACATTTTTAATAATGTGGGACTTCTTGATAGTTTAGGATCAGGAAATCAGGTGTACATTGCTATGTCTCTTATTGGCCTAGTCCAATTTAAACAAGTTAATAGTACAGGCTATATATTTCAGGACAGACTTCAAAGCAGGTAAAGCTACAGCCAAATTTGAAGACACATTAAAAATGGGGAGGTGAAAGAGCCAGATGTATAATCGATTTATTTACCTAAAATGTGATTTAGGCACAGTTTAATTTCAGCCCTAGAACTGATTCAGTCTTTTCAGGGCTGAGCTAGATAGTAGTCAAATCTGCTCCCAAAAAGAGATGTTTGCCTCCCTGTGTCCTACAAGAGGTCTCACCTAACAGATATACTCAGAATAAACATCACATGTGTTTAAAAGATTAGTCTTGATAGAATATGTAGTGTCCAAAAATGTGTCCAAACTCACATTTTTCCCTTCTGGGCAGTGGTCTAATTATCAGTTTATATATTGTTCTGTGTGTGCATGGGAGAGAGGAAGAGGACACTTTCTGTTCTCACCTGCTAAGTTGGTTTGGTTAGCAGAAAAACTGGAAAGATTTACTGGATTAGAAGACATGGAATAAAAAGTTATAATGACCTTTTGTGGTGGTGAAGTGGTGAAGCGTGAAGACCTTGACTAAAATTTATTCTGTTATTTTACAGTGTCTTCCATAACCTGAATGTATTCTAAGTATTTGTCAGTATAAAATGGGCATGGAATGCTACCACTTCCTCCTCCCATGTAATGCTATAACAAGGAGTAGTTTTTATAGAAATTTCTTATAAACCCATATTGCAGCAATTGAGTTGTGGATTTAAAGTGGAGGCCAGCTTCTCCTTGCAGCCTGGAATTAGATGCCTGAATCTCAGAAGGGTTTTGTGGGGAGAAGTAGTGGTAGCATAAAACCTCATTTTTGTTTTCCTTTTTGCTTATTCTAGGGCATACTCTGTTGGTATTGAAGTTATTGCTAATCTCATTCTGAATCATCGAACCCTCTCCATCACCTGTGTGAAAGGTTTTGATGCCTGATTGGGAACGATGCATTCATTCTCATTTCAGGCCCATGCAAACACAGTCTGACACTGGAGTGCTCAGCGCCTAACCTTTGGGTATGCGTACAGAGCGCAGTGCAATGCTGCTCAGACATGCTGGCAGGGCTCCTGAAAGCTCAATGGCCATATTGCTAGTCCAGATTTAATTTGCCAGATGTTTGGTAGCCCTAGAAAGCCTGCAAACTACTGATGGAGGCACCACTCCCTGCACTGGAATGGAGTTTTCAAAGCTGACATTGTGCCCTCTCCAAAACCTTGAGGGTATTTTTAGCTTTACTATAATGAAGCTTTCTGCTTCTATTTCAATTTAGGAAAACAGAACAAAAATCATCTGAAGGGAAACTTTTTTTAAAAAAATTATCTCTTTAATCAATTAAAAACTTTTCCTAATAACTGTTCAGGTTTGAGCAAAAACTTAAATATTGCAAATAAATGGGCTCAGATAAGTTTCACTTAAAGAATCACCTGTGGAATAATCTGAATCAATAGCTTCTTAAACTATCTTTGAAAAACTAGAGAAATTCTTAATTACTGTTAGAGTACTTAAAGAGAATATAGACAATCAGGAAAGGTTAGCCTGACATAAAATAATGGAAAGGTAATTTATGGGGGGTCTGTAAACAAAACAAATAGTGGCTAGATTATAATTACTATTCACCAGAATGGTTTGATATGTTTTCCACCAAGATTAAAGGTCTGACTGATAAAAGCAAATCGGTTGATCTAGTACATTTGATTTTCTCCAGACATTCGACTTGATACTACATGACATTAAGGTTCAGAAGTTTGCATATTGATATGAGGAATTGATTAGATGGGTTAGAGACTTGACAGATCTTATGATGTAGCTATTGAGAAGGATGTATAGGACAATATCTAGTAGGGTTCATACAGCTCAGAGATTGTTTGCTGCGTGATATTTGTATCAGTGATCCAGATGATGCTATACAACCCTGCTGGTGAAACTTAGCGATAGTAAAGATCTGTGGGATAAGATATATTACAAAGCCAGGGAAAACTGAGTCACTTGGATAGAGGATCAAATCCAAGAAAAAGCTCTTTAATTTAGCCAAATGCAAGGTTATGCATCTGAGAAAGTCATTCTGAGAGGATGGGAGAGTCTGTCTTGGGAACTCCAATAATTCACTGATGGATATATGGGTAATTCTGGATAATTACCTCAATGTGAGCTCCCAACAAGTCTTAATAGTACACAGTTGAGCACTTGAATGGTGGTGTTGTAGAAGACAATGACTCACAATTACTTGATACCTAGAGAGTGAAAACGTATTTTTCTAAGAGCTGTTATCTGATTCACCTTCTGGAAGAAACTGTTTCTCATACATTTATAGTGGTTGAACATTACCCCTATATTTGGGGGCGGGGTGGGGGTGTTCTTAAAGTGATTTACCTGAACTGAGGATTTGCATGGACCTCAGTTGCAAATTTGAACTTTTAATAAACATGTTTAACTGGACATGACTCATCAAAGCACTGGTCAAATTAATATCATTACAACAAAACAAAAAAAATCATGTCGCACTGATTCTGATCAAAATAAAGAATAGACCGCATCATTATCCAAGAGTGAGTGCTAACATTTTAAGCAGGATGGATAGTACCTTATACTGTAATTATTGTGTTTGAGGAGAGAAAATCTGGGATGGCGTAAGGAGATGAGGAAGTAATGGAGAATGAGAGTCACAATAAGGACTTTATTTTGTTTATTTTTATTTTTCTTATAAACCTAGATTTTGGTTTTTTGGGAGGATCTCAGACTCCAGTCTGATTCAGTCTTTTAGGATTATTATCACATGTTGTCTCTGTGTCTAAAAATATAGGAAGAAAAATAATGAATCGAACACCATATATTGCTTTGGCAATGTTCAGATATACTGCCAAGAGTTTGTTTTTACATGTTGTCGTGGTTTAACCTGCAGGCAGCTAAAACAACCAGACAGCCATTCGCTCACTCTCCACCCTGCAGTGGGATGGGGGAGAGAATTGAAAAGGAGAAAAGGTAAAATTCTTGAGTTGAGATTAAGACAGTTCAGTGGGACAGAAAAGAAAGAGAATAATAATAATAATTATAATAGAATATACAAAACAAGTGATGTGCAGCACAATTTTCACCACTTGGAGCCAATCTTCAGCTAGTTCCTGAGCCACACCACCTTCCAGCCCACCCCCCCAGCTATATACTGAGCATGACATCATATGGTATGGAATATCCCTTTGGCCAGTTTGAGTCAGCAGTCCTGGTTGTGTCCTCTCTCAGGTTTTTGGGTGTTCCCCACCTTCTCGTTGGCAGGCCAGTGTGAGAAGCTGAAAAGTCCTTGACTGCTTGGCAACGACTAAAACATCAGTGTGTTATCAACGTTATTCTCATCCTAAAGCCAAAACACAGCAATAACCAGCTGCTATGAAGAAAATTAACTTTATCCCAGCCGAAACCAGGACACACATACTCTTTCTTGTGCATATGTGTATACAACTGCCATTTTAATGTTTCAGAATTTGACATAATTTGGGCTGATCTTCAAGGAAATGGCAAAATTCATCAATCTGACTCACATTGTCAAATCTTTGTTCTAGTGCATGGTATTTGAGGATTTTCTGAATTTGAGGGGCTTTGGGAGGGGTCTGGGAGGAGAAGGATGAAGAAGCTTATTATTATGTAAACATCTGTACACATGACCGATCATACAGATTTCAGCAGGTTTAAAGTTCTGAACCCTTCTACTTTTAAGTGGGAAACGTGAGGTAGTTTTAATATGAACTTTGACTATAATTAGCTTCTCAGAATGTGTAAATAAAGGACAGTTAGCGAAACTTGATCTCCTGCAGCTCTCCAAATAGTTACAGTTATATCAATGTGATTGTATTAAATAGACAATCATAATAGAGACAGTAGAGGCATAAATTCTATGATATTTTACGAAGGAATTTATGACAGAAAGGAATCTTTTGCATTATCAAGTCCAAGTCCCTGGATAATTCAGGCAGCCATAATATGCAAATTATTTCAGACACCTTACTTAACCCACAAATTCCTGTATTTGCAAGAAAGACCACACAGCACAAATAAACAAATACTCCTTCATTGTAAGATTTGTTTAGCGATGATCCATGTTTTATCTGCATAGCTACAAAATGTTTACACTGGGGTTTCCAGTTCATAAATCCTTAGTTTTATGCAAGCTTAATGACAGCCAGTCTTGCCAAAGCTTGCATTTATTATCCGTTTTGAAAAATTGGTCATGACAAATGCTCGTTTGTTCTGAGACACCAAGTTTCCCTTTCTTCATTGTCTATTCTCCTGATTGTAGAAACGGTAGGCTTCAATACAGAATAAAGCTTTAATAATTCGATGTTGATTAATTAAGGGCTGTTTTTTGACACCCATAATCTTACTGAGAGAGCCTTGTGCCTGAGAGGTCCTATGATTTCAAGGTGTTACTCCCAGAAAAAACTGCTAATCAGTAAGATAAAGGGTATCAGACCTAAATAATTAACTATACTAAGTAGGGAAAATAACTGCATGATGCCCTTGGTACTTTTCTGTCTTTAAACAATGGTAAAGACACAGGAGAACATGCAAGGTGTGCAAATCTTGAGTGACTTTTTAAAATTCTCTTCTCCGGCTTTTTTGATCACCTCCTGAAGTTTAGTGTACTTATTTAAGATGCTAGTTTCTTCTTATTTGTACCACCCCTTCTACTCATTCTTTCTGGCACAGCTCACGTTTTCTGCAGAATTTCTGTCATATACTTAAGCAGGTCCTCCTGTGTGTGTAGAAGCATTCAGCATTCGGACTTTGCACCTCTGGCAAAGCAGAAACACCTGTACTTGTACAGACTCAGCTGGTGTCAACAAGCACTATGGTTAGTTGAAAGCTAGGGATTATTTTGACCAGTGTTTAAGAGAGTGTCATTACATAGAAGTTATTTCTGTATTTGTGATCCTCCAATTTTTGTGCCCATATAATTGCATTCCTTGGGTTATTTTGTTAATTTTCTTCTTTCCCTGGCTTTACTCTTTGTTCTGGCTGGCTTTTTTCATCATAATGCTCTTCAAACATCCCTCTGTAATGAGTCTGTACATCTAACAACAATCAATCTTCCATTAGTCATTCACCAGACTGAGGATCCTTGATGTTATAAGCCAAAAAATAAATCCCCTTTTCCTCTGAATGTACAGCACTTGAATGAAACAAAACAGTAATGGTAAGAACACTAATTCCTACTGATTTCTCAGACCTCTAATGCCCATTAATTTGTTTGGGGCAAATGATTACTTCACCATGTATCTTAAGAGGACTGTTCTATCAGGTAATATTGACTGGAGTAGTTGGGTGCCTAAATAGATGGTTTACAGAAAGTGCTCTTTAACATAGTTATTGTTAAGAAGCAAATTTAGTTTAGGATTTGTGTCTGTGTGAACAGTGTCTTATGTATCTGTTTTAGGAGCTTAGCAGGTCTATGAGGTTTCCCAGACAGATCAACTTGCTAAGATATCCCTCTTGACTGGAAGAAAAGACTTCTTATTACTTTCAGCATGGAACAGGTTTAGTATGAATTACTCACTTTTAGCAATGATAATTTGTAGGTTCTGTACCTCAAAAACATCCCTAGACGTAGACTAAATCCTGTCCTATCGATCTGTCATACTGCTCATACTTCGGGTAGGAAGAGGAGGGAGGAGAAACACGACTTTTCCATGGGAAAATAAATATAGTTGGAAAAAGGTCCCATTGAATTAAAGAAAACGAGGACAGAAATGCAGGTGTTCCAATACTGGTGAGCGTTTACATTCTGAAAAGAAAAGCCTTGACAGACAGGGCAGAGTAAGATTTTTAGCTGATTGCATTTAATATGTATCCTTGATGTGGGCCGTGAGTTGATCACATGATTCTATGCTTTATTATGTACATACTCTTGCAATGAAGAGAAGATGGAAAACATGGAAAAGCGCTAATGTAGGTCTTCTTCAAAAACAGAAGCGTGCTTGTTTTAACAGTATTTCAGCTTCTGCATTGTGCAGAACACAGCAGTTAGATATCACAGGGACATCTGTAAGTACCTAAGATTGATAGGGATAATATTCAAATTGTAATGTATATCAAATTATTGAGGAGCTACTTTAATGAAGGATGAGCAATCTGAGAAAGACAATGTTAACTACATTCACATATAATGCTATAATAGGTTACTGCAGAAATTCTCGTATGCTGTCCCTCAGCTCTATTACAATGCTCATTAGAGCTGTTTTACTGTGTATTTCACTTTTTAATAGGTCTTTTGCTTGTGAGAGAAACATAATTATTTGACTCCAGAGCAAGATCTTCCTTTCCATCTCACCCTCCTCTCTGCTGTAATTACGGCCCCTTCCTAGCCCTAGATGGCAGATTGTTTAGGCGGGAGTTAGCCTGTACCAGGTGGCAGCTTGGTCTTTTCATAGAATGTTCATCAAGAAAGGAAGAAGAACCATTGATCTCTTCATATCAGATTCCTTAGATGACTTCTTTTTTAGCAAAGTTGGTAAATTCATGCCCACTTGTGTGGACCTTTGCCAAAACAGGCTTACACTGTTACAAAGTTGGCAAATTCCCCCTTCCTTAAACATGCTTGACATTCTTCAAACTGTTATACCACAAAGTGGTGGTGAGAGAGAAAGCAGTTCTGCTGAGATACCAAATATGCACGTACAAAAACATATAAGAAATTTTGATTTTAAACAGAGAAAGTGAAAGTAGAATTTCCAACATTGGAAGGACATACAATTGTCTTGTTAATTATTTTAGTATCAATTGTGTTCTGATACTCTTCTAATCATTCTGATCCTCTCATCTGTCCTATAACTCCATTAACAGTTTCTGTAGAGACATGAATTCAGCAATTGGTGTCTACAACTTTATGAAAACATTCTGCCAAACCAAGCTTGCTGATAAGTATTTCCTTGATTTCACTCCAAAACATCAGCCCATCCCAAGTTCAGAAGGTAGTATAGAATGACTTTTGGATAGAAACATATATTCAAAATATAAATTTTCTGTAGAGAATTTTAAACAGAATCTTGGGGTAAAAATCTTTGCTTTGATACAATGTTGATAGGATTTCTTGCATTTCCCTGTAGAAATTTTAATGCAGAACTCTATGGTATTGAGAAAACTATATTCCAGATTATCAGGCAGACTAGATTTCCATCACTCCCCCTTAAAATAAAGATGAGATTAGTCTTGATGTGGTGCTCAGGTCTTTCTTCTACTCTTTTCAAAAGCAGAGCTATGTCAGATAAACTAGATCATGCTATAGAGGCCTGTCTCATGTTGTGTGACAAACCACTTGTTGGTTTCTCAAAAATCAAGATGTTTTGGAACTTGCAATTCCTGAGTAATCAGTAGACTCAAAGCAAGACTGCCTGGAACAGGAAGCACATTGTTGTTGACATAGTCGCCCAATGTTTGCTTTGGTAAAAGTCTGCCCCAGGCTTTCTGAGAGGTAATTTAGGAAGGAGCCTAGAAAGAACAGAGCTGAAAACACTAAGAAAATTTAAGGGAAGAAAAGAGAAGATTGAGAATATGACCACACTATAAAATAGTGATAGGATCTTTGTGAACCTGAACGAAGGCTACAGAAGTTATCTGAGAAGACAGGCCTATCCTCTGGTGATCAGCCTTCTCAGAGCTCGAGATCATAGCTCTGCTGCTACGAGAACACAGGCTAGAAAAACAACCATAGTTTAGACATAATGTAGTATGAAGGAAAGCTAGGGAAAATGCTCAATAATTCAGAAGGAAAAGTAAGACTCTGGCTGCGCTGAACTAAATTCCCAATTTCTGAGAAGAGGGCAAAAAATTGTGTCTTTAACTGCCTTCCCAGCTCAGCAGTGATGCCAGGAAAGAACAGTGAGATATCTCTAGAAACTGAGAGTCGAGTTTTCCTTTCGCCAGTGTGAAGCTGGGATTTATAAACAAACAGAAAACACCCCAGAAAGGGATAGCTTCTTGTTTTGGTTGGTGGGTTAAGCTAAGCAATAAGAGGGCAATTAAAACATATGAGGTATGACAGCAGAAGGAAAAGTGCTGATTGGCAAGAAACTAAAGTAACAAATTTTTTTCATTTTGGATGGCCAAAACCCCTCACAGTCTCTTAAAGCACCTGATTATGATGATTATGCAATGCACATGCTTATATTTTTAAGCTGTATTGCATCTGCTCTTATTGGACACACAAAAATAAGGCTCCCTTTGAAGCCATCTCTGAAATGCTGTGATTTCATTCCTTTTATGGTTCATATCATTATAGGAACATCATACTAATAATCAAATGAGGTTTTTTACTTCTTTTCTTCCCTTGTGATCAAGGACCCATATACACATGCCTATGTTAAGTTGCTAAAGAATAGTTTTTGATATTTATCATATCTTTATTTCACTGACACAGACAAGTGTGTCTATTTTTCATCTGTCAGTTTGCTACAATAAGTCAGTGCTATAGTGACAATGAGATGTTAAAAAATCATTTGGCTTTCACATTCTACAATTTAAAGCTGTGGATGAATAGAGTAAATCATTTATATCTCCTTTAAAATACTCATAGTGATCTGTTCTTGAAATCAAACCCAAACTCTTACTTTACCAGAGAGGTGCATGGACACCTAATATTTTGTCTGCATCAGCGAATTTAGACATGTATTTTGTAAGTTTTATCCTCTAAAAGTATGCTTTCTCACTTTGCAGCATGCATTTATCTGTCTAAAATAGGAAAAAAGGAGAAAAAATGCATGTCATAATTTAAGTTCAGTAATCAGTTGGCCTTGTATCCTTAACTTGTGTTACTGCATCTTTTTCTTCCTTTTTATAAAAGTGTTGATATTTTGCAACAAACTTAATTTTTCATTGCCCACTTTTGCCCAGTTATGGCAGAACTTTCATTTTTCTCACTGTAAGTACTTTATTATTATTATTTACTTCTTTACAAATAGCCTCTTCTGTTGTTTGGGCACACTGCATTGTTTTCCCATTATTTTCAGAAGTCTCTGTGGCCTGTAAACTTGGAGGAACCTATTCCATGGCTTTGAAAAAGCATCTGTTACGTGTAATTTGATTACTGAATAGGCCAGGTGGGGTAGCTACCAGATTCTAGAAGATAATCCAGCAAAGTAGCATTTCTGTATTCGGGGATTTTGGTCCATTAGTATTGCTGTTCTTTCCAAGATGTGGTAGAAAATTGTCAAAAATTGAGGTGTGCATGGTAACCATGACATTAATTTGTTCACAATAGAAATCACAAATAATTAAATAAACTAAGCAGTTCCTAAATTAACAATTAAATAGCTAATGAGTGAGTGCAAATGAGTCAGGTATTCAGTCTTTGTTTCTGGGCTCTCCATCTTTTGGTGGTTTGCATTTGCACACAGCATGAATCTGAGGCTTCTGGAAAGACAGCAGTAGGAAGGGAAGGAAGAAGTTGAAAGAGGAGCAAAAGAGGGAGATCTATGTCTTGTGAGTCATCTTCACTAACAATAAAAGGTATCGGAGTCAAGAATGATACAATACTACAATTTGGTGCTTATGTGAAATCAGTGACAACTGCTGGACAGGGTAATTGATAACACTGTTCAATGTGAACTCTGTTAATAATTGAATGGCTGGATTTTCTGCAAAATTTTTATAATGCCTACTCCATTCCACTGGGAGATCATTAAAATAGGCATTTTGCATTGATGAAGGCTAAAATAGAGTTCTAAAGAACTTGTCCTCTGGCAGAGTAGAAATGGACAGGATCTAACCCCATCAAATTAACAAGGACTGAAAGTCAAGGCTATTTATGACCAGGAGGTGTCAGACTAGTAGATAAAAGTCTCCACTTCCTAAGTGCTATTGAATTATTTCTATTTAGTGTCACAAAGGTATCAGATTTTAGCTTGGATCCCAGAGAAAAAAGGACCCTCAGCTGTTCTTGTGTCCTTTGACAACACATTACAAGGAGCTGAGCTGATGAAGTTCACTGTACAGTTGCACGTAATGTAGCTCCTCCGTAGCTTAGAGAGGGTTTTACATTTTAAGTTTGTTGAGCTTCACTAACGCCAAAGTTCACTTTAAAATATGCTATAACTTGGCAGAAATCCAGCGAGCTGGAATTTAAAAGGGCCTTTAGTAACACATGACAAGGCAGTAATGAAAGATGGGTTGTTAAATCAGAATCGTCAGGGCTCCTAATTTTCTTAGAAGTTTAGCTTCCCCTGCATCCCCCCTCCAATTTTATGAGGTCTCTTTTAGTCATCTCCAGTTTCTCAGAGATGTTAGAAGTCACTGTAGTGTGGTTTTTGTGTGGTTATATAAAACTGCTCATACCACAGTCATTCTGTTCATTCTCCAGGACACTAGAATGTAAACAGTTCCTTTTCTGACAGGCGAGCCAATCTTCTCCATTTCTTGAAACCATAATCTTTCCTTCCTGCCTTCCTTACTTATCCTCACACTCCTTCTGTTCCATAGTGCTTCTGTCTTTCCCGTGTTTCATCAATTTTCTTTCTTTTCTTTTCTTTTCCTTTTTTTTTTTTTAATGTTTTGTTATAAAGCATATGCAGTTAGTGGTTTATGGTCTAATGTGAAGAAGTATCTTATTGAACCCTTCCATCCTAGCCTTCAACCCTCACTCCTTGATCTGTCCTCACCCAATCTTCTCTTACTTGCAAGAAATAAGTTTTACTGAATCTTTGAGAACAAATAGTTCTTCTTCATGTGGCTTGCATTTCAATTAATAAGATTGTTACACACTTACTTTAGGTTATGACCAATGAATTGCAAACAAAAAACTGCAAGTAGTCTGTATAATATAAAATCACAAATCAGCCAGATTTTGTAAAGGTGAAAATGCAATTCCACTCAATGTTGGTGTTGATGAATATGAAGCTTTGGGAATACAATATAGATACACAAACTTCACACATTTTATCCTGTTTGTGAAGCCAACTACTACTGCATATGCAGGAAAATGCACCCTCAGGTAACAATATTTGGTGCATATTTTATTTCTATTTTTTTCAAAGTATTCCTGTTTTTTTGGTTTGTTGGGGGTTTTTTTTAGTTTAGTTTTTTTTTTTTTTAATGTGGGCCTTCGTGCTGCACCTCAGTTACTGTATGAATGCTAATGACATGTATATTTCACTTACAAGACTTAAAGGGAAAAAAAAGTGAAAACCTTTATGAATAATTTGAAATATATCACATAGAAAAACTGTTGCATGTTATATGGAAAGGTAACTAAGGTTAAGGGATAAACATTGATTCTATTATACCGTTATACTGTCCTAGAAATATAACAAAAATTGAAAACTGGTTTTTGTTTTATTTTTTTAAAAGAGGTTGCCATTGAACTCTTGAAATATGTGGTATTTGAAGATAAATATATCTACTCATCTACTTTTAGATGCAGGATTAATTGAAAAATCTACAAAACACATTCTAGTCATCATTAGTTATTTCCTTGACTTTTGCACTGTTAAGACGTTAAAGAGAAAGTAATTCCTGTATTATAGTCTTCCAAGACACATATTTTCAATAAATATCAATACAACAGCCTGTGTATTGTCTGTTAAGCGGATTTAGATTCATTCTTTCCTTTCACTGATTTGTGAAAAGCCTAGGCACTGTGAAAATAGATACTGAATTTCTGGAAATAAGGAGCAGGGCTTCAGAGTATGTACCAGTCCTTCGCCAGGTGGTAGAGCAGCTTGTTGCAGCAGTTAAAAGTCAGAGCCATATGGCTCTGATCCACTGCAACTGCTACAATGGAAAGAAAAGTTTGGAAAACAGAAAAAAAGATGAATGAATGAGTGAAGAAGTAGTCAGTTACTTTGACGAATATGACAAGGGCTGCTCTGAAAAACAAAATCGTCTCAATCTGTAGAGTTTGATAAGCATCTCCTTTGAAAAGAATAAACAAACAGTATCTTCCAGCTCCAGAAAGACATTTAGGCAGATGGATCCGTATGCCTGTGTGACTTCTTATCAAAATTGATGGATATATAAGCATAGAGGTTCACATGGCCTGATACTCCAGTCTATCATAGGGAATAACCCAGCATGGAATGTGTGGAGGCTATGGTCAGATCTTGTCCTTGGCAGAGGTAATGATGAATAGTAGAACCAAACCAGCTAATTGACTTGTACATGCTGGCTGGATTCGAGGGAAGTCAAAAAGATTATGCTGATTACACCAAATAAAGGTCTAGCCCAAATTCAGCATTTATGTTTGAATTTCATAGATGGATACAGTTTAATATTGGTACCTCCCCTCTTCCCACCCCTCCCAAAGCTTTTACAGTTCATAATTTAACAGGAGAGTATCTCTGTGCCATCTTGCACCATTATAACGGTTTTCTGAAAATCTTGGCAAATAGTTTAAGAGTATTTTGCTTCCTGGATTTATATTATGAAGGATATAGTCTTGACAAAGATGGAAAGTAAGGCTAAAACATATAAAGAAAAAACAACAAAAATTGTCAAAAATGCTGCCTGACAAGATGGCAAATTTGGCGCTGTTTTGAGATGAATGTAACTAGACCCCCTAGATCCCCAAGGAAGACTGAAAAGCTTTTAAAATCAGTAAGCCAGATGTTCTTAGAATAAAGAAGATGCCTATCCTTTAAATCTTAAACCAGCCAGATAAGAGTAAAATGGGCTCAAAACACACGTCTCCTCCTACCTGCTGTGTCTGCTTGTGGGTCCTGGCTCTGGTTTTAATTCTTCAGTGCTGCTGCTTTCTTCATTGTAGCAAACTCTGCTCAGCCTTCCTGAGACTTCTTGAAGGTCAGTCCTTCCTGGATCCTCTAAAAGCTTTCACCCAGTCAGTTGCTTCTTCAAAAGATATAACAGATAAATAAGAACACACTGAGAAGACAAATATAGTCCATATCTGCAGTAGCTGCCCTTGTACAAGGCAGAATTTAAAACTTCATTCTTTTTCCAGAGTTCAAATTTGCTAAAGCTCTGATGTATTTCTTCTCAGAAAATTTGTTTCTGATTTTACATAAGAATTTCACCCTACAAACACCTGTGTGCTTAACTTTAGACATTGAATGCTGTGTTATTTTCTCCGAACCCTAGTTTCATAAAACCTCAGTCTCACCAAAACTTGCATGCTCAAATAAAGTTGAGTATAGATTTTCACGTTAAATGCTGGTAAGATTTTTTAAAAATGAACACTTACCGATTACTCCATTATTTTGTAAGTCACATTGGAGTTTCTATATTTTTAAAATTATGAGTTACTGAACTTAATGTCACATTATATATGTTGGGTAGAAAACAAGAATAGAAAGTGTTATATCTGTGCTTTGTGCTGGGGTTACATTTTATGAGACCATCTTTAAATTGGTACCTTCATATGTTCAGAGTTGAAATGCAGTTTCAGTTTTAGAAACTTTTAGGGAGCAAGTTAATTTTTTTCAGCTTGCGAGACTTATGCCTCTCCTCACCCAACTAGTGATATGAATACAATGAAGCACGGGTCTCAGAAAGACTTTCAATTTCTTAAAAAAACTGCAATGTACAGCTAAACTTTTCTCCCACTAATTATATTAATCATATTTTTACATCAACTACTTAATAAACAATATTATATTATTTATGTTAAATGCTAGTACCAATCTTCAGAAAAAACAAGTGATAAGTATCCATGTGGTTCCACGTCTGTTGCACCTGTCCGTTATTCATGCATTACCAATCCACAAAGATGAGAGAGAGGGAGGGAAAGAAAGTTTGAGAAAATTTACTTTTTAGGACAGTTGAGCACTTTTGTTAGAAATGTTCAATGTGATTACATGCAACATTTAGCAATGATAGTACTTGCAATTATCTTAACAGTCCCTTGTAGAAGTCCAGTGAGGATGTATCTGTGTAAGTCTGATTCAGTTTTGCTTTGCCCAGCCCATTTTTTTTCCTGCAATTTTACTATGAAACTCACTTTCAGATTAGGAAAGTATTATCATATGCTTTCTCTGACAGACGATACTTTAAATTGGTGACTTGGAGGCTGAATCCAGCTGAAACTGGGTTTACTTTAACATCACCCTAGAGAATTTTGTGAACCAAAAGTGTATTTTGTTGTTACAGTATCCATCCTACCCTCATTTACTTTCTTACCTCTTTTTGACAACAAAACCAAAAGGTGCATAAACTTTAAAGAACACAAAGTAGTATGCTTCTCAAGACCTAGAAGTGGGATTTGAGTCATACATGTATTAATTTTTCTTTTAGAGACTGAAGATGTAAGTTATTTACACCAACCCACACGGCCATGAAAGAGCTTAGAGAGGAGTTCGGTGTCCCCCTCAGGTTTCCCCAGTCTGTCAGCAAAGGACTTGGATATTTGAACACTGAAACTGAATTGGTGTCTGAAGTCTAGATCGTAACTGTTTTCTATTTGATTTTTTTTGTCTTTCCTTTTCCTTCCTGCCATCTCTTCTGTTACTGAGACGATACACCAAAGAACTATGGTAATTTGTGTCTGACTGATTAATTCTCTTAAGTGAGTGCAGAATACTTTAAAATATTTGTATGAGAGAGAGTTCAGATTGTTTGCCTTTCCACACTGACTTTCACTCGTGCAGTGAAATGTGCTTATGCATCTTAAAATTAATAAATGAAAAGACTATGATATCTCTCAAAAAATGAAAAGTGGCACAAGAGAGAAAATGTACCTATTTGAGATATGGAAAGGACCCTTATTAGTTTGGATCTGTAGCTGCAACTAACGAGCTAGACAGTTCATGCACAATACTTGATGCTTACAAGTGTTTTTACCACCAGCAGAGCAGTCATAGGCAGCACAGCATGTTTGCTGGTGTTCTGACTTCTTTCTCTGGAAATCATCAGACACATGGCTATGGAATATCAGTCTTTCTTTAAATGACTTGCTAACCTTGAAGATAAAAAAATCATACTACATGTTCTTCATTTTTATGACTTTGTCCATGGCTCATTTAACCCTGTAGTACCCTTTCCAATGCCTTTGGGGAAGTCTGGAATAAGATGGTGCTGGACACAGATATTATTGCCTGGTGAACATGATTTGGTCATCTGTAGGCTATTGTAAGTTTTTGTTCTAAACTGACATACCCAGAAATATATTTGAGAACTATGTAGCATGAACCATGGAAATTTGTGGTATTGCAAAAGTATTAAAACCAAAGACCTTATGGCTACGTCTGAAGCAACTGACAAATCTTTTAAGTGAAAATATTCAGCACTGTTGTCTTACAAATTTATATGAAGAGGGATCTTGTATTTTATAGAAATATATTTTGTGAAGACTTAGAAACATCATCAGACATCTGCAATTCCCAGGTAACAAAAGTATCGGACTGGATTTGATGTTATTATAGTCCCACAATCATACCAAATTGGTACTTTTATGTACAAGAGGTCCAGCAACTCTTGAAGAATTAACCCTCTTCATTTAAAATAAAAAAATCAAGATGAAGTAGTGAATAAAGTGAAATGGTTAACATGTAGAAAACATTTCCATATGTGTTATTTCTCCTCTGCTGTGATCCACAGGTGGCAGATTTTGAAATTTTTAATCCAGGATTTTGAATATGAGTAATGAAAAAAAATAAAATCCAGAGTTACACAAATTGTGATTTTTACAAGCTCATCATCTTGCTAATATTACCTTATTAATACTGTGTTCATTTGACAATTGTAGCTCTTAAATTTGTGTTTTATGCTTTGGTTCATAGCTTGTACTGCACTAAGTAGGCTAAGATCCCAGTAATTTTAATTAGAGGAAATTTGAATCAAATCTCTTCTATCCAAGTGCAAAAATGCTGATTCAATAGGTTCCTAACTGGTGGTTTTGTATTTGCATAATGTGATTGCAAGAAAAAAGTAGTTTTTTCACTATCACAAAAATACTTCAATCAAATTTTTCAACAATGCATCATGTTCCTATTGGGCCTACATGAGAAAATTTTGATTTTCAGGTACAAGGGTGTTGGAAAGGAAATGTGATAATATGCTGATGATATAATCACTGTATTGACCCTATTGAAAATCTCAGACACAGGAGCAGTTTTGTTCAAATAAGAACTTAATTAAAATACAAAAGCCTGTTCTTCTGAGAAAGTATAGCCACTGGAAAGTGTTTGGTGAACAGATTCTTTAGGGTCTAAAAGTTGGGGAATATCTAAGCCTCTGATCTTGCTAATGCTTATCTAGGGACTGATCATGTATCAAAAAATTTGCACTGAATACTCCAGGTGCTATCAGATGTTTGAATTAAACAAGGTGCCCAAACAGATAAAATAATTGCTTTTTTTTAATATTTCTTTTTTCAAATGTTACTTGCTATCAATTTTAGGCTACTTGAATGTCCAGCATTAACATGTAATAATGCTAATGGTACACTTATATTTTCTATTAAGTGTACTGAAAACTTTTCCAGTTTTGTCCGTGTTCTTATAGGAGCTGAGCATCTGATTCTCCATAAAAAGATTAAATGAGAAAGCATGCCTTGAAACAGCTTTAATGTACTTTACCTTAGTAATATTTATCTTGATATTACAATTATTATGCAATGCTTAATCCTTTCACTGCAGTGCAACCATTCAATAGTAAAAAGAAAGGGAATTAGATGTGTTATCCTGTTGCTATTGTTAGAGAAGCAACATTCTCTTCAACTGATATACAGATGAGGATTGTTAGGATAAATGACCTATGCCTAAATGTTTTAATATTCCACATAGAATAAGTCGATATAAATGGGAAGGGCACCACAATGACATTAGTGTGTTATCCAAAATATAATTTGGGAGTAAGTTCATCCACTTAATGTTTCATTAAAAATATTTTATGGAATATAAGGGAAGGAATATTTGCTTCTTTCTAAGATTTATACAAGCCTTTTCTCTTTCTCCTGAGGTCAGCTGCCTGACTAAATAAATGTACTTTTATAAAGCAAGGTGGCAGCAAGAATCTTCTGACAGAAAAAAATGGTCTACTATGCTCATTTTTCATGAGTGCAGCAAAAAGATGAGATGTTAGCTGTGACCACATTGTACCTCAGTTCCTTATTTCTACATATTGTACCCGTCTTCACCCAGTAGTACTTACTGTCTGAGTTTGTATTAAAATTATCAAATTTTGTGAAACTCATCAGTGTTTTGTACTGAAGCATTTTAGTTCAGGTGCTGAAGAAAACCTCATGGTTAATATAACTTTCAATAACTCTTTCATAATGTGTAAGATTTAAATCATATGTGCCTGGGTATGTATTTGCAGAGGGTAGATTGGATCATCTTTTATGTCCACCTAATGTGGTTCAGTGCAAATTCTCTTTTTAAATAAAGTAATTTTTATCTCTGCTGGTCTTGCTGGAAACAGAGGTCTCTGATGGACTAATTTACTTTAGCAAGAATGTAGATTTTCTTTTAACTCTGGATGCCAGCCTATAGGAATTATTTTCCTTGATATATTGGCCTTTTTTAAAAATAGTGTAGAAACAAAAAGCATCTAGGAAACATCCTGAGAATAAGACCTCTCTACCTGTGACTGCCAGAGGGGATCTAAGCAATCTTTAAAGTTTTTAAAATAAAAATCAATAGAAAAGCTGTCAGGCACCGGCAACTTATTTACAGGAAAAAAAAAAGTCTTTCAAAATTTCTTTAGTTTTAACTTGTTTTATACAGGTGACTTTTTGCTTTAATCTATTTTAGGAAACTAAAAGAATTTTTGGTTCTTGTTAATTAATGTCTTCAGTGAAGGTACAAGTATTTACACACATCAAGGATTTTCTGAAAATCCAATTTTCTAATGATATTTTAAATTCTTCAATATTTGTTTTCTGCATTTCTGATTTTTTCACATGAAGCTAATAGTGTATTATCCACTTTGTCTATTCTGTAATTGACCTCTTTAGACTGGTTCACTGTGTTTCACTCTTACCTAAAACTAATGTATCTGGGATCCCATCTTGAGACCTAGAGAACTAATAGCTCTCAGATGATTCTGAAAATCTCCTTTTAAATTCTAAGACCTTGTCTAGACTAGGATTACTATTATAAGTGTGTTTGTTGGCTAATTCTGATGAGTCCTTTCATATCAGTTTAGATAAGGTGCGTGTGCGTGTTTGGTAATGCATTTTTCGTAAGAGTTGTGGGTTTGATCCTCCTTTTATTTGTGTGCAGCTATTTGTATGAAAAGCAATATATGCCGTCTCCATTCATATGTAACATTATTTTGCACAAATAAGTAAGCTAGCTGCAAGGGGATGGGTAACTAAATTCTCTGTGTGTTTGCGTTTATACGTAGAACATAATTAATTGATCTCTGAAAACAAGAACAATAGAATAGCTATTTTGAGGGAAATTTGTCACTTCCAACATGTTTTAATAGAAACCATGATTAGAAGATGAAAAGTTTTTAGAATGTTTGGAAATAGTATGTAAGTAAAAATGATAGTATTACATAAATGGAAATGATAATATTACATAATCAGAAATGATAAAATTACCAGAATCATTCTGATGCAGCACAACATGGAATTAACTAAGAATTGTATGATTAGTAATACTGAAAAATATGTATTTCAAGGATATAAAAATAATTTTGATGTTGTGATAGAAATATGCCGTATGTTCAAAATTCTGACTGGGGACTTGGGTTCCTAAAGAATTATCCAACTCCAGTTCGACTTGAGAAAGGAGGAGAGGAAGACAGAAAGAAGAGAAAACTGATGAATTTCTGGACAGAAGTCCGTGTGCCTTAAAGCACACACACAAAATAAGATACCAGTGTTAAAGCACTTTTAAAAATAAACTTAAAATATTTGAACTATCTTTTTATTTGGGATACATACACTTACCCTTACACCAGAAGATATGAACACTAAAAGATATAACACTAGCAATTGAGACATGTCTGTGAGGAGGGGAAACTGGACAGGAGGGGAAGAAGTAAAGATGGCTGACTGAAAAATAAAGTAACTCCTCTTTGTATCTCCTATACATGGCAGAGAAGACTGGCAACTGTGTTATGAGACAGCTTCTTGTCTGGGAAAGGCTGGTGGGTATGCAGGGAGCTGGCTGTAAGACCGTCATATCTATTGCATTTTCATATAGGTTATACCTACTATTATTAATGCTCCTACGCCATTCTTATCTTTAGTGAACAGTGTTAGTGATCTAACAATGCTGACTTGACAGAACAGAGCTATATACTGTGCTGGTTATACTGCCCCAAAATGCACAGTCCAAGGCAGTGAGCCATCCAGTGCATGCCAGTCCTGCCAGCTTTGTGCCACTAGAGGAAATATCAAACTGGTAGTACAAAAGGTCTGGCACGAGGCAGGGAATTTCTCTCTAGGGGACTTTAGAGTCCATTCATTATTACCTGTAACTTTCACAAAACAACTTTTCTACAGGTCTTGTAAAAATGACTGAATACAATATTTTGCTTATCCTGCCTAAGGACTACACCTACTGATGACGTTCAAAGGTGGAAAGCAGATTAATACCACACACAGAAAAAAAAAAAAAAAAAAAGATCAATTTGAAATTTAAATGCAGAAAGTCTTTCACTCTACTTTTTTTATTTATTTATTTTGTAGTTAAAGAGAAGTTGCCAGGGAACACACTCTGCCAGAACTCAACATGAATCCACTCTGACTCCTTCTGGGAGCAAACACAAAACCCTCTTCTAAAGGCCTTGCTACTGCAAGCACTGTCACTCACTTCAACCTGCAAATTTCAAGCCATCTTCCTTCCCTTTCTTCACCAAATAAATTAACTAAATTAAAAAAAAATCTCAAACAAAAGCCTACTTGAAGTAGAGCTCTTGTGCTCAAATTGTGAAAAGCCAGACTGTGAAATCCACTACGTTTCAGCTGTTCCTTTTACCTGAAAGATGGCTGGCTGCTGCTGGGGTAGTGACATTGGGAATTTTTGATTGACATTTGTGTTCTTTTTGTGTCATTCTTTTTTACTGACTAAATTTGTATATGCAGAAACTATTAGAATATGAATTCTGAAATTACCCACTGCAGTTACATGCAAAAAGCAAATTTTCAAAAGTCTGATCTAGGAGTTAGATATCTGTGCTTTCTTCTGATATAATCATAATTAATTTGTGTAAGTGCTAGATGATAACATAATGAAGACATTGACATTGGGGATAATACTCCAGTGGCCAAATTACTTTCAGAATTTTGTCTTGTATAAACTGCTTGAATTCTGGTCCTTCGAGGTAGGATGTTCCTACAAAGAAAAGCACATATTTTTGCATGTGTCTAGTAATACTAACTCCACCACAGTATCAGAACCTGCTTTTCAGTACTCTATAAACAGGCAGAGTTGACAAAGGAAGAAGTAAATTTAGGTCATCCAGGAAATGGTCTAATTCAGTACTGCTTTTTATCAGTTTATTTTGACCGAGGTCCTTTAAAAAGTATTTGAATTCCTCTCTGTTGGGTATCTGTCAGAAAAGAAAGGAAGTTATTGCAAAACAAATCCCTCAAGCTGAGACGAATACTTCCAGCTTTTTGATACAGCTGTAATCCTATAATTCTGCACAAACTGGTATTATGATAGTAATAATGCAAAATGCTCAAAATATATTACATTTGATTTCTTGGAATTTGATAAATAATGATGGTTTCAGGTGAATGATTCTATCATAAGGAACATCTAGGTGTATGGCAACATTAACGCAGGAAGCAGTGACAAGTACTACCCAACTGATACTGGCTTCCACGGCACAGAATGTACTCATCATATTTTGCATGTACCCAAGGCCAAAGACAGTGAGTAGAGCTCCATGCAGTGGCCACTGATGGTCTTCAGTGGGTATTGAGTCAAATGATTTCAGTAGGTATAGGGTCATTCCTATTGTGCAGGTCATAGTACATGAGACTTGTGTGCTCCAAGATTCAATTTGAGAACTGCTTCACTGAGATATATTTAGCAATCGTGTTCCCTTCTTTGAATGAATATACCACCTCTTCCAGAAGAGCCTGGAGCTGCAACCTAACCCAAATGATTTTAATCAAGAAATCTCCCTGCCCTGCTTATGGCTGAACTCTTTAATAAGGAAGACAAAGCTGAGAATTGGAGATAGGAACACATACTGGATGAGACGAATCTGATGGGACCCAGAAGGATTTCATTAACAAACTCTTAAAGCATGTCTTTGCTGCAATGATAGCTGCTTATAGAAGAAAAATCAGTGAGATTTTGTGTGTTGACAACACGGAGCTTTATGCCACCACAGCTAATTCTCTAAGTACCCGGGGTTATCTGAGAAGTTTTGGAGCAGACCAGGAACAGCTATTGCTCTGCAGATATACCCTGAAATTGGAAGCTGTGACTGGCCGTCTGTGTGACAAGAGTTAGGTGCACACCATTTCCTCTACTCTCCTTCCCCATTCTCTTCCCACTTTCTCACAGCCAGGTATTTATTGGAAAGAAAGCCTGGGGTGCAAGCACAGATCATCCAGACCAAGGTGGCAAGACAGTAACAGTCCACATCTCACCGAATCTGTAGTTTAGAAGCAGTTGATAGACTGTCTTTAAGATACTATGAACTTTAATCATGCCTGTGTTTTGATGGAACACTAATAAAGGCTATCTGATGGTTAGGTTTGGCTTTTCCTGCTTGAATATTTCATGTACCTAAAAATGGTATGAAGAAGTAAAAATATTCATAAAAAAGGACAAGTATTGTAGCAATGACCATAAACAGGTGTTTGCTTTCCTGCTTTGTTTGTTTGATTAAATACACTATATCCTCTCACTGATGTCACAAGAAATTTTCATTTGTTTACTTAAGTAGTCATTAATTTTTCATATAGATTTATTTTTCATTTAATATTCAAACTTTCTTAGTGTCTGCATAGGTTGAAATGCCTGTCTTTGTGCAAGTATGTAGCTGAAAATTGGAGCATTGCTGCATTTTTATATCTAATTGAAAATAAATACATAAAGCTGCCAGTTGTGCTATGTCTTTTGCCTGATGAAAGGTCATTCGTAATCTTTTTTTATAGTTAATGGAATGCACCATTGTGATTACACTGAAATCTGAATGCCTTCATAAAGTTTGAAAACCAAACAATTGTATGCAAGATAACAGAGAAAAATAATTTCCTTTGGAGAATGACCTTTCAAAAGTGACTAGTCCACATCTTTTTAGTGATGCCAATGTGTCAGCTTCACATTGTGTACAAACCTCCCGGTCTTTGCCATATGCAAATATCCTCACTAAAATGGTAAAATAACACTACACATTGTAATATTTATTTTTTCACAAATGTTCATCAGATAATACCTTTTAAGGGTCTTTAAATACAGAACACTGTATGTGCTGTCAGCTTAGCCAGTTGACTTTGTTTACAAAATGTCAGCATTTCCTTTTTTATGAAAAGGACAGATGATAGTGTCTTATGAAGAAGGGAACCTCAGGCCAACTCTCAACTTACACCATCAGCAGTGACCTCTATTGTCTTATTCACAGTAGCATCAATAACAAAAGGTAATTGTTACATACATGGGAAAAGAAAAAAGGTACAAGAATACCAACGAGATAATCTTATACTAGATCTATTGTCATCTTCTAATAAAAGATTGTGCTATATTTATCAGTTTCCTCAGAAATCCTCAAATTCAATTATGATCAATTTATAAGTCAGAATAAAACTGGGGATATGCAACCTTAAGGCCTTTCCTTTAGATGAATGATTTATGGTCACTAAAACTTACAGTTAGCAAGCATAAAATATGAAAGAAAAATACTTAAGAAAGTATTCATAAATCCTCTTAAAGAATAATCAGCGCAGATTCTTCCTACCCATTTTATAAATAATTTTTACAATGTACTAAATAAATGTTATTTTCAGAACACAGCCTGCTTCTCAGAAGTCTTCGCATAGAAGAGTAGGAAAAAATTGTATAGATTCCTATTCAGAAAAGCATTTATACACCTATTGAGCAAAACAGTTAAAACCATATGCTGTTACTGAATCTTTTACATGGGATTTATGTCATTGGAATGTATGACCAAATGGATGATAGAGGAATTACATGGCTAGGTCCAATAAACTTATGCCATTTTCTGGCTATATTTACATCTTTCTAGCTTTCATTTCATATTTCAGTCTAGACAGACTATTTTTGTCCATCACAAACCCATGGATAGTGTTGTAGTTTAACTCCAGTCGGCAACTAAGCACCACGCAGCCGCTTGCTCACTCCTTGCCCCCGCACCAGGATGGGGGAGAGAATTGGTAGAGTAAAAGTGAGAAAACTCGTGGATTGAGATAAAGACAGTTTAATAGGGAAAGCAAAAGCCACACATGCAAGCAAAGCAAGACAAAGAATTCATTCACAGCTTCCCATGGGCAGGCAGGGGTTCAGCCATCCCCAGGAAAGCAGGGCTCCATCACATGTAACGGTGACTTGGGAAGACAAACGCCATCACTCCCAATTTCCCCCTCTTCCTTCCTTCCTTCTTCCCCCAGCTTTATTTGCTGAGCATGACGCCATATGGTATGGACTATCCCTTTGGTCAGTTGGGGTCAGCTGTCCTGGCTGTCCCCCCTCCCAATCCCTCGTGCACCCCCAGCCCACTGGCTGGTGGGGTGGTGTGAGGAGCAGCAAAGGCCTTGGCTCTGTGTGAGCGCTGCTCAGTGGTGTGATTATGATATGATATGATTAAATTACTTAATGAATTAAAACCCACATAAATGCACGCATTGCATGAAAATAACTTTGTCCTGTAAATAATGCTTTGTATATTGCTTGTTGCAATACACCAGTCATTAGGTGATCGTGGTGTTGCATAGCATTGACCTAGACTGAACATGCCTTCTGGAACCATGTTGCTTTATGGTTCTGCACACTTGAGATTTTTATGCAGAGAAACCAGTTTATGTTAGCCAAATTTTAATCAATTTCTAGGTGCCAGGTGATCTGTAGGTCTGGTTTTGGTTTTAATTATGACATATAATCATCTGGAACTTAATGGATGCATTATGATAATCTAGAATGCAGTCTTCTTTCATCTCAACAACATCTCCTCAGTGTTTGAAATCCTTTCTAAGATTTTGAAATAGAAGCCAAAGTATTCTATATCACTCTTTGCATCCCTATTATGTTACTTTATAGTCATATTATGATATAAGAATCCAGCTGCATGCTTTCTTGTTTGAGAAGATTATCTATTTATTTGGATTCCTTTGTGTACCAAGTCTTTTTGTCAACTGTTCCTTCTAGCAGTAGCAGTTCTGCTTTTCCTTTGTTAGTAACATGGAAGTATGAGTCACATTTTAGGAACTCCTGCATTATTTTAATGCATTTAATTATTTTATATGTGCATCTACTCATTCATATTTTATTTCAATAACTTTCAAGCTCCTTATCGAAGCCCAGAAGAATAGTTGTCATAATATTTGGCTTCCTGTGATTCTAGTCTCAACATCTACAGGGACAAAGGTACATCCTAATAAAATATTATAATTGGTCCCTTTGCACAATTAATAAGTCAAGTCTTATCAATCAGTGACTTTCTGTTTGTGTAACAGGTGCTGCAGATACTGTGCAGAGAAAAACCTTCACTGCGAGACAAACTCTAAAGCCAAGTAAGAAGAATGGCTTATGATTTGAGATTTTTCCTCATTACTTTTGAGGGAAGATCCCATTCACTGAATAGCGTTTGACTACATGGAATTGATCAGGTGAGCCATCAGCTGCTGTACAAAAAGCAAACAACTATTAGGGCTGATGAGAAACAAAAGAGTAGTTTTGGAAGCCTATGCTACCCAGCCGCTTTGCTTGGTAAGTAGTCAGTGAAAGTAGTAGTCATGAATATCTCAGAAAACCTCTCGGTACCACAGATCCAGGACGACTGCTTGCAAGCTAAGAGTGCAGCAGTGGCTCCAGTGTTTCTTGATAAAAAATATTCTGAGGAAGGCCACTGCAACAGGGTGGAATACACAACCATCATGAGGTACCTGAGATGGTCCAGGTTTCAGTTAAATAGCAGGCGTGTGCTATTTGTTCTCTGTTGCTGAACAGCTGGTTGTCAGATGCAGAAACTGACCTTTCTTAGGCACCCCCTAAGAAAAACCCCATAAAAGTAATAATGAAATAAGTCAAGTGAGGTTTGGAATGACTATATAAATTAAGTGAGCAGAATCTTACACAATGACTGAAGAAATGATAGCGATGCAACTGCCTCTTTTACTTTCGCCTTTGAGGTTTCATCTGAAGATGATGTATTTCTGAATGTTGTCACTGCTGAAGGTTTCCCAGTTCTGAACAAACGTTGTGTTATGGCACTCAGCAGCTGGGCTGGAACTGGGTTATAGCATTTCTAAGGGTTAAATAGCTTTTGGGGAGGAGGGGGGGAACACAAGCAAAACTGAAAGCATTATGCCAAAAACCAACGAGTCACATATCCAAATTTTCTGTTTTGTTTTCTGTCCTTTGTGTTGCCAAGGACATTAAGCAGGACAGATACTTAAGAGTTCTTACCCTGCTGTTTTGTTCTGGAATTCATGATCTTTCTTTGGAGCATCCTTGTAATTATCACAGCAACTATTTGTTCATATGTCACATCAGTAAATGAATGAAACATCACTTTCAGTAGACTGAACTTAGTCAAAGAAAGAAGCAGGTCTTCTAAATGGTGGTACATAAAGCTAAGTCGGGAAAAAAAGGGTAATGAATGCTTTGCTTAGAAGAACATACTGATTTGTTTATTTTTTTTTAAATTACTGATTTCCTGTTGGCTTATGGAAGAAAGATAAGCATCACAGTGTCAAATAAAAAGTCATTTCTGAACAGACAGCACACTGATTGAGATTTGCAATATCTTTATTCAGAATGGTGTGGGGTTGTGTTTTGGGTTTTTTGTTTGTTTGTTTGGTTGGTTGGTTGGGTTTTTTTCATACCTGAGATGCTTGTGTAACACCCGAGTATGGAATCCATCTTGGTATCAACAATAATAAATGACATAATGTTTCCTTCCTGATGAGATTGCATGAACTTTATCATATAAATGATTTATCATATCATGTTTGTTAGACAAGCAACGTGCAAAAAGATGAATGCATCTTAAGTGACATAGAAACAGGCAGAACTTGAATCTCTTGATTCCCATTCTATGACATTAGAAATTTACCATCTGAATATTTAATACTCAGTTCTCTAGATTTAGAACAACTCGTGGGCTAAACATCTGGAACAATTTAAGTTTCAAACTTAGATTACTGACATAGAAAAGCAATTTCATATCAGCAATAAATTCTTACCTTGTTTTTAAGGGATAAACAAAGCAAGGTGATTTTAATTCCATAATATACACTATATCATTAAGCAGGACTGATCATTCAATTAAGAAGGATACAGATTTTTCCAGTGCATTAGAGAGTTAATTTGATCACACAAATAGATAAGCTACATACTTACAGGAGCTAATAATGCGTTTGCTAAAATATTTATGGAGTTAAATTATTCCATAAATTGTACTGTAGTTCACTGAGATTGTTTTGTTTTAATATTAATATGGACAAACTATGTCAGAGATGCTAAAAATGTTGAACTTCAAAAACATTTCTTGATCATTCTGATTTATATAAGTGCTTTTTGGTTTAGGGCATGTTCAGTGAAAGATAAAAGGAAAAACTTCTTGATATATCTTAAGGTGATAGGTGAACAAAGTGAAGACCTATATAGAAATAGGTCACAAACTACCACTTGCATATAATAAATATTTTAATTTAGGTTGCTGCAAAATGCTGTTTGCAGTAACTTTGCAGAGTAGTTCAGACTAAAATAGCTTTAGAACAGGAAAACTAAAATGATATATTTTCTGGCACAGTTTTCTTTGAAAGAAGTGTTTATCACTTTAAATCGAAATGAATTCATTTCTTACAAATCATATAGTGGATGTAAAACCATTCTTCTAACATGTGATCATCCCACACATACTTTAGTTTGTCATTCTTCTCTTTCTTTTTCCAAGTGTTGTTAAAAAAATGCAAAAGCCTCCACTTGCCAAGATGCATGTGTACTTAGCTATTTACAGCTTTAAATGAGAAAATAAGCCTTCTTAGAATTCTGAAAATGTTGAATTTGTTTTTCCCAGCTGGAGAGTGGGGTTTGCTTCATTTTTACAAATATGTCTATGGCAGAATGTTCTTCAGCTTTATGCCAGGAAACTGCTGCATGTTACGGAGTTCAATGAAAGGAAAGGGGACTGACTCTGCCTTTGGAAACTGCTACATCCACCTGATGATTGAAATAGATGTGGTGATTTTTGAATATGATTATGCCTGTGGAGCATAAAGGTTGATTAAGCAGTGAATCCTGAGATTTGTCCATGCCTCTTTTTTGTGTATCCCCAACAGTTGCATGTGAAAGGTGACCTTCCCTCTGAAATATTTCTGCACTATACTCCTGGGGTTACTCTTTGGAATTGTATGAATTCAAGACCATCATGCATACAGAAAAGGAGAATTTCTTCTATAATCCCAGTATTTGGGCTGTTGTTTTTCTTTTTGGAATGCCCCATGTGTGTGTCCCCTCCAATAAAAATGAGGTTCAGAAAAAACAGGACATATTAAAGAAGCTGACTATCTTTCAAAGTGTCCACCTTTATTCCTATTGCTTTCCTTTAGTATGCAAACATCTTAATAGGGAGTCATCATGAAAGCCAAAAAATGCATAATTACGGTTACTCTTCCCATCGTCAATTACTAGCCTTCTTTATCCCACTCTACGCCCACAGATAGTCCCTTTATTTTGCATTTTTGAAAAGATTACTTTGCATCAATCCTCTGGTCTATGAGATAGGCTTTACTCTTGAGATATGCATGATCTGATATAATCAAGAGGTATACCCTTAGCCCTTACCTTTACTGATATGAGAAAAATAAATTAATATAGGAAGCCGTGATTTAATCTCTTCAGTTAAAGCCATTTTGGTATAATCTTCTATCTTCGCTTGTTGCAGTTTTCCTGTACTATAAGAATGTTTTAAAATTCTGAAGCTAAACTCCTGTGAAATACATCATGTATGTTTTAAGAGCTTTTAAATAATGACATATTAACTTAGTGGGCTCACCTTTTTCCTTACCAACAGAATTTTAATAACACTGTGAGATCACTGATAATAAACACAATATTTCGATAACATTTTATAAAATCATTCTCCTTTTCACTTATAAAAAAATCTAGATAATCTTAAAAAATAATACTAGCAATTTAACAATTAACAACATGTCTAGACATAATTACATACAGATAGTAACTCCATTCTTCAATTTTGTTTTCCTTCTACTAGCACATTTTTTCCTTTAATTTCTCCTGTGATTCTGTGTCCACTGGGTCTCCATATATAACTGTAAGAACTGAGATAACAGAAGTTGTACATTGTGGTATTGCAAGAATGCAGTTCGACCTACTGTTTGTGCACCTAAGACAAGGTCTAACGTCTACAAAACGGAGGAGGCTCTTGCCTTGGAGAGCTGCAGATGGAACAGGCAGCACAGTTTCTTCCATGCTTGTAACAATTAATTTCATACTTCTGAGACCATAGACAAGCCATGCTTTATCGGCAGTGCCATATTACTTCTAACCACAGCAGTCTTCAGGTGGTCCTGAAATTCCGACAACCGAACCTGACATTGGATGGTCTTTCTCTACATGATGATCATCTAGTAAAATGATATATATTACATGGATTTAGTCGTCAGAATGAACATTAATCTCTCTCAAGCTTGTTAAATCCTAAGCACTAAAGTTATCAAATTGATTATTACCTGATCTGTCTCCATGTGGAATTATGTGAGACCCTAAGTCAGCCCCAGTACTAGTGGGGAGGTTTCCTCTTATGTGGCTGCAGGAGCGGCTCCTCCTCCTCCCTGTTTCACATAGTGTGGTTCTGCCCCTTTCTAGGCTCTACTCAAGATCATCACTGAAAAGATTGATTGCACTAACCCAGCAGAAAACCATCTGAAATTGTCTCATGGAGAGACCTGATGTATGTTACAGCTAATGCAAGGTAAACAGAGACAGCATGCAGTAGGGAGCAGTGACAAGGTGTTAGATTGGCTCAAGCTGTCTTGTGTAATTTTGTTTTGGAAAGTGAAGTGACACAGCTTTTGTAGCTTGGGTATGAAAAGTAGTGTTAGTTCTGATCAGTGTGGGTTTTTTGTTTGGTTTTGGTTTTTGGGGGGTTTTGTGTTTGTGGTTTGTTTTTTTTTTTAAACTGCATATTTGTCCTAGTATTTCTCTTCCATTCAGAAAGCATACTTTGGGTCTGAAACCATTCAGCGATCCTGGAACTTGGTTGAAAAAAGCTACTAAAATGTTAATGAGGTTTTTTTTTAACGTGATTTTACAACTCCCGTTATCACTTAACCTGACTTGGCCAAAGCTTTGAGAAAGATGTGTCTAGTTCTGTCTCCATTACACTATAAAATGAATTACCGAAGATCAAAGGGTTGCTAAATATTTTTTAAATTTTTTAATAGAAAATTAAGTAGACTATTTAACCTTTTTGAACAGGGAACACTGATCTATTAGGGAAGACAAAACTGGAGTAATAATGGATTATATACAGATTTCCCCTGCCCAATGTATCCTTGCTTTCAGAAAATTGATGATTTTCAAGCTCCAGCAAACTGTTCCCAGTTCTCTTTGATTCTTAAGAAGCTCATGTTCTGTTCAAGGCCTTGTTGGTACAAGCATCCTGATGTGACCCTGCTCTGCCATTTGGTCTCTGAAATCTTCTCCCCCTGAGCATCTCTCTCCAGGTTGTCTTGGACAAATATATAGGAATAGATGAGGAGTAGCTGTGAACAAAACTCCCAAACTCAATATCCATCACATGCACATTGAAATAGTTTGAGCTGTATCCATAATGGTCGTCACTATGTGCTAAAAAGCTGTATGTATAAAAACTAATTTCTATGTCTATTTTTGTGTTCCTGCTGAACTGAAAATATGACAAATTTATTTTGCCCCGCCAAAAAAAACCCAAAAACAAAACAAACAAAACTTCAAAATAAAGGGGAAAAAACTCTTCCATAGGTAGAAATTTCCTTTTTTCCTTCTTCCTTCTTTCCTTCTTTTACCCTAAAATAACTATATTTTATTTTAAATAGGTTTGAAACTTATTGTGAATGATTCTTATGTCCTTTTTGATGTAAAAAAATTAAAATTTCACTGGAAAAATCATGCCATGTTGCAGTGATGAATATGGCAAACACTTTCATTAAAAGGAGCATACAGATCTAGACTTAGACTAAGTATTGACCTAGTTAAACTTGTAATATAAGCCTATGTACATTCAGAAAGCAGTTAAGCCCAGGCACACACATAAGTATTACAACAAGCACCTGCTTGCCTCAAAATCAAAAGTTTCTATGCAACAATTTAAAAAAAAAAAGGAAGAAAACATGTCTAACTCAAATAAAACTATAACAAAACAATGGTAATTAAAAAACCCCCTACAGCAAAATAAAATAGTAAATGTAAAGTATTGACAGAAAAGGTGAGTGCATACTTTAAAAAAAAAAAAAAAAAAAGAGAGAAAAGGAGATTTAGGGTTGTTTTATGATCCTAAAATATTTATTTTATCAGCAGGAAAAAAAACCCACTACAATAAAACCAGTAAAAAGAAACAGTCTACCTTCCTCAGTTAATCTGTGATGACAGCAGTTAGTTGTTTCTTTAGAAGAAAAGATCTCTACAAGAATTATTGCTAAGAAGTTAGGGCTTAGTTATCTTAATTTTACCTGAGATCATTGACTTTAATCAAGTTAGTTTCAGGAAAGAGTGCATAATTTCTCTGCTTCCTGCTGGTCTGCTGAACCTTTATCATCTTTTTTTTATGTTAGAAATCAGCTGGAAGCCCTTTCTGTGGCCATACTACTTGATGCTGGGAAAGATTTTGAGAAAATAGGATAATGTTATTCACATAGAATCTTTGAACTATTTTTTGTAGGGAACAAACTATCGATTCTGTCAGCATCCCTCACGCTACATGCAAAGATTCAGCACGGAACAACTCATTCTACAATGAAACAGAAGACATGATTGCCCTGAATCGATCTTATTAGCCCAAAAAGCACTACAGTACGTTCCTCAACTGATTTGACATATAATTCATCCTAATTGATTTATAACAATATAAGTATATGTTGCTGCCATTTTATTTTATCCTATTCCAGACACAAACTTCTTTTAACATATTGAGCTTTGCATCCAAATAACTATATAAAAGGTTAATTGGAAGAAAAACAAAATGTGTATGTACTGTTTCAAAACCCCACCTTACTGTAGCTTATAGACCATGCTTTTTAAATAGTATATTAGCAGTGAAAGGCCTTCTGTATGGAGTTACCCTAAACTAGCACATCAAATCTGCCCACGATTTCTTCCTATGTATTAAATTGAAAACCTATCTAAAGCTAAGTGTTTAAGCTTTAAAATATGAGCTTGTGGATACTTTTTTTTTTTTTTTTTTAATTTGATCTGCTATAATGAATTGTTGCATTAAATTGATGGAAAGAAATGTTGCAATATAATGGTTACTGGTGTTGCTTGTCATATGAGGCTTATTATCTATTAAAGTTACAGATCAAATTCTTTCAGCTAAATTGTTGTAAGGACAGCACAGCTCATTAGTTTCTCAGGAGTTATAAGCTATGTCTTTCAGCAAATGCACATCGTTCTTCTTCGAATAGTTCTTAAATCTGATAGTCAAATTTAACCCTAATGCAAGCTGAATGTCCTCTAGTTTATATCAGAATGAATTCAACCATTTCAGCCCATTTTAGAAGACTATCCTTGGGAACTCTTTCATAATATACTGGCTACGATAACTACATTTGCTGACATATCTATTAAATCCTACAGGGCATATATGCCTTACTCCACTGTGATTCTGGAGGAAATGTATTGAAGTCAATGGAGATACATGAGTTTAAATGGTTGTACAAGGAGAAATGCACCCTGCAAGTTAGAGTAGACAAGGATGAATCCACTGTCCTCATTTCAATTGCAGCTTAAGCCTGAGCCATTCCCTGAAGTTTCCGGAGGTGGAAGAATGGTGCACTAACTCACTATCATCCTGTCAAGTATATCTGTGTGGCTTTTATTAGGTCTGCAATTTAGGTTCAGTATAAAAAGGGCCAGTATCCTGATTTATCACAGTTTTATGACAGTGGTGTTCTCTCTGTGCTGAAGAAAGTAGAAAAATGGTTTCCTGGGAGTCCAGCTGCTGAATGAGGCAGATTTGTATCTATTGGGATTTCAGGGACAATTCTTTTAGGACATTAGATCTTACCTTATCCTAATGAATAAATCTGAAATCTTTGCAAGATTCTTATTTTCAATTTGTACAATGCCATTTATGCAGTTTCAGACTAAGGACATGATAGAAGATGAGTGTGATGCCCCATTCCATAATTGCATTAGGCTTGAAAAAGCACAGAGAGAAGGGAAGATTGTATTTGGGATACATAATCCCAAATACTTCACAGTATTTGTACATAATCAGGAGGCCAACTTAGTGACGCCATGAGGGCATCCTTCTTGAAGAGATAGTGTGCAAATGGGAGGGATGGAAAAGGGGAGAGGGAAATGTATAGCATGCAGAATGGTGGAATATGTGACTTGTTTGCCTTGATAGAAAGTTAGAAAACCATACTGCAGTAACTATCTCTTGCTTTGGAGACTCCAACAATGATCAGAGTTTGATCCTCTGTGTCAGGATGCATAGCAGCGGGCTGCTGTGCAAAGACTGGGGACCCAGGGCTGTCAGGGCTACGGGGTGACCTTCCTCCCCAGCCAGCCCTGTCCCGCAGCCCCCAACAAGGTGAGCTGGGCTGGCCGGGGATGGTGATGTGGTTGGCCACAGCCCCGCAGGCCCTGAGCCCAGCCAGGAAAGCAGCCCCCAGGCTGGGACAGCATCAGGTCAGTAAGCAGTCAGACACAGTCCAGCGCTTGGTTGGCAAGATCACAGTGATGAGGCAGATCCAAGGGCAAGCTAGTCTGTGGGTCAGGAGCAGAGTCTGAATCAATGGGGCAATGGTGGGACATGGCAAGTCTGCAACACAGCTGCAGTGTATCACAGCTGGAGCCAATCTATAGAGCCTTGGCTTAAAAGCAGCCCCCGGGGAAGAGGTGTGGACTTTGCTGAGGTTTAGCAGTTTCTCTTTTTTGGGTATGTCTATGCTCTTTTCCAATTAATCCTGAGCCTGAGCAGCCAAAACCTCAGGAAAGGTGAGGATGTATTAAAGGCCTTTGCACTGTGTATCTAGATATTATATCTGCGTACAATAAGATGGAAAAGGTAACAGGCAAATGGCTAGAGTGGATTGCCCTACTGTTTTGAGCAACTGCAGCTAGAGTTGTAGAGTCTTTTCTGGTTAAAGCTTTGAGAGAATAACTTGCACTGCTCCTGGAGATTTTCTCTGGATGAAAACTGATGTGGATTCTTCACCTGGGAGTAAGACAAATCTGTGATAACAGAACTAAAAACTCTTGTGAAGCATGTATTCTTATTTGCAGACACATTTTTAAATGCTTGGTTGTGGTTTTTTTTTTTTTTAAATAAATTCTTAAAATATTTGAATTCTGAGGACTATAGGTTTAGGATTATTGTTTTAATATTTTTCCCCTATTAGAAGTAATGCATTTGTTTTAGAAGGAGTCAAGTTCTACATTTTGCTCATTATAATTTTCAAGGTGTGATGACTTATTGTTTCTCTGTTTTTTCTTCCTATTTATCTTTGTACTGCATGATACTTGATATGAAGTTGGTATTTCTACTTGTAGTTCCTTCAGAACTGGCTGCAAGTGTCAAGTCTGAGCTTTTCAAAATTACCATAGTAGCTCTAACAATGGATTTTCTCCTTGCAAATGAGACAGATATTCATTGATTAATGCTGTGAAATCAATCTGGAGAGACCTTACTTTCTTTGGTACTAGTTTAGGGGTACAAAATACTCTTCACCCTGCAGCATTTCAGAATGTTTGATGAGCTCCAACTGATGCTATCACCTTAGAATCTGAATTTCTTCCGAATGTGAAATGGACAATATGGGCTGTTAATTTACAGTACTACAGCTGTGCTTAGTGATGCTGACTTTTGCCTAAATTGCTCTCCCTTACTAGTTTAAAAAACTAGCCAGAGTTTTGTGCCATATTCTGATGACATTACTTGGGTTGTTTGGTGTCTTAAATCTTAATCAAGCAACTACCTTAAACCTTATTCTTCCCTCTTACACTTAATGGAAAAAAACCCACCCAACCAAAAACCAACAAATACTGTCTAGTTGTTGACTTGACACTGCAGGAATTTTTTGGGATTGGAACCCAGCGGAGCCTTCAGGATATGTATTATGAAATCTAACATTGCGTTTTACCTCAATTGTTCCCTGTGTATTTTTTCTCTTTTTTTTTTTTTGTCACCACATTCAGCCTCCTCTGTCCCAATATATCTACCATCCCACATAGCAAAAAAGCTCAGCTTGTTACTGAAAACCTCCTTTTAAATGCTGAGTACACAGATCTTAGCATAATATGATAGTAACCATTTGCATATGAAGATTATACAAGCAGAAGTGGAACTGTGCTGTACTTGTCTGCTCAAAGTACTAACAAAGCAGTTTCTGGGAACTCATACTAAACCCAAGTGCTGTACTTTATAAAGCAATGGTTTTGCATGTCAGCATCTACTTACTTGTAGCAGCCTCGAAAAGTGTTTATGATCCACAGCTCCTCTATTCCTGATCCTGTGAAAGAGCATAATGGGTGTATAAAGTCTTTCTATCCACATACACAGGTATTTATAAAACAGAACGTTCTTATTAGTAAAAGCCGGTAAGCTGTGTTCACAGCTGAACTTCAGATTCTCTTTTTAAAAAAATAAAGTTGAAGGTAATGGGCAAGTCTCTGGGGCTGTAGCTGTTTGACAAATATGGACAGCCAGGTAACTTATTAAGACTTCTTTATGAGTTATCAAATGCTAAAGCCCAGATTTTAGTCTATGGTGAAGTACAAGGATGGTAGGTGCTTGAAGACCCTACCTGTACGTTGATATCAAGGTAAAATAAGAACTAGCAGGTGAGCATGTCTCCTTGTTCTGCAGAGCAAGAACTGCTCCCCTTTGTCACATGGGCCAAAAACTTCCAAAATATTAAAAGAAAAAAAGTAGCAAGAAAAAAAAAATCCATGTAACCTATTGGTGTAGTCAAGCTGCCTGTGGTATTTCTAGCTTTGTGTGCTTGCCTGTCATGATCATCAAATGAGCTGTCATAGTGGAACAAGTTTGAGTGAGAACATTTATAGCAAAAGAAATGTCCTTGGTTTAGTAGTGTCTGTGTTCTGTTCACTACTGTTGAAGGTTTGTGCCTTAATCCAGCAGCAAAGCTCACAGCATATCCTCACAGTTTATTTTCTGCTTGGTCCCTTGGTTAAATCGTCATCCCACGTGTGGCATTATGGTCATGAAAATTATGTCACAAATCCAGCATAATGTTTTTGCTGTAGGATGAAGCAGTAAAAGGAAAGGAGCGGAGAGAGGGCCGAATATGGCTGATTATAGAAAACTTTGATAAAGAGGAAGATATTTCTTCATTTCTTTGAATTTATGAAATCTTCAGTATGCAGTATACAGACCCTAGGACTACTACAGCAAAAAAGGCTCTAGTCTGCCATGGTCTATATTTTCCTCTTCCCCTCCCCCCCCCTTTTTTTTTTCCTTAGTATCAATCACATTTCCTTTTGTTTGGGAAGAGAACATATTTGAGAGTAACAACTTCATAATTACAATAGTGAGTCTGGAAAAAATTTAAATTATAGTATTTTGGCTGGACGACTGAACTGGGACTTGGGAACTCTGTATCAGTG
This sequence comes from Grus americana, assembly GCF_028858705.1. Classification (NCBI taxonomy): domain Eukaryota; kingdom Metazoa; phylum Chordata; class Aves; order Gruiformes; family Gruidae; genus Grus; species Grus americana. The sequence continues at coordinate 104,816,357 of NC_072852.1, forward strand.
GATAATAACTTTTCAGCCTTGTCTATTAATATATGAGATTATTTTGGAGTGGGTGCTGTCTCTCCATATGTGTATTAACAGCACATAGTACAATGGGTCTCCTTTGTCAGAAATTGACAGTAAGCGCTACTATAATATAATACTACTATATAGTAACTATGACACTGCTAAGAAGAAGCAGGGCTGAATACTTCTGCGTGTTCAGATCTGCATAGTTCATGAGAATAGTAATACTGTTCATTGTTTTAACGTTCTTTTTATTTACTGCTATGTTTATAGACACTTGTAAGATGTTTATCATCAGGTTATCTTTTTAATATTTAAATTCTACATACTTTAGATGCCAATACAACCTCAGAGAAGAACAAGAATTAATTTAAAAAGTCCAATTCTGCAATATTTCAGCACAAAGATTGTACATGTTAAATTAATTACATGGAAGTACTTTAAAATTGCATTAACTTTAAATCAAAGCAGAGTCTAGCCCACACTGGTTCTGCACTGAGTTGCCTGTTAACAATATAACAAATTATGTCAGCTGATAGCAGTAGAATGACCATTAGCAGATCTTGTAGGTGGTTCAGCTTTCAGTTAAAAAAAAAAAAAAAAGGCAATCCAACTTTAATTTATATTTTAAACTTCCAAGGAATGATTGTTCTTATCTGATGATTTAGATGCAGTATGGACCTGAGAGGATAAAATTTTTCCATAAAGAATGTCCTCTCTTCTCCCTTGGCAATTTGGATTATCACTAGCTGTAATAAATAAAGTGATTTCCAAATGGAGTGTGTCTATGTACTCTGTTTTGATGTAGTGTAGGCATTATCTTTTATGATATTCAGTTTTGACTTCAACTGCATATTATCATAATTTGAGACAGGCACATGTAGCTCTATTGTAACTAAATGAAAATCCAAAGTCTCCTACTAAGCAAATTTTGCTTCTAACATTAAAATATTTCTCCTTCAAAATGCTGCCCTCAGGACCTTGTATATTTATGGATTGATACAGTGGCAGAAGCAATTTATTTTTTATTTTTAATAAATGGCCCTTAAGGCACTTTGGACAGTTATAGTAGAATTAGCAGTTTGGTCACATTTAAAGTGTTCCCTTTGAGCAGCAATAACACAACCTTGTTATTTCATTATGAAATTGTATCTAAGCTTCATGTATGTCTTGTTAGGCTGCAGTGTGAAAAACATAATATTCTCATGGGGCTGATCTTTGCTAATGTACTGTGACCCCTGCTATTTTCAAATTGGCTCTGAAGTACTCCCTTAATGTAGCCATAGTAAAATAGTCCAAAGGACTTCCTTTTGTAATGAAAGCAAGAGTCTGTGATGCCTACAGATATTTTTGTGTGAAAAATTCTACACTGTGTGTAGGTACTTGTGTGTATATATTTTGTTGGATTATCTCAGAGATCCATCAGGGTTTAGTATTATATGTGTGAAACTGTGGTCATTCTTGTCAAGGTCTAAGTATAAGGTGGGCCTGCATTGCTTTACACATACTAATAACAAATCTCATTTGACCATAATATGTAATTGGTCAAAATAGTAAAATTTTCCTCTTTCTAGGCCTAAGGAGATTGTAAAGAAAGGTTGGCTTTCATCACTTTAGCCAACACACAAGGGATGTAAACAAAACTAGGTGTTTCAAGTTTTGCTTCTTCCACTGTCATCTGAAACGTGTGACAAACTCTTGGGCCTAGAGCACTGTGTGTCAAATTTTCTATCAAATCTTCCCCTTGGTGTACTGTGTATGATGTGGTTTCCAATGTTTTGAAAGCATTTAGAGCATGGAGGATCCTGTCTGGGTGTCTGCTTGCTCCATATTGCTTCCACTGAATGCTGAATTTTGTTCTAGGAAATCTGGGAGGAAGCTGACCAAAGACAGTTTTCCTTTTCATGTAGAGCGTCACAATGGTTTGCCTCCTAGAATCATGTTCTCTGTTTCCAGAGACCCAGACAATAGGATCTTGCTTTCTTAATCATAGAATGGTTTGTGTTGGAAGGGATCTTTGGAGCTCATCTGGTCCAATCCCCTTACTATGGGCGGGGACATCCTTCATTAGAAGAGGTTACACGAAGCTTTATCCACCTGACCTTGAACACGTCCAACAATGGGTCATCCACAGCTTCTCTGGGTAACCTGTTCAGTTTCTCACCACCCTATATTCAATTTCTTCCCTATATTCAATGTAAACCTACCCGCCTTCACTTTAAACCTGTTGCCCCTTGATCCCATGGTACAATTTAGAGTGAAAAAAGTATGAGGAGGAGCAGAATAATAAACTTTAAACCTGTATAGAAATCCTGCAATGGAGATCACTTGAGATACTGGATTTGCAGGCTGATATGGAAAGGGAACTTGCAGAAGCATTAAAAACACCTCTAATGTCACTTCATTTTTGTTCATAGGAAGCTCAGATTAAAGGAAAACTGTCCACTTTTTCTCATGAAGTAGGAAGAAAACAGCCACCTAAGTTACACAATATTGTAAAGAAATACTCAGAAAGTTCCAACACCACTAGCCTGTAGCAGTTGAGGCTGCCACAATATAATTAAGTTTAGCATCCTGGGGGGCAAACTGTACATGTATAAAAACAACCTAGCAATATGACACTGGATGCTCAAGAAGAAAAATGAGTAAATATATTTAACCTTAACAGGTTATATCTAACCTAGTATATCTAACCTCCGGCAGACCCTTAATAAATAGGCTTTAAAGTGAAAAGTGTAAAACTAGAAATCCTTAATTTGGGAAGGTTAAGCTTATCATATCTGTCAGAGAAGGTATATAGATTTGATCAAAACTGGAGAAAGAATAAAGATATATATATATATATATAATGTGGTTAAATGGCAAGTTTCAAAGGTAACTTCAGTAATGTTGTATAAATAATATTTAGCGAAGTGTTGGCCAAAACCTCTATTTCCATTATGAGAACTTGAGTAGAAAATACTGAGACATATAAAATAAACTTTGGCATGTGATAGCATACTGGATGAAGAAAAATTCAAGAAAATTGAGATCAAGTAGAAGAAAGTAAATGAAACTGTTAAGAAAGGTAAAAGTGTTACAGAAGACTTAGCTGATGTGTTGAAATTGGTATACTCAACCAAAGAGATGCTTTTTTAGGTGTTAAGATGAGATAGCATGAGAAATGGGAAATTACATATATAACAAAGGGGGCAGTAGCTTGACAGAATTGCTAAGATACAAATTTGAGGCAACTATCTTGCAAATACCAAATAAGCGGGTAAAATCAGCCAAGGGGAAGAGTGTGGTGGTGCGCAGGAAGGACTTGGAAGGGGAAAAAGGGAATATAAGGGTAGCAAGTAGTAAAGAGTAAGTTGAGGGATGCCTGCCAAGCAGCCCTCTCACTACAGTGCAACAGGAGAGGGATCCTGCTGTTTTGACCATGCATGTGTCCATCTGACTCCTGCGGCTATGAGGACTTGGGGTGCTTTTCCAGTATTGGCCATGGAACACCTGGAGGAAATGGAGTGACAACCTTTCTCCCTAACACATCTTTCTCATCCTGAAAGACGTTTACTTCAAGTAAACTTTCTCATTCAAGGTTTTGAACAAGAAATATTTTAATTTTGAACCGGCTCAGGATCTTCTGATATAAAGCTTTTTCATTTGGTTCCTTGTGAAAGCAAAAGTCTTCAGATAAATCTTTACATTAGTCATCTAAAGGAAGAGTTGCCTTCCTTGCCCAAGAAGGTGATTGAATGGTAAGGTGGTTACTGACATTCCGAGGGGGATTACTAATGTCTGGGTCTGCAGGTGAATATTCAGATATCACACCTGACGCAGATGGAACATTTAATGTTCACTTGAAATTTTGTCATGTGTTTAACAGTATCTTTTGCAGGATAAATCCCAGTGGCTACTGAAATTCATTAATCAGCCTGACTTATATCTTTTCCCTTGGGTCAAGGTAACACCAGGCATTTTGAGACATACATTTGATACCTGGTGGCAGAGATCATATGTGGCATGTGCAGATGTTGCTTCAGACTAGCTAATGTCCATGTTGTTATTTTAAATCTGCAAACCAGTCATGAATTCATGATTTGAGAATAGCTGCTTGCGATTGAAACATCAAGGACTAAGCATGCTCTAGTGCTGATTACTCTTTGAATGCCAACAGTAACTTCTGCTTCAGATCTGGAACTCTCTCTAGTCAAATGCATCCCTTATATTACAATTAGGAAGACAGACGCAAACTTCCTCCTGACTCCTCTACTATTAGGAATTATCTGCAAAGAAAGGTAACCGTTGGCTTGTGAATATGATCTGGTAAACATGGCTCTTTCTGTGAGGAGTACCAGGCTTTGTACTGACTTGACAGCACAGGATTTCAGGCCTTGCCCAGGCTCACTATGGCCCCCACTGGTTTTATAATGGTTTAACAACTGTTAGGGGCTGAGTGACTGTTGCACAGCCTGCGTGAATCTGGGTGTGTGAGTGCCACCGTGGAGAAGGGCCTGACAACCCCAGGCAGATCCTGTAGGACAAACATCTGCCTGTGAACGCAGGAGGAGCACAGGACAGCTTTCAGCTGTGACTTGGAGCAGCGAGGAGGGAGCAGCCTGGGGTGAGAAAGCACAGAGAAATAGCCTTGAGCAGATCAAAGGCCAACAAGGAAGAATCAGCCACCATGTACACCTTTTTCCTCCTGGCAAAGTGCTCTAGTAGCTGCTGCTTGGCCCTAACAACCCTCAGTCGTCTTGAGAAAGGCTGAAGCTGTCAAAGGTGCTGTCCTTAGGAGCTAGAGGCACAGGAGAAGGGCAAGCCTAACAGAGAAAAGGGGTGGATACGAGGAAGTTTTCGTACAGCAGTTTTGCCTATCGTATAAATGTGACTCTTCTGTATTAATTAGACTGTTAAGACCAGTAAACTGTTAAAGCATTAACTGGACTATCAGTAAATTTGTAACTCCATGTATACACTGTGTTCCCTTTTGCCCAGAAGCTAATTTTGAGAGAACCAGGAGAGGCCTCTTACTCTTTCCTAGTCAGTCTAATTCTAAGCTCTTCATGAAGATATGGACATTATCATCCATACTTTGTGTCTCACTCTACTGCATGGATATAATGGTTAAAGCAATCTTGCTTATTGCTGGTTAGGCATATTTTAATCTGTATCGATGTGGATAAGTAGAACATGACTTTAGTTTGGAGATGGTCAAGCGTTCACATTGAGGAGTGCCTGTGATTCTGTTCATTTATAAAAAAGTTGGGAAAACGATGGAACTTGCATGCTTCATTTCACAAGCACAAAATACTATGTGATCTGGAGATCTGAAGTATATAGAGCTGGAGCTTTGTGTGTATGTACACACATGTGCTTGCACACATAGATGAATAAATGGGCAGCAGATTTTGAAGAAGCCATAAAGGTACCTGCCTAAAAACAAATGTGGCTTGTATTTATGCTTTAGATATAGGTATACTCTTTAAAAATCTATTGGTATAATCATGTGTTTGTCTTAAAAATAATTTATTTGTTTTTTTCTAAGCATTTCAGAGTTATTTCTTTACATGAGACTATTCAGGGAAGATTGTCAAAGAGTGAGAAGTAAATTAATGGTAATGATTAAAAATTAGGAATGAAAAGCAGAAGCCAGACAATGTGAGTGTAAATCAAATCTTTCGTTTGTCCAAAGGCTAACAGTTGTTATGATATTTTCCATGTCAGTTTTTCTACAGGTAATTATATGGCATATGCAAAGGGAAGAAAGGACTTCAGAGAAGAAAAATTTATAGTTGACACTAAATTATTGAGGCTAGTCAAGTATAATGAAGCCTGAAAACATTCTGAAGTAAATAATAAGGTTAGATGAATAGGCAGTAGGACTGGTAATGTGATTCCTTCCTAACAGATGTAAGGAAATGCTAACTGGAACGAGTGATTGGAGTTGTTCATACCTGTGGCATTAAAAAGTAATTGTAACCACTGAGGAAATAAATCCTACTGGCATTTAAGTTTAAACAACTGAATGAAAACAAAAATACACAAACAAATTATTTTCTTATCAAGTATCTGTAGCCTGAAATGTGTGGTATCAGCCGCAGCGAGAGAGACGGCAGTAAACAGAAGGATGCACCAGGGTGCAGCAGGGCCAGGGGCAGCCCAGCGAGGCGTGGGACCCTGCCCTCCACCCCCACCAGCCCCGTCCCGCAGCCACCAATGAGCCGGGCCAGGGACAGTGACTGGTGTTGGCCACAGCCCGGCCAGCAGCAGGTGTCACCACAGGCCCCAGGCCCAGCCGGGGAGGCAGCCCCTGGGACAGGCTGGCGTGGGGGTTAAGCCTGGCTCATCAGGGCAGACGGCAAAGTCTGGGGCTGAAAGGCAGTTCCCAGGGCAGGGGGAAGAGTCCCAGCTTCTCGCAGCACTTTCCACAAGACTCTTCCCCCACCCTTCCACGTGCAACAAGTTTTGTCTTATTTTATTAAGTATGACAGAATATATATTTATATATTCACGTAATATACAAATAATTGTATTACATAGTGGAATTATACATATTTTTCGTCTAGATGTTACATATGCCACTCTTCACTGGGAAATGTGCAATATCATTGGATTTTATTGGTCCAGTTGTATTTTAGAGCTTGAGTAAAATGGAAAATAGGACTAATCCAATGGTTACTTCTATTATTTCTAAACTTTTTCACCTATTTTTATATATATAGAGAAAGTCTTTATTTTGTCAGATCAAGATGGAAATGCTAAATCAATATATTAAGCTTTTCTCCAATAGTTTGTAAAACTTTCCAGGAATTCAGAACAGATACCAAATCTTAGTTCTATACGGGTCAATGAATTTCAGATGTTTAGTGGGAATGTCTTTGTCTTTACAGATCTAATCACCTTACATTACGTTTATGGTTGATGAAGGGAAATATGTACTTCTGGTGTCTGATCTGCCTTAAGCATCTAAATTTAGATGTGGTGAGCTGTGCCTTAGACACCACTGGCTAAAGTGGTCAGGATCCAGTAACTATGAAGGAAACCCAGGAAGACTAACTCAAATTCAGATGCCCGTGTTAAATGATTCCACCATTAGTGACAAAGTTTGTGTCCCACTTGACTGCCTCAGTTGGCAGAAACATATAGTCCATGTTAGCTTCATTTTCTATTGATAGTAATAGAAATACAGTAATGTAAATAGGGACCAAAATTACTCTTACGACTTATATTGCAGAAAATACCCTGAAAAAATGTGTTAAACTCCTTCCATCTCAGCTGAGCAGTCAGCTATTTTCTGATGTCAATTTTGCTAAGATTACCCTATAAATTACAAAAAAATAGAAAACTTACAACTTTTAATAACAGTAACTTATAGCAAATTTCCTGTAATATGACCAAACTATTAAAGATGAACATCATTTATTCTAAATCCTAAATTTACAGAAGTTGCAAGTCTAAATGGCATATGTGTTTTTAGCCCAACTTGTTAAAGCAATGAATTAAATGTGAGCTGGTTGCATCATGAGTGTGATGCTAGTGTGAATGCCTGAGATGAGAATGCCCATGTCACAGATGCATACATTTAGTTGAAATCCACACCAAGTTTCATTAGTTCTGTTAAGTGTGAAACAATTGATTGTGTTTGAAGCTACTTACTTATTGTAATCAAACTACAAGTTTGATTTATTGAACTTTCTAGCAGTTAAATTTGAGACATCAGAATTCATTGCATAATAGAGTGAAAAAGGAAGCAGGAGGGGTAGAAAAAAAATCCACCTCTTGCAACTCATCTTGCACCAAATCTGGAGATAACTGGATGTTAATTTACATTTTTCCTTACCTTGTAGCCCATTGCATTGGAGGAACTGTCTGCTTAGTCAAAGGATTTAATAAAACATTTAAGCTGAAATGCGCTTTCATTTGGTTCCCATGAGATTAATGATGTGCTTAAAATTAAGTGCTTAAGTAAGGTGCTGCTATTAAAGTTGCATAACTCAGCAAAGAAGAAAACAACTAAAAATAAACATTCATGCACATGCATGAAGGAAAAAGGAGCGGGGGGGGGGAAGCAATATAGTTTGTGCACTGTGTACAGAAAGTAAAGAATGAATATATATGCATTCTTCTTTGGATTGAGATCCCAAATTTTGCTTGGTCTTTTATCAAGCTTCGTTAGATCAAAATTCACATTGAGAGACCATGTGGATAGTGATCTCAATATATACTCTGTAGTCAAGCATATGGAGCAAATGTTGAGGTCAACCTCTGTGAAGACCAGACTCTGAACCTCCTCCTGTTCACATCACTGAACACAGCAGAAGTTCTTCCTTCCATTCTATTGGCACCATTTGTGTGTTTTCCACTCGAGTCCAGGAGTTTGTAATTTGGTCTTGAGTGTTGAGTAATAGATCTGTCCATGTCAAATAACTTGGTATTTGCATCTATTCTAATTTGATTTTGATATAATTTATCAATTTTTCCTTAATAGGAATTTTTTTCCCTTATAGTTTCTTATTGCCCACAGAAAACATTCAATAGTGAGTGTAAATGCAGGTTAAATATATGTAAGTGTTTCTATTTCTCTTGTGTGTTTTTTTTTTTTTTTGTAATCAAGTAAATACAATTAGCTTAGCCCACTTACTATTTTAACAGTTTGTCATCCAGCCTGACGATAATTATTAAGCCAAAGATAAACATTTAAAGTTGTTTTCTTTATGCTAAATTTTGCTTGCTGTATTTCTAGCTGACAACTGAAGTCTGTTAAATGAGAGTAAATGCAATCCTAATGACTCTGAGAAATTTGTAATGATTAATTTATTCAGTTTTGTTGTCAAAGTTTTCTACTCAGAATATATTTTAAGTAGGGTTAAAATGTGTTGCTATGATAGTGTTATAGTGGCTGAGGAAAGCAATTTACAGAGAACAATAAATGCCAAAGATAGAAATCAAATGCTCTGGCTATCAACAAAACAAAACACTAACCTAGCGAAGAGTTCATTTAGCACCATTCCAGATGGCTAGAATTTTCCAAAAGAGCACATCTTTTTCAGTCAGTATTGCAAACATATGTATTTTTTCTCTAATAAAGTTATATCTCAAATTATTCCTATACAATTTGCAGATCAAAGTTTAGATCTTACATATTTCTAGCAACAAAAATAATATTTCTTCTGTATGTAGCTAGACAGAAATCAAAATGTGGTATAAAAGGAATTGTAGTATATAATGATTTATCACCAAATTGATAATGAATCGTAGAATGGAACTTCATCCTCCAATGTTTTGTGCAATCATTCTGGAAAGTGGCTGATTTGGTAATATGCTAATTTTCTATCTTTGTATTGGATACTCTGCATGAAAGTGAAACTCAAAGTTTTATACAATAGGGATTCTTTTTCAATGCTTCTAAAATAAAATGAAAAAGTTATTGATCACAGCATTTTATGAAGCATGATGTAACTCAGTTGTGGTAGCAAGTTGTATTTGAACAACTTTTTGTGTTGGAAAGCACAAGTATATTAACATTTTTAGGTACTGGATTTCAGAGATATTTAAGGGGGATGTGTTAGTTATTATTTCAATGGATATAAAAAAAAAATCTAAAAGAGAAATCCAGCCAAGGAAAGTCAGTATTCAGTGAAAACTGCATACTTTTGCTTTATTTCTAATGAATGTTTTCCATTTTAATGTATCTTTTTAATAAATAAATTACATGAAATTTGATGTTTAGTTTAACTTGTATTGAAATGTTCATTACATCCTTTGTTTTGACAGTTTTTCCTCAGCAGTTGTGATCATTATTCCATGACGTGTGACACTGTGTTGTGTGTTGTCTGTAATTTAATAATTTACATTTTTTTGTCCTTGTAGCAGTAACCTTTTCAGTATTCAATGGCAAAAATGGCCCCTGGGAACTTTCTGATTAACATGCAAGAACAAAGTGTCAAGGAAAGCATGTGCTAAGAGCATTCCGTTCTGTGATTTTCAGTTTAAAAATGTGTACAACTTGAACATATCTGTGCATCACGTAGGGAACTGCCATAACCCTGTAGGGAAGAAATGGAAGCTTAATGTCAAATAAAAAAGTATATTAAAGCTTTCAATAGGAAAATTAAAAAAAAAAAATGAAAGAAGGAATATGTTCAGAATAAATTAGTCCAAGTAAGTTATTTTTTAATAGTACCACTTGCGTTATGTCAGCTGGGTATATAGGGTGGCGGAAAGAAAGAGTGTCTTTATACCCTCAGATAGATTAATCTCATGGAAAGAATTCTGGGTTTAGATCTGTTCTGCTTTTAGACATTTTGCACTTTGTGCCAATTTCCTTCATTCTGATCAGCCAAATTCAGACATCTGTCCCTCAGCACCTCTAGCCAGGGAATTGCTCTGAACTGCATTGTCTGTTGATATTGAGTTCAGCCACGTTTTGATTTTTCTCTTCTGTTTTCATAGTATCATTCTCCCCACTTCTTTCTCTTTTGATACTAAAGCCAGTTTAAGGCAACCTCTGTCAGTAAGATCCAATTACACAAAACCGGAAAAATGCAGTTATTTTCTAGTCTAGACCATGAAGCTAGAATTCTGCTGTCTTTGTATCCTTATGACATTACCCTTTGCCATGAGGATTCTTGCTGATCAATAACAGTGAAATTATGGACCTTGCAAGGGAGTCAGAAAACTGTTTCCTGAGTTTCGATGATAGATAGGAGTGAAATTTTGATCCTTCCCCCCCAAAGTAATTTGGCCATCCAAAAATTCACCCAGACTTTAAGACAGAATAAATGTTTTTAATAACCTTTTGTATGAATGGGACAATGAAAGGACAGATATTGAAAATATTATGGAAAAAATGTCATGGATGTCATGAGGAGAAGAATAAAATAGCTGAGTGTTTAGGCCCCCATAAACTAGGAACATGTTGCAGACATTGACTTTAGTGGTGAACAAGTTTCAACGTTTAAACATAACCTTTCCCCACTCCCTGGAAGAAGTTTAAGCATTTAAACATAACTTCCCCCTCTTGTCCCCTGCTCTGAGAAAATCAGTACTTTTGTGATACAGCATCCTTCCCCCTGAGCTGACGCTAAACACCTCTGTGTATTAACACACAGCTTTGGTGACACTTTTGATAGGAATGAGCCGGTTGCGTATGCTGAGTCAAAGTAGACAATGGAGACTGCAACTTGTTAAAGAAATTTCAAAAGACGCTAGAGAGGGATTATAAATTGCTTCTGATGTCACTTTGATTTAATCATCGTGAGGTTTGAATTTCATTATGAAAAGTGTTAAGTGCCATTGGCCTTTAGTGTCAAAACCATCCTAACCTTCAAAACCAAAAGCTTGGTCATGATACATAGTTTCTTTAATCTAGATATTGTAAAAAAAAAGGGAAAATACAATTTTATTACTAGTATTTAATTTTTTTCAGCAAGTGTTTTCTGTGTAAACATGGGCATTTATGCCCGGAATACATTTTAATGCAATTTGTTATTTATAAGTGATCTCACAAATCAGTGACACATAAATCATGTTAGATCTGTATCAAGATATTAGAAGTGAGTTATAGATTGAATGTTTTGGATGACACACTCATATTTTTAAATGAAATAGAAACCAAAGGTTGATTTTTATTCCCCCATCCACTATTTCCTGCTTCCAGTTCTAACCTGTACAAGAGAGAGGCCTGCAGTCCAGTGGCTGCCTACCATGATTCTGCACTGATCAGGTTCTGCTGAGAATGAAAGTGCCCTAGGAACCCTCTGTTTTGTACTGTGAATGGGACAGGTAAGTTCAGCTTTATAGTCTGTACCTCCCTATTTTATTATAAAAAATGGAAACGTAAGTGAAATTTCTGAAAGAGTATGTTTATGAAAATGGCAGTAGAAGTCCATAGTAATATGTAATATTCTATTTTTAGTATCTTGCTTCTCTTTTGTTATTCGTTTCTAACAATCAGGACAGAGATATTCTGGAACAGACTTCTAATGGGAAGTTGGGTAGGGGGCAAACCTAATCATTTTGAATATGAAACTTAATTTGTGTGTGAATTACAAGATAGTGAATGTGAATGGAGAGGTCCTATTTTTTGGGAGGTAATAAGGCAAATGATTCTGCATCTTTTTACAACTGGGTTTTTCTCAGGATTTTAAGGTTTATTATTTTCTTCCATTTTTGAAAATGGTGAATGTTTGGCAAATGCCAAATCATTAAACTAAAGTTAGAGTTTATTGACATCAACCTTTGCAAAAAAAAAAAAAGAATCAGTCTTCCTCCAACCTAGAAAGAAACTGTGTTATGTAATTAACATTGTAATTGCATTCTAAAATTTCACTTATAAATATGCTTTGAATTCAGAAGGAGCTTTTAATGAAGGGGTGTAAATAGTACATCTGCAAGCAAGATTTTTCAGTGCAGGTAACAATAAGAGTATGTTGTTTTGTAATCCACAGACTATGGAGTAGTATGATAACTGTTAAATTTTATTTTTTTAAAAAAAGTATTTTAGTATAGTCTACATGGAAAGTTACTTTGGGATTAAATACTTGAGTTTGAAAGGTAAATTAAACACACAATAGGATTTTTGAGCTTTTTTAGGCAGTACATCAGAAGAACCTTTTAGCTGGGTGTATATATTAGTGAAAACATATTTCAACATGATTTAAATTTTTGGAAAACTCTCCTAATGCCAGCTGTGATTCTGGCTGAATGATGCAGCTTAGCATCATTGAAGCATTTCACTTTCCCCCTTTCTTTTTCATCCTCTAAAATGGGAAGATCTCCAGTGCATGTCTCAGCTAGACGGATTGACACTAGAAATACTGAGCTTCAGTTGGTGAGGAAACTCTGTTGTGTCGTGATTAAAATTCATACCCTCATTGAACAGAAATATCAACATATTTCCTTCATTTTTGATTAATATTGTAATTCAAAAATATAATTAATGTGCATTTAGTGTATCTGCCTTCAACTGCCATTCCAGTGTAAATTAGTGTCTCCTCTGATATCAATGTCCTTGCATGAGAGAATTGCTTTAGAAAAAATATTTGAGCATATTAGGTGTCATAAGATGTTTGCTCTTTTCCTGGAGCTGTTTAGAATGTTATCTCCTTTTCTTGTTTGTAATCTGCAAATAAGAAAACATATAAAACTTTTCAAGGTTTAGTAAAAAAACCCCAACAAACAAACCTGTGTCTTAGCGTTTTGTGTGGACTTCTGAATTGCTGTAAGCTATATGTTTGGGTTTTACCAAAGAAATCAGGGAGAAAGAGAAGCTCTTAAAAAACATTCTTCATACTCTAGTTTACATGGAATAACTTCCTGCTTCAAGGAGGGTTTGCTGACAAAGTGCTAAGTAACATGAGAAAAGGTAGCTGAATGCAGTCTCTTTGTAATCACCATTACTTGTCAAAAAGACATTCTTTAGGAGTAGAAATTGTTTGAAACGAGCAGTTTTAACTTCATTTTTGAGACAGTTAAGTGGAATTCATTAGCAAGATATTGCAATGAGGGAACGAGAAGAGGGTTTCTTTTTTGTTAGTACTTTTCAAGTGATAGAAGTCAGAGATCTGAATATGTACTTCTAGAGCATTTTAAAGCTTTTTGCCTTGTGTTGTGACATGCCCCTGAAAAGGGTATATAATTTAAAAATCAGGGAGTGCTTTCATTAAGAACTTGATGAAATCATGGTTTTGCTTAAATCTGGAATCTGATATTACTCCAGATTTGTGTCCGCTTGAGTTGCATTGGACTTCAAGAGTCCTCTAAGGGGAGAATTTGACTAGGTTAATGTATTTAATGAAGATTCTGGGTCAGAATCTGTGTTGCCTTGTACATCTGCATCACAGTGTAAAACACAGATATCCTACACAAAATTCTGTTCTTGCAGTTTAAGAAGATATATCACTCCTGTTCCTTCAGACAGAGACTGAGAGATATTGTAGTGAAGAAGAAGGGGAGAAGGCAGAGAAAACCATTGCTCTTGTCCACATATTGACTGGCCAGTGTTGCTCTTTTATTCTAAGCAGGTTAAGCAATGGGCCTGCTGTATTAGTATGTATTAAGCATGTATTAAAGCGCTTCACTTTGCTACGGAAAAAGGTCTCCCCATAGTCCCTGGAAAGCAGTGTGGATTTACAGGCACAATTCAGCCTGAAAATCTTGGTAACTTTGTAGATTATTGCAAAGTATTCAAAACCATCTAGACATGGTGAGAAGCAAGTAGATAAGATTGGAATAAACTTACAAATGTGTTGGTTAATCTGAATTTAAAAATCGTAGGCCCCTCATGTCACATTTTCCTCACTTCAAAGCCTTTTTTTTTTTTTTTTTTTCCCTTAACACATCTTTAACTTTCCCTGATTTTTGGATCCTAAATGGCTTTTCAAAAATTAGTTGGATTATCTAATTGGCCTAATTCTGAAAAAAACTTTGCTGATGTCTACATTAAGTGTTCTTTCTGAATGTCTCCCTTAAAAGTTTTTCTGTGATAGCTGTGTACACTTTTACCTTCATAATGCTCCTTTACTTCTCTCCTAAGTGTTTTTACAGTAGGTAGCTATCTGCTAGTCTGCTGTTGTGTTGCTCTGAATTCAGAGCTTTATTTTCATTTAAAAGTCCGAGAAAGCAAGCTGTCATTTTGTTCACTATCCCATCACCTATTTACATGCCCAGCCGGGCAAGTAATGTATTTTATGCCACTTCTGCAATGACTGATCCCTCTTTGGATGAGTAGATTCATAGAAATTATCTGTTTGATGAGCCTGAAAATATAATGGGCAAAATCAGAATATGTTTTCAGAACCTGTGGAATACAGAACAATCTCTTGGACCCCACCCATAAAGATCATGTAAGATCACAGGAGTATCATATTTTACAGAAATATAGATTCTGACCCACCTATTCTTCAAGTAAACCTCTTGAAACCATTGGGATACTGTGCCAAAAATAGAAGTGTTTGTAGCAGCTGTTGAATTGAGTGAGTTGGAGTGCCTGTTGGGAAAAGCATGCAACAGTTAGAGACAAAAATCAGAACAGCTGAGACTAACAACTAGAAGAGTCTAAGAGTCCTGGGGTGTATGAAGAGGCAAAATTGCTGGATACATTACAAAGGGCAGATTATGAGACACCAGTGAATAGAAACCTATCCTGTTAAAATTATTAGGACCAATTGCAGAGTAAAGTGCTGTTTAACATGCACCAGCTGCTACTGCTTCCCCTATTGCATGGCATGACACATTCTGGGACCATCAAATTTCCTCTCAGTCGTGTATTCTTGTCAATATCTCCATTCTGCTGAACTGCTTTGGGATTTGTCTTTTCATAACCTTTCTGAGAACCCTTCCTGGTTATGTCTTTAGCTCTGTTTTTTCTTCCATTCTTTGCAGGAGTCAACTTTACAGTCATTATTTACCTTATTAGCTACACTGGATGATTTAGGGTGTATAATTAGTGTTAAGAAGTGAGCTAGGTCTTCAAAAAAGCCGAAGCATATTTATTTTATAATACATTTTAGTCAATCAGTTACAATTTAGAGGCCTTACGTGTAGAAAAATTTGTGTGGTGGATTCAGCATTAGAAAACCAGATGGCAAAGAAGAAATTGGAAATACAACAGATGGACAATGAATGATATGCAAATTAAATAAAGTTTGAAGGATCTTGGGGTCTAATTGTAATTTTAAAGAGGGGGATACCTGGTAAGTTCATTTTGTACTTTTCACACCATAGTGTCTCAGTTTATTTTTATTTATTTCAACTTTCCTCTGCTCTTTCATATCCAACTTTCTTGGCTTGTAGTTTGGAATCTCTTAAAAAAATATTTTTAACTGAAACAGCATCACAAAATATAGATCTCTTGTTATGATGCAGTTTCATGAAGGACAGACTAGAAGTTTAGATTCTTCTTGTGCATAAAGACTTACTGTTCTTCTGTTTAAGTAAAAATATCATGTCATTATTCTGTTTTGACTTTTATCAATGAATACAAGGCATTAGGAAGAAATTTCTCTGTTAAAAATTTGTTTATTTTAACCTCTGTACCTGTAATTTCTGTGGCGAAAAATAACTACTACCCAGCTTTTTCCACGTAGCTTACACTTACAGTATGCTGATCTGAATTATAGCAGATGATGGATTTGTCATGTAGCTTTATTTACATTACATTTGAAGCTATTTAACTAAAAAATTGGTTTAAGAAAGAGTGAAGTTGATTTCTTTACATGATTTAGTTGGCTATTCTTTTTCTAACAATGAGGTCCATATCACAGCAAAGATAGTAGCTTCTATTTCTGGAGAGAGAAGTGGATTAGCCATCAAATGAAAATGGACAGCTTTGAATTCTTAAATAAAAACCAACCCCAAACAAACACAAAATCCACCACCACACCCCCACCCTCCCCCCAACCCTGAATCTAAACTTCTAGACTCTTCTCCAAGAAACCGAATCATAGAAAGAGAAACGTATTTTGGAATGCACTAAAAGTAAAAAAAAAAAAAAAAAAAAAGTAATGATAAAACCCCCACTACGTCTATGCACTCACCAGTGCTCATATTCAAACTGTCCAAAAGTGGTGGTGAAAAAGTTTCTATCCTGAACCAGTATCTCTATGGCCTATTCTTAAAAGTGACCAAAACTTGATTTTTCTTTTTTTTTTTGAGAAGTTTTCTAGAACTCTGCTAATTTCTGACTTTTCTCCTGCCTCTGCTGTCTTTGTGGTGCCTCAGTAAAAGTTTCTTAAAAGAATAATTATCCTTAAACAAGAGTCAGAGAAGCATTGCAAAATGATTAATCAGTACATTGAAGGAGCATGAGCCAAAGCATGATTTTATCATGAGTTTAAGGCACAAGCACATTTATGAAAGTATTAGGACTTGGGAAAAGCTAAAAAAGAACAAGACACACTTACTATATGGCTAAGGATGTCAATAATGAATAAACAGGAAATATCCTATAAATAATAAACCTATTCAAGCAGAAAGGCTGATAAGAAAAACTTTGCAGTGTACTTTCACTGTGAAGTGAATGATAAAGCTGAGTGAGTCAAGTAGGAACACAGACTCGTTTCTTGTTTCATGGCAGAGGAAGCCTTTACTTTCTGTCATTGGTATACAGTAGCACATGTCAAATATTTCAAGAGCTGATGGAAGCACTAGAAAATTTGTTTCCAAGGGGCCTGAATTAACCGACCAAAAGAACCCCAAGTCAAAAGCAACCTCCAAGGACATCAGCTGCTACGTTATGGTCACAATTTTCAGCATACTCCCAAGGTACCAAAGTTCTATATGTAGATACAACCTTAGCTTGTAGTAATAAACTTAGGAAAAAAACCCGAGTTCCAATGATTCTCATAATGGAGATTTCTAAATTCTTCAGGAACAGCAGTTTTTTTAACTTTCAAACATAACTAGGTCACATAACCATAAGAGTGGTGAGCTTTGAAAAATTTTAATTTATTAAAAATAAGGTTAGACTAAATTACCAAAGCTTTGTATCTGGAAGTTGTTCATAGACATGACAACGTTAGTATCTGTGAACGTTATAACAGCAGGAACAGCTACTACTTCATCATGAAAGTCAACTCTGACTAGCTAGCTTTGATTGTTTTTCATTTTTAGTGAATTATTTGGTTCAGTGTTTAGAGTATGGGTTAGGTTTATTGTCTTGCTGGATTACAGACTGCCTTTTCTACATTAGTGTAGGCAGCTGGAATAATTCATTTGACGCACTGGTAGTTCATTTCATATAAAAAGATCCCTTTTCTCTCAAGATTCCAGAGGAATAAGTTCATAAAGTATTTTTTTCTTTATCCATTCTTTCTATGGGTTATTTTTTAGAGTTCTAGTTCAGGAGATCAGTACCTAAAAAGGCAAAATAAATATTTCTACAACAGTCAGAATCAGAAAAGAAATTAGAGTACACAGTCATGCAAAAGTAAAACATGGGCTTAATGGAATATGTTTAAGGAGACAGGTCTGCTTACTAACACCAGATTTTCCTACCTTTACCTCAAGAATTTTATTTTAAGTAGTCTTGTTTGCATCTGTGAGGAGACATAAAGGTAGGTGGGTAAAAATCAAACTCTAATAAAATAATGAAAGTTTAGGATTGGTTAAACTGCATAGTAAGGAAAGGTATTGATAAATCCACTAAATACTACATGTGTATTATCAAGCTCAAAGATAAATGTCACACATTGATATCAATGGTTAAAGTAAAGGTGAAAGTGTCTTGCTTCTCTTTATGGTCCTTTCCAGATGTGGGGTGGTACAGTTCCTCAGAGATGCTGTTTCAATCTTCTCTTTTCTTTCGGGTGAAAGGAGGACTGAAAAAGCAGGAGCATCTGCAGGAGGAAGAGTGAGAGGTTTTTGGTTTTCACAAATTTCCATCCAGGAAGAAAAAGCAGCTGCAGAACTCAGTAACAAAAGACCTTGGGATGGGGGTTGCTGCTTGCCTTGGCTAGCAAGTAGGTGATGTGGGGGCTGTAGGATGAAGAGTTCAGAGCACACTGTCTTTTCCCCACCTTCTTTCACCAACACCTGTGAAATGCTATCCTATCAAATCTCATTTCAAGATGAAGAGCCTTGGAGTTTTGCTTTACAGAACTTGTCTGGGAGGATATGAAATATTGCTACAACCAATTTATGACAGTCTTGGTTGCTTGCTTTTTTTTTTTTTTTTTGAAGTACGCCAATATTCTACATAAAACGGCATCTATGCTGACTTTGTCTTGTCAGAAAGTACTTCAGATAATGAGGACAGTGGCAGATGTGGGTTTTTTGGAAACTATTTGGTAGCTATTGCAATCTCAGAGTTAAAATAATTGTTTGCAAAATCAGATTGTTTACAAAGGGACATAAAAAGCAAAGGAAATATTAAGGAATCTTAATTGTTAGAAGGCCAAAAAACCAACTTTATATTTCACAAATTTCTATCGCAGTAATGAATATGCATAAGTATAGACCAGGTTAATTTTGCTGGAAAGGTGATACTAGAATGACAACCCAAAGAGAAACTAGAATTAGTGTCACCATATGTATTTGTAGCTGAATGTTTTGCACACGTTCTGGTACGTAATTTTGAACTATTCCGTTACATACTTCACTCTGGGCATAAACGTTCTTACTTGAGTCCAAGTCTTGAGTAAAGGCAATTCCTTCCAATTTATCTCATTTTTTTAAACTAGGATAGAAATATATTTTTGCATAATGTAAGATTAAATTACAGAACTCTTTGCCCCAGAATGTTATGTATGTCACAGTGCACTTTAAAAATGATGAAATTAAGTAATGTAGTAAAGTACTTTAAAATAATTCAAACACATGGTGAAGATGTTTTTAGCTCAAAAAAATCCTTGTGCCTCAGGTAGTTGTGGTGAGATCCTGCCAATCTAGGAAATATCACTCTATCCTCTTCTTATTCTTTATTCAAATCTTCTTTATTAGTCAAATCATCATTATTTAGTCATTTTCAGAGACAGTATCTTAGACTAAATGGACCTTTAATCTGACCAATTTCAGCCACAGATATCCTTTCTTGGTAGCTCTGTCTAGATATCTCAACTTGGAATATGGAAAAGATTCACTTATTACTACATTAGGACAACATACTTCTCACTCCCTGGATGTTTTATTAAAGAAGGTGTATCTCTTCCTTTCAACTCTACAGATGCTGAATGACATTTTCTATTTTCAGTTTTAAAATAGTGGTCAGATTGGCTCTGAGCAGTAAAACGGATCCCTACTGCTTTTCATCTCCTGAGTTGTCCAGCTGAAAGCTCATATTTGAAACACATCCCCAGTATACTTTGTGTCATTATGGGCAAAAGTGAGACCATGAATGACTTTGTATAATGATGGTAATGTACTTCTGTGTACTTTCCCAGCTTATTCCAACAGTGAATTTTGAATTTCACTCCTAAATATTATGCTTGACTTCTAAGTAAGTTTTCATAATATTATAGCAGTTTTTAGACAGGAGCAAAAAATCAAGACCTTATCAAATAGGAGGAAATCCTACTGTAAGACCCTGGAACATTGACATTTTGATGACCATAGTGCCTAGGGAGAAAGAGATTGTGTGTGAAAAGCCTGCTGGTAAGGATTAGCCTTAGCTAGTAAGGACTAGCCTGCTAGTCAGGCTAGTAAGCTTGACAAGTTAGTTGTTTAAAAGAACAACCAAAAAATCTTGAAATATTTTTTAAATTCATTTTAAATAATAGTTGAACTGTAATGGTTCATATGATCTGAGATTTGGGAATACTTCATATATAATGAAAGCCAATAAAACACATTAAAAAAAATAGTAGTTTGGAGAACTTCCCAGATGCATCTGCTATTCTTACTTATTCAAGTTGAGGGAGAAAATGACAGGTAGGCTTTAACAATCACTCCATTTAGGTACAGTGAGTACATAACATTTCCTGTGATATATCTGTGGTAGATTCTCCCACAATGTGTGTGTGTGTGTATATATAGTGCATATATATTGCTGTTCATTAACTAGCCTATAACAAACACAGAGAAGAGGTATTTTTTTCTAGGAAATTATATGCATGAGTCATGAAATGCCAGGAATTATGATCTGCTAACCAATTGGAAAAGTTTGATTATTTGATGACATTATCAAATATTATTAAAATCTTAGAGAAAACCAGTGATGTGTAAGGGGATTCAGGTCATAGGGATTTGTAGAAGAGAGATTTCCCTTGCTGTAGTGATAGATATGAAACTGCTTGTTTTCACACTGCTCAAGACAAATCCTGTGGCAGGTTGGCCTCAACTCCACTACTTAATTCTAGTTGATTCAGCACCTACTCCACAACCCTTTGCAGCTCACTAGGGGCACTCCTGTGTAGGATAACATGCACACTGTGTTGGACATTCTCTTCTTCCCACTCTGTCTTATCAGAATCCTTTAACAGAAGTCTGTAGCTTTCCCAAACCTGTTTTGTTTAGTGTGCTGCGTTTGCATGATACTCTGCTGCCTCTCTACTTGTTTTTTCCTACTGTTGCTCAAGTGGACAGGGTATCCTCTTGACCACATCACTGGGTGTGCTGCTTCCTCCTCTGCTCTGGAGAACTTAGAAAATGAGAGAAAATCCTGCTTGTAAGACACTGGAACATAGACATTTTGATGACGATAACCCCTAGGGGGAAAGAGGTTGTGTGTGCACCTTTTAGATGCAGAAGATCACATTTAAGGCACTCTGCCAGGATCAGCATCACAAGCAAGATTGAGCGTATCCTTCTCTGGGCCCCAATACCAGCTGAAAAAGGGTCACTGCTGAACGCCTGAGATTTGTCAGGCACAGTTTTACTGGCTACTGTGAAATTATTCCTCTGCAAGTCTGATCACAATTGAGGTCTGAAAGGCTTCACTAGATTGTTGGCCCATGAGAAGAAGTCATCAGCAATTTCTCCAGATGCCTTTCAGGGCTTTTGAGAGCTGTGATCATCAATGGGATTCACATTCTTATTTGGCATCCCCTATAAAAAGATCAAACACCTCATGTCTCCCATTATATCAAGCAAGATGTCAGAGACTGTTGTAGAAGAGTCCCTGTTTGATCCCTAGCTCCTTCAAAATTCTATTTTTTACTATCGTGGCAAATCAGAGATTCTTCTCCCGTGACTGTCTATCAATCATTTCCAAACTGGGGGGGGGACACACACCACGACGACACTACAGTGTGAATTAGCCACAGGGGTGTAGCTGCACATCAATTAGATGCTTCCTAGGCTGGTAGGACAGAGAAGACATGCCAGAAAGTGAATCCTTGATAAGTCCATAGTGGATGTGTCATCAGGAGGAAAAGCAAGGAGAGAATGAAGGACATGTGAGGCAGGTGACAGGGTTGTGTTTGCTTCTTTACCAGAATGGCGCTTTGGAAAACCAGTAAGCACTGCCTCTGACAGCTGCAGTCCTTGTTTCAAATTTCAGTGAAAGTGAACACTTGTTTCTTCCAACAACCCGAGGAGCAGAGTGCCACTGTGAAAGTAGCACTTGTTCTTGTTATGTTTGTGCATTGTTTGTAGATGTTTGTCTGGTCTTGACGGTCATAAATGTGTATGGCTGTGGTTTATCAGTCTCACTTTATGTTCTTGGCCAGCAAAAACCTGAGCTGTGATGTAGCTTTTTGTCATACAGACCTGTTCTCTGGATGTACAGTCAGGTGAGCTGGTGACGGGAGACTGCCAGGTACAGATGATGTAGCCTGTGCCCTGCTCATTTCAGCCTGGTCCCTGTCCTACTTTGTCTGCCCCCAGACACAATCAGTATCCTGTTTCCTCCTTTCTCTCTGTTCTCAGACGGAAGGAAAGCTGAGCATTTGCCACAACTGTTTTCTTGTGATAGTCCCAAAGGTCCTGCTGTGGTCATGTATGCCAAGCTGCACTAGACCTCTAGCTGGCAATCATCATTAACAAGCTAGTTTTCAGGGAGATTTGATTTTTGAGTTATCATGGCTGGCAACGTGTTCGTACCTTGCAGCATCAGCCAGTCTGGCCACTTCCTGTGAAGCAGAGGTTTGATCCTGTCAAAGGTAAGGCTCCTGGGGCCTCCGCTTTCCCCACACAAACGGACTCGTGTCCAGGTCTGTCCTGGCTTCAGGGATCCCCTCTGTGATGGTAAGACATATTTTGCTCCCTTTTTTGTTGAACCAGATGACCTGAAATAATGACTACTTGTTGCAGTAGGACCGTGGGTTTGTAGCACAGTACAAAGAATGCAAGGTGTGTTGCCCAGGGAGTGGTATGGGTGTCTGTGATTGAACTGTAGTGCAGCTTTTGAAGGACTGTCCCAAAGTATCAGATTCATTTCCTGTAATGGTCATATACACATTATCTCCATGGAACAAAACATGAGGTAATCTCAGTCTTGGTAAGGTTTCTCTTCAAGAGGAGTTAAAGGCTCTCTCCAAAAAAACAGCCCAGGAGCAAACTAGCACGCATGCAGTGTGAAATATCAGAGAAGTGGGACTGAAGACTAAAATGAGACATTAGCCAAATTGACAGTGTAGACATGACTATAATTTAGAGATTTTTAAAAATAAACTAATATTTTGTATCTTCTAGCAACAGCACTCGTTGCAATCTTATGCCTTCTCACACAGTGCATCTCACATAACAATAATAGAGATAATTATAATAATTATAATAAAAATTAATAATACTTGCCCTTTTTTTCAGTGGATTTTAAAGTGCTTTTCAACATTGACTAATTAAGTTTAACAATATGCTGCGAGGTGGGTAGCAGGTGTTTGTTCCTCTCTCTGGATCATGTCACCCACCGTAGTAATACAGCTGCTTCTACTTAAGTCTCACTGACTTCTAAATTACCATTGTAGTTTTCAGTAGATAATTTTCCTATATTCTCTGCCTAGTGTGTTGAAAAGGGGAAGCCCTTTCTTCTGTGACTTCTGCTTTGAGAACACTGGAAATTTACATGGAAAGGATTCATGGCTAGACCCATCATGGCTACATCCAGCATGACAGGAACAGGAGGCTGTGCAGCCGTGTGAACCCAAACATCCCTGGACACAAAAAGGTGAGAGTATTTTGGAAGGGAGGCATGAAAAGCCCCTAGACTATCCAAGAAAATCACCTCTTAGATGACTCATCTGGGTAATGTTTAATCATATGATCAAGTATTTCCAGACTGGCTCCCTAGACAAAAAAATTTAATCCAGGTTCTGATGATGCTCATACGTACACATGGAAAAAAACCGTAAAGAATCGCAGAGAAAAGTTTTCCTTTTTTATCTTCTCTCCTTTTCACCTGCCCCTTAAAAATATATGTACGCATGTGGTGCATTTATTTTATTTTCAGATGTTAAGAGAGATTATTCATACTGAGGCAAACTAATCTAGGATGCAACCTGTTCCTCCTAATAATCATGGTATAATCTGGACTCTTTGCAGCAAAATAAAGGATTTTGAGAAAGATATGAAATGACAGATGCTTGATTAAATTTTTAAAGGGTAAAGTGGAGGATGTAGGGTAAATTTTCTGAACAGTGTACAGAAGACTCAACACAAATCCCATTATTAGTTTACAAGATATGTGGGTGTTAAGTAATAACAGGATTCCTACACAGACATTTCTAATATACTGATGTACAAATTTACACCCATGCATTCAATGTGTTTAGACACTGAAAACTGGCATCAGTCTTTCAGTTCTTATACACTATCAAAATTAATGTTATTCTTCATTTTCTTAAGTAGCACAGCATGATTTTTAAGAATAGCACCACATAAAAGGCCTGGTTCTAACTCTGGCCCTCAGGAAATTAATGATGACAGATAATACATCATGAACTTTGAATATGGACAGCATATCATGCCCATATTATGCCAGATCAGCCAATTATCTTTGCCTAGGAGAGCACTTATGCATCTATCAAGTCAGAAAGTACTGAAATCAGATAGTATGTAAAGGGAACTGTCCTGAACAGGGTAAATTTGAGCATGTATGTCAGATTTCTTCTGAATTGAGTGTTTATACAGTCATATGAGAGATTTTTTCTTCCTCAATTGCTGTAGAAACAAATCCTCCCATGCAGCCGATCAAAAGAAGAAAGGTATTACTAGAAAAGCAGGGTAATTTTCAGTCACCACGTTTCCAGGGATTATAGAAGACCAGATAGCTGGCATCTAAAATGGAGGAAAAAGTATTGTGTGATAACTAACATAAAGATGTAAGGGAATATCAATTAATTAAGAAGTGAAAGCCAAGTGTCTCTGGCTAGTATTAACAAAATTGTAAGGATTAGGGAGGGATTAACAAATGTGATGTAGATGAACTTTATAAAAAAATTTAAAAATCTTTACAGGTTGTATATCTTTCCCCAAAACTCTGAAAATGCTCAGAGTATCAATGAATGTAGATCTTGATAACTATTTAAAAATACAGTTTGCAAGTATCTTTACTGGATTGTAAACGCATTATTTAGCCTACTTAAAGTAATATTAAGTTTAAAATAAGGTATATTTCTAAAACTGTATATATCTTCTTACTGTATGCACTATACTGTTAAAGCACAGTACCTAATGAATGACCTAGTAAAGTTGAAATTCAGCCTGTTTTAGTAATCTTCTAATATTCATTGGAAGAAAAAGGGATGAGTGCTTTTCTGCTGATTGCAAAATAAACTACTGTATCTACAGTTTCATAACTGTAATACTGTCTATTACTTTGTAAGATGACCGTAGTAAATAGCTTCTGAAAGCCAACTCCATTCAGTGTGGCCCTAGTGGGGTATTCTGATAGTCCATTCCCAGGAACTGTGAGCACAGAGAACTAGTATTTTAATTTGAATAAAAAAGTAGTACAAGCAGAGTTATAACCTGTGTCCTGGGCATTAGGAGAGTTTCTGTCTTTAGCCTTAATTAGTCTTGCTGAAATTCACTTTGTCTTTTGGCAGAACAGAAAGGTTAAGAGTGAAGGACCATAATGATGGATTTTGCTTGTCCCTGAATGAGAAGAGTTCAATTATAACTCAAAATAATAATTCAACTAAAAAAACCCCTGTTTATCTGTTAATACACATTCAGATAAATAATTTAGTAAAATAGGACCTTTCTGATAGCAACAGTAAAAAATATCTAATTTGGGATTCTTTACTCTTTAGAAGTTCTTTGTCTTTTTTTAGGTTGTTGATTGAGAGCATTGGGAGGCTTCTTTCCAGACATACTGTATTTTTGAGTCAATGTGACATGTCTAAGACTTTCCCTTATATATAATAGCCTTCCCTGTACAATAAATGGCGTAGACACTGATATGTGAAAGTATCCCCATTCCAAACAACTCTTAAAGCATTTGCTTAATGTTCTGCATAGGAGTGGATTCAAGCATACGCTTATGAGCTTTCAGAATTCAGGCTCAGTACCTAGCCTAATACCTGAAAGAATAAAACTCCATGTGTCATTAACCTTCCTATCTTGCTGCCATAAAAAAGAAGATCTAACTGATCAATTTAAATTGTGGTGACTGGCAAAAGATATAGGATTAGAAATGAAGCCAACGACAAGTTTAATGGTAGAAACTCCATGTAAATCATACAGGGTTTTAGCAGAGTTATGATACACGCTGTCAAAGGAGATCGTAACAGTCATACTTTCAATAGAGTACTGAAGTAGACTTTTTCAGTTAGCTGTTATATCCCCTTTATTAAAAGAAGCAATATGAGCAATCTCCGATTCTTTAAAAAGTGTTAGAATGTAGAAAGAGAAATATTGATTTAAAAGGCAGAAGTTTTCACAAGAACATCAGTTATTTTAGTCTGTGAAAAATATACCACCTGCCTGAAACAATCACATAGAGCTGGATTAGGCCTGTTTGAGCAAGTTACTAAAGAATATGATTTCAGCTGTAGTACAGAGCTAGGGAGATAGTGGTTCCAGTTTTAATCTCTCTTTATTGCATTAGCTTGTAGTACCATCTTGCCCAAATCAAATGAAGGTAAATTTAAACTAGGAAATGTAAATCAACAGTTGCACCTTTTGTTTTAAGGTGAACAATGCAGGGCATAATATAAAAAAAGTCCAAAATGTGATATGATTTTACCAGAATTCTTAAAGTGGGATATTGTCTTTTACTAAAAATATTGAAAGCAATTAAGTAAATGCCTTTGTAGATTAATTGAAATATTTATCAGTGAGAGTTTTTTTTTCCCCTCTTACTTTTCTTTTTGAACTAATTTCAGAAGGAACTTAATGCTCTTTTTCGTTTTATTTTCTAATAGAAATAATACATACAATGCATGCAGTGTATTACCTTGCATGGCATTTTAAACATTTATTTACTTTATCTTATTCTGTTTTTTCTTTATTCTGATAGCTATAGATTTATGAAACCATACTTTTCTCTGTCTTTGCATAATGTAAAATCCCTCTCCATCTCAGTCACGTTTTGTACTTTTCCTCAAATCCATTTTCATTGTTCCAGTGTGTCTTGGTGGTTTTATTAATTGCCACTGATGATAACTATCATCATATAACCATATGATGGCTATTATGTATGGGGCCATGAACTATTTTGCAGCGTTCATGACTGAAGCAGGCTTGTCAAAGAAGATACGTAAAGTTCACCCCCAGTTTTACTTAAGCAAAGAATAAATGTAAGGGCAATAGTTGCTAAACTGTTTATAAGGGAGCACATAAGCATGTAATGTAAACATGCATGTATCTAATTCTTTCCTGCCCATCCCTGAAAAAACCAGGAAGCTCAGAGTATCTTAAACTATTGCTTTTGACACCTTTTATACCCCTTGAGAGTATACAGGCCTTCACCATAGCTGCTTCCTAGCTTCAGCCTGGGCCAGCTTCTTTTAAGTTGTCTCACTTCCTTCAGTGACTTGGTGTATTCATTTTCATTTTAGAAATCTCTATTCCTTTAAGAAATACGACTACAAAAGGAAACAAACAAACAAACAAACACATAAGAAATTCAAGCACTGCCACGGTACAGGCTGCTATTTCTTTGTAACTGGACTTTTGCTTATCTTACTCTGATAGGGAAAGCAATTAGCCAAAGAAAGAATTTTAATAATAATGTAGTGGATAGCAGTGCTTTCTCAGTGTCAATGACACTATTCCCTGATACAGCATTGTTTAGTCCTTTTGTTCTTTTTGTTTTGAATTCATAAAAATCAAGGCCATATAGATTTATTAGGTGATTTAATGTGACATTCTCCATGATAAAGCCATCTGTTTTTATATAATTACCCCAATATTAGGTTCAATAACTTGTATACAGCAAAACCAGGTTTTCCAGAAGGGCTTTTAGACTTGATTGGAAATCATCATGACAGGGAGAAATCCATAATTTTGCATAGTGGCTTGTTCTGATGCATAACTATTTCACCATCAATTGTATATGCCTAAATCTTTATTTAAATGCACCTAAATCCTTATTTAAATGCACCTAACCACAGCTTCTTGGCATGACTCTTCGCTAGAGTAAAAAGCTCATTGTTATCTATCATTTTCCCTCAGGAAGTATTTACGACCAATCACCAGTCTTTCAATATTGTCATGACATAAATGTGTGAGACAGCTTTCTAATATACGGAAGGCATTTTTTTCACTTGTCATTTGTGTGACATGCATTCCTTGTTTTCAGTGTCCATTTTGAAATCTGGGCAGGCACAACTGGACATAATCTTTCGTTGTCACCTTCAGTCCTATTATTTATGAAGATAACATTACTGGATTAATCCTACTCACCATTCAACTGTTTCTACATTAAAAGATTGTGTTAGCTTTTTTTACTAACAATTTTTTTGCTGTAATTCTTTTTTAAGTTGTAAAATTGTGTTGAACTAGTTATCCCTAATACCTGGTTTGCAGAATATAGCATCCCACACCATCTGATTTTTATTTTTTTTTAAAGATCTATAAAAATAATACACTTTCTTGGCTGGGCTCATCATACAAACTAATTCACAGTCCAAAATAATTGCTGCTAGGTACAATGTATCTGCCATAGAATGCTATAATCTGTAAGATTTTAGAAATTTATAACATTCTTTCACACATTTCTCATATGGGTGTTCTGGAAAATCATTGCCCCTAACAGTTGTTATAAGAAAATAACTGAGGATTAACTCCACCTCTTCTCCAGATCTTTTTTTGGAGTTTAATTCTATTCTCAGATGTGTCTCTGTCTTTAGGCAATGTTATGGAAGTGGAAATGCATTTTGCATTTCAGTGGCTATACTAAAATTTGATCTAGTCACTACTATTGCTTCCATTCACTTCATGTAATGAACTTCTGAGCAATTGCATGTGGGAAGAACTATAGTAATATACCCAAGAAGAATCAGGGCATCTGATCTGGATTCAACCACAGGTGGATATGTGTGATCCTTGAGTGGTTTCGTGTAATGCTAGTGGAGAAAATTACATCCAGCTTTCTAAGGCTTGTATTTCAGCCTTGTTAGAACACATAATAGCTCAACTACTAGCGAGGCAAGTCTCTACATAGAGTCTACATACTTTAATAGATGCTACATGGAACATGAAAATCAACAAACTTTGTACCAGTGTTTGAAAATATACTGAAAATAACATCACGTTGCTTGGGGATTTTCCAAAAACAAGGGCTAAATGAGTCCTTAAAGTCCATTTGTTAGACAGATGCTAGAGCTGTCTTGCAGACCTTAGTCATCTATTTGGTTCACGTGAGATGGGACTGACTGCACAGAATTGGTGGTTGTGCCTGTGCAAATGGGTACCTCGCAGCAAGAGCAGCTCCTCTTTGGTGGCAGGAGGAGGCTGTTACAGAATCTGTCAATAGTTCTCACATATCAGTGTCAAACATCTCCTATAGCTTGAACTTTGTGCTTGTATGCAGCAGTTTTCTGTCTTTCTGTATGTCTTATTAGAGATACCAACTCACGCGTATAATTCCAGGCATTTCCATGTTTTTTTTCCTAAGCACATAGGTTCCTCTCCATCACTGTATTTGTCATCTTTATGATGGTAACTACGTCCTATAGCACAGTGTATTTGTATGGAACTGACAAGACTTACATTGCGGGAGACCCTGAAGTGAACACAGAATGGAATTATGACTTTTTGTTACAGACCAATCTATTTTTAATCTATTTTTGATGCCAAATTACAATCAGAGCTGAGATAACAATGTATACAAGGTTTCTATTTCACAGCTTCCACATTTTATTTAATTTGCAAATTACAGGTAATCAAAATCATGGGTTTTTTTTGCAAATATACTTGCAATTCACAATGTTGCACTGAATAATATCTGTAGGGTTTTTTTCTTGCTTTTAAAATATTCACTTTTTTAGCAGTGTCATTCAGCCCCATTGTCTGTACAATATTTTATTTGGAATGAAATATAACACTTAGATGCAGACTTCTGATATAAATTAGAGAAAAACATTATTTAATATATTCTGCACTATTTCCTTTTAATTTTCTATTATGGTGCATATTTGTGCTATCTTAGTTTACAAAGATATCCAAATAAAGTAAAGAAAATAAACAAGAACATAGCAAAGCATATTCAAAGAAGTTCTTTGGAAAAATATATTAGAGTCATACAGCTCAACAGTGTGTCCTAACTGAATTCTGATATCATCAAAGCAAGATGAACCTAAAGTTCTTTGTATGTAAATGTAGTAGATGACCAGTTATATAAGCTGCACAAGTGGGAGCTGCAGCAGTCAGTTGTAAGCTCAGGGAACGAAGAAAAATTCAGTTTCAGAGAAAAACCAAATAATCAGAAAATGCCAACAGAAAAAAGAACATAATTTTTCTAAACCTTTAGTAGTTTAACACAAACATTTAGCTATTTCTTGGTACCATTTAATTCCTCCACTCTTCCTCCCCCCCTCCCCCCCCCCCCTTAGTTAATTTCTCTGATATGGAATATAACCGTTGGAGGAAATATGAGGTAAAAGAGTCTGCAATCAAATACCACAAATAAGGTCGCGATGTTAATGAAGTATTTAGTGCGATAGTTCATAATTTCAGTAAGAAAACAATGTCTGTGTCTCTTTCTTCCAAAGTGACATATCAAAACAGTGGACATGTCTGGTCCAATGCCTTCAGTCTAAACAATCCTTAGACAGCTGTCATCCATAATAATTGCAGCAAAGCAGTACTGAAGCAATAGTCAATATCAAGAGTCAGATAATAGCAGAAAAATTTGGGACTCCTGAATATCACAGTATGTTGCAGTAAATAGTTAAGAACTGCTTAGATTTTTTAAAAAGAGCTTTATTTTAAAAGAGCTTTTCATATGAGTGAAAAAATAATTTAACTTTGGCACATTTGAAAGAGTTTGACGTGTTGTAAAGATGAACTGCAGACATGAATGCAAGATATGTTCTGTTCACATACATTTAAGACTGCATTTAAATCTCCACTTCCTTGCATCCTGTATAGGTGCTTATTCCATTTCATAGTGAGTGTAACAGTACAAGTATGATTAAATTTGGTAGCATTTAACACCTGTTTTGCATAAAATAAAAGGTTTTCCAGATGGAAGTGATAGAAAATCAATCTGAAAGGCAAAATGATTCATTATTGGAATAAATTTACGATGCTATTTGATCTCACAGCTAAGCTAGTGGCTAACAGCTGCCAGAAGAAGCGATTCTGCTCTTCACTCCTCACCTCTGGCCACGCAATTGTACCCCTCCCCGTGCTCTGACAGCATCAGGCTACAGTGCCTGCTGTCAAGATAGTAAACCAGGAGAAAATAATTCACGTTGCTGGGGTTTTTTTAAATATCTTTCTGTAGATTTTTGGATGACACATTTTCTTTCAGTGGCAGCTGGCTGCTAAATTGGCTAGCAAACTGTGTCCTTGGTCTGGATCAGTAATTGTCTATCTGACCGTATCAAAGTGAATAAGGTATGTTTGGAACAGGTGAGACACCTAAACGAAACCATAAAAGCGAGCAAAATGCTTACTCTTATGTAAATGCAGCCTGTAAAGCTCTTATTCAATATAATGAGAACTCCTTCTCTGCACTCAGATGTGTACGTTCCCACTACCGCACGCCGCAGAGCTCACACAGCTAAGTCTTGTCCATACAAAAAGGCTACCCTTCCAACCAGACTTTTCGAAGCTTTATATCTGAATAAAAGACTTCACTCAGATCTAAAGAAAATGTCTGTATAATGAATATTTCCAATTAATTGCATGCTTGGCGCTTGGGTAACTTCAGGCTATTTATCCCTAAACGAGGCATAGAATTACTTACTGGTAAAAGAAAATTGGCTGAAATTATCTAGAACAGTTTTACAGGAATGAATCAATATTCCTATCTAAAAGTGAAAAAATACCCCCAACATGCTACAATATTGTGATTATATCAACAGAAAAGTTAATTGGTATATTCAAAGGTATTAATAGTAATTCATATGGATGACAAACTCTCTGGCAAAATTATTGACAAAAGGCTATTACGGAAACGTAGCTGCTTATCTTTCAAAGGCTGTTTTAAATGTTCTGTGTTTTGAATATGTCACTTTGACATCAATAGGAATTGAATTATGTAGATGTGAAATCAGGACTGTATTTTTTAAATAAGAGGCGATGTATGTTTAAGAACTAAGAAACTACTGTAGTGCACAAAGTGAAGTAATAAATAATGTGAGGGTTTTTTAATATGGCACAAGGATGATGGAAGATGACCCAATATGTAAAATTTTATGTCATTGAATATATTTTACAAGATCTAGAATGTAATGAGTACAAAATGTGATAAAATTTTAATTAAGTGAATCTAGAAGAAATTTTGAGTAGCATTAGAAGAATCACTGACAAACATAACTGAAATGTTAACTGAAAAAATAGTCAATTTGTTTCTGATAAATGCATGAAAATATCCAACAGCAGGAATAATTTGGTCTACTCATACAAGTTTATGTATTACAAAAATAGCTTAGGGCCACTGAGGCAAAAAAACAACCAACAAACTGATAAGGGAATCATTGCATTCAGTTCAGTAAAAAGCTATCCTTGATGTATGGTAATGATATAAATCAAAATAAATATACAAGAACATCAGAATGCTTTAAAAAATAGTAAAAATAGCATAGAAAATAACAATTAATGTTATAATTCTATCATACACTCATGGCATGTAGACATGATATATTCGTTTTCAGTTTCTCTACATCGGAAATAAACATGGTTTACGGACAGATTTTTAGAAATCTGGTAACACTTTGTCAGCAAAGGGTGAAAAGATTTCTTCAAAGGGATGATTAAGGCAAGAATTGGCATAAAAAATGAGTGACTACAAAAAGATTATTTTTTTGTCCTAGGTTGTGTTATCGTTTCAACATGAAATTAAAAACAAGCAGTTCAACATTTGTTACTTTAAAAGTTTTGCTGATTTTATCCATTATTTACTGTATTTTCTAGTAACTCTTTTGTTCCAAAATGTTTCCTAAGGTGATTTATTTCCCTCTATACCTTTTTCCAACATAAGGTCTTCTATTTGTTGCTGGTTTTATTTTTTAATTTTTACTGTAAAACTAAGCTTCCTTTATGTATTTACCTTAGGCTTTATTTCTTTATTTACCTTAGGTATATTAGCTCTTAGCTATTTTCAGTGCAATTCTGTTTTGCTTTTGAACCTTCAAGTCTTTAAACAGTGCTTTGTGAAAATGTTTTGCCATCTCCTGCTTGCTTGCAATTTTTATTTGTTTGTTTTTAAATAATTTTTGTCAGATGCAGCTTTAAGATGACATAAATACTTCAAGAACTTATGAACTTCATTTTAATGTTAAAAGAATCAAATATGGTTTTGAAACTCATTTTAGTTTTCACACAGTGAATTTCTCATGTTTGTGCTGAGTTAAAATACAGTAGGATCAAATTTTAAGGTATTGATTGTCACCACCAGTTGTCACACGTTTTTAACTTGTCACACTGTAGTTATAATAAATGGCTGTGCTCTGTTCTCTTTTATTTTGTTCATAATTCAGGCAAAATATTTGGGATATGGTGTTTCAAGCATGGCGACAGTTTAAAAAAAAATGTGAAAAACTGATTCTGATACACTTTTTAAGAACTTGCCTACCACATCAGGTACACGTAAGTATTAATGGAACAACCACGAAGAAAATTCTTGATCTGAAAATTGTCTGTATTTTAATTTTTTTCTTGTATTTATCAGTGATCTGTAAGGACTAAAATTATGCACAATTGGTTGCAGTAAACACAAGTGTCAATTAATACCAGGGGATTTGAATTTTGGAGTTCGTTTGTTTTTGCACAGGAGAGATCGCATGTAATAAACACTAAATTTAGTGACCTTTTAAAGACAGGAAATTAAGCTTGTTTCTCAGTAGATTTCTAGTATCAGTATCAATATTTCCTGGTATTTTTCTACAAAGCAGCAAAACAGACACACAGGCATTGGGAACTGGGTTGTATATATCCAAAGACAGAATAGAAATGGAAAGGAGGGAGATCTCCCCCGTTAAGCAGTGAGCATGAGTTCTTGTCTTGGAACACTCACCCCACAAAATATTGAGCGCTTTGGGTAACTGCTCTATGTATTCTAGTTCCTTTGAAGGAAGGGCTGATTATGGTCTTGCATCAACAGTGAAATGCCCACTTCTTGTCTTTCTGAATCCAAAAAGTTAAAGAAAGAAAAATCGAGGTTTGGCAATAATCGGGTTGAGCTGGTATATAGTGCCTTGGAGCAATTCTGATAACAAACTGGTGATACTGCTGTGACAAATAAATATAGGTAGCAGTCGTTAGCAGAGCATCGTGTCTGGGTCAGGTCTTGGCTTGGCTGTTTTGGAACATCACTCCTGCTATTTGGCTCAGACAAGTTTTAATTATTCTTTTTTAAGTTTACGTAAGAGCATCTTTTCTTATTTTCACTTATTTTTTGGCCAGACTGTTTTTGCAGTTTTTTTCTATAGGTAACAGTACAAAGGTCCCATTTGGTTGGTCAGGGTAAATATGTAAGTTCATGACTTTAAGCTATTGTCCTCTCATTTTTGAGGTTAATGTCATGTTTTTTGCTTTTTCTTCTAAGATGAGATGTAGATATAACTTTTGAAGATGGGATTCTCAAGAGGAGAATCTTAATGCAAATTGAACACTAATTTTCTGATATCCCTTATGTATTTTGCAGGGGAGTTCTTTAGATGATTATGTGGCACAAGAAGTATCAGTATATTTTGCTGGTAAAATTCTGATATTTCCTATCAGGGTTTTTTTGGTAATATATACTTTTCAGTACAGCAAGTATAGTCTGACCTCTGCAGAAATTTAGGATGAAGAAAAATTGGAAATTGGAGCCGATAGGAGAAAAAGGTTAACACAAATATTTCAGACAAGAGCCATGTGGTGGTGTGACCCAGACCCAGTGCAATCCACATTTACAAAGTTAATTTTACCATATTTGAATTAGCAAACCTTGCTGGTTTACACTACTGAAGGAGCTGAGGACATCATTCTATTCGTGGGACCAAGTCCTAGACCCTTGTTTAACAATAGTTGTATTGGGACATAATAAAATAAGTAAAAAGAGTATTCCAGCTACGCACTTTACTGAGGTATTGGAAGTAAACTGTACTCAGAAATACTAATTCAATTAACCACTGTGATACACAATTTATTCAGCACGAGACATTTTACGTATCGCCATCAGCAAAAAGTGAACAAAGGCACAGTGATAAGCTTTTATTACAAAAGAT
Source organism: Grus americana (assembly GCF_028858705.1). Taxonomy (NCBI): domain Eukaryota; kingdom Metazoa; phylum Chordata; class Aves; order Gruiformes; family Gruidae; genus Grus; species Grus americana. The sequence goes on from NC_072852.1 coordinate 104,851,549, forward strand.
CAGCATCCCTGTGAAAAACTGCCTCCTATAGGATCCTCCTGTGTGAGCTGTGGCAATGGAGCACAATGTAATCCACTTTCTCAGGATATGTATTTGACTTCCGTTATCTAGAAAGAGCTCATAAAACTCTTCCTTACGTGCTGTCTGCAGCAGCTGCTAGCACATTGGTCTTTTCCAATAGCAATAACTACTTCCTGCAAGTTATCTAAAATTCACTGAATCTGTTTGAAGGATTCCTCTCTGAAATTGGAACAAAATATTGGAGTATTCATGTCTTGTGCTGCTGCAGAAAAAATATAAGTGCACTGAACAGTAAGTTGCAAAGAGGTAATGGATATATTGTCAAATCCATTACGGGCAGGGTTCTTTTTTCTGAAGGATTTGCTCTGACATTACTAACATGCACGGTCTTGAAGAATCAGGGAATAGGCAGGGCAAACCTTAACAATAGTGTCCTTTAGTCACACAAAGGATGACTCTTAGTATTTTATTCCCATTAGATTAATGTTCCCTGTCTTAGGGAACAATCTAATTGAAGACAAGCAAAATAGCTGTAATGACTTCCAATAAAAGAAGAAAAAATGAGAGCAATAGGGAGCACAAGGAATAAATGCTGGTTTCTTCACCTAACTGCATGTTTCTTTATCAACATGGATATATCATCTCTAAAGGCAATAATACATTGAGTCAAGTATCTCCTTTGTAAGTAAATTAAATTTAAAGAATATTATTCTCTGAAATCGATGATCTTGTCTTCTTATGCCTCAGACAATTTAGTGCAAATTATTCATGGGCAAAAGGGCTTTGTTTAATGGTTGGAGAATTCTCTTCAGTTTATAATGAATAACCTAGAAAATGTATAGGTGTGGGCTAGTGAGCAATCTTATCAAGTCCGCTGTAACCAAATAAAGTATTTAGACTAGTTAATTAAAAGAAGTCATTAAAGGTGTATACTTGCAACAAGCAATTATTGAATAGAAAATAGCCTTAAAATGTAATTAAGTTCAACTATTTCTCTCTGTTTACCAAGATTAATTTATGTCTCCTTGCTAGCATAACATAACTTAAAGATTTGAAATTTGACACTGTATTTTAAGACACAATTATCATCTTAAATTTCTAATCATAAGAGAATTTTCCATTAAATTTATCATAAGAATAAATGAAATCCCATTTCTTTAGCTATGCTTTAATCATTTTTGTTTCACCAGTGGATGTTGTAGACCAAGTGATTTTGTTACTGTTGGAAAGTGAAATCTGAAACTTAATTTTTCAGTATGAACAAAACTAATGCTGAATCTATAAGATACTAATGCTGAACATCAGCGGCATTTTAATTTTGAAAATATTGGCCTCATGTAATTTATACATGGAAATGTAATTTATAATGCAAATGTAATTTATACATGCAAATTATATGCTTTTCTGCAGGATTTGTAATTTGCTGTTGTATAACTTTTGTATGATTCTTAACAAAATTCTTAAAAATGTTTGGAACAGATTTGGAGGTTACTGCCATTGAGCCCTTGAGATAGTTATTGTGTATGGTGTTAGGATTGTTACCTGGAAAGGATATTGGTTTTGCACAAAATGGCACTGGTTTAGTCCAGAAAACTACCAATGCTCTTCTCTCCTCACCAAACTCAACAAAGCGGACCAATAAAACCCAAATAAATGAAAACATAAACACCTGTTTAATACATACTTCCTGAGGACCTCTAAGAAATTGCCTCAGATTAGTTTTGAAAGGAGCGAACCATAAAAAAATATAAGAAATGGAAAATGCAATAAAGACAGTGTGGGGTATGATCTAGAGAATTTGTTGTCTGGGATGAAAGTACCCAAACCACCCTTTCTGCACCTCCTCAGCAGCACTGATAATGTTGTAAGCTGTTCTAATATCCGAAACAGCTTCGCTTGTTTCTAACACATTGCAAACAATCAGTGCTCCTGAGTAATAAACACCTGCAAGTACCCCAGCCCTTTTGCTTATTCACGCCTTTGAAGAGAAGGCTACCGCAGAGCAACGCTGAGCGAAACCGCTGCGGTAGCTGAGCTGAAAGGAAGGGTGAGCTGGTACTATAGAGTCTTCTCCTGATTTGTCAGCTTTGCAGAGGATTTTTTTTTTTTTTTTTCATTGTGTAATCTTAGGCTCAAGTATGAGCAGCTGTAATGCTTTCATTGGCTCAAGTACTTCTGTGATGTGGTATTACAAGCGTACTTAGCTCGTGAATAGGAAACCATTAGTATTCCTTTTCCTTTGGGGGCTGGAACTGTAGAAGCATCTTTAATATTTACAGTTTGATTTATTACCTTGTTAAGCACATTCACTTAGGCAACTCTTTAATTTTTGTCAGAATTCAATAAAAGTTTTATAAATTTAAAAAGTTTATCTGGTCTGAAAATAGTCTTTTTTGAACTTAATTTATAAAACAAGTTATAAACGGTACATATTCAGAAAGCCCCCCCCCTTTTTTTTTTTACAATTTTTAGATGGTTGTGTTCTGCTCTTTTAGCTTTGGCACTGAACCACTTACACATTTCTGAATACCTAATTAACTCCATAATTAAGATAAATACTTTATACTCAAATGGCTTCTTTAAACCCATAACCAGTTGTAATGTGGCCACTGTCCTACATATCAGTATATAAAATATTTTATTGTTTGCATAGGACTGATATTAAGATGTTATTACTAGTTATCTAAATTTACATACAAAATGTTTCTAAATGTACCACTTGAGAGGTTTATGCTATCTTTGAATATTTAAGTATTTGTAATTCTTTTGCCATTAAGAGAAAACATGAATTTGCAATAAACAAAATATCTTCTAAAGATAAAAGAATCCCTTAATGTTAAATAAATGGATGCTCTACAGTGCCTTTAAAATAAGATATTCTCTGTAATATAATGATTCATATGATTGTTTTAAAATAAAATCTTTTTTGCTTGAAATATAGGGCAAACCCCCTGCTTTTACAATAGTCTTCATGGTTTTTGGTAACATATTCCCAAATATTATTTTTCTCTGAATTATCCATAGTAAAACCTGCTTGCATTTTCACAACTACTCTTACTTGAAATAGAACTACTGAATAAATATAATAGAAAAAATTCAGGCTTTTTTATAGTTTGGCAAAAGATAATCTCAGTGGTCTCCCTCCCTTTTGATAAAAGCTTTTAGGATTACATGCTATTATTTATATTATATGCTATTGTTAACCGCTATATTACATGCTAGTATTTATACCATTTACCATTTTCATTTAAAGATTGCTTGTCAAATATTCATAAAAAGTAACGTGATCGGTACTTCTATGTGTATTTCATAAAAAAAGCATGCAAAATGTTATTAGATGTGTGTTGGGTTTGTGTGGCAAGGCTTTGGTAGCGGGAGGGGCTACAGGGGTGGCTTCTGTGAGAAGCTGCTAGAAGCTCCCCCTGTGTCTGATAGAGCCAATGCCAGCCGGCTCTAAGACGGGCCCGCCGCTGGCCTAGGCCAAGCCAATCAGCGCCTCTGTGATAACATATTTAAGAAGGGAAAAAAAAACCAAGTTAGAGGGAGCTTTTGCAGCCAGAGAGAGGAGTGGGAAGATGTAAGAAACTCTGCAGACACCAAGGTCAGTGCAGAAGGAGGGGGAGGAGGTGCTCCAGACACCAGAACAGAGATCCCCCTGCAGCCTGTGGTGAAGGCCATGGTGAGGCAGGCTGTCCCCCTGCAGCCCATGGAGGAAGGATGAGGGGGAGCAGAGATTCCACCTGCAGCCCATGGAGGACCCCACGCCGGAGCAGGTGGAGGCACCCGAAGGAGGCTGTGGCCCGTGGGAAGCCCACGCTGGAGCAAGTTCCTGGCAGGACCTGTGGACCCGTGAAGAGAGGAGCCCACGCCAGAGCAGGTTTGCTGGCAGGACTTGTGACCCCGTGGGGGACCCCACGCTGGAGCAGTCTGTTCCTGAAGGTCTGCACCCCATGGGAGAGACCACGCTGGAGCAGTTTGTGAAGGTCTGCACCCCGTGAGAGGGACTCCATGCTGGAGCAGGGGAACGATGAGAGGAGTCCTCCCCCTGAGGATGAAGAAGCGGCAGAAACACCGTGAGATGAACTGACCGTAACCCCCATTCCCCGTCCCCCTGTGCCGCTGAGGGGGGAGGAGGTTGAAGCCAGGAGTGAAGTTGAGCCCAGGAAGATGGGAGGGGTGGGGGGAGGTGTTTTAAGATTTGATTTTATTTCTCATTCCTCTACTCTGTTTTGCTTAGTAATAAATTAGATGAATTCCCTCTCCAAGTTCAGTCTGTTTTGCCCGTGACGATAATTAGTGAGTGATCTCTCCCTGTCCTTATCTCGACCCACAAGCGTTTCGTTATACCTTTTCTCCCCTGTCTAGTGAAGGAGGGGAGTGATAGAGCGGCTCTGGTGGGCACCTGGCCCCCAGCCAGGGTCAACCCACCACAAGATGTTATAGCGCAATAGAGGCTAGAAAGTGTCTTTTATTTCCTTTGTAAACACATTTACATGGAAGCAAATACAGTATAATGTCCAAAGGGAGTTTATTTGCCTTTAAAATAATGGAAACCTCCCAGGTTGCAAGAAGGTATATCTCAAAAGTTACTGTAATTAGCTCGATGATTACAGTTAATGAAATAACCCCCCCAGAAGATAAGATTGTATTTTTTTCCTCAGTGGCCATCTTAGATGCAAAATTAATTGCAATTACTTCTTACCACTTTGTAAAAATACCAACAAATTTGTAGTAATTTGATGTTAAAATGCTGAATAAGCTTATTCGTGATAGTTATTAAAATAACATCTGGATAAACTTTGGAGTGTATAGTAAGAGAAAATAATATTTTAGATAATGATAATTGATATGTTGATCATAAATCTAAGGATATTCAGATTACATTTCAGTTTAAATGTTTTACCTGCTCAGTCATCTATGTAATGTGAATTGGTAATGTACCTGCCATACTAGATTGTGATACTGAAGATGTTATAATCCTTATATTATTTGCCCTATCTGGTAAATTTGCATAATTTTCTCACCCTAGGAATTGAGTTTCTGTTTAATTGGGTATAAGTTAAACATGTGCTATGCAGTTTCTCCAATTAAGACTGAAATGTACCATTCTAGTTGTTGTATCACTGCTGCTTACGTTCAAATGGTGGCTGCTGCTTATGCAGCATACCAGGCATAAAATCTTTGAAGCCAAGCTAAAAGGGGATATGACAGTACGTGACTCCTCTTCCTCCGTCTGGAGACATACCAATTCACTGGACGCCTGAGCAAATGCCGTGTAAGGGAGAGCGCCGTACAGCACGAGCTCTGCCTCAGCTGAGGTGCGCATTTCCATTTTATCCAAACCCAACATATGGCTGGTTTTTTTACTAAAAATCAACTACTACTGTCCCAGGACACTTAAAAATACAGTAAGCATTTAACAAAGCAATTTTGAAAGTAATGCACAAAAATTCCATTTTGGATCATAGAACGAGTGTAAATGCTAATGCCTCTGAGTTGAAGCTGCGTATGAATGGCAAAGTCATTTCCAGGATCTGGAAAGGAAAAGTGACTGAGTTCACAACGTCTCAACTTAGAGCCAATTCTGTTTCCTGAATTTGTTAGTCTACACAGATCTATTTTTTATTAGATCTGACACTGGCAGGAAATTTTGTTCCAATGAAAATGCTTTTCAGTTAAAATTTTTCTAAGAGGTATGCTAAGCTGAAGCTGCTAAGCTATTTTCTTTTAGCATTGCAAGACAAAATCTAATGCACAAAATTGTGGAAAATAAGTACTTTTCCCTGCTAATGTATGTATTTTGTACCATCTCTTCCTACAGTCATTAAAGCAGTTTCAATTACCACATTAAAATACCTTGTTAACTGGGATTTTTATAATGGTTCATTTAAGTGGTATACATTTTTAAATGGATAAGGCCTATCTGCTGAGTAGACAGACAAAACTTAGATCATCAATAGAGGAATTTCTTGAATCTTGAAAATGTGTTGAGAAGACAAAAAGAAAAAATGCTAGTCTTTATATATATAAAAAACCCCAGAAGCATATATCTATTATGTATAATGTACAGTTATTTTGCAATATAGTATATAGTATATAATATATAGTGTGTAATTAATGTATAATATATTTGCTTACAATAATAACGTATAATAATACACCTTTATAATGGTTGGATATTTCAGAGAAATTCCTCAAAGTGGGATCTAGGCAGTATATCTAGTATAAAATTGTTTTGAACACACAGATGGTGATGCATGATTTTATCGTTGCATTTATTGATTTTATTGTGGTACAGTACAAATCTGCCAGCAATAAAATAGAATATGATGATACCAAAATGTATGAAGAGATATTTCACTTCATGCACAATGAAGAAAGTTGTTGAACTGTTCTGTTAGAAATGCACGATTTACAGAAAACTAATGGCTTGTTATTTCTTACTCATTTGGCCTGTGGGGCTTAAGTTTAAGAAAAAACCCCAAGCATTTCAAGTATCATCATTCAGGTCAGCTTTAGTAGTAGGCTTTCCTAATCTTGTGTGAAATATTGTTTGTGGGTAGTGAATAGAGAAACTTAGGATTTTATTTCTTACATTTCAAATGTGCCAACTCAAATGATAAACCAGAAATGTACAGTCACTGAAACACTTAAAACTGTGATTACATTGCACGTTTGTAATATCTGTTCCTCAAAGAACTCATCTAGCCAGTACAGAATGGCTCCCCCCAACAATTTCCCCTTTTCTCTTGCATCACAGCTTTTACATTAGCTTATGTGTAACGTCTCATACAAATGCTTCTGACATTCAGATGTCTTGATTTTCCTGTTTAGAAAGGTCTGTGATGAATTGGTATTGTCAAGGGGATAGTTTTTTACTTTTTGAGTTTAATGCTTGAATCTAGAATGAGATTTCTAAAGTTTCATAGTGTGTCCTAATGGCGAATTCTTGGTGTATCTAGCCCTCACGATAAAAACAAATTTTTGCCTATGAAATAATCTCTCCTCCGGCATCTGCAGTTTTTTTAGTCTAATAGTCAAACCTCAATTATTACCTTTTTATGTGTATTGTAAAGCCCTGAGAAATAGCTGAGTGTCTGCTACAAAAGTCAATTTTTGCTGGAAGATTTATATTTTTAAAAGAGAAGGTGGAAAAAAAAGGTAATGAGTCCAGAGGAAGAACTTTTTTTTCCAATTTCCCAAAACACACAAGCGGTCTGTGGGTTCTATTTAGAGGGCAGGTATATGTCTGGTGAAGAAGAGACTGCAAATAATTTTCCGTGTGTTGTCTCATTTAAACACAGACTACTGAAATCCCTGGAGTTTCAAAAAGGACCCGGAGATACGTTTCTCCTTCAGGAAACATTATTGCATGATGACAGCCACGATACAAAGGTGGCACCGCACAGCTACGGTACCATGAGACAGGAAGCAAAGGGGAATAAATGGAGACAAGAAAAACGTAAGTGCCCTTTACACCCTTCCCCCTTGCTCCCCCGCCTGCCGGCGGGCGCAGCCATGCCTGCCTGTGCCCTCCCAGAGAAGATGACAGGCCCCCGCCTCGCTTCGGCCATCCTCAGCCTCTTCCGTGCTGCCCTGGAGGAGTCAGTGCCGAGCAGTGCTTTACACAAACATCCCCGCAACGGCTCCACAGTTCTTTTTGTCTCCCAAGCAAGCTGTCATTTACCTTCTGTCACGCAGAAAAGCTGTCATTAGTTGTATTAAAACTGCATTCTTAGTTTCTGCATTTAGCATATCAAGGCACTTTTGTGTCTCTGGATTGATATACTCAGAAGTGGAAGTTAAGCGTTTGGGGCTTTAACCTGTAAGGCGGCACAAGCTCCTACTCTTTTCTTTTTGCACGAGATGTAAAGAGAGTATCTCAGAAATATCTGAGCCTAGGGAATCAAATGCCCAGCTGAGACAGACTGCTGTCTCACACTCGAGCATCACGAGAATCAACAATATTGCATTTCCTGCATGAGATTCCCCCGAGGGATCAAATCTTGTAGGTGTACTCGGAGCATGTAAAACACACCACGACAAGGGCACAGCTCCCACGAAACAGCATGGCAGCTGTCACGTTTGTTGAAAAACACGGCTAGAAGAGTACGTGATACTTGTTTCCGACCCTTTCCCTTCATCCTTAATGCCAGCGGGATGCCTGGATGCTTTTCCATTCTTTTCCTGAACGTTTGCCCACTTACATCTCTTACCATAGACTGTGCTAAGCGCCAGGTTACTGACAAGTCTTGCATGTGGGAATATGCTTTCACAGCCCTTCCGTGAAACTGCTCCAGTTTCCAGAAAATAATTTAAAGATTCAGAGACAAAATGACAGAGAAAAGGAAACAAAGAATGGGTAAGGAGCCCTGGGATAGGGGTGTTCTCAGAGCTGGGACTGATTTTTGGGGCAGGCTCTGAGAAGAACTGCTGGCGTAAGCGTTGCGAGTGAGAGCAGGAGACCACCATCCTGCTGGAGCTCTCCTCTACACTCCAGAGCACTCCAGAGCCACAGTACTTTTTTTTTTTTTTTAGTTCTTGGGCAATTATAAAATTGAAACCATAAGGATCATTGGACATAATGTCCCTTTGGATATAGACAGGAGTTAGTCAGTGATCTTGATAACTGATAGGGAGATAGCAGCTGCAAATTGCAATAATATGCATTAATCCTCCTAAGTTTTGTTACAAAACTAATCCCTAAATCTAAGCGCTAAATGTCTTCTATGTGGATAAACACGCAATTCTTGAATCACTAAAATACTTTTACTAAAGATTTTGGTATAAAGTGGTTTTTTTTAATACAGTATAGAAAGGTGCCAATAAAAGATACTGTGTAGTACGACACAATAGTTGTATCTTGTTTCACAGTACACACATTACCTTACTTTTCTAGTGATTCCCCCAATATACGAAACACGTCATTTGCTGCTATGCATCAAAAGTACTGAAAAATGAGTATTGTGAATTTTATATAAGCAAAAAGCACACAAATAACCATTGTTTCAAAAGTCAGATCTGCCTTACAACCACACTTCCTATTTTCTCAGCCCACTTAGAAGTATTCTACATAGAGACTTGTTGGGGTTTTTTCCACCAATTTTTTTTTTTCTTTTTATGGGAAAATGCCATTTAATGAATGCAAAGCTTCTGTTATGGAAAAACATTGCTACAGATGAAATGGGAGTTGTGAGGGTTTCTCACATTCAAGATGGAATTTCTGCTTAGAATCGGAGAGAAGCAGAGACCGATGTATTGCAGAACTGAGCAAGTGTTTGGGATGGTGACTTAGTCCTTGAAAGCTCAAGTGGGCATTATACTGCCCAGGCTAAGAGCTTTTCTAGAACTACCTGAATTCTTTTTCTATGGCCTGTACAACTTTGCAAGTAAATATTGATTGATCCGGACTAATTCCGAAGCCTACCTAACATACACTGTTACAAGATTTGGCAAAAAAAAAAAAAAAAGAGACAAATTCTTGATTCTGATTCAAAATTGGAACTGAACCTCAATTTCATACATTCCAGTGAATTCCATAGCATGCATAAGGTTTCTGAGAACATTTTTCTCCCCTCTCCTAATCCACCATTTTGGGTTGGAATCTTTAAGCCAAAGATTTTTTTTTTTTTTTTGTAACTTCAATGCTAGTATTTTTATGAAGGTTAAGCATTGGTTTTCCCCCAGTGAGTCAGGAAATGGACTGAAGAAAGGTCTTCCACCTCACTAATAAATATTTTATACTTCTTGGCAGTTGTAGAACGGGCAATAGCCTTCTCTATCCCCTCAAAATTTAAGAAAAAGTGTTAGAAGTTTCAAATATTTGTGTTACAGAAGAAAAAATCAGAAGTCTTGAGTAAGTTAATAGAACGAGAGCTATTGCCCTCCTGCTTCTCTGCCTCTATTTTTTTTCTCTCTTTATATACACATATTTAAGATGTGTTCTGTTTTCTGTGTTACGATTCTAGCAATACTTGCTATACTTCAATTAGGAAATGACAACTAGCAAGTTAACTTTTTTAGCTCAGCATATGTGGGTATGTACAAACTCATGCATAAACATAAACCAAACCACCCTTGTGGAAAAAAGGCTAATACCTTTTTTAGAGCCTAAGTGAAAAATAGCAGCCAATGAAAACTGAAGACTGCATGATCCTAATTGCTGAGAGAACGACTTATTTGTCCATGCCACCCAAGAAGGCAGAAAGCTGAGGAGTGGGCAGATACGTGAGTAACAAAAGATAACTTTACAGTACATCAGCTCTGAGAGTTTAATGCACTTGTATTAAAGCATGAGTGTGTGGAGGCGTATGCAGTGACAGGCAGAGAGCGCTGTGTCTGTTATGCAAGTGGAATGAAGCCAAGCGCAGAAGCTACACATTTTTTATTTTTTTTTCGCCATTGACTTCAAACTCTCAGTTTACACGCACTCTTATAAAAGCGAATTTTCAGTACGGCTAACAGCTACTGCTTACGCAGTAACAAATATACACTAAACCAATGTAGATGATCTTAGTATTTAGTAATCGTATTGGTTTTGACCTTGTGAAGGGCGTTCTTGCCTCGCTCACCTTCACCCTGATCTGTGCAGCAAGGATTGCTTTCCTGCCTTGTCATTTTGATTGGATTAGTTGTAAGAATCTTCACTTCTCTCCACTAGTTCCCCCTTTTTAACATGTCAGATACTGTGTTTTGATTCTACTTCCAAGACTCTTTAAGACTCTTTATTATCTTCCTATAAACTTGTTTTCCAGTTCTGAGAAATCACGTTTGGCTCCCCACTGGTAAACTATGTTAGTTGCCATTGCTTCCCTGCTTCCCTCCAGACAAATACTTTCCTAGCGTTTCTCATGGTGCCCCTCAAGTGCAGCAGACTGTCTTCATAAACATCAGCAAATTCCACAAAAGTCTCCTTTGCCATGCTGTCTACAAAAAGCTCGATATATGGTTTTTAAGACCATTGTGAGTAGCCATCTAAATGTGGGATTCGCTCAACTTCATTTTACTGATGAAAGGATTTCCTGGAGACCTGTGCTGTTGTTGGCTTTGGCTTTGATTAGGCATCACCTGCCTTCCCTGGTCTTTTTCGCTGTAGCTTTGACACGTGGTTGCTTTGCTTTGACTGTTTAGGTTGTGCGAGCAGACCGACCTCCCGTTTTTGTTGCTTATTATGGAAAAGGATTAAACCAAACAATCAAACATCAGCTTGTTATACCTCTCTTTGCAACATGCAAAAGTCTGGCTTTGTCAGTAGAAATGAAAGGTATTCGCTACTTCAAGGTCAAATGTTGTAACAGAAATGTCAAAGACATTTGAAAACATATGAAAGAGCCGCAATTCATTAAGTTTCTCAAAGAAAAGAGTACAAAGGAGAGAATAAGCCTGCCTGACTACTAAATGGAGGGAGAAGTAGGGCAATTGGAATTAGGTGCAATAGGAACAGAGTAAAAATGACAAAAATCTTAGACAATATATTGTTCTTAAATAGATCCAAACCCAGGATAAAAACAGCGGCTGCTCTGAGAATAATGAGCTGGAATATAAACTACAGATGATGTATGGCAGAGAAAGTAGTAGTGCCTACAACCGTAGTGCCTACAACCATAGTGCCTACAGCAGCAGCTCTTTCTCCTTTCCTTTCCTCTGTACCCCAACAGTGTCAGCAGCAGGAGTAACACCTTCCAGGAACTTACCATCATCCAGTCAAGAAATTATTTCACTTATAGTCTTCTGCGTTTGGGATTCCATTGGTAACAGACAAATCACCTCAAAGAGTGAAAAATATCAATAGTTTCTTCCTGCGTGGTTAAAACAGTCATCTTGGGTTATGTGAAAGTCTTTCACTTATGAGACTGGTTGAGGTCATAGCACTAGTTCTACAAGTACAGTACAGACAGAGCAAGAAATCAAAAGTAAAAGGAAAATGAACTCTATAGAGCAGGTGTATTAGGAGCATTACTAAAAGGCAAAAATAGAGGTGGAAGAAAGGAAGTAAGTTTTTACATGAACTTTAGTGTTTTCAAGTTTCTTGTGGTGTGCATAACTAGAGACTCATTTCAGCCCTTGGAAAAACAAACAAACAAACAAACAAAAACTATTTAGGCAATTTTATTTTTTAACCTGGTCCCACAATGAAATACAAAGGGACATTGAGTAGCTTGTCTGCTATGGCGACTGCATGAAGAGTCAGACACCAAAATGTGACTCTCAGATTATGTTTACAGTAGAGAAAGCCGGTCAATGGGCTAGGCAGTGGCAAACACTGGGGGGGGGGGGGAAGTCACTTAAATTTCTCCCTCTTCAAGGCTCCTTCCTTTATAGGCTTATGTCCGAAATCCCCTTCTGAAAGGCAAGACTGAAATCCTTTCACTTACAAATAGAACTGGATTTATTCCTTTAAGAGGAGGAAAAGATGGTTCACTCTCTACTGAAGAGAAAGCACTAGCCAAATGATAAAGTATTTGGGAGCTCAATAGAGGACATAGTTTCCATCCTTCCTACCTTTTAAATCTTCCAGTTAAAAGCAAACACACAGGATTCGATGGGTTGAACAGAGAGCACAAAAGAAGGGTGGCCTTGGTGTTGGTCATAAAGACAGTTGTTTCAGTGGAAAAGATCAGCTCCAGTGGCTTTATCAAGACTTGATTATTCATTTTACCCAGTACCTCTAACATACATCCCAAATAGAAGAAAATCTAAATAAAGATGTATAACAGTCTATGAATTAACCTAATTGTTTAGTCTGGTGGAGACTGTACAAAACTTTAAGTCCCTGAGGAACTAAAAAATCAAGTTGAGGTGCCTAGTTGAATCTGCTTGTCTCAAAGCATGGATAACAACTTTATAGGTATTTTCTTGACTGCAATTTTTAACTGGGATATCTAAATTCTGCCAGAAATTCTTACTTTCCATGTACGGGTAGTGAATTTTGTGTTCTGAGAGATGGAGTTTCATTGTGTTCATAATGTTTAAATCCACCAAAGCAGATCATAAAAACTTCTAATATCTTTTAAAACTACATTTTTTATTATTATCATATGGTTTTGGTTGGTAGTGTTTATTTACTCTTTAAGAATGATGATGAAAAAGTAACTAAAGCCCACTTCATGTGAAACCACTCTATTTTAAGTTCCTCCTTCTTCAACTTGTTTTGGTAAATAACACATTGAAAACCTCTTCTGTGCTAAGACATCTCATTCTATCGAATATTAAAAATTATAATCTCCTTATTAAATTCATGACACATTTTAGCGATCCCAGCTCTGACTAACTGTTTAGGGATCCTAAAGATGACAATTTTCTGTCTGTTTTTTCCTACAGGGGATAAAAATCTCGTTTGAGTAATATAACAAAGATAAATTTAGAGTAACTGCTTCGAATGTGTTCATATGTTTCTTCCTTATATGTTGCACCTGGAAAAAGAGTAAACAACTATTGCTACTATAAACATGCTTATTTTTTTTAATTAAATATATTAATTGGTCTTTTCAGAAAAATCACATGCCCCTATAAACCTTGACTCATGTATAATATTAGACCAAAAGAGCTACAAAAACTCTGCTATGAGAAAACCTCCTGAATGTTCCAAGATAATCAGAAGAGCCTATCCATTTTTTTTCCACAAACCAACTGGTTTTATATTATATACTTGAAATATACATATTTTTGTATATGATATAAATATATAAGTATACATCATATATTATATACTTTATATATAATGCATACAAAATATATACTTGTACAAAAATGTGTATTTTAAATTCATATAAACAACTCAAATCTCAGATGCATAAACTGTAAAAAAATAGTTCATGGTAGTCTTTGGTTAAAATAAGAAAAGAGGGAAAAAAGGCAGTGGGATAGGGAGGAAGCTCTTTATCTTACGAGTATGAGGTTCCCTTTGTCCTGAGGTTAATTTTTCACACCTGTGTGCAGTTTATCCAGGTTAATCCAGAGCATGTGCTGCTTCCATTTGTAACAAACTCAGAGAGGATAACTTGCAGCTGTTCATTTAGATATGCAGGAACATAAAAAGTAGAGGCCTTGGAGATGTGAAGAACTTGAATGTGTCTTGATTTACAACTGGTAGGTGTTCAGAACTCTTATTTAATCATTAATTTGGGTGATTATGCCTTCCTAGGACATGAACGTGATGAAAAAGATGATCTTTGAGTTGGAGGTAGAGCTGTTTTATCTGTTGTGCTTAAACAGATTTCTTTCAGGGACTGTTTTTGTGATTGTTTCAAAGTTTATGGAGAGAATTAGAAATTAGGTTCTGGGGTTTTTCCCTTTTTCCATTTTAGGTAATAAATAACTTTCTCATTTTTTCTCAATTTCATATTTTAAGTAAAGCTTCCTCAAACTAATCTGTTTATTTTTGTTGCTAAATTATCTTCTCACTTCTTGAAATTTTTATCACTTCATAGCTTTTAAAATCTGACTGTCAGAAAACAGCTTATGGGGTTTTTCTTCCCCTCCTTTTCTTATTTTTTGGGTGGTAAAAGTGGTTTCCTATTCATAATGAACAAATGTGTTAAAAGTCTTGTCAACTTTTCTAACATGTGAAAATCTCACTGATTCCTGGCATGGGTGTATTTTCCCTACTGAGGGGTTTTAATTTACTCGCTTATTCTCCCTTTTTTAGAGAGCAAGCTGATATGAGAGAAAGGAGGAGAAGAAAATCTACTATAGATTAACAAAATATGTAAATATATACTATCATTCCCTTGAGTGTTAAAAGAAAAAAATGTGAATAGATTAATTGCTGATATTGGCAATGTGAGCTAAGCATTTATAAAATAGCTTTTTTTGTTGTTTTTTGGCATGGTGCAAAAGTACAAAAAGACTTCTTAGTAAGGTTAATTGTTGGGGTAACAGGTTCAGCTTGTCTCAGTACAGGCTCTGTACTGAGAAATGATGAATATTGTAAAGATCTTTACCACTGTGCAAATTAAAAAGCAGTACTATGAAATATCTGGCAATACTTTAAACCCACTTTAAAACAAGGGCTTTTAAAACAGAGGGTCTAAAATGTCTAAGTATCTGAGAAAGGGATTGTTTTATAGTTTTTCAAGCTGAGGCAAAAAACAATTGTCTGGAAAGCCTTTTGAGAAGCCAGTAAGGGGTTTTCCGTAGGCAGGCCAGACATATTTAAAGAGGTGTCTACTTGAAATTCTTATGAAACATTACAAGCCAGAATTAAGCTTCCCTACACAGTAAAAATCTGCTTTTTTAAATCTTTAAAGTCCTTTCCAACCCCTTATATAATTCTATATTAACTTTTGATACAGTTTTTCAGTGGTAACCTCCTCCTACTGGGATCCCCTTTACCCTGCAAAATGCTGAGCTCAGCTCAGTGAGCTGGCTGGGCAGCCTTGACTAAACTCTACCTTACGCTTGTTCTCACAGTTTAGCCTGCGGTGCTTATGCAGCAATTATGCAAATACCATTTTGGTTAAAATTGTCTGTGTTTTAATTAATTATTTACAATTTGGGCAATAATAGCTGTTTTGTTACTTTGTGTTTGGTTGCATTTTGCCATATTCCGAAAGGAGCAGCTTCTCTGGAGAGACATCAAACTTCCCGTAGGATGTCAAAGCAAAGGATGGTGTCTCCTTTGTTGCAGTGGTGGGTCTGACTGAAGTTAGGATGTTTCTTTCCTACCTTCTGAGCATTATTGGCACATCATGGAGAACAGGAAAGAGGGTACCTACCTCCTCTCATGGTGAAGTTACGTATTTTGGCTCACCAGAGCTGCGAGGGGAGGGGACGGGACGGGACCAACCTTGATGCTATTTGTTGCTACTTGTCCCTTTTCTTCTCTACAGTCCTTTACTTGCTCCAGCTGTCTTCAGACTCTGGTCTCAGCCAGTTTATACTGATAACCTAGTGGAAAAAAAGTCTGTGAATACTGAAAGCAAACACTTGATTGCAAATAGCACAGAGCAATGACGGCAGATCTGTTGGGTAGTTGCACCTAATGACTACTATTTGCATTTCAGGAGTTCTACTTCAAACCAGCTCTAGTCAGGATTGTGGACGGAGCATCCATTAGCATTTGGAGTGTATTTGATGTATTCCTGGAGCACATCTTCAGATCTATTTTTATCTGAAAGGAATTCAGTTTGTTCATTCCTAGACCTCTCCATGGAGTGACACAAGACACAGTATGTGGCTGACTGGGAGATTTGCTTCAGAAATACTCTCTTGTTTTGGTAAAATGTTTAAGTGGATGGACTCTAAGCTGAAGGAGGGTTGATTTAGATTAGATGTTAGAAAGAAATTCTTTACTGTGAGGGAGGTGAGGAACTGGAACAGGTTGCCCAGAGAGGTTGTGGAGGCCCCATCCCTGGAAGTGTTCAAGGCCAGGCTGGATGGGGCTTTGGGCAACCTGGTCTAGTGGAGGGTGTCCCTGCCCATGGCAGGGGGGGTTGGAACCAGATGATCTTTGAGGTCCCTTCCAACCCAAACCATTCTACGATTCTATGACTCAGTGCAAACCGTAGTCTTTCTTTTGGTTGTTCCAAACGATAGGATCTCTCTCTCCAGTGTGGAAATGCTTTGACTTCCCAATGAATTTATGGGGAAAATGAGCAGACAGTGATTAATTTAACACAAGCAAAAGGACTTGGTTTCTTTTCTGAGAAACTGCCAAACCGTGTTTTTAATTAGATTTTTCTAAAAATCCGTAGTCTGAAGCTGACACTAGCATGAGAAATTTCAGTCCATATGGTTGAGTTTGAAATTAATGACAGATGAACTGGTGTAATACTGGAATGCTGAGCTGTCTTACAGACACTTGTCAGTATCTCTGCTGGGTAAAATACCAAGGGAAGGTGATATTAAAACTGCTATTCCTAAAGAGAAGTCTGGAAAAATATTGTCTTACTTAAACTAAAGACTCCAAGTTTAGTTCATTATCAGGTCTCCTAGCACTTGCTGTATAACTTCATTTTGTGACTTTTTGACATATTTACCCAGAGTACCTAGACAGACCTCGGGTGGTTCTTCTGTAGTCACAGCTAGAAATGCCGATGTGCATAAGAAGTTAAATGCCATGGCATGAATGTACTGGTGTGGGTTTTGGCCTGTGCTAGCTCAGTGATATCTTCAGTTCATACTCATGGCATATATGTCTACTTGTCTAATTTGTGGAAAATATCCATTTTCAGGGATGGGTGGTATTTCAGTGGTGTGCATATGCAGAGTCTGTACAGCATGGTCCATGCTAAGGTTGCTTCAGGCATGATTAAGCACAAAATAATAAGTAATAAGACCTAGTAGAAATCATGAGCTTTATTGTTCGTGCTTCAAACTAAAGTAGGCTTAGTTCTAGGCAATGTCAGTGTACAACTCTTACAATAGCATAAAGGATATTGTACAGGACCAGAGATGGCAATATTGGGAAAAACAACTGAACAGATTTTGGAGGTAAAACTAGTTCCTCAGGCCACTTGGACTGAGGTACAGTAATGTGTTAAGGGGGACAGTAGTGCCACAACTGAGCCTTCACAGTTCTGTAAATAAAATGAATCTCATCCAGCAGACCAACACCCTTCACAAAAAATACATGCATAAATCATTTAGAAAAAAGGTTTAAAAAAAAAAATGTAGTGACTTACAATGATGTGCCTCCTGGCAGTGTGAATTCTTTATATTGCAGTACAATAGAAAATGGTCTGGCTATCAAGAATGTAAGGCATTTAACACTTCCACTGAAATACCCAGAGGTTGTATGTGTATGGAAACAGGAGCTTAAAAGTCAAGGTATTTGCTAATTAAGCCTGCGTCCATTCTGAAATGCTGATTAGTACAATTAATCTGCCTCTGTGCTCGCTGGCTATGGGGAATTGTTGTTTTGATGGCAAAAGGGCTAACAATAGACAAATAAAAGTACCAAAGGCCTTGCAGAATACATACTGGTGGGAAGTGAAAATGTTTTAATAAACAGTGAAGTGTGTTGTCTCTGAAATATATACATCTATTCATTATTTATATGAACATATAAATGGAGATAGATTACTCATTTGCATTTGTGGGATATCTTCCATGTGGGGATTTCAGTGCTTCACCATAGTTTAACAAGAAACTATGAATGTGAGCGGCACATATTATTTTCGTGTATATTTAGGCAATGCCTAGAGATGCCTTCTCATAAACCAAGGCATGCCCCCACTCCTTCAAAGGAGGCAAACCAGTTCGGCTCTACGTCAGCCGTGACACTGTTTGCCAAAGTTCTGTCAAACGCTTCATCCAGCTCAGCGGACGTGTGGCAGCAGTTGAGGTACTTCACGTGTGAACTGTCAGGGAGGAAAGCAGGAGAACTCCCGTGTTAGAAAAAGAAAGCATTCTTTTTCTCCTAGAACATGACTGACGGTAAACAATTTCTTCTAATCAACAAAATGGACCTTGATGTAAGAAACCTAAACCAAAGATTGCTCATGTCTATGGTATTAATGTTATTCAAAATAGTGTAAGGAAATCTTAATCATCGATATAGGGCAGATACTTTGGAAAAAAGGTATCATTGTCAGTAAGCCCTGTCAATATCATTCTAGAAAGACTAAAGTTAGGCTGTTCTGAATCCAGCTTTAAAATGCAAAAGCAGAACCTTCTTTAAGCAAAGTGTTGTAATCTCTTCAGCTTGATTTCTTTCAGCAGTGTTTCCAATGGATTTTTTTTTCTGCATTTAATTTTTGCCTAAATGTTTGTTTACTCTTCAGAAGCATGGAAAGACAGAAATGGAAATGTATTATGTTTTTATTTGTATTGTCAGGAAAGGATAACAGGCCTATGAAGGCCATTTATGACACTCAAGTTTTGCGTTCAAGGTTACGGTTTCTTTAGCATAACTCTCAAACTAAACAAGGGAACAGACTGTGCATCCTGAACACAATTAATTTACATTTTACTCTCCATTTAACAAATCTTTTTGCTTGTACAACATTCACCTTTTGTACCAAGTACTTAGTAAATCTAGTTTACTGTATCTCTAAGACAATATATCATTATTTATTATAGAAGATATTTGTCTTACAATTATAGTTTTTAGAAGCTATTGCCATTGATCTCTTTTGCAAGAAGAAAAACATGAATCGGTTTTAATGTTAATGGGTGTCCTGGCTGTTTCCACAGTGTTACAGAACAGTGAGGACAATTTGCTACGTGTACGCAGTTTCCAATTTCAAACATTTGTATATGTTAGTCAAGTAAAATGTTTAATTCCTTTAATCTAATCAGAGATTCAACACCATGACACTCATGACTTAGTAGCTTCCTTGGTAGTCTGACTGTCCTGCTTAATGTACCGGAGCAAAACTTTGACTTGTAATTGTTAGTCTCTATTTTACACACATGACTGTAAAGAACTTGGAAAATGTCAGTTTTGAAAAGCTAAGAATTGGCACAGACACCTCATAATTTCATGTTTGACTTTTAATGAAACTGGAACTGAGAGGGTGGAAGTCTTCCCTGAGGTCCACTAGTGCCAGTCTCTTAATCACTTGCGTGTACCTAGAACCAGTGGTAAGCTTGTGCAATGGAAGAGGTGAGACTTTTTGAGTAAAAAGTGAATTCTGGAAGCAATTAGATCTTTTTCAAAAAAAAAAAAAAAAAGGTTTAAAACTAAAACCCACATATTGAAAGACTTGCAACTTTACAAGTCTTTGCAAGACTCTGCTGCTTTGCTCTTGTCTTCATTGGCTTAAGACTCAAACTGGGGAAGTGCTAGTGCTCAAAATAGATGATGTGACCTACGCTCATATAATTTAAACGTTTTGTTTGATTAGTTAGTACGAGTTTGCTCAATGTGTTAATGCTGTGGACAAACTTAAAGGAATTAGTGACCTATGGCCCACTTTCCCTTACAATTGGAGTGATGTGACTTCTCTGTGTCACCTATTGCAACTGTTATATGGAAGACTAATAGATGGGTTTACAGTGGGTTTTAAACATGACAAATCTAATGACTTCAAAGAAGCCGAGAATTTTTACAACCTAAGAATCTGCACTGATAGGAGGAAATATTGAGCTGTTAGCCAGCTCCTAAATCAGTCCAGCATATGTGGAGAGGCATGTGATGGGTTCTGTATAGAATCAATGGATTTCTGGAGCTGATTTATGGCCTTTAAACACTAAGGCTTCATTGGATTTTACTTTCCTTCTTTCCCTCTCTCTTTTCTTCCCCCTTCCTTTTATTTTGTCAGGTATTTAATGTATCAGCATCTTTCACAAATACAGTGTTAAGAATGAATCTTTTTTCATGTAAAAGTTAGGCTTTTGACTTTCTATTTTTTTCTTCTAAGTTTATCTACCAAAGTGTTTGGAAAATGGGTGAACTTCTGTAAAAGTCTGAAATAACTTCACTTTAGAGAAGAACATTCATTCAAAAGAGGAAAGGCTATATTGGTTAAAACTGGCTAATGCCCTTTATCCTTAGCTGTGATATTTCATTTTTAAACACGTCTGCAGATTCGGTCTGAAATAATTGATGTTTCAAGAGTGAAATAATGTGAAGGCTTAAGTTTCCATTAATTTTCCTTAAAAAAAAAAAAAAGGGGGGGGGGATATTTGGTTTATTTTATCCCCCCCAAACCATGTTTTGTTGACTTATAGGGACAAAATGTTCAGAAATCAGATTTAAAAAAAAAAAATCAGTTTGTTTTTCTGGTAGTAATATCAAATGAATTTAAATGTGGTGATTTCAGTTTCGCAGTTCCTATATTTATTGAAATCCTGGGACATATATCACAGATTAAATGTTAAAAGCAGTTTTTGAAATGTTATATACCCTAGGAAGTCTTAATAAATCTAACATAATATTTTCATTAACCCTTTCATTTTCTATATTACATTGAATTCAACTTTTAAGAACTAGTTTGAGAGGATACTAGTCAAATGCATAGCAAAACTCGCATGGAATGTGTGAGGAGTAATAGATTGGGAGATAGAACAACATTTTATTTGCTTAAAAATGCAAGGCACTACACCAGACATGGCTGTGTGGTACAGTAACAAAGAAGATGAAATAAAGATACTTATAGGAATAACTTATAGCCTAGTGGTTACTAAGATCACTTTGGTTGCTTTGTTTAAGTGCTTGTGAATCAAGACAAACAGACTTTAATTTGGGTTCATACTGACTGCACTATCAAGCTGTGAAGTCTCTTGGATGAGAAGTTTTCCCACTGGTATTGAACAGTTGAAAAACTAATTTTTTGGTTTTGCTGTCTATGAGCAGATTACATGTTGAATTTGTTAAACTTGGAAGTTTAAAATGGTTTGTTTATCCTTTTTGCCATAATTTGTAGAAATTAAATATGAACTTTGGGTAAGGAAATCTCTGGTTTGGAGTTAGAATGCTTGCTATTATCTAACACCATTAAGCACGAAGAACAGTTATAATTGGCAATGAAAACATCAGGTATATGACACAAATCATTATACGTTGATTTCACAAAATCAAGTTACAATTATTTTTAAGAGGAAGATTTAGACTACTCTGCCTTAAAAACCTGTTTAATAGATATTACTACTTTTTTTTCCCTCTCTTCAATAAAGAATAGGGTCTGAAATGTGTGGAAAAGTTAAGACGAATGAACAAATGCTTGCATCATGAACTAAATTATTTTCTAGTTAAAGCTTCCACCCAGGGGTTTAGCATGCTGAAGTTATGTATTTTAGCTAATGCATTTACTGGGTTTATCCCAACTTTTGTGAAAATAGAGAAAGTCCCTGATTACAGATGTGCCAGTATAGCAAATTAATACTCATTAGAATGTCATAGGAGTCAAGCTTTGGGGTTGCCAGATGTAGATATGGTCCTAAAATAGTTATGAAGACTTTTTCCAAGTCTGTGTCAAACTCATTCAAGGGTGTCTTGGACAGACAACTTGTCAAATAATATTGAGCTTGCATTTGTTTCTGAGATTATAATTTATCTGCATGTTTTAGACTTTATGTATACTACAGATGTCTTTAAATTTTTTTTCTATTCTGTTAGTCTACCTAATTCTTCTTATTCAGTTTCTTTTGAGGTAGGAGTATTTACATATTTATAAGTTGGAGGGGGGGAAAAAATCACCACTATTTATGCATGATACTTATTCCCCCAGTTTCTAGATTTGGAGATGATATGCATTGGTAAGAATATGACACGTGTTCTGTACATGAAATTCAATCTGTCTACCATGTCCCAATCCTAATTTTCATAAACCTTCATATGTTACTGAGGTCTGTAAGTCCTTTACTTATTGAAAACTAAGTTAATAGTGAATGCCCTTTTATCTGATTAGTACTCTTTTACCAGGTCTAAACTCTGACCTGGCATGTTTAATAGAGACTGGTTGAGGATTGGTGGTTTCCTGACAGTAGCTGATGCTTGTTCTCCTGATCACTACTTTTGACATGCATTTGAGTAGCCAGTCCCCCGGCAGATGGGCTATATCAGTTTATAGGCTGTCCCTGTTCTACCTGGCTATTTAAAAGAGCATTGTCATCAGCTCAGCCTCTATGAGAAATATATTATTGCAGATAAGACTAATTCAAAGTGAAATGAAAAGGTAAGAATCAATACTGGCACTGTTAAAAAGTAATCAAGTTACCATTCCTTAACAATTATCAGACAGCTTGTGCAAGACAGCATATTCTATGCATTATTCAGAATAGAGAAAGTTGCCATCAGTTGTCTGTGGCATTTGTTGGATAGTGTTGTCACTTCTAAGAGCGCTTGCTATATAATACTCTAGACCTTGTTACAAATTCAGACTTTAGAATCCACTGCGTAGGTGTGGATTTTCTTCTAAATTGATTTATTCAAAGTACTTAATATGGTCACTTCTGTCAAATGACTGAGCTCACAGTATGCTTATTGTACCTTTTTGTTTTCCTTCCCTTTTTCTGTTATCCTGCACATACATTTTCTTTTCAGATAGCTGATAAAGGTCAAATTGTGTAGCATTGCTCCAGCAGATGTTTGAGGTTCCAATGGCTCAAGTGCAATCATGGATTTGGAACGTGATATTATGCCATTATTTAAATATTGGTTAGTTTTACATTCTAAACAGAGGCAAAGCTGGCACTTCTGTTCATGTTGTACAGTCCAAATGAAACTCCCTTCACTTTCTCATAGCTGTGCTTCTAAGACTTCTCTCGTGTCTCTAATTTTTGTAGACATCATTATAAACCTAGAAATGTCAAACACATTAGAGGTTTTTTAAGTGTCTACATCATTTAAGAACTGAAACTCCATTCTGAACTTCCTGGAGCATGTGCTAGCATACACAAATTATACCGCAATTATAAATAAATATGGAAGAGCTTTCTTTGATTCAGAAGTAATTTAATAAATTCCTTCCTACCAGCTTTGTTGCATCAAGGCTGTTTTGTTTTAGGTTCTCTTCATTATCTCCCATCCAAAATATAGCCCAAGCCTATGGTACTTACCCTCTTTTCACCTCAATTATGAATAATTTTAGTATTGAAATACTATTCTTTAATTCAAGGCTTTGTATTTGAGGGAAAAAAATATGCAACAGAAGATGTAAACTGATAGTATAAAAATGTTCTCAAGAAATGAGAAAAGACCACACTGTTTCTGTCTTTTCACAACTCTTGTTTTTCTTCCTTATCCAGGACTTCCATAGTCTCTTTATCCCCTTTTCCTGCATCTTGTTTACTCATTGTGGATGAAAGTCTTTAGCTTCTTTTCAACAAAATATGTATGTTCTATTCGCCTCTGTCTTTTCTATAGTCCAGTTCTGTATTATTCCACTTTGTTCTTACCTTTGTCCTTTTCTTTTTCTCCTCTCAGTGTTGCCCATCAAACCCTATAATCCAAAGCTCACCCTGGATTTTCCCTGTGTAAGTTTAGATTCTGTTCTGTTATCATTTTTTCTTATTGACTGGTGGGATACCTCACTTTCTCAAGAGGGCTCAGCCACCTCAAAATTGCAGTCAGAGTTTTCTGAAAATATTGAAAGAAATTATCTAGACAGCAGTAGAAGCTCCTCTTATTTCATGTGAGAAAGGTATAAATACTTCCCAGACACATCTGAACAGGGAATCCTTGTTTTTCTAAGATTGTTTCTGAATTAATGGTTTCTGTGATAAACATTCTCACTTAGGTAAATACTATATGTTTTGCAGGTAGATGACAGCCTTGAGGTAACAATGGAAGTGATCGATTTCTGTTAAATCAGTATTCAGCAAACTTTTGTCTTCAGGCCTTTATTCCTCGTTTTTATTTCCTACCCACACAAACCCTTTTGTTTCTCATAGCAAAAGTCCAGCTGCCAGTTTTTCATTATTAGAGAAATCCTCAACCCTCTGAAGACAGTGGTTTTGCTTCATTCTCTGTTCATGACTATGACCTTCTCTAAGACTTTTTCATCTATTTCATGCCCTTCCCACAGATATGGATGAAAATCTAGTCTGCTTCTATTAGCAGGATGAATGGAATTGTTCTTCAGTTGTACCCAAGCACTTCTACATTAGATCAAATTGCTTCATGGTTAGCCAGAATGTCTTCCAGGCTTTTTTCCCATCCCTCCCTCTATCACAAGGATAACTCAAATACTATCAGAAATTCTATTGAAGCTGCTGTATTTTTTTAAAAGTTTTTGCTTGTTGATACCTAGGTTAATGAATAATACATTATTTTTTTTTAGGTGAAATTGTGGCATTCGATTTAAAAAATGTCAGCATGGATTTAGATGGGAATTCATTATGGGAGCTATCTTTGAGCAGTTTGATAGCAGTTTGACTTAAAAAAAGGTCTTCCTGTTTTGTGCTTTTTGTATACTAGTTTTTCTAAGAAGGGATACCTTTTGAAGACTGTTCCTAATGAAAATGCAATGCCAACATTAAGTCTACATTACAAATAATCTTTCATTCATAATATTAAGTTTTTATAATTGTTTACAAGAGGTGGAACATTAGCAGGACTGGGAATTGGACGTCAGGGGAACTTTGTCAGCTCCAATATTACAGCAAGATGGCTGTAAAAGTGAATGCCACGCATAGGAAGCTCATTTTTTTTTATGGGTGTTTTATTCCTATAATTTCCAAGGTCAGAGTATGGCTATGATAGTAGCTTTTAAGAAGGGGACTTTGCTCATTTGGGGTGCATGACAAGAGATAATAGCAAAGGACTTCAGTACTCTGGTATTTTAAGAGCTTTTGTGCAGGCAGCCCAACAAAAAATAATCTAGCAGTGTGGCTGCTCTGATTAACCTTTTGATGGAAAGAAGAAGAGTAGCATGAAACTGCTTCCAACTTTGAGGTATGGAATTAATGGAGAGTTTATACCTAGTCTGTTTGTAATGAATTCTTTACAGCAGCTAAAATGAGTACGCAAGAAAAGGCTAGCAGCTGCTGCAAAACGGATTGTGATCATTGCTGAACCTGAAAGCTCTTATAAGTATGTTTTAAGAGTAGTGTATCTAAGCCCAAGAGTTCTGCATTCATTTTAAATAAAAAAAAAAATCTTATTTATCTAAAGTGTTTTTTTCACTGTGTTAATTTAATTCTGTTTCTCTTGTTTGTTTTTTGGGTTTTGTTTCTTTTTTTCTCTATAGAGATTCTCTCAGCTTTCACTTCGCTAGAACTTGTTATAATTTATATATATGACTATACAGTCCAGGAGCTTGTGTCATTTCCTACAGGTTTGTACTTCTAGAGTATTGGCAGCACTTTGTTCTCTGTGGCAAATATTCACAAAAGAAATATTCCAAAGTTTTCTGAAGTTTATTACTGATCGAATAATGGTCTTTCAATAATCTTTAAATATCATGAGAGTTCTCTTATTTTGGTAACTATTCCTGAAGGTGAAATTTGCCTGACAGTTTTGGAGAGAAAGACCATCTCTTTTAAGCCTCATTGTTTTATCATTCTTTTTAATTCTATAATGAAAAACGTATTTTCAGCTATGAGGAATTCTGCATATATCAAATGGTTACAAGGACTCTCACTCATATTATTTTTACTAGTTGACTGTTGCACTCCAGCTTTCTGCTCTTAATAATTGAACAAGCCTCCTCCAACCTAATACAAATGCTAAAATGAGTCATAGATCATCTGAACCACATGATTTACTCCTGCAAAGTTTTCATTGTTTTATAAACTTTACTTATCTTAAGCATTTACCTCCTGATTTAGCCACTCATTTATGTGATTCTCTCTGAAGGTTTCCACATCTGCTTGAGGCAGGGAATTAAGCTGTTGTATGAAAGGAAACATAAAAGTAAGCCAGTCTGCTAGCAATTAACCTGCATGAATCTGCTACTATTCTCCCAGATATAAGAGTTTTTGTGTTCCAGCATTGTGCTTTCTACAGGGAACAATATCATTCAATGTGTTCACCCAGAGCCACTGCGAGAATGCAGAACCGCCCACTGTAGGAGAAGATCAGGTTCGAGAATATCTAAGGAACCTGAAGGTGCACAAGTCCATGGGACCTGATGAGTTGCATCCACAGGTCTTGAGGGAACTGGCGGATGAAGTGGCCAGGCTGCTCTCCATCATATTTGAGAAGTCCTGGCAGTCTGGCAAAGTTCCCACCAACTGGAAGAGGGGGAACATAACCCCCATTTTGAAGAAGGGTAAAAAGGAAGACCCAGGGAACTACAGGCCGGTCAGTCTCACCTCTGTGCCCGGCAAGATCATGGAGCAGATCCTCTTGGAGACTATGCTCAGGCAGATGGAAAACAAGGAGGTGATTGGTGACAGCCAACATGGCTTCCCTAGGGGCAAATCATGCCTGACAAACTTGGTGGCCTTCTATGATGGGGTGACAGTGTTGGTGGATAAGGGAAGGGCAGCTGACATCATCTACCTGGACTTGTGCAAGGCATTTGACACTGTCCCGCACGACATCCTTGTTTCTAAATTGGAGAGACATGGATTGGATGGATGGACCACTCGGTGGATAAGGAATTGGCTGGATGGTCACACTCAGAGAGTTGTGGTCAACGGCTCAATGTCCAAGTGGAGAACGGTGACAAGTGGTGTTCCTCAGGGGTCGGTACTGGGACCGGCACTGTTCAACATCTTTGTTGGTGACATGGACAGTGGGATCGAGTGCACCCTCAGCAAGTTTGCTGACAACACCAAGCTGTGTGGTGTGGTCGACACGCTGGAGGGAAGGGATGCCATCCAGAGGGACCTTGACAGGCTTGAGAAGTGGGCCTGTGCGAACTGCATGAAGTTAAAGTGCAAGGTCCTGCATGTGGGTTGGCGCAATCCCAAGCACGACTACAGGCTGGGCGAGGAATGGATTGAAAGCAGCTGTGAGGAGAAGGACTTGGGGGTATTGATGGATGAGAAGCTCAACATGAGCCGGCAGTGTGCGCTGGCAGCCCAGAAAGCCAACCGTGTCCTGGGCTGCATCAAAAGAGGTGTGACCAGCAGGTCAAGGGAGGTGATCCTGCCCCTCTACTCCGCTCTTGTGAGACCCCACCTGGAGTACTGCGTCCAGCTCTGGGGGGCCCCAGTACAGGAGAGACATGGAGCTGTTGGAGCAAGTCCAGAGGAGGCCCATGAAGCTGATCGGAGGGCTGGAGCACCTCTCCTGTGAGGACAGGCTGAGAGAGTTGGGGTTGTTCAGCCTGGAGAAGAGAAGGCTCCAGGGAGATCTAATTGTGGCCTTCCAGTACCTGAAGGGGCCTGCAGGAAAGCTGGAGAGGGACTGTTTATCAGGGAGTGTAGTGACAGGACAAGGGGTAATGGGTTCAAGCCGAAGGAGGGTCGATTTAGATTCGATGTTAGAAAGAAATTCTTTACTGTGAGGGTGGTGAGGCACTGGAACAGGTTGCCCAGAGAGGTTGTGGAGGCCCCATCCCTGGAAGTGTTCAAGGCCAGGTTGGATGGGGCTTTGGGCAACGTGGTCTAGTGGAGGGTGTCCCTGCCCATGGCAGGGGGGTTGGAACTTTAAAGGTACCTTCCAACCCAAACCATTCTATGATTCTATAACATGTATATCTCTAGCAAATTTATCATAGTTGCATGATATGTGATTAGTCATAATATCAGACTTTCTTCTCTTTTAGTGGATTGATTTCCTTATTTCCAGCAAGGTAATCATTCTGAAATCCAGGCACATCTTGAACTACCACTTATACTTTTGCTGGAGTAGTGTGAGAATATTTCAATATGCACCTCATTGAAAAGAGGTTCAGTCATGAAAAATGTCTGTAATCATGATGCTATAGAATTTTTGGACTGAAGTACAGGAAAAACAAGGGTATTTCTACACCTAGTTCCTATTTCTTCATTTCAAGAGATCCTGAATTCAGCAAACTAGAGCCTGCTTTTGACACCAGCCGTGTCTTTGTTTTTTTTTAAAATGAGCTTACATCTTCAAACAAAGGAGAAAAGTTGTGCTTAAAATTAAAAAAAACCCACACCACCAAAATCTTCTTAAATGCAGAATGTATTCTGATGATTTTGACAGTAAAAAGTGGACATTTTTTGAGATTTACAGTTTTACAAATTTTTGACAACTTTATAATTGTAGAAGACATGTCTATTGCAATTTAGTTGTCTTCTAAGTGTTTCCTTCTACCACAAAATAGAAATTTGGAAACAAGTTATAAATCCAGATAGAGAAGGAAGCAATGACATGACTATGAATTATTTCATAAAGAACTAACTAGATAGGTAGACGAAGACTCAGATTAACAGAAATATATATCTTTAAGAAAACAAACCTCAAAAAATCCCAAAACCAGTAACTCTGTATAGGAAATAAATATTGATCTTTTTCATTTTTAAGTAAGAAAAACTGAGAAGCAGAGTTACATATGTGAGATCACATTTGCTGTAGCCTGGGGCAATAAAATATGCATTCATTTATTTCATACGAGAGAATATGCAGGTTTTGCATGTAGATAGCCTAAGACTCCTGGTGTCCTTTTGTTTTCTTTCTACTATTTGTAAGTGATTGGGTGATGCAAATGACAAAGAACTGCTGTGCTATCGCTTAGCATAGCAGCATTACTGGATTTTCAAATGAATTTTGTGGGACTTTGCAGAATGGTGTAAGGATCCACATGAATTCAAGTCATGGATATGTGACTGGTATTTGAGTAAGAAATTTGTCTTTCAAGATGAAGGAAATGCAATCTTCAAAATTCACATTATTTTTGTTGTCTTTGTAGGGTTTCCCTTTCATGGCATGTGTGAAAACACCGCTGAGGCTAGTCACGTGGAAGTGCTTTAAAAAAAAAAAAGCATACTTGGAATAAAATTATAGTATCATGATCTTTTCCATAGTATGCCTTTTGGAGAAGGACAGAGTGAGGCAAAAAGGGCAGTTGGTCCAAGGGGGGTGGGGTGGGGTGGGGGTGGAGAAAAATCACTATTACGAAAAAGGCTGTCATTTTTCTTGTTTCTGTTTGCCCTTTTTTTATCTTAATGTACTACAGTCCAGTAATAATGTTATCGAATGATACCAAGGACACATTATCTTTTACCTTCTACTTTCTATTTAACTGAAAACATGTTCAAAGGCAAATAAGATCTGGTTTTGAGTCAGCTAAAAGATTTGTTCACGCAAGTGTTATCCCTTCACGTTTACTCCAAGTCAAGTAAATTTGCCCTACAATTTTGTTAATGGTCAGCTTTAAACACCACCTCCCCACCCACCCACCAAAAACCAAACAATAAACAAATCTCCCACTTTTTCTCAAAACCCTGTGAATATTTAATCAACCATGCACAGAAAAATCCCAATTTTGCTGTCACATGATCTATAGTATATCCTGTATCAGAAGCCCTAGGTAGGATTAGAAGAAATTTATTAGCTAGAGACATTGGGCTTGTCGCACACTGAGTTTCTCTAGTTTGGAGAGAGGGAGGCTGAGGGGTGACCTCCCTGCAGGCTTCCTGAGGAGGGGAAGTGGAGAGGGAGGTGCTGAGCTCTTCTCCCTGGGATCCAGCAACAGGGCGTGTGGGAATGGTTCAAAGCTGCACCAGGGGAAGTTCAGACTGGACGTCGGGAATAATTTCTTTATCAAGAGGATGATAAAACTCTAGAACAGGCTTCCTACAGAGGTGACTGGTGTTTGAGATATTTGGACAATGTCCTTAATAACATGCTTTAACTTTTGGTCAGCCCTGAATTGGTCAGGCAGTTGGACTAGATCATCCTTGTGGGTCCTTTCTACTTCAACCTTTTTTTCTGTTCTAGATTACTCTGTGCAATCAGTATTCCCCCCTCCCCCTTTTTATCTGATGATTTTGCTTTCATATGCTTTATTTCTCTGTGTTGTTAAAGTCACTCAAACATTTTGTTTGCATTCTCATCTTCCCCTACCCATTTCAGGGTATAGTTCAAGTATGTTTTAATCTACAAAGGGGGTTCTCTGTTATGTTTGTATATGCTAACCATAAACAGGTGGTTAATTTTTTTTCACACCAGTTACCACCTGTACAAATTGTCTTTGATAAATTTGCAGGGTAAAAGTTCTCCTTACTTTCTATGTGGAAAACTTCAGTCTTCATTTGTCACAGGCGTTATGAAGCAAATCAGTTTCCCAAAAGTACCTTTGTGTGTGATTCCTTTAACCTATCACAATGAGTTGCTAAGAAATTAAAAACTTGTAGCTACAACTTTGACCTTATAATGCAATGACTTCAACAGATAACTTTTTTTTCTGATGTGACAATTATACAAATGAATCTGTTCCACTGAAAAGCTGAGTATTTTGTAATGAAACAAAACTGCATCTAAAGCTTCTGTTATTCAATATTTCTTGTATATGAGATTTCCTGGTGACACCAAAATGTTGTCTCCACTGACATGTATGAAGAAACAGTCAACTGAGAACAAATAATAAGCCTTATTAAAAAGTGTTATAGTTATTATGAAAACACTGTAGAGGCTCTCCCAGTTTAATGCTAATGTTTTCTTGGAAGAAAAGTGGTTTATTGATTGGAAATTTGTTGTAGGATTATTATTGTAGGTTCACTTTTATTGCTTTCTTGAAACACGGTTTTGCGTGCCTATGTTCATTTCATCCCATCGTACTTTCTTCAAGTGACTTAGGAAAAAAGAAAAAGTTTGAAACACTGTTAAATTAAAAATGGAAGCTGCTGTTCTATTCCTGTACTGGTTCTGGCACCCAGAAAAATGTAATAAATACTATATAAAAATGTAATAAATACTATATATAAGCAGTAATAGCTGGAAACTAAAACTAAACTGAGATGCAGGTATGGTCTCAAGAAAGGGGCAGATGTACTTCTCCAAATTTCTATATAAGAGAAGTCTTTGTACTTCCAGATATTTCAAAATGATGTATGCCACGTAACTTAATATTCTGGCTAACATGCTGACTCTTGGCTCATTAATGAAAACATGGAAAATGAGAATTGAAGATATGTATAAAACTGAGGATCCAGTAGCACAGTCCATACTTATAGCAAGAATCATTGCTGTGTCTGGCTTATCTGAAAGGTTCAGAAGCAATTTTTCCAGAGATAGTATTTTTTAATGACCTACAAAGTCAACCTTACAATAATTAAAATTTGAGGAGTGACCATGAAATTCATTATGAGGAAAAATGTAAATAAGAAACTTGTAGAAGTCTATGTAAGAAGTAAAATGGCTAAGTTTGAGTTCTTTTTTTGATCAGGGGAGAGAGGTAGTTCTCCAGATCTGAAGGGTGGGGGCAACTGTGCAAACACACTGTCTTTCTGCTGAGAACCAGCAATCTGGCCAAGTACCTTAGATTACACGTCTTATTTTGATGGTTAAAGTTACGGGAGATGAATGGTATTGTTTATTAGCTATTTTTTTGGTACATACCCTAAATTTGAACCTGATTGAAGACGAGAGTCTCTGTAAATTTTCTTTGTGAAAATGTTTTCATTTTACCCTAGTGAGGAATAAGATTTTCTTGAACTGTGAAAATATTTGAAGAATAAGTAAAATATTTTTATCCCAATTTATATTAAATTTTAACATTATAACTGTACACATATACTATGTGTATATATAGTGTATATGCCATTTACATGTTAAAATGATACACATTTTATGAGTTATTTTTTAATTTTGCCACAGCAGATTGCAAGTCACAATAATTTTCTGTTTATTCTCTTCATTTCATCTAATTTCATTGTTTCCCATTTAGACTAATTCATTAGACTAATTGCTTTTTGAGTTGGAGAGTCAAATACACTCACTATTTGTTCACAGCAACATAGCTAGTTGTCCTTCCTGTAAGTGGCCCTTCTGGAAACCAGTGCTTGAACAATTGCTGATAGTACTGCAAAAATAAATCATGTAAAATGAAACTCACTGTGTTCTTATTGATTTTTTTTTTTGTTACAGATGCCACTTATCCACATGATAGTCAAACTCCACTTTGTTATGATGATGATCTGTTCAAAGTAATTCACACATCAGTACTTTAAAAGTGAAATTGTAATATAGTAGTACGTAAGGCCTTACAGCTACACACCTAGCAGTAAAACTGCTGCTGATTTTGCAAACTCTGGTTCATGTCTTTATTAGAAAGAGTCCAGCTTTATTTCACTTCAGTACTCGGAAGGTGAACCTTACTTCAATAATACAATAACCATTTATGCTTGCTCTGTGAATACCATTGAAAGGTTTCATTGAAAAATAACCCAGCTATTCAGGAATGTATAACTATTTCATAGTAGGTAGTGAGCAATCCTTTATATCAAAAAATAAATACATTTTTCTAGAAGAGGAATGTGCGTGTACAAACACACATGAAAGTGCCTGTGAGAATGTGATAGTCTGCTTCTAGTTGTGGGTGGGTTTTTTCTTTAACTACTGCATGTATAAACAAAGCCTTGATACGTTTGTGGTTTTTTTTTTTTAACGCTATTTAGGGGACTTCAGACATTCCCCTTCTCAATGGAAGGGACAATCTCCTCAGCAGCTTTGAAAGTCTTAATCATCACTGATAAATTGTGTAATAGCTGATTCCTGAATAAGCTAAAAGATTAAAGAAGCTAAAATGCAGAGGCCCAATATATTTCAGTGGAAGTAAATACTACTACTGTATGAATAAAATTGCTAACTGTGGAAAAAATCTCACTTCTCTGAAATTACATAGCTCTAGCAGGTTTAAATTATAAGGACTAAACAAACAACCTTACTTTGAAAATGCAATCCAACAACACAGCATTGCTTAGAGGATCTTGGACACACCTGAGGGTTTACATTTTCATCCTGTGATTCCTTATGAACTTCAAGAGAATTTGAGAGGTGTTGACTATAAATACAGATTTGTTTGGCAGTGTGAATAGCTTAAGTCTTCACAGGTTAAACTACAGGTAGATTCCTTCTGTGTTATCTTCCTGGTTTTGAATGATTGTAACTCTCTGCAAATAATCTAAAATTTTGCTTTGAAATAAAACGTACCCATTTGTGGTTACCTAATAGACTAATAGACAATGAACTGTTGTTCAATGTCAATTTTCTTTCTCTCTTTTTACCTTAGCGTTGTCTCATCCCATCTGTCTGCTGTAGTAAACTGAACAAGGGAAAATTTTGAAATAAAAAGGAAAGTAATAGAAGGACTGTGCATACACAACTAAAATTCAGCTTCCAAGTTTTATTTCAACTATTTCTAAAGCCATAACCAACAAAAGAAATAAAGTTTATATATGCTTTCAATGAAGTGCCTTTACTGCACAGATGAAATACAATATACTGCCAGAATACATTTAGATACTGTAACTCAAGATACAGGGAATAAACATTGCACTAGCAAAACAATATAAAACAACCAGTATTTTTGTGTAGTGATACATAGAAATAGTAAATAATATTAATGTGTTAATGGAGGAAGATAATGGCTGTTTATTGTGCTTACAGTTACAAGGAAAGATAAGTCTAGTTGCTTTATATAATTCAGTTTTTAACAATTTTTCATCTTCTTGATCATAGAAGCAGAGTACACTGAACTGTGCTATGTATGGGTCATTTAGTAAAGAATTTTATAGGTAAGTTTATTTTGACTGTGATGCCTAAATACAGGGATACGAGCCACATGAATAACTTTTCTCATTAAGTTTTACTTATTACTAGAAGGCTATTCTTAGTAACTACCCCTTTGTAACTGCTAAAGATACCATTCACTCATGAGATTTAACTGTCATTGCTTAGAAGCCTGTTCATCATAATTTCCAGTTTGTATAGCTTTCCATTTGCCATATCTGCAGGCAGATACACCTTATTCACTTAAGTACATATTTGTTTCTAATGAATTTTTAGACCTGTAAACAAACAAAAAACCCCAACAACAACAAACTTGAAAGAAACTGAAAGTTGCCTTTTAAGCTCCTTTCTGTACAACATAATTTCTTTTAAATAATGCTTAATTTGAACCACGGTCACAGTTCAGTAAGATATAATGCAGTTCCCAAATAACGAATCTTCCATGAAAAAGAAAATAGTACTTTACTGGAAGAGGTGATATATTCTGAAATACAAAATTCGGAACTAGTACTCATGGTGATATTTCATAGTTTCTCCTCCCAAACTATGGATGATGTTCAGCAAATTCTTCTTACACGATGCCACGTTTTCCTCACTTCTGGGAAGGGAATTATGTTTTCCTTGGTGTTTTGAAATCAATGAGTGAAAAATGGAGCAAATTAATTAGGTATTTTAGTATAACTTTAAATAATCCAAGAGCTAAACTTTTTTAAAAATTTGAAGTTAAGAAATGCAAACATATGCTATCTGCTATTTGGTGTTTTTTAACAAACAATTTAAAACTTATAATTTGCTCTCCTGCTTCTCTTCAAGGAGTTACTCCACTGCGATACAGTCCAGTAAAAGTGTGGAAAAGAAGCAAAACACATTTGTATAAATATTTAATATATTGTTATAATTAAAATAGTTTAATGATTGGCTAAAATTTATTAACCAGCAATTAATAATAAAATAACACTTATTTTAATAATGATAATCTACAATTTAGAAATACAGGAGCTCTTAATGTCATTGTTGTATAGATTGAATTTTTGCCATATTTTTTTCTCAGTTACTTTATACAGTTGTATAACAGTTAATAAAAAAAAATATGGATGTAGCTGGTTCATAAATACAAAACCCCTCTAAAATTAGTTGTTCTGCTTCCTGGTTACATATATCAAAGGTGTTGATCAATCAAAATGCAGCCTTTATTCATCAGGTTGTTAATTGTACTGTTTTATTCTACTGGTTTTTGAATACAAAGACTCTGCAGAAAGTCTGACTTACGCCAAAGCGGTAAACTTGTTTGTTGTCTAAAATTTTGCTAGAAGAAACAATTTTCCTGTTTTACCTACACAGTCATGCATGTGATCTGTTCCAGTTCTTCAGTCTCCTCAAATGCATCTTACGAGAGGAAGACTTACTTCTCTCAGTTTTCATTCTACTTACCTAAACATTGCTTACAGAAATGGAGTAAATCAGAATATCATGACCTGAAATGGTGTGGTGGTGAACGTGTCTAAAGTCAGATTATGTGTGAATCCTGAATGAGAGTTGCAATATTTTAACGGTGATTCAGCAAGGACATATATATCAAATTTAAGCTCCTAAACTTCTAGTTTCAGAGCAGACTATGTAAGAAGGATTTTACTACCTTTTTGAAATATGAAGTGGCTATATATTTTTATTGTGGCATAATGCTTTTAATGAGATAAAATTATTTAATTTTGTGTATATGTCCTCATGAGAAATGAATCTAAGTTTGTGTTCAATATGTCTAATTTAGACAAATGTCTGCCAAGTTATGCAAGACTTTAAGTTGGGTACATACTATTTGTTTTCTGTAGTACTTTAATTTTTGCTAGTCGAGTTCTGTTGGTATGAAATTTGAGTTGTTCAAGCATGAGTAAAGTTTGCAAAAATTGATACTAAATATAAGCCCATGTTTTGAATTCAGAAGATAATGATGGACAAAGGATATTTTTATGGCCACAAAACTTGATACACTTTATTTTTTTTCATTGACTTCTCCAGTTTTCTATCCCTGCACTTGAATTTGTATTAATTTTTACCTTCGTGCTGTTTTCAAGGAGGCCAGAAATGTTTTGTTTTGACAAAATTTATAAATACAAATTACCGGAGGGCAATTAGCTGGTGTCTTTGGGATATTCTTGCTGCAGAAGAGTTAAGTCATCCAGATATCCTCCTCATCTGTGTCTATTTGACTTGTGTCTGCTTCCTCTGCACCCCAGCATGTTTCTTTCTAGGCAATCTCTTCTTCTTGATCTGTCTGTGGTGGGTTGACCCTGGCTGAAGGCCAGGTGCCCACCAGAGCCGCTCTCTCACTCCCCTCATTCACTAAACAGGGGAGAAAAGGCATAACGAAATGCTTGTAGGTCGAGATAAAGACAGGGAGAGATCACTCACTAATTATCGTCACGAGCAAAACAGACCGAACTTAGAGAGGAAATTCATCTAATTTATTACTAGGCAAAACAGAGTAGAGGAATGAGAAAATAAAATCAACTCTTAAAACACCTCCCCCCGCCCCTCCCATCTTCCCGGGCTCAACTTCAGTCCCGGCTTCAAACCTTCCCCCCCTCAGCGGCACAGGGGGACGGGGAATGGGGGTTACGGTCAGTTCATCTCACGTTGTGTCTGCCGCTTCTTCATCTTCAGGGGGAGGACTCCTCTCATCATTCCCCTGCTCCAGCATGGAGTCCCTCTCACGGGGTGCAGACCTTCAGGAGCAAACTGCTCCAGCGTGGGGTCCCCCACGGGGTCACAAGTCCTGCCAGCAAATCTGCTCTGGCATGGGCTCCTCTCTCCACAGGTCCGCAGGTCCTGCCAGGAACTTGCTCCAGCATGGGCTTCCCATGGGCCACAGCCTCCTTCAGGTGCCTCCACCTGCTCCGGCGTGGGGTCCTCCACAGGCTGCAGGTGGAATCTCTGCACCCCCTCATCCTTCCTCCATGGGCTGCAGGGGGACAGCCTGCTTCACCATGGCCTTCACCACGGGCTGCAGGGGGATCTCTGCTCCGGTGCCTGGAGCTCCTCCTCCCCCTCCTTCTGCACTGACCTTGGTGTCTGCAGAGTTTCTTACATCTTCTCACTCCTCTCTCCGGCTGCAAAAGCTCTCTCTCTCTAAGTGTTTTTCTTCTTCTTAAATATGTTATCACAGAGGCGCTGATTGGCTTGGCCTTGGCCAGCGGCGGGCCCGTCTTGGAGCCGGCTGGCATTGGCTCTATCAGACACAGGGGGAGCTTCTGGCAGCTTCTCACGGAAGCCACCCCTGTAGCCCCCCCGCTACCAAAACCTTGCCACACAAACCCAACACACTGTCACATTGCAACAAAAGGGCTGAAGAGCCTTTAGATGTAGAAGAGAGCTATTTGTCCCCAGTGCTGTGAAACAAGCTGCTGCAAACATACAGCACAAGCTGTACTACCTCTACATACTACTGTCTGTCTCTTCCCATCTGCTCCTAACAGCTTCATCGCCTTCCTTCAGTCAGGTCAGGCAGGCGAACTATTTAAACTCAAAAAAGAAACAATGTCCACCAGCACTTTTATGTCTATAATATTCTTCATTTTTTTTATAGCATCTTCCATTTGAAAATTTCAGTTTCATAACCATTAGTTAAATCTGGCAATACCCTTAATAAATAATCATTTTTTTTTTCCCACTGATAAGCAACACAAAGTGACTGTCCCTAGAAATCTAGATTACTATCAGGGCTAAAGTGAAGGATTCTTACTCAGAGAATCCTGATATGAGCACAAAAAGAACTTGCATATTTTTATAGTCTAAGTACAGGTTACATGTGAATTAGTGGGCAATCTTTCAATGACAGAAGTCTGTCTTGATAATTGCCTTCCAGTCAAGCCCAAGCTGATGAACTAAAGTTTCAAACTTTAACACATCTTTTTCATTTTGGCTTATTAAATGAATTGTTTAATTCCAAAGAAACAAAGAAATTGTTTAAAACCAAAGAAAAAAATATACCCTCCCAACCCTGAAAAACCAAACCAGTTTTACTATTGTAAGGAAATGTCACCTCTTCAGTGTACTGTGTGAGCATATACTGCTGGTACTGACATAAGATCAATTCACAGCGTAGGTCAAACAAACGAAGAAAATTACTTAATGGTATTGAAAATCTCTCACTTTGGGAGTTATACAAGTGAAGTATATTTCCATTCCTGAATGCTACAGATTGTTCTGGATTAATTACTTTTCATTAAGTCTTTTACACCATCTGCAGATTCTTCAAACTTTATCACTTATCTGGTTTGAGAGTCATACAGCAGCAACCTGAGAGGAAGAACAAATCTGCAAGGGGAAATATGTTGAAAGAGATTTGGAATTTACAGGCAAAAAGATATACTAATTCAAGTGGTAGTTCCCAGGTGCAGATATCTTACTACAGAGTAATGTGAAACTGGAAATGGAGTTTATGAATTAGAATTCTACCAGAAGAAAAAATTGTATTTTTGATGTGAAGGAAAGTCATAAATTGAACAAAAATTAAATGAGGAATCAAATTATGTCCATTCATTTAAACGGTTCTTGGAAACTTTCTTTAGGTGTCTAAGAAGAATAGAAGATCTTAAGTTATATACATAATGAAGACGTGACGGTGTAAAAAACACATTTAAAAAAAAATTAAATGTCAGATAAATTGAGTAACTGCTACATTACTTTTTAAATAATATAATTCATAGGTCTATGCCATAAAATTTCTACTGCATAGTAATTTTGTGCTTTGCAAATCTACATTTGCAAACATAACCCTTTCTGGTTGCATACTTGCATA
Source organism: Grus americana (assembly GCF_028858705.1). NCBI lineage: Eukaryota > Metazoa > Chordata > Aves > Gruiformes > Gruidae > Grus > Grus americana. The sequence continues at coordinate 104,890,347 of NC_072852.1, forward strand.
TTTAAAAAATGTAAACCAAATTTCAATATCAAGTATTACTTAGTCTTCTTGTTGGATACTACTGTGATTGATTCAGAAATTTTGTCTGAATAGGTGTATCTATACACACACAGAGGAAGAAATCGGAAATGAACTATATGTGCAAATTAAAATTTAAAAAAAAGTGGGAAATATGTGGTGACTGAGGATAAATGCTCTACCTTAGTAACCTTTTATCAATGCTCTTACTCAAAGTGCCAACAAATACCTTTTAAGCAGCTCTACTGATAAAATTTTAAGTTTGCAGACCATGTTATTGAGAATTAGGAAAGATATTATGGAGGGGTTGTGTCTATATAGTCATCTAAAACAGTCACAGAATACTTCAATGTAGAATAAAGTACACAGAGAACAGTAAATCTGAATGCATGAGAGGATACTGAAACTAAAAGCAATTGTGAAAACTCATAGGACAAAGAACAAAACTGCCGTCTCAATTTCCTCCACATGTGGGAGTAAAACTTGTCTTTATTAAGTACACTGAATACATGAAGGAAATATTTTGCTTATGTATTTCTGACTTCAGTTGAAATGTTGACCTTCTGTGAGATCTGAAGCTCTAGAAGAAAACATTATGAAACTTTTTAAAGAAGGAAACCTCTGTTGCTTTAGCTTAGTATCACCCTTCCCTGATTGCTGTTTGTTCTGTGCAAGTCACATCCTGGGGCAAAGTAGATCATGGCCGAGCTTCAACCACTCCATCATTCTTTAATTCCCAACTGTTAAAATCCTCTGGAACCCCAAGACAATTTTGTTTTTTAAGGAATGAATCCTTTGTCAGGCTCATGGTTCAACAGCTTGGTTTTTTGTAACGATATTCTCTATCCTCATGCTTTGTAGTAGGCAGATTGTTTACTAAACAGATTAAAAACCAAGACAGAGAAAAGTATGCCAAACCTCTAATCTTTGTAATTACACATCTTTTTCTAAAAGTTAATGCTAAATGTTTACATGATTCAAAAAAACCCTGGACAAATCTGGGGGAGAATAATCAAATGAAAGCTGCTAAGTACAAAGGAACCACCTCAGCATTAGGAATCCTCCGTGGTGTTGGAAGTTGTAAGAGTACCCTGTACCCTGGAAAAGTATCACTCAGTTTTTGGCCTTTTATTCTGGAGGAATCCACTTGCGGCCACTGCTGGAAAGAGGATTCAGGGCAGGATGGTCTGACTTCTTTGACCATTCCTATGGTTTATCTTATAATTAAACATATTCTTACACAAATTTTAACATGACTGAATGTAGAAATAGAACTTTTTTTGAGTTTTATAACACTTGTAAGAAAGTGGAATCTCTCCAACTCCACCTCAAGTTCAGGTCAGTAACTCTATGTTAATACACTAGATTTTAGTTGCTTTAATGTTGTAAGAATTTTGAAGGTTCTGACTTCCAGTACTAACATTGATTTTTAAATTTTTTGTAAATTGAGGTGAAGAGAACGATATCTCCCATTATTAATATCCTTAAAAGTGTTTGAATTGTCTGTGCTGATGATACCAGATAATATTGATGTGAGAAAAATTGAGAATATACTAATTTGTTAAGCTGTTGAGAAACCTAGCAAGATTTAGAAAGAAGTGCAGAGGTGTGAAAATATTTACCACCCATCTAAAAATCAGCTCTGGTGGCTGAAGACAGAGTCGTTCAAGACATTCTGAAAGAATCCCTGTGATGAATTCCAAATCCAGTGTTGGATATTTATATTTTCAAAGATGACTTCACAAAAGAGTGTGCTATTAGGAATAAGTTTAGTAAAGAAGAACTTTGAGATTTGGAGACTCTAAATCTCTAAAAAGACACTTTGTACACAGTACTGTGCAAGGCGGCATTTATATATCGAGTCAAACAATCCATTAAGTTTTTTCTATAATCTGTTCTGAAGTGAACACCTGCAAATGACCCTCTGTGCAGTTCTTGGTTTGCCCTTACAGTACAGAGAAGCAGTTTTATGTTTCAAAGCATGTTGTACAACTATATCAAAATCAATAATGTGCTACAAGTATATCCGGGCACTTTTCTTTAAAAGTCTTTGTTCAGAATTCCCATTTGTACTTCATTGTACCCTACGCTCAGCCATTAAACCATCAAATCACAGCTGAGGAGTGCTGAGCATTGTTGAACCCCTGAAAAAATTTTGAGTAGCTCAGTACAAGGTTGCTCGGCACAGGTGTTTGTGTAATTATGATATATTAGGAAAACTCTTTGTTCAATGGCCTGCAAGCTGCCTAGAGAGTAAATTCCAGAACAAGCAGAATGTTTAACAGAGATGAATACGTGCGAGCAAGATTGCAGCGATCACTTTTTACAGGGAATATGGACATCTTACTTTCACAGGTCAAGGCACCACTCACTTGAAAGTGGTTCTTGCATGCAAAGAAAGACACTATGGCATCTTTCTCCACCTCCTTCATTAGCAGGCAAGTCAGAAAAGAGCACTCAAGACAGACTTAGTATTTGAGCAAGTGCTGCAAAAAGAGGCAGCAGAAAATGCTACAGTTGCTCCAGGAGCAAAGAGTATCTTTGAGACTTTGATCCTGTCTGATCAGGATCCATTAAATCTCTTCTAAGGACAGGAAAACAGGAGTCTGAAAAACACTTGAGTTAAATTATCCTGGGAACAGCAGAATGCCAGCCATTTATTTATATTAAAATGCGGTTGAATTGTGATTTTATAGATTTCTGCATGTGTAACCAGAGACTGGCCCAAGGAGAACACTAACAGCCCTCCCCTCAATAAATACAAATCATGAAAGGTAGAATGAACATGCCGATACAACTTCCACCCAATGTCAGTCCTCCTTAGAAGTCACTATAACTAGATGAAACTGTCTCCACATTATTTAGAAGTAATTTTAAATCATTTAATCATAAGCAAATGTCAGAGTATTTTTGCAATCAAAACTAGAGCCTGCAACCTGTGTACCTTAACCATCTTTAAGGACATTACAGAAAATCTCAAATTATAACCTGCTTCCAAAGTAAGGGTGATATGTATTTTTAGCCCCATTTCACAGATGAGAAGCAGAAGTGCAATAACAAGAAATAAACCACCCAAGATCATAAAAACATTTTGACTGAAACTTTCATCTAGCCAATCTTTCTGCTTCTGACACATGAGAAAGGACAGAGTGGCACATCTCTGGGTTTTTCTTCTGCCTTTCTTCACCCTGAGTCTGAGCTACAGGCTGTAATTTGCCATTGTAAGAGTAGCCTGTCAGGGTCTTTTTTCCATGATGCAGGCTAGTCTGATTTCAAACCCATTTCAGATCTAAAGCATTGTATAGTGATGAACTCCACAACATGAACTCCATGAGATATTAATTGTGCTGAAAAAGTACGTACTTCTGTTTTAATGCTTCTGTCTACAAACTTCATGTGCTCGTTTCGGCTGGGACAGAGTTAATTTTCTTCACAGTGGCTAGCATGGGGCTATGGTTTGGGTTTGTGCTGACACCAGTGCTGCTAACACAGGGATGGTTTGGTTCCTGCTGAGCAGCGCTCACACAGAGCCAAGGCCTTTGCTGCTCCTCACACCACCCCACCAGCCAGCGGGCTGGGGGTGCACGAGGGGTTGGGAGGGGACACAGCCGGGACAGGTGACCCCAACTGACCACAGGGATGTTCCATACCATATGGCATCATGCTCAGCATATAAATCTGGGGGAAGAAGAAGGAAGGAAGAGGGAGAAAATTGGGAGTGATGGCGTTTGTCTTCCCAAGTCACCGTTACACGCGTGATGGAGCCCTGCTTTCCTGGGGATGGCTGAACCCCTGCCTGCCCATGGGAAGTGGGGAATGAATCCCTTGTTCTGCTTTGCTTGTGTGCACGGCTTTTGCTTTCCCTATTAAACTGTCTTTATCTCAGCCCAGGAGTTTTCTCACTTTTACCCTTCTGATTCTCTCCTCCATCTCACCAGAGGGGGGGTGAGCGGGTAGGAAGAGGAGGGAGGGAGGGAGACTGAGCAAATGGTTGTGTGCTGCTTAGTTGCCAGCTGGGGTTTAACCATGACACTTCACGTTTCTTAATTCTGTCATGAAATCCCATACATAGTAATTTGTTCACTGTTCATGATTTTAAATACCTAAGAGTTCACTTTTCTAAGCCAGTGTGTCAGGGTCTGTTTAGTATTGGAAGTAATCCATACCTTTGTTTTTCTTTGTCCCCTCCTTTTTGGTAGTCTTGTTTTTTAGTTGAGGAGACTGTAATGAATTGGTAACTCAGGATGTGACTATGCAATGACTGTACGCGATGCCATCTATGATGATGGTCTCTTCTACGCTCTGTTCTTTTTCTTAGCTGTTTTTTTTATTATTATTATTCTACTTAACCTTTGATTGCAATGAGTATTGGGCTAGTAATGCTTTCCTAGGGTTATGGACAATGACAATTAAATATCTTTTCTGAATGATAGCAGCTTGTTTAGTGACCATCACTGTGTATTTCTACTGATGAGCAAATTACAGCCTGTAGCATGTACCTTACCTTACATTTATCAACAGTAATGTTCATTTGCTCCTTGTCTCATCATTGATCAGTACCCTGAAATCCACTGCAACTCTTAGCAGTCAGTTTTCATCATTACTATTTTGAAGAATTTTGTATCATCAGAACGCTTAGTCACCTCATTATTCACTTCCTTTCTAGATCATTTATGTTGAGCAGTAGCTATCCCAGCAGAGCTCCCTGAGGGCCTCCACTGTTAAACCTCTACTTTTGTTGAAGCTGATCACTTAATCCTACTATTTAAGCTATTTATTAATTCATGAGAAGACCTCCCCTCTTGTCCCATGACAGCTGAATTTCCCATGGGTCAAGATTTTATCCTAGACCATTTTGGTTTTTAATTTTTTACAGCTACTGTAACAAAGAAACTTACTACCTAATAACAAAATTCTAGGTCTATATATTATAATATTCATGCAAAAATGAAATGCAAAAAAACCCCAAAAGCCAAAACCACAGCTGCCAACACCAGAAACACATTTATAATGCAAACCTTGTAGATTTAGCATTTTAAATTACGTGGTGAAAGGTTCAAAATGGAGTTAACTAAGTTACCTACACCATGAAGAGTCTTTTTGGCTATTTCTGATTTACAAATGGGACATTTTACTGCAAATTAGTGATGCAATAAAGTAAAACAGGAAGTTACCAGGCTGCACAGTTAATAATAGTTTGTTTCTGTTGAACTGAGTTGATTTTTGAAAACCCAATTTACCGTTCTTAAAAGCTAGGTTGTAGTAAGATAATTGATGCAATGCTGTAATACCATTTAGTCCCACTTGAGAGAGAAAACTTAATTTTAAAATATTTTTGACTGACAACATTGCCATTTATCTTCCTAGCAGGAGTCAGGTGAGAACAATAAAGTGAGTAAAGCTCTCTGTGCTCCATCCATATCAGCTGCCATCATACTTAAAACAAATGATGTGAATAATCACAATAAGATTGTTTGTGTTCTCTCAGATTTTTGGATTTGAGTACCCGTAGTGAGCTTCAATACACTGATAGGATCTGAAAAGTTCTCTGGGTCTGACTCTTTGTGGACTAGACAGAAAAAACCCGAAAGCTTAGACATCCCAGGTGTCATCAATTCAATCACCAAAATTAGATGGCTGTTATGTAAATTATGCAAATATGTGACTCAACCTCTTCGTTCGTATTTGAGAAATGAAATATTTAACGATGTTGACATTTTTAATTATCATCAGGCCTCTGAGTTAACTCCTAAGTGAGATCAATGTTATTACAGGATCTCCACAGACTGGTGGACATCTCTGCATCACGTCAGACTTTATTGCAGCCATATGCATTAGCTGTATTGGAAAAGCTGAGAAGATGGATAATAAAGAAAGAGATAAATTAATAGGTGCTGTGAAATTAGTCTGTTGTTTGACAGTGGTCAGAATCTGACCATATTATGATGAATGCTTTTCCCATATCTTTTCCCATACTCCAAAATTACTTCTGATGTAGGCTTCAAACAAGTATAACCAAACTACACTATTGTGATGGAAATGTTATGAGGACAGAAAAAAACATGACCGTGAACATTTTAATTTAAAAATATTTGTCTATCTCATATCACTAAACCATATTGTTCCTTAGATTTACTTAGCAGACAGAAAATAAGAGCCAAAAGATAGGCCATTTCTAAAATTTAATTTCAGCTGTGTCATTGGCATGCCTCACAGAAATTTCCTGACAGTTAAACCTCAGCTTTTCCATCAGCAGAAGAGGGATAATGGTGCTTAACTAATTCACAAAGCCAGTGGTATTATTGCTGTTGTTTGTCCTATTTTGTAAGTAGATGTAATCATCTGTGTTACTCGGAACTTTCCAAGAGGAATCTACCTATCTAAATAGAGATCTTAAAATCCCGAGGATTAATTAATTTATGTTTGTATAGTTCTTTGAAGCTGTGGAGCACTATATAAATGCTAAATATTATCTACTCTTAACCATTAACTATGACTTTCAGTAGGTACTGCATATCACAGTGCATATTATCATTACAGCCCAAGCCCTTCTGTAAAATTCATAAAATTATTAATTTCCCTGTTAATATTATTTCTGTCCTCTAACTTTCATACTCTTTGCATAGCCTACTACGAAGCAAAGCTGCCAGATACTCACAGAAAACGATTTCAGCCATCGCAGTCTAAGGTTGCATTTACTGCATAGAAACTCTCCTTACTTCAAAGTAACAATACAACAGTGAATCACGTAAGAAAGCTCTCTGCCTATTGAAAAAATCCTCACTTTCTCTCCTTGAAACAAAGTTCCTCCAATCCCTTTCCTTCAGCACAAGGGCCTATGACTCCCTGTGATGATTGGTGACTTCAGGCTCAGGTCAGTAATACAAGAGGCCAAGTCATGCCTACAGTAGCCTTGAAATAAGGGATACCTGGAAACGATCCTGTAACATACCCTGAAAAATCGGGGAGTGTGTGTGTGTGTGTGGGGTGAGTGTGTGTGTGTGAAAAATTATTTGCAACTTTTCCAAGGAAAGTAGAATGAGAAACACACACACCCACACCCCCTTTTATTCCGCCCCCCCCCCAGCCCCGAGGAATGATTGGTGCACCCAAGCGTAGTTCCCTTTGCTGCAACTTGAGCAATTGCACTTTGTCAGTGGTCACAAAGCAATTCATAGAATCTCTGCTGCTAATTGTGACATGAATTTTCCACTCAGGTTTCTTCACAGGCACATGAAATTGTCCCTAGTGATGCTACTTGTATATATCTAAGAAAGTAAGCTGAATAGTCTTTTTCTACTATTACTTCTCTCCCTTGGGATCATCTTCTGACATATTGCAGACCCAGATTTCCTGGTTCATCATTTCCTTCCTCTGATTGACGAAAAATGTCAGGTTAAAGATTTACTTCATATAAGCCTAAAATACTAGTCCCTAGCATCCTGGCTACCCAGTGTGTTTCTATCACATCCTTTCAGAAATATACTAAAGTGTAGTTTAATCTGGTGAAAATAGGTAATTTGACCATGGATGATACAGTGTGAAGGGTATCCTGAAAAATTTGATTGCTTCCCATTTTATTTATCTTGGTGGGACAGATTAGAGGCTTTATAGATGGCAATCATTCTTCACATAGCTGTCTAGCAAGGAAGGAATGAAATCTGGTCTAGAAACTTGAAGGCCTCCTTATCTGCTGCTGTAACTCAACTTTCTTCTCTCAATACAAAGTTAAGGGGACTCCACTGAAATTCTACAAAGCCAGGTTTAAGAGGAAGGACATTTGTGGGTCCTATAATAATTCTCAGGGCAATTGTTATCACATATGTTATGTGACTCCACTAATGTTTTCGCTATTAGGATTTAGTTTAACAACGGAAAACTCTTGAACGACATCTATTTAATTACTTTGTGCTAATGATGGTCATCAATGGTGCCTGATAAGCATTGATTCAGGATGAAAAAATGGATCCATATTCTAAAATATATTGTCCTTAATTAAATGCAGGCAATATTTCTTTTTATATTAGAATTTGTATTATTTACTAAATTTAGTTAAGGAATACATAAAAGAATGTTAATTAAAAATAACAAGAAAATATATTCATGACTCTTTCTCTTCTACATTCTAGTAAACTGGAGGGAGAGAAAGTGGCAAATCAGTAACCAGCAAGTAGATGGCTGTGTGTCTTCACTGGTACTCATCCTTATACAGTGATAACTAGATAAATTAGCCAGTTGTTCTTTAATGACAGCTTTTTATACAGTTGGGATTTTCATCTTGGTGGGTTGGGTTCCCTCCCCCCCTCCCTTACTTTTATATCTTATTAAAAATAATTTACACCCATATTTACCAAATCTGCTGCCATTTTATACAAATATGTAGTGATTCTAGTGAAACCTAATGATAATGTCAATGATATAAATGCAATGAAACACCTGATCCATATATTTCTTCTCTATTTAAATCCTTTTAACTTTTTTGTTATCTATGGTTGCAAACTAACATCTTATCTACCTTGTTCTCCTAATATCAATGATTGTGAATACTTGCAGGTTGCAGTTTTGCACCACAATTTTAACACAGCTTTTATGTTGTCTTTGTTGTTTTTTTTCTTTCATTTCTAATTTGAAGCTGAATTGCACTGTTAAAAAAATCATTCTGTTCAGAAAGAACAGTACTGAGTTGATATATCTGCATTATTATAACATTCATAGCTTATAAAGTACTGACCCTGTGATTACTAACTCCTTGAATAACCACATTCAAGTCCAAGGCATTGGAAGGAAACATGAATCATAGATCTGACTACAGCATTTCAGTGAGTCAGTGAAAAGCTGACTGGTTTATGCCCCAAAGCCCATGGATTCAATAGATGTCTTTCATTTAAATGTGTTTTAGGTCAGATCTACTGTAGCTGCACAAACACTGAATAATCAACAACATTCTTTAAATAGACTGAGTAGCCTGCTTAAGATGATGAAGTATTTTATATTCTGCAACTAAACCTGTAAGAAATGCCTAGGTTTTGCTGCCTTTTTAAACAAAACCAAAGGTAACTTGAAAGAAGTCGAATGGGCAGAAAGCCGTCTGAAACTATCTGAATATGTTAACAGCAAAACTGAAGACATCAGTGTAACTTTTCTTACTGAAGCAGAAATTATGGGGTTTAGGAAGAGATTTTTAATACTATATCTATACCTCAAGAACATAAACTTTATTGAAAGACATTTCTGCTTGGTCACAGATATATTTATGAAAGAGTCACATGTATTTTATTAATACATTCCATTTTGCTGCATTAAAGAGAAGTGCAGGGCGGGGGTGGGGGTGCATGGAAGAAATCTTTCCAAAGACATCCCTTCCCTAATTCCACTCCCTAATTTATCTGCAGGCCTTAACGGTTTTGGACATTTTTTTCCCCAACAATTCCTTTTTCCTTATTCCTTAGTAATGCCTCGGTCTTTGATTGCATTTCTGTCTTGGGACCTGTACTTTTTTCTGTGGTCGAAATGCCTGCTTTGTTCATATTACTTGCTCTTCTAGAATTTTTCTGGGTCAGCAATCCTAGAAGAAATGATAAAACTTTCTCACTGGGGAAAGCTCTGAGTTCTTAGAGATGACCCTACAATGAGAATATCAAAGTCAGAGAGAGACCAAAAGAGTAAAGAAGATATTGTGGAACTGACTTGCTTCGATAAAAAAGAAACTAGAAGTTGAACCAAGCACAAAACACTTGCCCAAAAGCTTTCAAAAATCCAAAACCTTGTTCCTTGGAACATTACTTAAGTCATCTTTCATATTTCTTTATAGCTTTCTAAAACTTTTCAGTGATTCTGGTTTTGCTGCTAATCTTTGAGAATGAGGTAGTCTGGCATGTTCCCCTGTGCTGCATACCATTGTCCCGTAGGATGTCAGGTAGATTTTAAGACCATTGATGTTCTTTCTTTCATTTTAAATGTTTAAGTCTATAAACAATATGGAAAAAAATCTGGGGATAGAGGGACTTTAAAGTCAAGTTTCTGAGTGTTCTAGAAAGACAGTGTCAAAGACAGCTGATTAGCTAAAAGAGCAATGCCTCATCAGTCTTTTGCAACAATTCCCATGAAAAGCACATCTTTGCAAGGCGGGAAAGCTGGGATAAATGGGCTCATGATGAAAGCGGGGACTAAAGAATAATCTTTCAGGCAGAGAAGCCTGTTTTCCTAACAGAGTTGCCATCCTCACCCAATTCCATTGAGCAGCGGCAGGCTCATCTTTCTCTCCTCAGACAGCCAGCAGTGAGGCTCCAGTTCAGTTTGCAAAGGCAGAAATGAAAGCGAACAATGGTCAGATCATTAAAGAAATGAACTCCGCAGCACAGAAGTGAGACAATGAGGCCAGCTCTTTCGTGGGAGTGGATTCCAGCGTGCGAAGACTGAATAACAACCTCAGATCTCAACACGACTAATGGAAACCGGGGCTAGAATGAGCTCGCTGCTAAAGCAAAGCACTTAGTAGCAAAAGTGAAGGATCAAGAGAGAAGATGTTCAGATCAAATGTACGCTGGAGCAAAGGCAGCCAGAACTGGCGTGATTTCCCTATCAATGGTGCTTGACTGACTAAGAAAAGAAGCATCCCCAAGCCCTGCGGAGAGAGAAGAGGAGCGTGTGAAGTCCTGCAGCCAGAAGCAGCAGCCAGATCAGGTGTATTGCTAACTAAGTTGGTGAGCTAGAGATGGCAATAACAGAATGAGGAATTATAAACACGGTAATTGCTATTAGGAAAAAAAACACAGCTCAGTGTTTAAAGTCATGGTATGAGAAGTGGGAAAACTTGCCAAGCTTGACTCCACCCTCTTTCACAAATTTCTTGTATACCCTACTTTAATCATCCTTTTTATCTAGGAAATGGGGGCAAATAATAGCTTGCTGCATGTGAGTAAATATGTCCTTTAAATAATATAAATTGCTCAGAAAATAAGACAGTGATAAAAGTGATAAACTGTTATGTGTGAGGTTTTTGGTACTATGGCATAAGAGACATTCATATCCAAATTCTAAAGAGTGCACATCATATTTTTTCCTAAAAAAAGAATGTTTTTCTTGACCTCAGAATTTAAAATTCTCCCTCCAGTAGATCTGGGTTCACACAGAGAAATTCAATAACGGGTATAAAAAAAGACCAAATGTTATCCTGACTCATCTGTCTATATTTTTTTTCCTCTTAAAGCTGTGAAAGGGAGATATACGTAGGGCTGTGTGCTTTTTACATCCTGTGAGTTTTTCCTAATTCAAGGAGAACAAATCTGCTTTTTAAGCTACCATGGGGAAAATAATTTCCCTCCACAAGATGGCTCCTGCAGTGAGAAACACCAGGCTCTGAAGATTTTATTTTTTGGTTCTGCAGAAAATCATTCTAATTTATATGATTTAATCTGTCTACTTTTATCTCCTGAGGAGTGATGTTTATTTTTAAAAAAAATAAATAAAATGATGTTTTTTCATGCTGCAATTACTTTATGGTGCAGGATAGACAACTTTGTTATGATGATTGCTCACAAAATGGAGCAAAGTTCTTGATGCTTATTTTGATAATTTTTACCAGCTGTGGGGTTTTTTTTCTAAAAAAAATCTAATGCGAGTGGCCATTTCATGCAAGGGATGCTTAATGAAAACTCCCCACTGAAATCAATGAAGAACTATGAATAAAAATCACTGGTAATGTATGATCCAAGTTGTTTTGTGTTAGAATATTCTATGACAGTCTTTTGGGATACAATAGGATAAAACCATTCTGGATATCAGCTTCACAGAAACACCGTATTTATGGTTTATCAGGGACAGAGTTTCATGGAATTTACCAGGTTAAAGAGAAAAGAGAAATCTAGGAAAATATATAAAACCAGATCTGTAGAATTTTCCTGATGCTTCAAAATAGTTATGTGCATCTTCACATTAAAACATTTCCGACAAGCATGAAACCATGAAGGAAGAGTGACCCACGCCACATTGTCTTGTTTTGCTGTTGGTTAAGAGCATACACAAAGGAGAGAGCAACGTAAGTTGACCAAATAGGTGAGCCCTAAGACTTTGGGTTTGAGTCCTGAGCAGCACAAACAGATCCGACAAAGTTTTGTGTACTTGTGGCTAGTAAGATTTTTGCATACTGGCAGTACCTAGGGCTTTCTGTCATTGATAGAACTGTGCGTAGAAGGTGCACTTGCAAATGTGTGAATGTCTGTCCCAAAAGAAAGCGAGAGGCTGAGGATTAAACGCTTCCTTTGTCTACCTGCATCTCACTTAGGGTAAAAGGAGATTGAGGTGTCCAATACCGGTGCCTTTGCACGTGTCAGCCTATGAACTGCGTGATAACCAGTCATTGTGTTCTTAATCTCAGAATTTTCTTTTACCTTTTATTTTCTTTTAACTTTTCATTGTTTATGAATGATAACTGTATAAAATAACAACTTATTTTGGTCTTATTTACAATCATAACACAGAATTTTGGAAAATGAAGTTCCCTCTTAAAAATAAAATAATTTAAAAAAAAAAGGTTTTTCATTACTTATTTCTTTGGTTTTGGGAGAAAAAAACCACCCCAACCAAAAAAAACCCAAACCCCAAAACCCCAACAAAACAAACAAAAATACAAAAAGAAGATGCAGATATTTGCACCTTCCAAGAGACAGTTGTTGAAAGTCATCGAAGGACATTTATAAGCGCAGAAAGATTTATTAAAGAATGGGTGCTGAAGTTTCCTCTGACTCAAGTTACCTTCTATTTAGCTGGCATATAAATGTGCTTTAATTAACCTGTTTGAAAATGATAGAGAAATAGAGAGACACCCAGTGCCAATTTAATAACTAATGTCCATATTATCTGTGCCTGCAGGAAAGCCTGTGGGAGAAAGAAAAAGCACTGGGCATTTTGTAACATTCACCTTGCAAAGCTTTGTTCCCCCAAGTCTTATGTATTCAAAAATCTGTCATGCAAAAATGATGCAAATCTCTAGTCTGCATAGGATATATAACCATAGTGTTTGGCAGAGCTTGGGGAACTTCCAGCAAAACACAGTTTAATTGGAAAATACCATTTCATTGAACCCACAATCTTTTACTCCAGATTTCTACAGCTGAGCAAATATCCAGCGCTCTTAACAATGAATCTGACAAGGACATCAGTTTTACGGAAAACTGTAGGGCTTGGGAGGGTTTGTAGAAAATCATCAGGGTTTATTTATTTTTTTTATTTTTCTGTGAATGGGAAATGCTGCATTTCATCTCAGTCTGGACATTGGCAGAGGGATCATCTATCGCCTACCTTTCCCGATTACTTTCTTTCCTGGCTAGCATGGCTCCACATTTCTAACAACTGCTCTGTTCCACACACAGTAAGGGAATGCTAGAAGATAGGTATTACTCAATTGAAAAAAAAAAAACCACAACAAAACAAACCCATCAGCAACAAATAAACTGCAGTGATATATAATTAATGAGGGGCTGGATGAAGTGGAAGAAAAGACATATTCTGTTGTTTCCCTTTCTTTCATATGTGTCACATACATAACAGCTCTTTTGGTATCCTGGAAGCTGAGACTGTATAGTACAACAAAGAAATGGGCTCAATGCATTTCCTGAATCAGACTCCAAATATCAGAAATGTTGCTTCCGTGGAGCAACTAAAGAAATAAAATTTTTGTATGATTTTTTTTCAAGGAGCGTCACTGAAGAAAATCTTACATAAATTTTATTTCCTAATACCTAATACTGTCAATAAGAAGCCTTTATAAAGCTTAATATGAAAGGTGTGCAAATTTGCTTTATTTACAGATAGATCTGCCTGGACATTGAATTCAAATCTAGAGTGAAATTATATGAGGGTTATATTATGAGTTGGAAATATCACGGAATAATGAAAGGGGAAAGGTAAGGCAAGGGGGGGGGGGGGCAGGAAGAGGCAATGGAAAGAGTTCAAACATACACCTATTATGCCATAAGACACTAGCTGATACTGAACAGTTTTAGAGGATGGAAATACTTTTTTCCTGACTCTATGATACCTGTGTTCTTTCAAACACTAAAAACACTATCAGAAAATTAATTCCTGGAAAAGTAAAAATACACTTTTTTAAAAAATTTTAGAAAAGAGTTTCATAAAAAGAAACAAAAATAAATTGGAATTCATTCAACATCTAATCCCACCTTTTAAAATATTTCTTAAGTTTGCAGATTAAACAGATCAGCAATTGAATGAAATGAATAATATCTAGAAATCTTAATCCATAAAATAAAAGTCTTTATATTTCACAGAAGGTACATGATAAAATGCAACAATTTATCATGAACAGAGATTCAGGTGTAAAAATTATTCATAATGACAGCGCCCCTGCATACGAGTACAACAAAGCCTGCATGACTCTTTACAATTTAAAAAAAAAAAAAAAAAAAAAAAGATGCCAGCAGTATCCGTTGCAGATTGAATTCATTAATTAATTGAGACAAATCTACATTCATAGAGACAGGTTCTGATGATGCCCTGAGAACAGTGAACCGTTGGAGAGATTTAAAGATCCTTTATCTGTGGTGGTGGCCCTTTGAGACAAATAACAGACTGTGAGAGAGGAAAAGTATTTTCTCTCAATTTATGCTCAATTAGATTAAGTTGAAATATATGGGAAGTATAAAATAATTTACTGTGTATTCTCCAGAGATCAATTAACTAGAAATCCTGAAAACTTTTATTAAAAAGGTTATGACGAAGATGTTGTGCAACACCACTCTGCTTTTCTTGTGAATCCTCTGCACCAAAGATTTAACATGTATCTCCATAAAACCTGTACAAATTTAATGATCTTTCTCATCACATAGAATGCAACTGCATCCTACTTTGTTGGTTATTGGCAAGGCTTCAGGCTACAAAATGAACTTAGAGAAGACTCAGGAATGCTCCCCCCCCCTTACTGTGTTTCACTGTATTTATATGGCTATACATATATATTTATGTGTATTCACATTTATGTATTTATATATACACACAAATGACCCCAGCTTATGCATACTTCCCATAGCACATGTTTCATAGCTGGATTTCTGTGGAGGGAATAGGAATTACCACTGATTTAAAATACCTTTGTTTTGACCTGTAAATCTCAGCTAGTTCTACATGGAGAAAAGACTCCTGTTTACCTGGAAATATTCCTCTTCTTATGAGTCCTTCTCTATGAAATGAACTTGTGAGCCAATTTTATACTTTTCCTACAATTTGTCCATGATGGTAATAAAACCCACCTTCTTTAAAAAATAAAGTAACCCCCTTTCAATTCATGCATTCTTTTTTGCTCTCTTTTTATTTATTTTTTTTTTAAGGTAGAAAAAATGGGAAAAGAAAGCCTCCATTCTACAGAAAAGATAATCCAAAAGATAATCCAAAGTGCTCCCATTTGAAAATAGTGTTTTATTCTCATTGATTCTCATGCCCAGAGGGCAACATCAAAACATTAAACCATTAAAACATTAAAATTTCACTTATACTGTTACAAGGATATTGGCTATTAATCCACAATAAATGATACCTAAAAATATCAAGATATCATAGATGAACCAGAAATGTGTATTTAACCTTGTGACTATTCCTATTGAATGCATGCAAGTAGTTGAAAATTATTATTGCTAAAAATTTTCAAAACTGTTTATATATTTGGGTTGCTTCCATTTTGGGAAGAATCATTCAAAATACATCAAGCTTTGCAGATAAAAATTGCAACACCAAAAATTAGAAAATAAATTAGGAGATTCATCAATGAACATGTACAACAACATTCTATTATTTTTCTGTTTCTTTTAAGCTGGCACCTTTTTTAGTCCAATGTAATAAATATTCATAGTTAAGAGCTCATTAAAATAATATTAACAAATGTACTACTCCAATTTACCAATTGTTCCCTTTCTTTCTCTTTCATTGCATATTTTTATTTGGAATAAAGTTTCAAAAATGGAAAACAATTTACAAATCATTCCAGGAAAAAAACTTGCAATTTCTCCCTAGCAAACATCTTTATTTCCAATTTTGATGTACAGCAGAAAAGCTAACAGAAACCAATGGTTAGCAAAGGCAATATCTAGGTAAATGAAGTCCAATGCTGCAATAATTTGCAAAAGCACTCACTGTTTTGTTCTCAACAAAGAAAAAAAATGCATCGGATGACAATTGGGTAATAAGCTTTGAAATTGCCTGTTGCGTTTTTTCGATTGATTGATTGATTTACAGCAAACTAAGACATACAGACATTCTATCATAGAATAAAGGGACCTCAGGAAGTCTCTTGGCCAACCTTGTGCTTACGTCAGATCAGCTTCGAGGTTAGTCCAGGTTGCTCAGGGCTTGATCCAGTCAGATCTTGAAAACCTGTAAGGAATGTGCCTGCACAATGTCTCGGGGCAGTGTGCTCCAATGCTTTATTGTCTTCTTGGGGGGAAAAAAAAAAGTTTCTCCTTATATCCAGTTGGATATCAATCTTTTGAAATTTTATACACATTTCAAATTCCAGAACTCATTGCTGTTTTTCACCCACTGATCACAAAGCATTGCACATGCAAACTACCTATATACCAGAACACTAGGTAGATACATTTTTTTATTGGTTTTAATTATACCTGTGTATCCAGAATTCTATGCTTACATGTCTTCATTTTGGAGAAAGAACATCTAGAAATGACTATGAAAATGCATTCTTGTTCTTCAATAGCAATAGGTACTGAAGTACAGAATGAAGTAGATAACCTTTGAGGACACCTTATAAACAGATTATTATTTTTTTTAAGTACCCTGAGTAGTGGATTGGGGCAATGAAAAGCTCCTTGAGTTTTGAAACTCTCTAAACAAGGAAGGCAAGCTGGGCAAGTTCAAAAAGTGTTTCTCTCAAACATTGGCTTTTAATAAGAAGATAAACATTCAGAGGGCAGCTTTATTTTTGACATGGGCTAGTTCTGATGAATTTGAATTTTTGATGAATTTGATGAATTTTTCAGAGAAGCCAGGCAGAGATGATGACTTATGAAATAGTAGTAAAGGAGTACCAGGAATGTTAAGAGGTGTACTAGACTCCACAGAAAGATGAAACATATGAGCAATTTGGCATTAATTGCAAATATTACATGTGGAAACTGAAAAACTTGTAATTGGTCTCAGGAAGAAAAGTTGGGATTTAGTGTTTGTTGGGGGGAAGAGGGAGCTAACAGCGGCTCTGCTGGATTGTTTCAGATGAACAGTGCATACGACTTTGTCCAACATCAAATGCCTAGAGAAAGCAGTAAGAACAAGATACCTCTATAGTATTAAACCTGAGAATTTTTTCTGAGCCTCCAAAAATTGTTGACTCTGGGACTTTCTCAGCCAGAGTTGTTTTGTTTTAAGTATCCTGATCAGATTTTTCTTCCTTTCATTTGTTCCAACACCCTTTGAAGGCTTGTAAGCCCTCAGCATTGGAAACCTCACATACCAAGGGATATTATCTTCACATATCATATGAAAACTTGCCACCTAGTTTGACTTTTGCTGGTCCATGCAAGGATATTGTGGTTGTTATAGAGTGGTTCTTCAAAGGTGGCCTTTTGAATTGGGTCCTGGGCTTGAGAACATCTTTCAAAAGCCAAATGGGATTGCTATGCTTGAGGCAGACAACACTGAATTTCTTTCTTCATACATTTTGATGCTGCTTTTTCAGTTTTGGGTGTAGCATATATATTTATCTTGCTCAAAAGTGCCGTATATCTGAGTACTAGGTTGTCATGGGTTTGGCTTCAAAGACCAGTTTGCACTACCATCATCTTAGAGGTTGGCCAAAAGACTTCAATAGGAGTTGTATGCGCTTTATTTCTATCTGTATCTGATATTAACAAATTGAAAATATAAATCCTCTACTTGTAATATGTTGTCATAAAGAGGAGCTGAGTTTACACAGACAATGTATTTTCTGTTCGAAAGTATAAATTAAAGCAGATACTCAGCACTAGGAATTTCAGAAATTGACACAATGTCATCTCCAAGGAAATATAATTTATGGCATTTTCTCTGACACATGTAAACATGTTGGCTCAATGCCATTATCTAAATACAGGCATCTCCTACTGTATTAGCTCCCCTAGGATATCTAAGAAATCCGCAAGAGGCTGGCAAGTAGCCGCACTGGACCTATGGGGAGAGGAAGCCTGAGGCTAGATGGTATAACATAGAGCATCCCAATGCTGCTAAATCCCTATGTTTAGGCAAACAGGGATATTCAGAAACCACCAGGAGATCACACTAAACCACATTTTTCAATAGCAGTCCTTTAAGCAGTGACACAGGGACTTTCTGGCTTTGGAGGCAGACAGCATCATCAAGTCCAAATAGAGATTAGAAAATTAAAGGTAATATGCCCATAAATGGATTCTGTAGGAAATATGGAGGAATGTACCCTCTAACTTCCACAGAAATCGGTCAGGCTCCCTAACACTCCCTAACACTCGTTTGCTTTCTCCTTTGTTAGGGAGTGAGTGCTGGGTTAGGTGGTCTGCTGGTCTGACCAAGTAAGGAATTTCTTATGTTCTTATATCCATAACCGAATCCTACTCTATAGTGCAGGAGAGAAAGAGAGAACTCTTTGAATAATGAGAAGATTATTTGAACATTATTTTACCTTTAGTAACTTTGATCCACAACTTATTTAAGAACTAGAGTTCCCCCCTTTTTTTTTCTTTTTTTTTTTTCCATGCCAAAACTCTTTTGTCTGTGGGGTCTCTGGACTATTCCACATAATCCTCCTTTTTAAAACAGATTACCTCTAGTCTTTCACCAAAAAGAATTCCCGTTTGTTAATAAAGCTTCTCCCTGTACAGTTAACTCACATATGATGTGGACAAATTATTGGCATTTAACTGAAAAATCCCTTTAATAAAACCATATTAATTCAGTGATGTTCAGTGATTAAGTTAACCAAATGCTTCCAATTAATTTTCCTCTTAATTTGCAGTGAACTTCTATAAATAAAGAGATATGCACTTAGAAGAAAGATTTCCCATTTTCACTCAGTGTGAAGGAGAAAAGCAATAAAAATATATGACTAAATTGATGTTAACTTTAGCATAGTTATACAAGTTCATGCTGGCCAAGCCGTAGCTCTTAAAAAAAATAATTTTTGAGAATCACTAGTCAGTGGCATAATTGACTTTTGGTGGCTTCAAAAGGCCATGAACACAGCTAATATTTTTTGGCAGTTCCAAAGGCATTAATCACGATCAATGTGCAATATTAAATAAGGCTCCTTCAAAATGAATATAAATTAAGACTGTAATTCCATCTCAGCCTTCTGGTGACATGAGGAAACCACTCGAGTTTCACTCTCATGGTTTATGATGTCCCCGGAAGCCTTTGATGGAATTATAGCCTTATTAAGTACAGTTGGGGTACATTATTCCTTAAATTATTGCAACTACAAGTCATTATTCCCTCTAGAAATTAGAACTTGCTGTACTTTCATCAACCATGTAATCTTGAAGTAAGTTGGGGGGAATTTCATCGTGGGAGGATATCTGCTTTTTAATTTCTGTCACTACTATACATGCACGGCTCGGTAGAGTTGTTAGCATCTAATATTAACAGCCCTCACACTTTTTTGTTTTGTTTTAAAGAACACTATTCACAACAATATAATTGAGTCATCGCTGATGTTTATATAGCATTTTATAGGAGATTTCAAATCAGTTTTTTAACTTTTTTATGTAAGATCACTCAGCCATCAGTGAAATGAAATAGAATTCAAAATGACAGATGAAGATGGGAGGTATACAGATAGGCTTTTGTGGAGCCATGATATAAGTATTAATAGTATTTCAGTAAAGACACATCCAATAATATCCTGAGTAAGAAAAAAGTGATATGTAATCTTTAATTCCTCAGAATAGTTCAAGCCTTCACCTGAAGTTCAAGAGAGCAAGATGAGGACTTTTTGGTTTCCAGTCTGCAGCACGGGTCGCAGCGATGGTTCTGAGGAAGAGCAAGACACTCTGTCAGCCAGGGTGACTGTTTTGGAGGTTTCTCACAGTGTTACCTGCAGACCACGTCCCAGAAAAGCAGCGCTCCTACGGGAGCTGGGCATGCTGGAGAGGCTCCAGCTGGTCTGGGACCTTGGCTGGCTCAGGAGGATGGACTGATTTCTCAGTCAGTACTTTCCCTACCAAATCCTGTTTAGTTTATAATAGCTAAATCAATTTTGATATTCCTATCAATAACAGGAGTAGTGTATGTAGTGCAAGTTAAACTTTATTATGGGCGGGTCCACCTTGGCATAAGCCGCATAAAATTTCTGTAGAATTTCTTAGTTAAAAGGAATGAAGCCTTCTGGAAAAATGTACAGTATTTATAAAGCATGCTTCTAAGATGAGAATTTTTCTTCTCTAATGATAGTTTTAATCATCACAGCCTTACCACTTTAGTTAGCTTTGTGTATTAGCTTCTTTCAACAGTTTTTACACTGCTTAGGCTTTTAAATAGTGATAAGTATTATTCAATGCCACATACTGAAAAGAAAATGTGTTAAAGAAAACCCCTAAGTGTAGCACATATATCATTAAGCCTGAAGGAGTTCGGGGCTTTTATTCTCCTTTTTTTTTTTTTTTTTTTTTCCCTTTTATGTGCTATTTTGAGGACTATGTCAGGTAAAAAGATTTCTGCACCCTGTTCTCCCACAGCTTTTCATATTATAAAAAATACTTAGTTCTAACTAAGAAACAATGAAACTTGTCACCACATTGCATAATTCATATAAAATTTCGTGGGCTTCTGGCAAAGATGGAGTCTTCCTTTTGAGTGAGTCTTAGAGAAAGAAGGATTCTTGGTTACTCAGAGAAGTTATATCAGGCATTTATTTGCATCTGCAACAACAGGTTAGAAAATGTGGCCTTGCACTAAAGAAACACATAGAATGGCATATTTAAATTTAAAGATGCTATATTATTCACATTTTGGGAGAGGTTGTATTTTTATGAGTGTTGCAATCCTGTTACATGCCTGTGAATACTTTTGTCTTGAAAAGATATATGCAGATTGTTTCATAATCCGTGTTACTATTTCCAATAATTTTGGTAATATTTTTCATATTTACAAAATTAAGAGACGGGTACAAGTCTCTGAAAGATTACAGTGAAAATGATAGTATTTATCAAAGATGAGATCTGAAAAACAGAGCATGTTGTTTTAGCTTACCTAAATTGATTATTATTTAAAATTCAAGTGCTTACAAATAATCCACCCTTTGTGTAAGTTTGGTTTCTTAGAGTTTGAATTTTTTTTTTATTGACATAAGGTTTACTTCTTGCAATCAGAGGAAAAATCTAGCCTGAAATGGCATAAAAAAAATGTAAATAGTTTAAAAAATCATTAACTCTTCCTATACTGAAATAGAGTTTAGTTTGTAAATATTTTAAGAGTTGTCATTTGGGGTTGTGAATTCCTGAGGACCAATAATTTTTTTATTCACATTGAGGGTTTGCGTTTAAAAAAATTTTGGCATGAAATGTTATAAAGCAAAACACACAAATGGCCTGCTTTTTAAAATCCGTGAATAGTTTGCAGATGTTTACAGACTAGGGATGGTTGGCTCAATAAAAATGATGTGTCATGGCTCGTATTAGAACCATACTGAAAGACAGATAAGTACAACATGGAAATTAACACATTGCTATGGTGATGTAAGACTTTGTCTTCTCCTATTAAAGAAAAATGTGTTGAATAGAATTTTTCTAATATGTACAACTCAAAAATATTTTACATCTGAACAATCAAGAAGTACTGGGGTAGTGCCATTACTGTAGCTAATGTGTATAATCCTGAGAAAATAATGATCCATATTAAATTCCATGTCCCAGTTATAAATATCAGCAACGACAGAGAAAGTAGACATATTTCATTGGTTGCATTCTTTTTTTATCTAATTATGCACTGCTTAGTATTATGAATGTACGTAAATTTGCCTTTCAAGACTTATACATTTTAGATTTAAAGCCCACTGCAAAAACACACTGAGAGTCACAGGGGAAGATGATGGATAGCAGGAAGTATTTAAAAGGAACTTTTCTATTTACAGTAGTCTTTTTTTTTTAAAAAAAAAAAAATATATTAAAGAATGAAACATATAAATACCATCAGATGTTCAAAATGCATCTTAAATAACAATACACAAGTCAATTTTAATTGTACAGGCAGAAAACATCCTGAAAGTGATACTCACAGGAGTCACATGTTGATAGCTGCCATGGATAACATTTTCAGGATAGATTACTAGGATTGCAGGTTTTCGGAGCTCTACTTGTCTATTTAAGTTTGGCCACCCTGAAATTCCATTAAATTAAGTGATTGAATTGGGTGAAAATTTATTTGTATCCTTTAAAAAAAAAATAATTGTGACTTCATTTTTCCAAGCTACGGAAAATCAGTGAAGTTTAAAAAAAAAAAAAAATAATTGTAATAAGCCAGCAAAAGAGAGGGACTTGTTCTGGAACAGCTAAGGTCACCATGGCATGAATATTACCAGGTATGTCAGGGACCTAAGTCCAAGACCTTTTTAGCATCACTCAGGATAAGAACTGAAACTTTGTCTCTTGGTCTCAAATCTGTGACCAAACCATGATGCTCTTTGCTTTTCAAACCCTTTCTCTTAGTCCTCCTCTGAGAACATTTCAGTAAAGAAGTCTTCATTAAGGAAGACTTCTGCATGTGGCTGACTCTGAGCATGTAAGTTTTTTTGTAAAATCCAGTCTCGAGGAGTTATTTACTTTGATTGTTGGGGAGCTGTAGTAAGACACCAATTTACTTTTATTGTAGTATGGCAGAATTTATGACATTATTGCTAAGTAACTTCTCCAGGGAAGGGATTTAAAGGATGGATGGGTTCCAGCACCAGCAGTCCCACAGGGCTGCCTTACCAACTTTCCCCGTTACCTGCATATTCAGCTTTCACTCAAACCTAGCTCGCCTTTTAATTCTGAAAGAAAGGTATCCTCTATCACACAGCAATCTGCTTCTTCCAGGCACTGACCTGAAAGCAGTGTCGATGACGTTCTTCCTGCCCATGTTCTTGCAGGCTCTTTAGTTCCTTTTGTGCCATTAGCAATGAACACATTTGTTAGTTTTTAAGTACTGAGAATTGCACATTTTGGCAATGCAGAGGAAGATGTCATTTGGTTTTATGTTTCTGGAGTGTCATAGGGTTCCTGAAGAGCTGCAGCTTTCCAGGAGTACTTATTGTAGGATTCATACTTTTACAGGGAGAAATTATGGCTGTTCAATTACCAAGTGCCCCTTTCATCATTAAAGTTTCATCACAACCCAGTATTCTTCAACTGAACTCATTTTGTAAAGTAAATACACAGAAAAAAAAATCCCACCTCTGATTCAACACGGTGGTTTGCTTGCTTATGTGGGTAATACATTGCAAAATTTATTCCATTGCTTTGTGCTAAGGTATAAATATGAAAATATGGTATTTAAACATTGCAGTACTGATGTGCAGGGTATGAGTTTAACATCTTGCATATTAAAAAAGTTAATTTGAAACATTTGGTGAATCTCAGATATAGTGGTAGGATTATGCATTTTATTTCTTTTCTAATTTAGCATATGGTTCCATTACGACCACTGTTAGTAGTTTTCCCTTTTTTCACTAAATTAAATTAACTCAAAAAATTCGGAATTGCAAACTTAGAGCTGAAATTGCTTCTTGACCAATGACAAAACATATTTCACAATAGTGAGATTTTGAAAGCTTCTCAGGCAGTCTCCTGTTTGCTCCCCTGGCTGTGCGGTGGGTCCCCAGCTGAAGAGGAGCTCTACAGAAACCTGCCTCATGTTCAGTGTGTCCAGGAAGGTACACAGCTGGGCATTACTCATCCTGTTTGAAACAAGTACTGAAAGAGGTTGATATCTCTGAAAAATTGGCTTAAGTGTTTTCAGTCTGAGTATCTATGAATATTCTTAAAAACGTGTGCTAATGGTCAGACTACCATATCCTCAATGTATATAGCTCCAGTGAGCCCTACTGTATGATTTTATATATGTAATACACCTATATATGAGCAAATACAGAAGATTCACGTCACTAGTTAGAATTTTGTCTTCAGTTGCCAAAGCTGAGCCACCTCTATAGCCCAAGAAGGTATTCATTCAATGGGTTGTGACAATACTGAAGAAAACTGTAGTGTAGAAATGAAGAATTTTTGAAGGACTGACAATTTTTTTTTTTTAAGTTTTAAGGATCCTTCAAGGTGATAAATTAATGTGACTATTGATATGATATGACATTAAAATTTTCATCTCATTATGTAAGATACTCAGTTCTGCTTAGCTTTTTTCCTTTGTGGTCTAGTGGAGGGTGTCCCTGCCCATGGCAGGGGGGTTGGAACTAGATGATCTTTGAGGTTCCTTCCAACCCAAACTATTCTGTGATTCTGTGATTCTATGATTCTGTGATAGGCATCATTGAAATAAGATGCCCAAGAAGACATCTCAGCATTGGTGCATCACTGTCTACTTGAAGATACACAAAGGCTGTGTGTACATTTAAGCAGCTCATAGAAACTTCTGAATTTGTGAGCCAAAATGTAATTGTGGGCATATAGTGCAGGCAGATTCATTTTACATGGTTGTTCTAGCTTGTAAATATGCACCCCTTCCTCATCTTCACAGCAAAAATGAAGATAAAAACTGGGCATAGAAGTTTAGCAGTTTGAAGGGAAGCAAGAAGAAATAGTTAAATGGTGGCTATCTACGAAACTCCCGACAATTTGTACTTTTAAATTACCTGCCTCATTTGTAAAAACTTGTGATTCTGAAAAGAAAGAATAAAAGTGATAAGTCCAATTTAGCAGGGAAAATGTAAAAGTTGTTACTGCTACCATTTCTTAAGAGGTAAGAAAAGCCGTGTAAAAAGATATCCATATTAATGAATAAATGTGAAGGACTGAACAGGAGAAATCTTAATATGGTTGGACATTACAATAGATGTGATTCCTTCCAAATCTACAAATTTGCATGGAAGTGAAATTACTGTGAATAGGCTGGTCCTTCTATTAAAAATCTCTCTACAGTGTCTTTGTGGTTTAAAAAAAATTCTAAAAGGGCTGTTCTACATATGGCACCAGTTTAATAGCTGAAATAATTAAATTAGGTTTGCAGGGTGTGGGTGTGGGTGTTGTTTTTTCTCATGTAAGTTTTAATACTGACCAGCTTCCCACAGGTGTTTAGAATCTGTCATCAGATTTTCTGCTGAGTTAGCTTTGTTAACTTTGGTGAAATTACTTTAGTGAAAATGTAGCCCCTAAAATATATAATCCAGAAAGCACATCTCTGCTGTACTTTGGAATGGCATTAAAGGCCTCCATGTGGATGAGCAATACAAAGACTAAACCTGGAAGGATATTTGTTTTTCAAATGCTATGATAATACATGCACTTCTTCATTTATTTATGTGTGATCATGGGGTAAAATAGCAAGGAATGTTTTATTTTGTTTTTTTTTTTAAATACACATTAGAATAAACAGTAATGGGTTAGAAGTCTATGCTTTCCAGTGGTCTGTTTATCCCCACAGTTGCAATTTTCATGTGCTAAATTAATGCTGAGCTCTTTCTTCCCTTATTAAGCTGAAATTTCTGCATTAGGTATGGAAAAAAAAAAAATCAATCTAGGCATTCCACTCAGTATATTTTTGAAAAGGTTTGAGATATGGTGTGAATTTATGAGATTAAAATATGAAAAAGAGTGAATTTTACCTAATGAGAGTGATTACAATAGTTCTGAAAAAGCACAGCTATTGCATGATGTAACATCATGTTACATATCTCATGTGCTGAACATTGAAAGTTCTATTTTATGGATTTTATCAGCAGGGGATCTAATGTTAACCAATATGTTTTAATAGAGTTGCTGTTGTACTTCTCTAATGGGGAGATTATAAAATTATAATTAGTGTAATCCTGCCTCTATTACATAAAATGACAAAACTGCCATTTACTTCAGGGGGAACAATATTAAGTATGCTGTCATAATTAACTTTCTCCATCTCTCTTTCACGCTTACTCCTCCTGAATAACCATGGAGCACTTTGCAGTTGGTAGCAGAGATTAGGGACAGATTAAACCAAATAAAAGAAGCAGACGTAGTTGATATCAGATAACAGAGCAACTCTAACATAGGATCGTCAGGAAGGGAGGTTAGAAAATAAGCTAAAATGAACTGAACATGAAGGGGGAATATCCTGTTTTTCACAGGCTTTGCAGCATCTCTTAGGAATTGTACTGACAAATTGTGCACAAAGATTCTTTATATGTCTTGGTAGAGTCAGCAAACCATTTTTGTGAAAAATATAATGGATGGGGAGTGACGCTGCTGAATAAAAAAAAAAAAAAGAATAAAAAGAAGTGACACACTGTTATTGATCATTACAGCAATGTTACTGACCCTGCTGCTAAAGTTAACATGCTATTCAGAAACCTCTATTCTGAAGAGGGTAAAAGCAAAGTTGAAACTTGCTTTCTCTGTACATGTTTAGGGAAAAATAGTTTGTAAACATTTAACAAAAATTTAGGAATTTGAATTTCAGTTTTACCTCCAGTTGTTAATCCAAGAGATTAATTTTCTTGCAATTCACAAACTGAACTGCCTCCTGTGAAAAATAGTTTAAATAAAAGATGTACTTAGCGACTGTGAACACTGCGATTTGGTCTTCATCACACTCACAGGAATACATTTGCTCTGATGTGCCTTATTTTTCTGTAAGTGGATCTCTCTTATAATTTGATCCATACGTTTAAATGCCCAAAGTACTGCAGGATCAACGGGACATTGGAAGTACAATATCCTTCTGGGATGGAATAGCTGAAGACATATGAAGGAAAAGTCTACATGTAAATTTGTGTGCGTTTTCTCTTTTGACAAAGCCCAGTTTAAATGAGTAGTAAATTGAAGAGTGGCCAAAGCAGCGACCTCTTAAACTTAGTCACTAGAGAAACTATGAGGTCAAATCACACACTGACAAGAAAACCAAGCATGGCTTTCACCTGAGGATGAATGCTCCTCTGCAAGGGGAGAGATTCTCAATGCCAATGAATATTTACGTGTTTTGTACAATTATTGTTGAATATAGAACATGAACGTTCATTAGTGCAGGAACTGGAACGCCACCTTCCCTCATCCTAGGTAAGTTTTCAAATCATTAGACTTCAAGGTCAGATCCAATCCTCGGTATAGGCAATGAATATTTCACTATACCACACAAAGTATAACAACTTCAGCAACAGAAAAAAGGGATCTGCACTGCTTTCAAACTAAAATCTTCTAAATTCATGCATTTATTGTTTTTTTCAGTTTTTTTTTAAAACATTTGGCTTTATATGTTTATGCTCACAATTTGATTATTGTAAAATGTCTGTTTAAATTACATGTAGTTTTTATATCTTGTTTAGCTATCAGTGTCATTATTATTTAAATATAAAAATATATCAACCATATATATCAACCATTTTTATATATTATACATAAAGTTTAACTATTTTTTTATATATATGTACAGTATATAGTCTTGGCAACATGGATACATTATGATTATGAATTCATTCAAAAATAAATTAGTTCCCTCAGCAGTTGCATTCTTTCTGAACAAACAGTGCAGGTACAAATACACCTGATTATGGGATCAGCGTAATTGCGCATTGATTGACAACATTATTCTTGACTTTATTCAGAATCTTATGTTCACAAAAGTTAGCTGTGACTTTCTGCAGATCACCACTATTTTGCATTAACCTTGGCCGAGTTATTCCTCTGAAATATTTTATTTCTGTATTTCAAGATGTGATCTTCAGGTTACTTCATGTACTATACTCCAGATTTGGGGGGATTTGATAAGTATTTCGGTTTTAATATATTCACAAGAAACAATAATCATGCAATATATTCCTTCTATTTTAGTAACCATAGATTAAATTACAGAAATATAGACTAGATTTCTCTTATAACTTTGTCTCTTCCTTTTACAAACAGTTCAGAAGTCCTTATTTGTTATTGCTCCTTTTGATAATCAAATGTCCAAATAGCTTCAAAACATTTTTAACTATACTTATGCAAAAGTTACCGCCAAAAGTACATTTATGAAAATATACATGCATGACTCCATTCACGTATGTTTGTATCAATGCCTATATTTAGAGATTACTTTAAAGTAGAATAAAATTACTGAATAGTGTTTTTAGTTTCCCATCTGCACTCACAAAACTTCATATTAACGCTGCTTCTGTGTCACAGCTTGATAAAAGTTACATAAGGACAAAACATTTTGTATACAATAATAATTTGAGGAAGCTCTAAACATGGTTTCTTTTCTAGTTCGAAAGCAGTCTGGATAAACTAAAATGCAAAATGTATATGCACCTCCTCTTTTGCTCTATTTGAAATACAGTGAAAAGCTTTTGCTTCGTTATTTCTAACCTAGCGAAAACCAAGAAGTGCTGGAAGTTTTGTGAGTGTCTTTCATTAAACTAATCTCCCTTCTTTTTTTATAACCCAAAGGTTTGCTTTCCAGATATGGCACCTAATATCATTTATTCCAAAACTGATGAGTGTTGTCCAATTACTTATTCTTCCACTTGAATAGTAATTGAGTTCTGCTTAAGGACTCTTACGCATTGTTAGAGTAAGCCTGATGGAGCTCTGCAACGTTTCTCAAGGACAGTAACAAGGCACTGTGCTTGCGAGACTGCTCCACAGGTACACAGAGAATTATGAACCGTATTTTATTCAAGTGCCATGGACGGCTGGAGGATAAGGATCTGACTCTCCTTACACCTATTTTACAGTGGTGGAGTTGCTTGTCATGTAGCTTATTGCACATCAAAAGAGAATCAGGACCTTTGTGTTTGAAGGAGCAAACTCTTCTGAGTTTTACAGGTGAAATCAAATCCCTCCACCCAAACTCCATAGAAAGGTGAGGTAAAGCAGAACATGGTATTGTTCTTCATGACACTACGTGTTGCTCACAGTTATTGTTTTCTCTTCCAGTTGTCCTATGTAAACTACCCTAACGGCCCCAGATTTTCTTCCTGCCTCTTAATAATTACACTGAAATCTGCAGGATTAAACCGACCCTGTCCATTGGCTCAGAAATGGTTATTAACACAGTTAATAACAAGGGTTATTAAGGGTTATTAATAAGTAATTAAATGTTTCAGATACTATTCCTCACGAAAGCTGGACATGCCTTTACTTTGCTCTTGGCTCTAAAATCATAGTGCTAAAGCTGTTTGGTTTTCCACTGGTCTTTTGACACCGGGCATTATGTCCAACAGCACATGTGCTGTCAGTCAGTCTTAAATAGAAATTGTCAGCTTTCTTCCACAGTGGGATCAGTGACCTTTCACTGCATGAAGGGGGCTGACATGACAACACACCTTCTACAATTTCTCACCATATATACTTTTTTTGCTGCTACAGATGTATTGACCTTCTAATCACACAGACATGAGACTGCTGGCAGCGTAATCTGCTCACTATTTTTGTTTCCCATTGTCCTTTTAAAAAAAATTCTCTTTTTTTAAATTTCACACATATATATATATAAAATCATCCAATTGTTTGCTAGGTGGTTGTACATTTATTTCTTACAACAAACATCTATCATCAGGATATATATTAATATTAATTAATAAAATTAATTTAACTTACTTGGACAATAATCTTTGCTCATGGATTGCAAAATTCTTACTTGCCCTAGTTTACAACAGAATTTTTAGCTATATGAAACAGCTTAGGTTCAAATTCTCAAACACAGATATACAGCTCCTATCTGGATATATAAACCATCATGATTTGAAAAGATTAACAACAACAACAGAGTTGAATCCAGTTACACTGGATTTTTTTAATCTGCAAGAAGTGGATGCCATGTATAGATTTCAAGGGGCTCCATGCAGTTGTTTCTTTGTAAAGACTCTGTTCAGACTTCTCAGTGGCTTAGGCTGAACCGGCTTTGTTGCCCCAATGACCAAGATAAAATACTTGGAGAAGGATGGAGAAATCACTTTGCTATGTAGACAAAATAGCTTCCCCACACACCATTTTTCAAGGTACTATCCAAAAATATCAGCTGTGCACCTGGTCCCATTGTCCTTGCCCCTACTCTTTGCCAGACTGATGTAGAGCCAGGTGTTACTGAGCCCAGCGTTTTATTCCCTCTGTCATTCCTGACCTGCTGGAAAGGAGACTGCTGAGGATCTGTCCTGTGGCCACTGCTGAGCTGGGCACTTGGCATTAGTCAGCATCAGACCCAGACGGTCTTAAAACTGTGATTTTTGCCACCCTTCCCAGGCTGGGGGGGTGTCTCAGCAGCTGCCCACACGACATGCTGAAAGCTGGTGCTGGTGTTGATATGATCAGCTTCAGGAGTGGTTCTTCAGCCAAGCAAAAGGGCAACCTTAAAGTCTAGGTGCCGGGAAGCAAGTGTAGTACTCTATGCACAAAGCTCTCTGCTGCGATTTTTTAATCTATCGGTGTCCCACAAAGTTTGACAGAGGAAAAATGTGTCCTCTGTAGCATATAATAGGATGATTAAAAAGGAAAACTTCAGAAAGGCTCTCTTTCACTTTGAAATCTTACTGGTTTTCAGTTTCTATTTGCTCCTTGTTAAAATCTGTAGAATCTTACCAGAAGAAGTCTTTCTGAAGAGGGGAATGATAGAAGACCAGTCTTCTGGGGAGAGCTATTTGGCAAAGACATATTATTCATTTATTCTGCTGTAGCCATTCACATTATCTCTTCTCATGTTTGTTGGTTTCTTTTAACCATACACACAAAATTCAGCTAAGAATAGCCTGCAAAATATGAATTAGTTTTATCGATGTGGTGGGAAGAAATGACTAGTTGTCTTGTTCTGTTACACATTTCTACATTTTATGGTATATGATTATTAATCATCATCCATAAGTGTGGCTTTTTCCACAGTCATCATGTATTCGTTACTCCTATCTGTGCACTTTCAGGTGGTCACTTCTCTAGTCAAATATTCAGCCCACCTGCCCAACTTAGATTTGCAGGTTTTTGCATCATTGGTTATGATTCTTACTCAGGAGAGACTGTTTTGAACAGGAATGGCCCAAATAAATTATTTTAAACAACTTATATAATTCTGGAAATAGCATTTAGATTCTCCTGACTGGCCAGTGATTTGTCACTGCCATTTATCAAATATTTAAGAAACTGTTCTTGTCAAGATATTTTATGACACAACAGGAAATCTAAAGGAACAGAATTTGAAGTGACACTTCAATTTGCAATGTACCATTGTACTGGTTTTGGCTGGGATAGAGTTAATTTTCTTCACAGTGGCCAGCATGGGGCTATGGTTTGGGTTTGTGCTGACACCAGTGCTGCTAACACAGGGATGGTTTGGTTCCTGCTGAGCAGCGCTCACACAGAGCCAAGGCCTTTGCTGCTCCTCACACCACCCCACCAGCCAGTGGGCTGGGGGTGCACGAGGGGTTGGGAGGGGGGACAGCCGACCCCAACTGACCACAGGGATAGTCCATACCATGTGGCATCATGCTTAGCAATTAAAACTGGGGGAAGAAGGAGGAAAGAGGACATTCAGAGTTACACAGTTTGTCTTCCCAAGTCACCGTTACACGTGTGACGGAGCCCTGCGTTCCTGGGGATGGCTGAACCCCTGCCTGCCCGTGGGAAGTGGGGAATGAATTCCTTGGTTTGCTTTGTTTGCGGGCGCGGCTTTTGCTTTCCCTATTAAACTCAACCCACAAATCTTCTCACTTTTACCCTTCCGATCCTCTCCTCCATGCCACTGGGGTGAGGAGCGAGCGAGTGGCTGGGTGGGGCTGAGCTGCCTACTGGGGTTAAACCATGACATAAAGATGTCCCAAAACTTTAACTGGATAAAGCTGATGCCTATTTTTCACTTGCTTGAGGAATTTATTTGTCATCTGCCATCTTTGAAACCACTCATATTTTTGCCATGTTTTGCTACAGCCAGAAAAGTTTCTGGGTGCTATTGTTTCCAGTCAAGCTGCCACATTTAGAGGATGAACAGGACATGCACAAATGTGTGCTGGAGAATGTGTCGTATGTGAGATATAAGCTATGTTCTCTTCTCTGGTGTGTAAACACGCCTTATTAAATGTTACATTTTATCAGGATTTATTTTGTTTGCTTGGGGTTTAGGGGCAGTGAGGGAGGGAAACATCTTTCCTGCATTTTCTCAGCCATCATTTTTTCTGCAAAAGCTTTATCCTTATTAGAACTAAAGCTTCTTTATTCCTCCACAGCTCTGTAGAGGTTTCTTAACATAAAAGACATTCCTATTTTCAATTTATTATTGTTCCTGTACTATCTGCTATTGATTTTTCTCTTATTTTAAACTTTTTTTTTTCTTACATGCAAAGTCATTTTTCAGCTTCAGGGGAGCAATTCAGCCAAACATTTTTTTGGTGGATAATTCCAAGTATAACGTTAGGATTTTTTGCTGAACTTGTCCTTAGCATATTTTTGTAAATTCTCCATTATTTCTTCTACAATCTTTTTACTGTGTTATTTCAGTACTTGTTTTGCTTCCTTTTGGGAATATCTATTTGGCTAATCATGGTTTCTTTCTATTCATATACACTATCCTTAGAGAGGCCCTGATTCAGGAGGCTTTAAGGCATATATGATCTACCCATTTCTGGGTTCTTCAACAGTATAATTATAGACCTGTGATTCATCCAGTTCTGGCATGTTAATGGAGTGAACTATCACATCAAAAAGAGTGTATATTGTTGGGCTATTTTCAGTGTAGGTATCCTCCTACTAGAAATAATCTCCATGAGTTTTGATAGGTAATTTTAAGATGGTTCGCTTCATAAGTATACAGATTTTTTTTTTTGTAACTGTAGAAAAATTATCTTATTGCTCCCAATAAATATACAGAATATTCATAAATATACATAGTATCTGAAAGTCAAGATTCAATGTGCCCTTGTGGCCAGGAAGGCCAATGGTATCCTCCTGGGGTGCATTAAGAAGAGTGTGGCCAGCAGGTCAAGGGAGGTTATCCTCCCCCTCTACTCTGCCCTGGTGAGGCCACATCTGGAATATTGTGTCCAGTTCTGGGCTCCCCAGTTCAAGACAGACAGGGGACTACTGAAGAGAGTCCAGTGGAGGACTACGAAGGTGATGAGGGGACTGGGGCATCTCTCTTATGAGGAAAGGCTGAGAGAGCTGGGTCTGTTTAGCCTGGAGAACAGAAGACTGAGAGAGGATCTTATGAATGCTTATAAATATCTAAAGGATGGATGTCAAGAGGATGGGGCCAGACTCTTTACAGTGGTGCCCAGTGACAGGACAAGGGGCAGTGGGCACAAACTGGAACACAGGAAGTTCTGTGTGAACATGAGGAAAAACTTCTTCACTGTGAGGGTGACCGAGCACTGGAAGAGGCTGCCCAGAGAGGTTGTGGAGTCTCCTTCTCTGGAGATATTCAAAACCCTCCTGGGCGCCATCCTGTGCAACCTGCTCTGGGAGATCGTGCTTTAGTAGGGGGGTTGGACTAGATGATCTCCAGAGGCCCCTTCCAACCCCTACCCTTCTGTGAGTCTGTGATAGTATCTCATCAGCACTACTTTCACTGCAGACTTCAGAGCGGCAATCCTATGTAATTGTCCAAGAACCGACTCAGTAGAAGCAATTAATCTACTAATAATGTCAGTAGTTAAGGTCTTTTAAAATGGATCCCAGACCCCCAGAGGAATAAATGTCAATGTTTAATACCCCTTCATCCTACACTAATAAATTTCCTGTAACAAAAAGTGGAGGATGATCAAATTAGTCTGTGGGTCAAATTTGGACCAGCAAACTAATGCAAATCTCTCATTAAGCAGATGCCAACCAGCTTTCAGGATTAGGACATTGTAATAATATTTCATTTTGGTGGGTAGGTTTGAATAACTTTTTTCAGTTACAAGCTTTTTGTCCTCCAAGACCGTGAATGATTTTTAAAAGTATTTACTATCTGCAGTAATAAAGGTTTGGGGATTTTCTAGTTAAATGGGCATAAGGATCTAAAAGTAAAAAAAGATTTGTTTTCTGAATTCTTCTTATAAGCTCCACAGTGAAAGTGACACTATTTACAAGTTTAAATTATTATCCAGTGACATAAAAACTAGAGCTTTACTATGACCTGCTCATAGCTTGGAAAGAATAAACCCTTTCAGATAGAGTTGTGCTTCATTGTACAAATCCCTATTACTACAGAGATTATACATTGGTTGCACGTAGGTTTACAATAGCAATTAATTGCACAGATCAGAATATTTTCTAAAAGAGAAAGGAACAAAGAAATCTTTCTTTATAGGCCTTAAATGCTAAATACGTTATTTTAACGGTATCCTCAGAATCCTTCCATTCAGTTTAAGATTCTGGCAATTTATGGACCAATAGCCATTTCTAAATAACCGAATTTAAAAAAAAAAAAAAAATCATAAACTGCAAAATTGCTCTGGGGCCACAAAAAAACTAATGACAAGACAATCGAGATTCAAGGCGATAGTTTAAGTGCTAACATTTTATTTTTTCCTTTGCTGGCAGATGCTTTAAAAGACCTCTCCATCCAGCACTGCTACTGCCACTTGCTAAACACCTCACAGCTATTTCAAATTTTAACATAAGAATTAATATTTTAAATTGTTCCAGTTCAATTTCTTGAATTAGAATGGGAAGACATCCACCACTAACAATATCGTTCTCTCTCTTTCATCTTCTTCCTTTTTTATACATTGAGATATGGGGATAAAAAGTTAGAATAGGAGAGCTCTTGCTGCCCTTCTTCTAATTTAAGTAGTGCTCACTGTTTTTTTTCTTTAGTGGTTCTTTTTCTGCAGGTCTGTTTTAAGATTGTTATGGGTTTGTTATTATTCTTTTCTGCTGATGTTATGACTCTCATGCTCTGGCATCAGGAGGGATTTTTGTTTTCCAAACTTGGAGAAGACCTTTTGGCAGCATTAGGAATTGGAGTTTGTTTAAAGGGTAAAGAACTGAGAAAAACCTTGGAGAAATACTTGCTTTGTCACAAATTATAGCTGATGTGCTGTGAGATACAAGAGATAAAGGAAACCATGAGGTTTTATTGATAAATATTATTATGTGAAGAAGAAAGGGAGAGCCAATGATTCTGCAGGTAAAGAAGATTTCAAAATCAGCAAAATTCTCTGGGTGGCATGATAAGGAACTATATGATGGATTACTTATTATCTGGGGACACAGCTAACCTCTATATCATCCATAAATGCATATATGAGGGTTTGAGACATAAAGGGTGAAAGGGCATGTTACCCTTCCTCACTCTTCAGCTGTCGTTTTGGGCTGCCATTGCATCCATTTACCTATGTTTCACTTTAATGAGTGCACAAAGATGAGTAAGATAAATAACTGAATGGAGGCTACAGTACTGCAGATAAAGAACAAGATACTTGAAACTTTGCGTTAGAAATAACCAAAGAAAGGATTTATGTTCTTACTTGTGGTGGATCAGATCTTGTCTATTAACCATGGGTGGTAAAGTGCTACAACCAAAAAACCAAATCTGACCTGGTTAATAGGATTATTACTATGGCCCTTCATAAATTGCCTTTTGCCCATTCTTGAATCTTTCACTCTTCTGTTTGCCGT
The DNA here is from genome assembly GCF_028858705.1 of Grus americana. NCBI lineage: Eukaryota > Metazoa > Chordata > Aves > Gruiformes > Gruidae > Grus > Grus americana. Next base: position 104,926,076 of record NC_072852.1, read on the forward strand.
ATCTGTAGTACTACCGGATACGTTTCTTATTCCTCTGTTACAGCATTCTACTTTTTTCTTAAAATTCCTTATTGCTTATTTAGAATTCACTTGAAACTTGATGCTCACACCAAGACTGGAAACATTTAGAATAGGCTAGTGTACTGGAATTGGCCAATATTTATTTCTATCTCTAAACAAATATACAGTAGTGATTCTGTTTTTTCCTTTTTCAACTCAATCAAGATTTCCTCTGTAACACAGGTGAAGAAACTCTACTTAACTCGTGGGAAACTGGCCCAATTTTGACACTGATAAGTAAATGAGTGAGCCAGTTCTATATACTGTCAAGCACGCTGCAGCAAGAGACAGCCTCAAAGGCAACATGTCAGAGGAGGGTTTTGTTAAGTTTAGATGCTGAGAGGAATTTAAAAAGAAGTAGGAAAAAGCAGCCTAGGACCAGTCTACTACTATGTCTCTCGCTGCCTCTTTTCCAGTTTGTCTCTATGAAGAGGCACTAGCAGAAGGTCTTTGTTTCACCAATGCAGACATTGAGCCATTCTCAGTCTTGCTTTCCAGCTCCCAGAGCTGCGTGAGAAGCAGCTGGGCAGACAGGGAAAAGGAGAAGCACTTCTACCACCAGTAACTGGTGGCTTGCTTACAGAAGTATTTTGTGCATCTCTGGAGCCAGACTATGAAAAGGTAAGAGTGAGTGATCTGGAGTCACACACTTGTGCAAAATATTGACTATCAACACTTGTAAGGACCCAATTTTACATTCTCTCTGAAATTATTGGATTTTTAGTGTGTCCTTCCATTGCTCAGACCCAGAGCGGATTTATTATTAGAGGTTAAAAGAGCTTGCAAGCAGATAGGCTTTGCAATATGCCATTTCAACAGACTCCTCAGCCATTCAGTATCGAGGGGCGGAAGTGCTGATGCTGCTCCTTGTTTTCTGAGCTATAACTTATTCTTTCTACCCGGTGTCTCTTAGAGCTTTTGTACCACCTCCTGCAGTAGATTTGAACACAATAGCTTCAGCTGAAACAAAATTACTATGAAAATGAAAAAGGAAGCACCAGAGTTGAAACAAAATGGGACAGAAAATTTTTATTCCGCTATAGGTTATATGTATTTGAACTTGTGTAATGTACTTAAAGAGGGATTCATAGAAGCTCATTACTTCCCTTGATACTATAAAATACACATCTTAGACTTAGAAATACTCAGATACTGAACAATGAGAACCACCAGCTACCTTGAATGCACTGCAAATAACTATCTAAATGATTCTTCAAATCCAGCCGATATAAAAACATTCTCATTTGTTAGTAAGAGAAGACTGAGACACCTGCTTATATAACATCTACATGTGTTTGAGAATTTCATTTGTATTTCTTCGTGTCTCAGACTGCCAGTTAAAAACAACCCAAATAGACAAGAAGAACACAGCAAAATAGGAGCATTCAGGCTGTGTAGTGTAGAATAATGAAAGCAATTTAGATACATCTGGGATAATGCCACATTAACTGCATTAGTGAAGCATTTTCTCCCATAACATAATCTGTCAATGGTCTTCTCTAACTGACAGAATAAAACTTCTTGTCAATTTTATTTTTGCATATCCATATTTTCTCTAACAATGGCTTTTCTTCTTTGTGAATTTATGCATTACATCACAACCTGCACTCTTACTGCTTCATTATGAAAATTCAGACCATTCACGTGCGTTTCATCTGTGGTCTTTCACCATGCATATTCAGAGAGCTCTTCTATACATGCCTCTACAACCTGCTTTGAGACATAGACAGAATCAGTGTTCCTCTGGTGGGAGAATACACGGCCTTTGCAGATGTAAATACGTAAGGATATCTGACCATTGGAAGGAGAAAAAACAGATACCAGGTTATAGTTTTGCCTTCCTTGTTCATGGGTAGGCTGGAAAGCTAGGCACAACATATTACGTCCCTTGTGTTAAACCTCCAGCTATACTCTAAAGCAATGGCTGGAAACAGCTAACATAAATCTGCTCAGAAGCAGGAAGTCAAGATCTCTGTGCAATCCAGACGTGAGGCAAAGAGCTGTCTCTGCAGCCAAGAGGAGCAAAGGAGGACTGAGAGGAGAGTCAAGCAGGGAAGAGGCTGAGGAGTGCTGCCTCTTCACAAGCTCTAAAGATCTGCCCTCGAGGTCCTTAAATACTTTGAATTCTTTGGCAGAAATCAGTCATGGTCAGCTCCTGACATTCCCCCATACACTTAATCTAGTGGCTTTGGAGAATCCTTGCAGATGACTGTAAAAATAGCAGGCTGGTAGATTCTGAAAAGCTGAGGCTCTTCTGCCCCTTCTCAATGATGCTTCACTGTAAAGGCAATACTGGCAATTCCAGTTCATCACATCGGTATTGCTTACAGATCATTCCTGTCTTTCTCATTCCTTTTCTTGACCTTTAGGACATATATCTCTATTGATATGAATAAAAGAAGTCATGCAACTGGCAAAGATGTGCAGAAATATTAGCCAAAATTGGGATGTCATGCCAGTTAGTTCTTCCAGTAACATGTTTGCAACACAACCAGTGTGAGGCATGCCCTGAAAAAGAGCATAAAATGCTATGCATCAAGAAAATGCCATTGGGAAAGATCTGCAGCTGTGAGCAGTAATTGGTAAAGTGCTATCATCAAACCCCACATGGTCACATATGCAGAGGGAGACTCATAGCACATCAAGTGTAAAATGAAAGCTGTGATACAGGCAGACATGAAGCCAAAGGAATATTGGTCAATATGCTGAAGCTGCTGGCCGAAGACAGATCTGTTCAGCAGCCTCCAAAATGCTTGCGACTTTGAAAATAAAAGGAGAAAACTGGAAAAAAGAAAATCAATTGTTCTAGTTAATGGGAAAAGCTGATGTAGAGAAATATTCTACAGAAATGAGGTGCAGATGCTGGAAAGATGGATCATTATCAATGAGTAATATCACAGTGTCAGTGCTCTCACAAGCATGAAAATTATATACATCATCACTAATCCCTATGGATTTATTATGTCACATGGTCAGTCTACATTCCTCCATCTCCATCAGGCAAAGGCTGTGGACACTAACCAATAAAACTGATGTCCTTCAGTCACAGTGAATGGATGAATGAGGAACACAGATCAGTAACATCATGGAGTATAATGGTGGATTAGTAGGCTAAGACACATGAAATATGTGCTGGTATAAAATATTAAACTAATTATGAAGAGTGGTTCTGCACAGCCAACACCAGATGCTTTGATTCTGGCTACTAATCTGTTTGAAACACAAGGCTATGTCATGTATAAGTGTGGTCCTGCACGTTGGCACGGTGCCCAGAGATAGAGAACCTGCGATAGAGTGATGAGAGTAAGAATTTCTAGCTTCAAACAGTAGTCACAGATATTTCCCTCCCTCTTAATTCATTCTCCTATCTGCTGAACAAAACTGAGGCTGTATCCCTAAAGAAAAGAGTTACTCAGATTTGGGGAAGAAGGAAAAAGATCATAGATACCAACTGGTCCTCTGGCATTTCAGGCATCATTTTGCCTCCCAGCAGAGAGAGGGAAGCAAGATTTGGGAGATATGTGAGATCCCTAAGTGGCTACAGGTAGGGCTCATTTTTCCTTTGTAGTTCCTTTGCTGAGTCAAGGAATGAAGATTAACTGAATGTCTTGCAAATCTCTGCTTCGGTGATAACTGGGTACAGTTTTCTAGTCTGCATATTCTCTTGGACAGGGACCAACTACTTGGGAATTTTTGTATTTAGGCATAAATCAGCACGATGTGACTTTTGGAAACATTTTACTACACAGAAAGGACAAGAGCGTAAATACTTTGGTTCTTCATGGTTATTCCTTGATGATATATCACACTGCATGTTCAAGGCTGCCTGGTCAAAACCAGTGAAATTTGCATGGCTTTGTAGGCAAAAAACAGAATGTAATTTCTAATATTACCTAAATGAATTACATGCTTAGCGGTAGTGGTAAACGGTGAAAACTACTTTAGTGATTTATTTCTTTTCACATCTTGTTCCGAGACTACACTCTGCAGGAGAAGATCCACCACTGCTAATAAATAAAGCAATAGTTTTAACTTTGAATAGACTCAAGTAAAAGCAACAATGAGTGCAATACTGGATCATATTCCACAAAGGCTCATGCTTTGCTTAGATCTAGCTTTTAAAATGATTAAAAATATTACACTGGTATTTGAATACATCATCCTTCTTTCTTCCCTGTCCACTTTCCTCTTGGATACTTTCAGATTTTAGTTTTCTTGCCTCCTGCAGCATGTACAGAGAGAATTAAGACAGAAGTCTGCATTTTTGTCTATGGTATTATATCAGATGAACTGGTGTATTTAAGTGCATTTAGTGTTATGAAACGCCTTGGGTTCACCCTTTTGCAGGTGACCAGAACAGGGATTAGACATCCTGTTTTGATGATTTACTTGAAAAGCAGCTGGGCTTTGTATTCAGGTGAATGTCAACCTTTCTGTCTTACCTTGATACTTCTTTACGCTTGCCTGGCAGGCAACCAAAGGAACAAAAAGAATTGGGGAGATTTGACCTATATCTCTGAAAAGTAACGGAACCTAAAAACAAAAACCTTCTGATTCTGGCTTAGAGCATTTCTTCTACTAGCTCCCTGCAATCCAATTAAAAAAAAAAATAAAAATTGAGGACTCCACAGTTTGTTTGAATTAAGCTCATTGTCTGATTAGAAGCTCTGACTAAGCAATTGTAAGAATACAGCTCATTGTCTGATTAGAAGCTCTGACTAAGCAATTGTGGGAACACAGGGTGAATTTAAGTAAGAAAGCTGTTTCTCTTGTAGATTAATCAAGGGAAAGTTTCATGGTTCAACTACTCTACACTTGTTTTCCTGTGATTTGCAGAAAGAGAAGATCATAGAAGAATTTTTTTTCCTTTAAAGAACGTACCTACTAGCTTACATTTGCAATTTTATTTTTATTTAACCACCATTCATCACCATTTACTATGCAGCATGCACCATGTCAAGAGTTTTAATTCAGACCCCATGGTTCCTGTATATTTACTATGATGTATTGATAAGGTCTGTTTTACTGACTTTTTGAGAAGTGCAACTGTATGGTACCTTTTCTATGTAATTTTTCGGCACTTCAGTTTGATTTAAGGTTCTAGGGACACTACAGTTTTCAGAGTGAAATCTCTGATACAGACTGCTAGTCTGTATCTTCCCTTCCCTCAGTTTATTCTCTTTACCCTCAGGTTTTTGATGATTCTGGTGCTTTTGGGGGCTGGTATTTGCTTTCTTAAGTCCTGTTAATATAACTGTGTGAAAATTTGAACCATTTCTCTTGATATTCCTCAAATTACTGGTAAAGCTCCCCTACATTTGTTTCTCTTCCACACACTTTTTTATTTTTTTTCCTGTGACTGCTGTTTCTTAGTGCCAGCCATAACATATACAATGTGTAATCTCGTTAAAACCACTTTATTTTATGCAGCTAGTCCAGTGATCTGAATTGCCTAATACATGCTAGTCTTTTCAGGTCTAGGCTACATCTTCTCCTAGTAACACTGGAGAAGGGGAGGGACTGCAGAGTTTGTGAGAAGAGCGAGAAATCTGTGTATGTCTGAGGTGGCAAGGGCAAGGCTGCAAGCCAGCTGAGTTGTTTCGGAAAGCCGGGTTCTTGACTTGCTTCTTGTGCCTAGGTATGATGATCCAGACAAAAGTCAGTGATCACATCAGGATCCCAGCCAGTGCCCAGGGTGGCACTGTTCTGTGGGTTAATCAGGGCAAGAAGGCCGTTACTCACCCTCGGACCTATTATGCATTGTTGCTGGGGAATTTCAAATGAGGCAAGAGATTGCAAGAAAGTAAAGGTCTCACTATGAATGCAGCTGGATCTTGCCTTGGGAAACTGGAGTTTATTCCTATCTATGACATGGACTGATATTTTATGTTATCAGATCACTTCAGCCCAACTTTTCTAACTTGCATACAAGGTTCTTCATTTCTCTGGTTTCTTATGTGCAGAAGTGTTTACGAATCAGAGCTAAAATTGTAGTCAATAAAGTCATACTTTAAACGTGAAAAGTGCTATCTAATGCTAGGAATGCTGAAAAATCAGTTTCTAGCCACTTCTCAAACTTGACATGCAAAATCAATTGATACTTTTGACCTTAAACTCCCTGTGATCCAGTAACACCTCTTTAAAATGTATATAATACCAAATACTTTCCCATCATTTTAGAGGGGTGAAAGGTGTTGAAAATAAATTGGTATTTGGGAAGCCATCACATAGTAGAAATGTGTGAATTACATTTCTGGTTTTGGAACAGTGTTTGAAGAGTGTGCCACTAATAATACCTGAACTACACATAGAAAATAAAGAGAAATAAAAAATTGAAAAGCTTTTCATAAATTATTTCCATCCAAGCTGTGCATTGAATGAGGAGGTAGGAGAATCAGTAGCTTTCAATGCTTGTGATCATACTGTTAAAGAGAGTATCATAAGCAGGAGGACTAAATTCAGATTGCACAAATGTGATTTTCATATAATTAACACCATAAGCTGATAATGCTTTTAACATTATTTTATGGGTATGTACATATGCATTCATACCTGTGCACGTCTGTTGACAGGCTTAGTTACAAATAGTACTCAGCTATTAGCAAATACCTGTTTAGGACTCTGAGACTCTGTTACATGGTTCAGGGATACCTTGAGAATATCAAGCTTTGGCTATTAATGTATTTGGGGAGGCTTGCTTTAATCACGTAGCTGGAAGTAGAGTTTCATCTGCCATTGATATGTAATTTACATCAATTGTGTAAAATTGTTGTCAAACGACCTTGTTAATATGGCAAATCACATATAAAAGAGGGTATTTAAATGAGATCTAAATGTTTAAATAGCTTAAAATCTTAGGATTAATAACATTCAAAATGTTGACTGTGCTACTTGAGTCTTATAACCTTTCTCAAATGGATTCTTAGTTAATTATCTCTAAACCCGGCCTTTTAAAACATTATGCTGTGTCTAGAGATTGATATTTAACTTTTTTTCTATTAATCATATTTAGTTTTAAGATTTGGAAAGGTAGTTCTCTAAGGTTCAGCTGACATTTAAACAATTATGTTGAGACTTAGCATTGATATATTTTGGTTGCTTAACCCTTCTTGTCAGCAGTTTTGTATTTTATGCAGACCTTGCTGGTGTGACACTGACATTTATAGTAGATTGCATTTATTTTAATAGAACAATTCTTGTCCTTGTAGTTATAGCAGTTACGATTATTATCCTAAAACAAAGCAGTCTCAAGCTGTAATTGATCTATAAGACACAGTTTCACATGCAGACATATGCATATCCCTTGTGAAAACTGATGTTGATGTGTATTAAACTGCAGACATTTTATTACGAAACCATTATATGTGCTTCCCAATTTAAAAAAAAGGAAAGAAAAAAATAAAACCCAACAAAAAACCCGTAAGTCGAAAACTTATTTTTCAGTGGATATAGCTTGACAGCATAGGCTTACGGCTGACTACAAAAACTGGATAAGTTACTCCATGATTATGGTTGTTGAAGGCTACAGTAAGAAATCTTCATGATATGGATTAAGGAAGATGGGGATATTCAAGCTAAAGCAATGCTTCTGTCATGCTGTTGCTTATTGCTTCTTCCAGGACTGAAGAATTTTTATTCTGGCTCCATCCTAACTCACTGTTTCTTAAAGTAATTGTTTTGTTGTTTGGGGTTTTGGGGTTTTTTTGGGGGGACTGGTGGTTAGGGAGTGTCGTGGTTTTACCCCAGCCGGCAGCTGAGCCCCACGCAGCCGCTTGCTCACTCCCCCCCATCGGAATGGGGGAGAGAATCAGAAGGGTAAAAGTGAAAAGACTCGTGGGTTGAGATGAAGACAGTTTAATAGGGAAAGCAAAAGCCATGCACACAAGCAAAGCAAGACAAGGAATTAATTCCCCACTTCCCACCGGCAGGCAGGGGTTCAGCCATCTCCAGGAAAGCAGGGCTCCATCACGCGTGTAACGGTGACTTGAGAAGACAAACACCATCACTCCGAACACCGCTGCCCCCCCCCCCCAATCCTCTTCCCCCAAGCTCCTTATAAACTGAGCATGATGTCATATGGTCTGGAATATCCCTTTGGCTAGTTTGGGTCACCTGTCCTGGCTGTCCCCCCTCCCAACCCCTCGTGCACCCCCAGCCCACTGGCTGGTGGGTTGGTGTGAGAAGCAGCAATGGCCTTGGCTCTGTGTGAGCGCTGCTCAGCAGGAACAGGTCCATAGAACAAAAACATCTCTGTATTGTCAACACTGCTTCCAGCACCAATCCAATACACAGCCCCATACTGGCTACTAGGAAGAAAATTAACTCTCAGCTGAAAGCAGGACAGGGAGGGATGATGGCAATTAAGCTCACTGGAGATATGGTACCTGGATATTGGTCTCTTTAATCAAGCTAGTATTTGATTATAAGGCTGGAGTGCCATGTGCTTTCAAAGTGTCACTGCCATTTAACAGCAATACATGTCCTTTCTCCATTTCTGTGCAGTAGTAGAAGCATTTGATGACTGTCTCGTGCATTGGAACTAATCTAGCATAAATAAAATAGAAAAAGTAAAATGAAATTTGTCAATAATTTGGTGATGGACAGAGGGAGAAGGAACTGCTTGTTAGGTGGAAGTGTTGGTTTCAATTCATCAACTTCTACTCTTTTTTTTTTTTAAGACATCAGAAGAAGTGGACTGAAAAATGCTCATTTACATATAAAACCATTTTAAGATTACTTAACATTTTAATGCCTCTGAAGTTTGGAAAATAATAATCTTTAGATAACATATAGAACACATTAATTGATTTTTTTAAGATCATTCACTTTTTTAAGCATTGTCCTCTGCATTTTTTAATGGCAGCATCTGAAGGTCATTTATGAACAATTCATGTGACCATTCAAAGATAGTAAAACAACCTCATGTGGTATGAATTACCACCTGCTCCCTTTTTGCAAGAAAGCAAGAAAGTATCTCTCAATATCCATGTCACAACACTGTTTATCACATTTGAGAATGATATCTACTTTATACAGGAAAACCTAAACAACAGAGTATGAGAATTACTATCTAGTTTGCGTTCTGCTCTCAGAAGCTTTTTGTTGAATGTTCCTCATGTCTAATCTCTGTCTCTCATAATCATTTCTGGAGGCACCAGCTTTAGGTCCTTGCCCAGGGAGGAGTGCAGAACAGATTTTCAGCAGGCCACATACATCTTTCAGCGGTAGGAAGGGCCATGTGCAATAGTGTTCTCCTTGTAGGGGACTTGACTTTCTGTGAATGCATAGATTGATGTAACATTCAGTAGGCCCAGAGGGAAAACCTACAACGTATCAAGCAGAGGGCTTAATATAGCTTTGCGATATTTGTATAAAAAGTGCCTGGCTGCACAGGGACGGGTCAGGCTTCTTGCTGGTGCTGGTGGTGGGAATCCTGGGCTGGGCTGAGGGGTACGTGCTTAGCTCAGCAGTCCCCTTGGTCCCCAGCCTCTCCTATTTCCTAGCAGCCTCTTATCTTCCATCCCAAACCAAAGAGCACCCTTTATATCGCCATTTCTTTTCCCTCCCTATGCTCAGCACAGGAGCCAGACCGAGGCGTGCCTGTCCTCTCCCCCCCCGGCCTGGTGGGCTCCCCTGCACCAGGATGGCAGCGCTGGGGAAGGAAGATGAAGCAGGAGGGTGGGTTCTTGTATGAGGGGAGGCTGCTGCCCGCATGGAGGGCATGTGAATACGCACGTGTGCGCAGGCTGCAGCCTCCCACAGGGACAGGAGGAGGGATCCTGAAATCTATATCCAGTTCCTGCAGGCACCACTCCCAGGCTGCCCTTTTTTTTGGGAAATATTTAGAGTAACAAAATAATCTTGTCATAAATTAATGTCATAAATGACTGATGCTTCTGTGACTTTAAATCTGATGTTGGGTGGGATTCAGATTTTTGAAAGCAGTCAGGTTGTATTCAGGGGCACCAGAGAAGACCCTGGCTTTTTGTTTATGTTGCTCATGCAATTCAATAGTTGGTATATACTGTGCTGTATATATATATTGTTGGTATATACCTTCGAAAATACTAAATTCCTAAATTTATGTGACAGATAGGCAAACAAGAAAGGACATAGGTAGTTGAAATATAGAAGAGGTGCCAGGATTACTCATCCTCCTCCTACTCTCCGTTGGTTATACTTTCCTTTAACAGTAGAAGCCAACAGTAAATTTTAATGATTTTTTTTCCTTCCAAATTTCTATTTTTAGATTTATAGGTAGAAGACACTAGGAAATATTTTTAAGTTTTAGTGCTCACAGAAAGTTCCAAATTAACAGCCTTTAAGAATAAATCCTGTAGCTCAGGCAGGGCACAGCAAAGGCAGGATCCGTATGAGCTTTAGGCCTCTGTGATGTGCTTCAGATCTGGTACTATTCCCATTGTGTGACCTTTCTGCTGAGACTACCAATAAAACTATTAATTAATGCTAACAGTTTTATGGTGTGGGCTTGAGAACTATGCTAAGACAATTTATTCACCTCATCTGATGTTCAGAATAGTCAAATGGACTGGTTTTGGTTGCTTTTTCTGGTTACTGATCCCCTCAATCAGAGTCCTTCAGCATCCATAATGACCTTTTTCCCATGGACTGAGAACTAATTCTGGTATCACATTAGTGCATTTATTACTCACAATAGTCGAGCAAAATGTACAGTATTGATACTTGATCATGTTTGTGACATTCTGTATTTCCAAATTACCAAACCACATCAAGTGTTTGTATGATGCACCCTTTCTGTATCATTCTCCAGCGCAATGAGGTACGTACTTTGTTCGCGCATGTTAGAATGTAAGGACAGTTGGCTGCAGCTACGCAAAGAATTTCATCCGTCTCTGTTTTCAGTCAGTGATTGCTATTTTAATGGACATTTGGGAAAAAAATTCTTCTGTTTTCACCTGACTTTAGGCAATACTTAGTGAGAAAAAATTGTTTTATCAAAACCTGAATTTTAAAATAAAAATTTTACTTGAAATTCTTTTATGAGCTTTCAGATGCCCTTTACTGAGGATGGTTGCTGCTTTTATTATCATTTCCTACATCCTGTTGTGCTATACAAACCAAATTTACAGGTGGTGACCCACCTGGCCAGTCAGCATTAGAAACTCCTGGTGGGAGATACCGTACAATCACATGGGGAAAACCCATTACTGCTAGCAAGGACTTGTATTCAAAGATAAAACAAGCCTGGAAGTGTGACAAACTATATGAGGGAAAGCATGGATAGCCATAGTAAAAGCATAGTGTTACAAGCTCAGTTTGATAGCTTTGAATCATTTAAATGTATAGGGTTTGCTTGTGTGTCTGACCTTGTTGTGATTAATGCTCAGGTCTAGAACTACAAATAATCCCCTCTGCTCCACAGGAGGCTTCTTCAGCTTCAGTTTTGGAGGGCAGATGCTAACCAATGCATAATTTCTAAAGGGGTGTTGCTTGATCTAGTGACTTAGACGTACTTCAGGCATTGAGGTCCATCTGCTATTCAGAGAGCATAGGAAAAGAGGCAGGAAGCCAGATGTCATGTATTAAAGACCTCGTCTCACTTTGGATGACAACTCTGGAATGCAGCGCTTGGCACATTTCTTGCATCAGTAAAAGGATAATAGGAGAACAGTGTGATCTTCTGATAGCTCATATTGCATCCTGACTTTAGGGAGGACAAACAATTGCTGAGCAGGTCAAGGTGTTAACAGCCTTGCTTTTTTTTTTTTTTTTTTTTTTTGGGTCAAGTAGTTTATTTCAAAATGCTGAGGGAAACGGTGAAAGCTACTAATTATGCTTATTGTTTAACAAGTACCTGAATCAGTTTCTGAGTCCTTGGAGATGATGTATACCTGTATAAGTCTAATTTGTTTGAATTTATACTTTCCTCTATAATTTAGGTTCTGGATGCCATATAATTTGTAATAATGAGTCCTTATAACTACGATACATGGAGTAAGCAAGCATACGTTCATAAAGTATACTACTGAGTTTACCTTCCTTCACAGTACCCTAATTCTTTGCACAATGTGCAATCTATGCTAAACATATGATATTGACAGCTAAACATATGACAAAACCCACCACCCCCAAAGAAAACCAATCCTCCCTTACCCCAGACCAGCAGCCCACAATAACAGACGTCTCTCTAGTAAAATCTTACTTACTGACTGTTTCGCCATAGCCAGAACCAGTGGCCCTGCTTTGTTTAGAGGTGGGTTTCTCCTGAAGGCAAACTGAGTTTCTTCATTAGAAAGTAAGGTGCAAATTTGTTTTCTATATCCTGTGAGCCTGAATACATGGAGTACACCTTTTATGCTTTATGTTCTACCCATAAGAATTTTCCAAAGGCAATTCAAATGGTGGGAAAAATTCAACAGAATGCACTGCTGTTTTCTTACCTAAGTTACAGCCTGTTGGATATTTCACAGCTAGAAGCTTGGCACTACTGCGATCTATTGCAAACAGATGGATATTTTTTGGAAAACTACCTTAGTACTTCATTTTCATTCCTAAACACATTTTGTTTAATCATTAAGGGGCAGGTTCATTATTCATTTATCCAGACTGCTACAGCAACAAGATGGGGCAACTATTCAAAGCTTTAGGTAGTAATATAGTATTTTTGAAATACTGTAAATATAAGGAAATACTGTTTAGTCATGGTAGACAAAACTGTTAAGGTCTTAAATATAACTCTTCCACTTTTATCTCAAGTTACTTGTGCTATTCCAAATACTGTCCAAAAGATATTTTAAGCTACAATTCCTCTATAATTGATTAAATAATAATAAAAAAATGCAACAGTTCTATGTGATTAATTTTATAGTGCTTTTTCAAATAATGCATTCTAGCTGTCCAACCATTTTAGTGTAAGAACTGAGGCTTCATTAAAAAAATATACCTTATCTGACTTTCACTTTCATGAAAGCTTACACATTTCTACAACTAAATTCTACTTAAAATTAAGGGTTATAATGGCTACCCATAAACATTTACTAATTATTAACTTTTATTTTTCAAATACTGTATTTTTAATCAGTAATTTCATGTTGCTCCCTTCCTTTTTTTTCATTCTTCATAATTTAACCATATTGTGGTAGGTTGACCTCGGCTGGCTGCCAGATGCCCACCCAGACGTTCTCTCACTGCCCCTCCTCCACAGGACAGGTGGAGAAAATGGGATGGAAAAGCCTGCGGCTTGAGTTAAAGACAGGGAGATCACTGCCCATTTATTATTATGGGTAAAACAGACTTGAATTGGAGAAAATAAATGTAATTTATTGTCAATTAATATAGATCTGGATGGTGAGAAACAAAGACCAAAAAAACACAACACAATTTCCCCCTCCACCTTTTTTGCAGGTTCAACTTCACTCCTGCCTTCCCAACTCCTCTACCTCCACCTCACCAGTGGGATGAATGGGGAATGGGGGCTGTGGTCAGTCCATAACAGCGCCTCTCTGCTGCTCCTCCTTCCTCCTCACACTTTTCCCCTGCTCCAGTGTGGGTCCTTCCCACGGGCTGCCGTCCTTCGGGATAAACCTGCTCCTGCGTGGGCTCTCCATGGGCCACAGTTCCTTCGGGGAACATCCACCTGCTCCGGTGTGGGGTCCTCTACAGGCTGCAGTCTGGATATCTGCTCCAGCATCTGAAGCACCTCTACCCCCTCCTTCTCTCACCTTGGTGCTCAAAGGGTTGTTTCTCATACTTTTTTTTCCCCTCACTCCTCACACACCAGGCAGTGTTTCGCCCTTTCTTAAGTATGTTTTGCCAGAGGTGCCACCAGCTTGGCTGATGTGCTCGGCCGTTTCCGGAGGTGGGCCTGTTGCGGAGCTGTCTGCGTTCCGCACGGGGCAGCCCCTGGACTCTTCTCACAGAGGCCACCCCCGCAACCCTCCTCCAACAAAACCTTGACACCCACACTCAATACACATATACGTGATTCAAAGTAAAGATCTTTACAGTGGTGTATTTTACAAACATTGTATGGGATGAGATTGATCTTTTTCTTCTTTCCCGCCCATAACTTGCCAATTTTCAAATTCTGAGAACTCTATGCCAAAGTCTGACTAAGTGTGCCTGTCCTTTGGTAACTGCCCATATACTGCCTGTCACATCACCGATATAAAGTTTTTTAAAAAACTGACCTCCCTTCTCCATTAACATTCTGTTGATATGTTACGTCACAGAGTCATCTTGTTTATTTCAGGAACGAGGGAAGGAGTGGAGAAGAGAGGCTGAAGCAGCTGTCACCCCTGTAGCCACTCACAGCCACTGACAACTTTCTTTGCCACTCTCTTGGGTCAAAAATGGCACTGGCAGTCCTCATCTCAGCTGGACATAGGCAAAAGTGTAGTTAAATGAATTTGGCAGCTATTCTTTGCACAAATTCAGAGGGGGTGTTAGCTTTGCACAGGGTGGCAGCTCCTGGAGTGGGTAAATTTGTGATGACAGTAATGTGCGTGGGAAAATGGTAAGAGCATTTCATGAAGGAAAAATGGGAAAAGGCATGCTCGTGTTGAATGAGGTGAATGGAAAGTGGTAGGCTGACTTTCTGCATGTCTAAGGGGCCCTAAATCTGGAGCCAGCTCTTGTTGCTCCAGAGATTGGAGCATACTGGAAACAGCCCACAATTAAATTTTTTCCTTTTCATCCCCCAGAATAGCAACAGCTCTGAGATATCACGTGAGATCCATTCTTAACTAATATTTAACAGAATTTTAATCTCTATTTTTGTAAAGTACTGCTGACATTTACTGTTTTTCCTTGTTGTATACCAGTATAGATTTCCATCTCCCACACTCACTTTCTTAAACTGTCAGCAGGTCGATAAGTGACTGACCATTTTTACCTATTTATAAATAGCTTTTTGCACCCTTTCCTCTTCTTTTAGAATTGCAAAGACTTTATTTGTATTTTGAGCTTTGGGAAAGTATAAAATTAGAAATAAATGTCAAAAAATCTCTCTGTATAATTGCCCAACCTTATTATAATTGCAAAATACACAATAACTGCAAGTTATTTAAAACCCTTGCTAGCTAGGAGAATATAAAATGTGAAGTTAGAATCTGAAATTAAATTGAAAGATATGTAAGATCTAGTAAAATGCTGTCCTGTGTATTTTGTGTGATATGGATTTCCATCAGGAAAATCAGACTGCCCTTTACCCCTCTAGTGCTTATAGTACATATGAATCCGCACTATGGTTATGTTATCTCTCAGTCTGCTTTGCTTGCTACTTCCGACAGTAATAATATCATACAGCATTGGCATTAAAACAAAATTCCTTATAAAAAAGAAAAATACTGAAGTTCATCATGCCTGAACTATGCTGAAATCAGTGAAAATACCAAGGGATAAATTTAGCTTGGGTGATATGTAGAAGAAACATTAATTATCAGGAAACCAAGAGAAAACATGTCTTTATCACTGATTTTTTTCTAAGTGTTTTACAAATGAACACAGAGTCCCTTTTGAAATTGGTATTCCAAAATAACAGATTTCTATCTATTATGGATGAGTCAACAATGGAAATGAATTGGCAATGACTTATGCTTCAATGCTCTTTTGCCACAGTTTTTTTTACTTGCACTCAGAATGGCTGTTCTTCATTTTAACGTGATTTAATCAAAAAATTGTGGTGAAATGCTTAGAGTGAGATACTCATATTTGGGTGTAACTCATTTGCATTCTGTAGTGACATGGTTATGCTACTTCAGTGCTAATCTTAGGTTTTATTTTGTGTGTGATTACAGAAAAAAAAACCCCACCATTGCCATTTATTCTTCGAACATTTCCACTACTATTAACAGTAATTAATCATTCAATGTCTTTAGATGTCACTAAGAACGTGTATTTGACAAGTCTTTCACTTAGTTACAACCATGCTATAAAACCTACAATCCATCTACCACTTCAGCTACAATTGACTTTCTAGTTAAACCACTCAAAAGAGTTACTTTCATATTTCTCTTTCTCTAAAATTCTGCTAGTCAACTTATTGGTCAACACACAGGCTTAGCCTACAAAATACACAAGTATGCATTGCAAACTGTGATATAACATTTTTTGAATCCATCCTATAACAGGGAACACTCTTTCACCTTCAGATAAAGTGAGGAGATCACATTCCTTAGTATCACACTAGATGTGCTTCAAATAATTTTGATCATTTAAATTTTCCCAAGAGATAATTTTTATGTAAAATGATGATTTGTTGAAAATAAAACATTTCTAGGAAAGATATAAATTTTGGCAGATTTTGTTTTCAAGTTGTTGGGGTTTTTTTAACATCATTAAGGCCAAAACAACGTCCAGCTCTGGGAGCCCCAGTACAGGAGAGACATGGAGCTGTTGGAGTGAGTCCAGAGGAGGGCCACGAAGCTGATCAGAGGGCTGGAGCACCTCTCCTGTGAGGACAGGCTGAGAGAGTTGGGGTTGTTCAGCCTGGAGAAGAGAAGGCTCCGGGGAGATCTAATTGCGGCCTTCCAGTACCTGAAGGGGCCTACAGGAAAGCTGGAGAGGGACTGTTTGTCAGGGATTGCAGTGACAGGACAAGGGGTAATGGGTTTAAGCTGGAGGAGGGTCGATTTAGATTAGATGTTAGAAAGAAATTCTTTACTGTGAGGGTGGTGAGGCACTGGAACAGGTTGCCCAGAGAGGTTGTGGATGCCCCATCCCTGGCAGTGTTCAAGGCCAGGTTGGATGGGGCTTTGGGCAACCTGGTCTAGTGGAGGGTGTCCCTGCCCATGGCAGGGGGGTTGGAACTAGATGGTCTTTGAGGTCCCTTCCAACCCAAACCATTCTATGATTCTATGATTCTATGATTTTATCTAACCTTTTTCAGAATGGAATATCTTGATTTTTCTTTTCTTCAAGAATTTGTTATTAATTATTTTGATTGTACAATAGTTTTCAAATACTCTAGTAACCTTTGAGAAGTCTGAATCACAATGAAAATTTACTGTTTATTTGTTTTCTGAAAAGTAGAATGTCAGAATTAAGCACTGTATTAATCTCATTCTTGTTTTTTAATAACATGTTTTTAATTTTCTTTTTGTTCTGAGCAGGGAGTAAACATCCCAAAGCCCAACATTTGTCAAACAGATAATTGGATTCCTAGGTAGTGTGTGTCTCTTGGTAAAATTCGCTTTTATAGAGATAACTGACTTACAAGAACTCCTAATTGGAGGATTCCACCTGCAAGGGTATAGATGGTATTTATGAAGGGCAAGAATTTTGATCTTTGTGGAAAGCATTTGTGCATGCCACTTCACAGTTCAACAGGACAAAGTAAAACTGCAAGCCAGTGGGAGTAAGTGGATATTGAAGACCAAGAAAAATACTGTCCCAAGCATATTGAGTAATTTTCTAACAAGTCCCCCCACACAGAAACATTTCAGTGACGTACATCCCTTGTCCTTCTCTATGTTTTACGTGGAGCTGAGCACTTGCTTGCTAAATGCTGCTGGACAAATTAGTAGCACGCTTGAGAGATGAAAATAATTAAGATGCCCATTCCTGCCACCATGGAGGTCTTAAAGTGAGACTTCCAAGTCAGTATAATCATACCACACCTTTTTTGCATACTCCCCATATTCATTGTCATCCTCTTTTATTTCAATATGTGCTACACAAGCATCTACATTTTTGGTTCATTCTTTTGAAGGGTCCAGCTTCTCCTTTTTCAGCTCTCATTTCAACATAAGTTAAGAGGACTTAGCATCTGGCAGGATTAAGACATGCTAAATTTGCATCTTTTTACACAGATGACAAATACTGATATCCGGCGGAGTGAATCTCTGTGGTCCTTTCAGTGGATGCTGGGATCGAGCCCTGTGGGATTTGCTTAATTCTGAGGTGAGATACTGAATAAGAGAGATTAAATCTTCTGGAAGATTTTGGTTGCTATGTTATTTTAAGCATAAAAGTTCCTTTTCCTTTTTCAGTAGGAAAAGTGCATAATAGCTAATTAGGCCCTTAGGGATCAATTTTCAAAACAGTGTTCAGGAAGTGTGAGCACAAACCTTATTTGTTAATGGGTTTTGTGAACATACCTCCTGTGATTTTTCAAAATTTAGAACAACAAAACAGCTACCTTATTGGAGAAGCTCATTTAAATATATAGAATGCAGTATCTTTTTCTTCAGGGCATTAGATAGATGACATACATTAAGATCACAGCGTGTTTCTGTGGTCATTGTGTTTTACTTCCTGAAACCTGTAAATATAATGAAATAATAAAATATTCTCTGCTGCCCTGTAGAAGAAGCCAATCCCACAGTCCTTACCCACCTCCTCATTGCTTAAAGGAGAAAAAGCAACAAAAGAATAACCCCTAATTTTGGTGATGAAAAAATTATTAAAAAATAAAATAAATGTTATTAAACATCTCATTGTAAAGATTGTACAAGGTATTTAGAATGAAATAACAGGGAGCATATAGAAAAATTCCACAGTAATATTTGATCTATTTCTCTATTTAAACAGGAAAATGCAATAAATGCATGTTGTTTTTCAATAATGTTAAATAGGAAAAAAAAAAATGTGATCCCTGAAATATGGGAATATTAAAGTTTGCTAACGGAAATGATTATATCATTTTTAGTAACGCTGACGGTCATGACTACAGGAAAGGATTTAGAGATAGGTGGATGCAATTGGAGACAGGGCAAAGCTGATTCAAGGGACATATAGCTGTAAATTAAATGCATGGCATGTTTGTTTGGGTGCGCTGTGGCCCTATTTAGCTTCTCTGTTCGGAGAAGTGGCGGTGCCTCATTTCTGACCAGGTCAGAATGTAAGCAGATGAGCTCAGGTTTGTTTGCACCTTCATATTTCAGTAAGTCTTAAAAGTTGAAATAAGGATCTGGGTCCATGTGACCAGATGCTGCTAACACATATGTACATCCAGGATTATACACATCAAATCCTGTGTGTGGAAAATTAATGTTGTATATGCTGTATATATCTGTATGAACTATAAACTATATGTAACTATATGCAACTATATGTAACTATATATAACTAAATACTACTATATAACTTCATCCTTGTTCTGAAAAGTGTGCAAATCGAGAAGGTACAAAGAAGGAAAGCAAAAAATTACATTTAAATACTTAAGTATGTATTATGTCCGAAAGGCAGTCCATGCACTGAAGTTCTTACAATTTAAATAGGAAAGAGAAAGGATGTAAGATTCTATTTATATTTTACTCACAAAAAGCAAACAACAAATGTAAATTGAGCTTGGACTTCAGTAGGTCAATGAAGGTTTGCCATTGATTTCAGTGCAATCGAGATTTTGCCCTAAATGACTTTGCCATGGATGCAAAAGAAAATTGTAACTAAGAAAATAAATGTAAGTAAGTCTGCTGAACAGCAAGCTGGTGTCTTACCCGTATAAGTTCTCTAGTCAGTTTTAGAAAGCTATTTGCTGATTATAAGACAATCTAAAGAAATCAGCTGCTTCTGTGTTTTTCCAACTCCAAACACATCATTGTCAAGTTCACAAATAATGAACAATCACACAATTCCAACCCACCCTTATTAATAAAAGCTTTTGGTTTCAAATACTTGCAGCTTCTATAAATGACAACAATTTCTGTCCTGAGCAGAAAAAGATTGTTGTCTTAAATATTTCATTGCTCAGATGGCATCTATTATCTAGAAAACATCAGGTTTCCCAGAGAATAGAAAAGATATTTAAAAATATGTAAGCATAGATAATCACTATAAATTGATGATTTTATTTTTTAATGTTACTGGGCAGTAGCCTAAAGTGGCAAGTTTCATTACACTAGAATATAGATTTGACTGAAGTGTGCAATTTTTTCCTTCAGTGTGCATTTAATGGAATAGTACAATAGTCTCAGAACATTTATATTGTGGTACATGATTGGAAAGTTGAGAATGTGTATTTGCTGCAGTTATATTGTTTTATTACTGAATATTGAAATTCTGGTTTTCAGAATGCCAATGTTAAATGGTTTGTATATATATACATTTGGTATAACGAATTAAGAAAGTGCTAACATAAAGGATCATTAACACTAATTAAAAATTATGTGATTAAGAGCTTAAATTAAAATCTTCTGCTTTCTTATACAAATTTCTATCTCACTGTGGTGGGTAGACCTTGGTTGGATGCCAGGTGCCTACCAAACTGCTTTATCACTCCCTTCCTCAGCAGGATGGGAAGGGAGAAAACAAGATGGAAAAAAAACCTCGTGGGTCAAGTCAGTTTAATACAGCAAAAGCAAAGGCTGCACGTGGAAGCAAAGGAAAACAAAAGATTTTCCGCTTCCCAGCAGCAGGTGTTGTCCAGCCACTTCCTGGGAAGTAGAGATTCAGTATCCATAGCGGTTGCTCTGGAAGACAAATGTCGTAAAGAACGAACGCCTCCGCTACTCTTCCTTTCTCTTACCTGTTATTGCTGAGCAGACGTCGTATGGTATGGAATATCCCTTGGGTCAGTTGGGGTCAGCTGTCCTGGCCGTGTTCCCTCCCAAGATGTTGCCCACCCCCAGCCCACTGCCGAGGGGGGATGTTGGAGAGAGACAGCCTTGGTGCTGTGCCAGCGCTGCTCAGCAGCAGCCACAGCCCTGGTGTGGTACCAACACCTTGGTAGCTACCGATGCACAGCACAGCGCCGTGAGCGCTGCGACGGGGAGAACTAACGCCATCCCAGCCGGACCCAATACACTCACAAATCCCATACATTTCCAACAAACATTAGCTAGGATGTCAGTTATGATATTGACACCATAAAATCATGAAGTAGGGCTGTAATCCAGTTCAAGGGAGATTCTATTATAAGGAATGATTAATTGAGGTCTAAAATTGCCTGGTATCTGAATAAATATATGTATTTTTAGCTATATGTTTTTGTACTTTGATAACTTCCATAGATAATCTTATAATTAATCTTTTGTTAGTTCTCTTCTGCTTTGACTCCTTGACTGCAAGCAGTAAAAGACAATCTGTTCTCTTAGGTACCACATGCACAGACTATAATTGTTGAACTGTTCAGGATTATGGAAGCAGTCTATGTGGAATAGCTATTCAATAATATGTCTTCCATGCAGACATCGCTATTTCTGGATGGGAATAAGATTTTTCCTACTATAACTACCAATTTTGTAACTGTATTGAGTTTAGCTACTAGCAGCTACTCTTCTTCAAAAATAAGAGTTCTTAGAGGGTCATTGTTGCAGAAAAGGTTTTTCAATCTCATTTTTTTCTGTAGCTTTGTTTGGAAGAGTTGCACCATACAGACAAGCATTGAAAGAGGAAGGATAGTGCTTCCGTCTCTATCCATGCTTCCGTTAGACAATGATGCAGACCACAGTTTCTACTCTTTTCATACAATTCAGCATAGCTTACAAATGCATACTTAAATTTAATAGAAACAAAAAGATTTCAATGTTTGAAGTTGTTTGCCAATAGATGACTGATATGGGTTTAGTTTCCCTGTCTGCAAAATTGAGATGATTATTTCTCCTGCATGTCACCCATTCTCTATGCAGACTGTATGTTGTCTCTCTTACCAACTGTTTACAGTGCCCAACAGCAGGACCCCCAGCCCTTCATGTTCCTGATTACTAACAATAATCCTATTGCACAGACTATTGATTTTTTTTCATTTAATTCAGCCAAAATTTAAATGAAAAAAAAGGTCTCAACTTTTGCCTGCCTTGTTCCTTTCTGACTTCTTTGTAGGCTATTTTCAGCATCCTTTGTTCTTACTCTGGATGCAACGTGTGAGACAATCTCTGTATTTTCCTGTCCATATCTGACCACCCCTCAGAAAATCTTTCTGGGATCATTATTACTATCATTCTTCCCCTTCTCCCTTGAGTCATTATTACTTTATTTCCAACCTTCTGGAAACTAACTGCCAAATCAACTACTTTAGTAACTCATTGAGTCCTTCCACCAATGAGCTTTTTTTCCCTGCTAGTGTTCCCTTGTGTCTGTACTAGTTCTCTAACTCTCACCTCTGATCAGTTCGTCTGCTTTTTCTATCACGCCTAAGGTGCCCACATCACCTCTTCTCCCTTTCCCACAATTTTAGAGGTTTTGCTACCTGACCCTGTATGCCAGAAGGCCCCTTCAGCAAAACTCATCCCTTCCAACCACTTTTGCCACCTGCCAGAGTTGAGCTGGGTTTTGTACCGTGCTTGTTAAAAACTAATTGATTAGCTTATGTAGTATAATCAAGCTTTTAAAGACTTTTGCTAGCCTTGAAGAATTTCTCACATGACCTATATATTCTAAAGGGTTCATGACTTTCTAAAGTGACAATCAAGCTTCCCGTTCCTCTCTGAAGCACTCTTTATGATGATTCTTGAAGTTCCTACTTTGTCTTACAAACCTAAGTGCATTAGGAAATGCTGATAAGTGCACTCAGACACTTGCCTAAAGGTACCAATGTGTAAATGCTGTGTCTGTGCACGACGAGAACAGCTGCAGTGACAGGCTTACGGGGCTGTTGTTACCACTGAAATCTCAGTATCTTTCAAAGGAATAAGTATAATATAATGAGCATCAGGACATAAAAAATGCTAGTTGGGATCATGAATTTTGACAGGCTGAAGAGGTGAAAGCCAGGTTCAAATTTATCCTCCTAAATCAGGTTGGCTTATTATAGGGACACTGTAAGTTTGGCCTAATGTTTATTTATTACTAATGTTTGGGACAAATGGGACCCAGAAGCATTAATTTGTGATGTATTCCAGTGACTGTAGCACCTTCGTGCTGAAGTGTATTGATTATTTTGCCTGTCTAGGAAGACATCTTTGATCAATAAATCACCTAGCTAAGATATTACTCCATAAATTACAATCATATTTGAATGAAACCCAGTAATTACCAGAAATGAAAACTGCTTTTTTGTCCAGTAGCTTCAGATATCCAATTTATAGAAATAGTAAGAATGCATTTCTCCCATTACAGACTTCTATGGTGCATACAAACAGCAATAACGGCAAGAAAATGTGAATAAAAAGAAGTGAAAATTAGATGAAAAATTTTCCTATTGCAAGCCCTCAAATTGTGGATCCTGAATCTTAAACTTCATTCTCCAGTTAGACTTACCAGCAATAAAATTATTATTTAGTTGATAAACTGGAGATCGTGTTTGTCAATAAAACTTGATGTTTTATATCTTTTAAAGTAGAGATAATTTGAGGACTTGAATCCAAAAGGAGCTGGATCCTTCAGAATTGTTTTAATTGTCTTTGTGCAACTAGTGTTTTTTTTCGCTCAGCATGTCTGCTATAGAATATACCTTTCAAAGCTATAGAAATGCTATGCATCCAGTGAAGTATGGTGAAACTGGTTATGTTTGACACCAAAATACTGTATGGATCTGGAATCATATTTCAATGTTAGAGAATAGTATATACAAAGAAAAGGAAAAGCGGAGGAGAGATGAAGGAAATGACTATCTGATCTTTCAGGGAAATAAACTTCTAAAAAACACCCCATCTTAAATTTTATTTTAAAGCAGCCACAAAGAAGAAAATGCACCTGTTACATTTGTCACCTCACAAGCTGTCTAAAGGTACAGTTTGCACAAAAGCTATGGAAAATGTGAGGTGGATCACCTGAGTCACTGCCCTTATAAAGTTTACACGCTGTCTCTTAAGGATGTTTTAAATTACAAAAGGTGATGCCTGCACCACTTTGTTAACATTTTTCTTTTTCTAAAAGAAAATTTCTGTGTAAAATCCTATGTATGTGTTATTATGTACACGGTAAGTTAGATTTTACTTGATGTTTTTAATGCAGTGGTTAAAAACTTTTGATCCTGAAAAATTTTTATGAATAAGTAATGAATGCAAGCTGAAATTTGGGCCATTAGAGTTTATTTTGGTCTTGATTCCACTCTTTCATATGTCAGCTTCTGTCAGCATATCCCAAGGCACAGAGCTTTGGTAGAATCAACATCAGAGGAAAAGACTTGAAGAAAGTTGTCTTCACAAAAGATGCCCTCTCATTCTCCAGTTATTTCATTTAGAGCTGGAAAGTCTGCTCCTCAGATTATTTTTGTCTCCTGGAGACAGCTTCAAGGGAAATACAGCTAAAGCACAAAGATGCTTTCCAGAAGTTCCCTCTTCAGAAGTACAGTCTTTAAGCAAAGGTGAAAGTGCTGTGGGGTTGCATGACTTGGGCCAAATGTGCACTGCATTGGGTCTGGCTGGTATGGCGTTAGTTCTCCCCATGGCAGCCCTCACGGCGCTGTGCTGTGCATCGGTAGCTACCAAGGTGTTGGTACCACACCAGGGCTGTGGCTGCTGCTGAGCAGCGCTGGCACAGCACCAAGGCTGTCTCTCTCCAACATCCCCCCTCGGCAGTGGGCTGGGGGTGGGCAAGGTCTTGGGAGGGGACACGGCCAGGACAGCTGACCCCAACTGACCCAAGGGATATTCCATACCATACGACGTCTGCTCAGCAATAACAGGTAAGAGAAAGGAGGAGTAGGGGAGGCGTTCGTTCTTTACGACATTTGTCTTCCAGAGCAACCGCTATGGATACTGAATCTCTACTTCCCAGGAAGTGGCTGGACAACACCTGCTGCTGGGAAGCGGAAAATCTTTTGTTTTCCTTTGCTTCCACGTGCAGCCTTTGCTTTTGCTGTATTAAACTGACTTTATCTTGACCCACGAGGTTTTTTTTCCATCTTATTTTTCTCTGCCCCCACCCCACCCCCTACCCCTCCGTCCTGCTGAGAAGGGGAGTGATAGAGCAGTTTGGTCGGCACCTGGTATCCAGCCACGGTCACCCCAGTACATGCATGAATCAAAACTTAGGCCATTCTGGTTCATGTTTAAAGCAAGTTTTGATCTACAAGGATTGGTTCGTTTTCCCAAAGTTAATCTTCAAGAAGGCAAATTGCTCTTGATCCAGTAAAGCAGCTGCCACGTTGGTTGCCCAAGGGATGGGAAGTTTAACAGACATTTTAAATTTTAGATTGCTCTGGCTCCATATAAAAGTTTGAGCTGTAAAATAGAGAAATGACAAAAATGGCATGAAGTCCTGATGCATTCACCTGGAAGGATGCAAATAATTGAGTTGGACTGAGTTGCTGGAAGCTTATCATCTCAGTGCATTTTACAGCAAAATTAATATGCAGCCAGAAATCTATGCATCCTGACAAAAATATGTACTTTTATAATAAAATGAATGTAAGCATTTCCAAGGAAGCTTTCAAGCAGAATATAACTCATATGTAAGAAAGATGTTCTAAGGGTAGCATGTCATACAACATTTTAGGGGTATACGTTTAGGTACGCATATATGTACATCTATTCAAAGATAAAAAATGTGCAACTTATATTAAGTTCTCAGCTAGTGGGAAGGATTTTAGGAAGTCTGTGTCTGAATTTAAGCTCTTGGGATAGGAGCAAGAGATGCAATGTGTGCCTAAGGAGGTTCTCACCCCACGGGCAGATCCCCAGGCACCACGGCAGTACAGGTGCAGAGTGGGTACTTCATGACGTGGTTCACAACTGGCCACTGATCCCAAATCATAAGAGAGGGAGACAACAAAAAGTTACAGAGCTTTAATCGCATTTAACTAAATATGATTTTTATTTGCAAGAATTGATTTATAACATAGGAAAGACAAAGAGAAACTATTTAGCTGGTCTTGGATTTAATTTTGGAAAAGTAATTTAAAACAAACATTTGGACTACTACAGGATAAAATGAGTATGATATCAGACTCAGATCTTGTAACCACCTGTTTTTGTAGAAATTACTCCTTGGATTAATATGAGTAGCTGAAAATGTCTTTGCTTTGTTGTAGGGAAAGGTAAAGTATAATTATTAGAATATTGTGGTTGCTGCTGTACTGGGGTGATTAATCTGCAGCTAAAGACTTGGAGAATACAGTTAGATAAGTCTCTCTTTTCTCACATTTGAATCAGGAAGGCATTGTCAAACGCCTTCAGACTGCGTAGGGGATAAAAGGCAATGATGGTTTGAAGCTATGTCATGCTAAGTAAACACCCACATGATGGTACGTATGAGAAATATCCTACACAGACTTCTGGAAATCTTGAGAAGATTTTAGCAGCTCCTGCAGCTCCGTATATGACAAGATCAAACCCAAGAAACCTGTCACAGGTTGTACCTACACAACAGTGACTGCAATACAGAGCAGAGCTACCTGAGCTACCCTTAAACCTTGCACACTGGGTAGACGTAACATAAAATGAGAAGCATGAAGTTTAACATGAAGTACTTTACCATGATTTTCGAGGCAGAGGTACGTATTGCTACTCCATCAACAACAGCAGTATTTCAAATAATTACATCAAAGCTAGTTCAGATGTCTCTCATTACACCAGACATAATCAAGTGATATATATTTTTTTTTAAAAAAATAATAAAACCCCAGCAGAAATAAGGACATTTCCATCAATCCCTAAGGGAGGCTCTGAAAGAAACAGATTGACTTTCAGACACATGATGAAAAACTCCACTGATTTTAGTGGTGTTGCTCTAGAAACTTCTAGCTTAAACAGATCAGAATCCAGCCCTTTTATTTAGACATATGTTCAACAGAAAAACAGATGCAAAAAAATTCGCAGCAGTGATTGAAGGTGGAATGTATGTTACTGAGGAAAAAGCATATCTGGGAAAGCCTCAAACCAGGAAACTGGTTTCTAAAAAACTCAATGTCTTGCAATATTTTTACTAGGTTTCACTATAGAGGAAAAATCCTCTATAGAGGAATTCCATATGACTTTACAATCCACATCAGCATATAATTTCCTTTTCAATCTCCTTAGTGATGCATTCATCAAGGATTTAGGTGCTGAGATTTTTGTGCAACCTAGATAACTCTGTGAAAAACTGTTTTCAGATATACAGCATAATGCATATGGAGGAAAGGGCATGGGAAAAAGCATGAGCCACCAGATTTCAGCAACAACAAAATTCCACTTAAGTAGTTATGAAAATTTTGTGGTTTGAAAAAATATAGTTTAAAAAAAAAAAAAAGCAATGTCACATACTGGATTTGCATTTGATATGTAACTTACAATGTCATATCATCCTTTGGTTTTCCTATAAAAGAAAAATGTAGACATGATTAAGTATATGCATAGTATCAGCATTAATATAAGAGTAAGTTAAGTGGTTCTGGATCAGAAAATGAGATTATAATGAACTCAATGTGATTTCATTGAGGTAAAAGAAATTTAAACTTGATAACTATTCATAAGAAGAATAGGTACTATGTTAGCATTCTGTTTCCCTGGAGGTGAAAGAGCCTTGACAGGGCTGTTTCTCTCATTAAAAAGCTGACATGACTTTGTCCTATAGGATTTGCTGGCTTCACTGGAAAATTTGCAGTCATCCGACGCACGTGTTCTTCTATTCCTAATGGATGAACAAGTCTAATTTAGTATATACATATACAATTAAATCTCTCCATGGCTCTGTAGGAGTGGAAGCTTGCTAAACTGTTTTTAAAACACATTTAAATCAGAACTGTTGGGTATAGGACCATATAATTCAAGTTACCTGTTACTAAAGGGAAATGTCAGGATACTGCATCAGTTTGGAAAAGGGAGCAGCTACAAGATAATCACACACATTGGGCCAGATCTGAATACGCTATAATTGTACCAAGTCCCTTTATTATTGAACAGGTTCTAAATTATTTGATGAAGCTGTTGCAAATTGGATTCTATCTAGACTTGACAGTTAAAAATATTTCTAATTATTTAATTCAATTTTACTCCTCTTTCCAATGAAATAAGACCTATATTCACCTTAAAAACCGAGGTATTAAAATATTAAATGGATTTGCACATAGACCTGTGGACAGCTATTACTGTATCTAAAATTAATTAATTTGGACTGGTGATCAGTGAGATGTATGTTACAGTTTAAAAATAATTATCAGAACATTTGATTTTAATTCATATATAAGCACAAAATTCTTTCAACCTTAAAATATGTGTTAAAAGTCAGTATTAGTGTAAATAAAAATTCCAGTAATTTTCTTGCCAATTTATCTTTCTGTGCTCCCATAGATGACCTTTCCACGGCTCAAAGCAATTTCTTGGGAGGAAGCTGTTTGGAAAACACAACATGAAAAATGCTTTCTAGATGATCATCTACTCTAAACAGATGAACAGACAAATAAGGAAAAAAAAAATTTCCAAGCTTTTTGACAGAAAGTTTGAGAAACATTTGAAGACAAGCTATAATTAGAAGGGTCTGACCTTCCACAAATTGTGAAGACTTTCCAAGTGTGCAACTTCTGTGAAGTCTTATATAGTCAGCTTTAGTTAGAATTTTCCAGTGTGATTAATCATCTATCAAAACCCCAAGGGCAGGATTGGGGAGATAGTTCTGGCAGCTGAGTTACGGGCTTGTAGGCTTTTCCAGCGTCTGTTCTTTGCGCCCCTTCCTCTGTGCCCCCAGCCTGCCGGCCCTTGCTGTTTCCCCAGTACGGGATTCCCGAGGAAATGCACGAAGCTGGCACCGGGGGAAATGGATACCGGCATTTGCTAGGTGCTGTCAAATCTGACCGTTTCCACTAGCTATCTTCAAACACAGAAGCAGCACAGGGTGAATTTTGTCTCCAGAGCTTTGGACTGAAAGCCTGAATTGAACATAGGCTGAAATTTTAATTCCACAAACACACAGTACAAGGAACATTGCATAGGAACACTGCGTATTTGCAGTTTACGTAATTATATAACCAAGCCTTTGAGAGAGAGCTATAATCTTCCTAAACATTAATGCTTATAGCTGAGCTTTAAGGTACCATAGAATTTGGAGGTGGCAAACAACGCCAGAAACTGTAGGGAAGCAAAACACATATTTTCTTAAAGTTGTTTAAGAACTGTTATTTTATTTTTGCTTCCCCCCCACCTCCATTTACCTGCCTCTTCTCTTCTGTGTTAACATTATCTAGCACTTCTGTGGAAAAATGACTTCCAACCACTAAGTTCTGACCTTGCCTCCTCCTCTTCCTCATCCGTCTCATGTTTTCATTGGTTTTCTGCTTTAATTATAAAGACATTTTGCTAGCTGGTTCTACTTGTACTGATGATGCTTATAACAATGTGTTCTTCTGAGCATCGTGCATGGATGGCACAAGTGTTTTTCTCTAGTGAATGGCTAAAAGTTCAGTCCAGTTCTTGGAAATAGTTGGTCATGATGTTTCCCATTGGTATCAATGTTTACTGGGTGAGGCTTGAGTCCAGTTAAGTCACTGGACTTTCAGCAGATGTCAAAATGGTGTAGTAATCTTCAGGGACAAAGGGACACAGGAAGGAAATAAGTTTTCTTCTTTACATTTTTATGTTCTTTTCAGTGCTTCCTTAAATGCAGCAGAAAGCTGAATCAGATCTTGTATTCCCTTCATGTGATTACACCACAATATCACACTGCCTTTTATATTATGAAACATCCCCTGTTAAGAGAGATGTGCCCCATCCTTTAGGGTAGGTAGAGGACAAATATATTATCCAGAAATGTAAATTTCAGGTCATACTTAAATCTAATCCATAACAAAGCTACTCATTTTACTGTTTCTACACCGTTCATGATTTTCATATTTTGCTTGGAATTAATTGCTTGGCTGGGGTTTTTTCTGGTTGATTGGTCGATTTTTGCTTTTTGTTTGTTTGTTTTTGTTTTTTTCAATCCAAGAGGTTCTGGTGTATGAATTTCCTAACACATTTTATTCAGAAATTTCTAAGTTATTTACTAATCAACACCTAGATAACATGTGATTATCCTTCTAAACTTATGTTAGTCATGAAGCTTATTTTATCGCAGCTTTCCTGTTCAAGATTAAATATTTTCAGAAATATTTTTCCTTCCAGGATGTTCTTATTTCAGTGGTATAGTTCAATTTTCCAGCATCTGTATTTTCTCACTTTATTCTAGGGTGGAGGCAGAGATTTTAAAGTAGATATTGGGATGTCCGTTTGTTAGCATAGACTTTTATAATCATAAGTAACCCCATTTTGAATCATCACAACTCCTTCTGGGTAGAACTAATCAAACTTCTATTCCATGGGAAGCACCAGCATCTTAAAAATGTTTGCTCTGGTCCATCATTAAAAAAAAAAAAAAAAGAGAGAATTCATGATATCCCTGTCAGAAAGAAAATTCTGAAGAGCTTAAAAATTTTCAGTCTTCCTATTTTATGTACTGACATGAAATAGGATATCCAAGTTCTCCAGATCACTCTGGCACACCCAGGATTTTGGGGTTTCCCAAAACCAGATAAGTCCCCCATTACTGATTAGGGAAACTAGAAATGTTGAAGCCTAGGGTTCCAGAAATCATCTGTACTCAGATGATTCACCATTTTGGATGTGTTCCAAACTGTGTTGCCAAAAATGAGAAAAAAATCTAAGAAAGGACAGTTTAAGTTTGCAGTTACTACTGAATATAATATTCGCAAGACCACTGTGCTTTGAGAGCTAATTTGTAAACCTTCGACATTGTTGAACATGTCGTCACCTAAGGGCAGCAAAAAAGCCAACTACACGGACCACATTTATCCAGGCACATCTTTTCTCTCAAGAGAAACATTAGTCTATACATGCTTGTACCCTTCAAATTATAATTTGAAAATTGTTCTTTAATGAATTCAGAATTTTCATGGCACCAACTAGATTTCCTTTTTACTTTATTTTCAGAACTTTGGGTCTTCTATATGTATTTCAAGACAAGTGAATATTTTGTGCAGTAGCACATAGGCCAAACTGGTACTTAAATCCATGACTCTGTTTCCATGGGGGCTGTGATGTCAAACTTCAAACAAGTCTGAATAAGAGAATCAATTAAAGCAAGCTAGACCACAATAATTTAGAAGCTAATCTCACAGTTTTTATATTTTTTAAAAATAAAACTTACCCTTTTGATGTCTTTCCAAACTAGACCTCAGAGGCCTCTAACAGAAGAAGAATCATATTCTCTTCATTAACATTCACTAAGCATCAGTTATTAAAAAACCTAGCTTGCTAATAATACCTGGCAATTGACTGTACTGATATAAAATCCTGCATTTATGAAGTTTCAGTGTAGCAGTCTCAGATTCTGTGGTCAGTGTATTCCCTCAGTATCCTTACAGAGCTTTCTAGAGGAATAGTATCAATTATTTTCTTACAGTAGCCTTATATCTCATTTTCCTCAGTAAGAGATGACAGAGCTAGATCCTGAAAGATGCTTAAGTCCCTACTGGTTTCATTAGATACTGAGAGAGCTCCACGGCTTGCAAGATGGAATATATTTACCCCATCTTCAAACTATGGTGTTCATATCTTCCAGAATTCTGAATGCAATGCATAAAGTAAAAAAAAAAAAAACCAACATACTGATTGACGAAGTTAATTTGCAGGAGATTCCTCGTCATCGACAAGGAACAAAATGAATTATCATGGAGTTTCTACTAGATATGTGATCTCGTAGATGGTGAAGAAGGGCAAGTAACACGATGAGCAATATCTTCTTCAACCAATTGGTGCTATTGCGGTTTACCCTACTATATTGGCACAGCACAAGGTCTAGAGAATTCTTATTCTTCTTTTTCTTGTAGCAGAGCTGTCGTGGAGAGAACAGTCAATCCAGTTTCACACTGTGCCTGACAGCCTTGGTGCTGCTGCTGCATCTTTTGTGTGCCTGTTCTGACCTCCAAGCTTCTGCCTCAGAGTGTTTCATGATAGGCCTGAGCCCTTGCACGAGGAAAAAGATTTTTCTAGAGAATTGCCCATGTTTAAAGCTGTCCCTCGATATATAAAACCGCGCAGCCAAAGTCTTTACTGCCTGAAGGGCACTGCAGATCTGATTCAGCTCCCAAAGTCAGTGAAGTACTTACTGTGACTTTAGCAGGAGTAGAGAAAAGTACCTACAGATGATGACACACGTATTGTATAATAACAGCGTCGGCTAATCTAAATTGTCTTCCTTCACATACAGACTGGCCGCGAACAGGCTGTGTCCTTTGCAGGAGTGAAATGGGCAATAGGATGCACCCAGGAGCTTGGCTTTGCAGCATAGCAAAAAGGTATTGGGAACAATTTGTTAGAGTACTTGCCATTAATAGGGTTCTTTGGCTGCGAAGTGGCAATTTCAATCATTTTGAAATTTGCACATAAATACACTTGTCTGATAGATGTAACATTTGAAATGTGGCAAAGAAGTATAATTTCTGAAAATGCAGAAGTATGGGGAGGGGGGGAAGGACCTATTTCCAGAAATGTTTTCAGCATAATGAGTCTATTGCAGTCTTTCAACCATAACATGTTATCCATTTAATAATCATATCTGGTTATACCAACTTCTTGTATAATAGTGACTATGATTTTTCAAACTATTAAAATGATGCATTTTATAGGTTTTGTAGCTGACTGATTTTAAATGAAGTATATTCCTGTTAAGGAGTTTTTGAATATCTGTCACTATGGAAGTCTTCAAAATAGATTGTCAGGTAAATGAAAGCGGCAGTAAAGCATCTCACCAAGGAGAAATTTCTACTTCGGTGAGTGGCCATTTCAAAAGTATGTTGAGGAGGGGCTAGTTCTGAGAGTGGCTTTTCTTAGATGTTCATTACGTTAGATTAAATTTGGAGTCAACTGTCCAAGTGTTGTGGTAATGCAGAGATAATGACCGTGTACAAAGACTTCTAGGCAGTCTGCGACTGAGATAGATACAGTACTTTGTCTCATTCACTTTGTTCAATGAATAAAAACCAATACATATCTATCTAAACATACATCTGTTTACATGCATATATGATCTCATATATAATTTTACACAGAAGTTATATATACTTGTAATATATACACACATATGTGCATTTATATATAAACAAGGAGGGGGGGTGGGTGAGGTGCATAGAGAGGGAGAGACCCTTCATACGAACATATCCTTCCTACACGTTTTAAGTACTATTTCTTTGAAATTCGATTTAACAGATTATGCGTGTATATTTAAATATATATAACATATCTGAACATAATAAACTCCCTTCACATATTGTTTACAATTTTTAAAATGAAAAAATATTATCTTTCTATATAACATATTGCTGAGTGACAAACTTTTTTGACATTAAAAAGTAGAAATTGAAATTAAACATAATTTAAGTTTAAATTCTGCATACACGTATGATTTTTTTTTTTTAGGTGATGAGGGACCAGGGTATAGAGAAATATTTTTTTATGGAACTTGGGAGTGTTTTTTCTAAAGAATGGAAATACTTTAAATTAGAAATAGTCTTTCAGTAATGGTGAGTTGTTTGATTGTTATGCTGTGCTTCTTAATGTAGAAATTTTTCTGCAGTAAAAGGTTAATTAGTTGGGAAATGAAATACAGAAAACTATCATGAATGAGATGGTATTAAGTCTTCCTTTTTCTGCCTGTCTCCCTGTCTTTTTCTAGAATATAGACTCAAAAAGGGCAAAGGTGCCTGTGTAATTGGACATTCCTTAGCGAACCGCACTGTCTTGATTCATACACACAGTGGGAAGTAAATGGATTTCATTTCCCTATAGAATATTACAAGCTTCAGTGGTTTTTGTTTTGTTTGTTTGGTTTTTTTTTTTTTTTTTATGAGAACAGTGCAATTGGTCTGTAGTTAAACTTTTCTAAAGTTGTTTGGTAGGTGTGTGTGGGTGTAAATCATAGAATTTTCTGGCTGCTCCTCAGCAGGTTTTACCGAGCGGGGACTTTCTCACTCCACAAACTCCATCACAGGAACTGATCAGATGGAAGCAGGTAATTGGTGTTAGCACATCGAGCTTGATAGTGTATCAATGCTACTGGAGTCTTAGAAAATATGGTATATTCTTTATGTGTTCTGTATGAAGTAAAGTGTCATTACCTCAGCCCGTTGCCGTATGCCACTAACCTGGGACAAATCTCTATTAACTGCAATGAAAATGATGAATCCATGAAAGCACTTATAGCCACAAAGCACTTGTATAACAGCAACAACGGTTAGGTTAAAGTTGACAGAGCTGACACCTGGTCAGATTTATGTCAACTACGTCTTTGTATGTACAGACATACAGAAACACAAGTATATAAAACAGACAAACTTGCACACACGCTCCCTCCCCCACGTATTTACTTTTCAGTCTTAAAATCTCTTGCCTTCACCCTCGCTTCTTATCCAACTCTTTTCCGTTCTTTCCAAATTTCTATAGTTTTGCCTTCTATCATCAGTATTCCCTAGCTGTAACAGGGTGTTAAAGAAGAAGAAACTGTGAATTTTAGGTAAATATTAGGCAATTTGACAGTTTTTAACTCTTATGCATGTGTATTCTTAACATTCTGAAATCCTTCATTCCAAGTGTTATTTTCATCCGGCAGAGGAGCAGAAATAGGACTATATTTAATCACAATTCAGCTTGAATTTTGAATATCGAATAATTAATTAAAGCTTCTAAACAATTTACAGAGCTAGTAATAATTACAGGAATTAATTTGTGATTTTCTTTAATTAAAAATAATTTTGGTAAATTATAACTTGCTCCTGAAAAGTTTAAGAATAGAATTTGAAGCAAAGTTTTATACAACTTTTTTCAATGCCTCAAACCCTTCGGTTTCTTCAGAGTATATATGGCAGCTAAATTTTGATTGTAGCGAGATAATTTTTAGTTCAACACATTTATATCCTGTACTTTCATATATATTCAAAGACAGGGGGAGATGGGCAGAAGTACTAAGACACATCTTATCATCGTCTCCTTCTGATGTATTTGGAGCAAAGCAAAATTTCAGTCTAAGAGCAGTCTTGGAAAAGGGGCTTTCTAATTTGCATACTTGCTTTTCATATATCTAAGCAGAAATGTATGCTGCAATGAAAGGTTCAAGCCAGTGGCATGCATATATTTTGAGAGGAACACCTTGAACTAGTCAAGGCACATGACACTCCTGTTACTTTAGGGTACATCCTTAAGAAACACTAACCAGTAATTCTAAAAATACTGTGTTAAAAACCCACACCATGAAGGAAATATAACCCCTAATTTGACATTATTTCTTTTTATTTTTCAAGAAAAGACCTTTCAATCTGGAATATAATGAACTTGCAAAATTAGCCCAAACTCATTCAAACTCTCTACTGTGTAATTTTGATGTGTATGTGTACAGGAAAGCAGGAAATGTTCTTGAGCTTGTTATCAAGAGAGACAAGGTTAATTAGTGACTAGAATAGCTTCAGCATTTATTTCACTCCATTATATTTTACCACCTGTTCTTTTTACTTCCAGTATAAGATAAGAAAGGAGAAACTGTTGCTGTTAACATTTTAGGTCACTAATGAACGTATATTTAATATACAGGGGTGGGGGTTGGATTTATTCCCTATTTAGACCTCTATTTTCAGAATTGCACAATGATTGATGTTTCAAAGGTTCAGCACCCAAAATTACAACCGGATTTTCAGGAGCTCTATGCTGAGCAGCCTTCAGTATAGCAAGAATTTTCAAAGGTTTCAAAATGTAGGGTCTCAGTACTTTGAAAATAAAACCATTTGGTTTATATTTAAATGAGAAATGTACAGTACTGGGTGTTCACTTGTTTGAAGATGGAGTGTATGGAAATACTCTTTTCCATACAAAGGAAAAAACAGAATTGTTAATTAAGATCCAGCTGAGACTTACATTTTGAACATATTTATACCTCTTCAGGTCAACACAAGACTATCTGAGTTTCCTGCTTTTCATATTGCTTTGTAGTCTAGAATAATGTAGTGCCATTTTAATTTTTTCATTTTATTTTTTTTACTTACCTGTGGTTGTAGGGAACTGAATTCCACTTGCCACAGAGATTACCACACAGATTCAAATTCTGTCTTTAGCTTCTGTCACTATTGTGTATTCAGGAAATACTCTACAGACGGTAAGGACTATTTATCGTCTTGTCTTAAGGACTAAACTATAGTACAAATTCAAGCTAAATTCCAGATTTCAGTTAAAAGGAGGAATGCAAAAAGCTAATAAAGTGAGTTAGTATTTCTATATTCCATTCTACATTTTCTACTTGGTATTTATCTGCAAGACTGTGTTACTTCACGTTCTTCAAAAATACAAGTGAACTATAATTTTTTTTTTTCAAAAGAAAATATGGTACAGCTCAAAGTCCTTGATGATGAGCAATATTTGAAAACATTAGGATAAACAGACACAGACCAAGATGCTGCCTTACTGCAAAAAAATCTTATGAGAGATGAGCTTATGATAAATAATGTGTTTTCTTTTTGCTTTCCCCCCCCCCCCCCCTCCTCTCTCTCTGTTCCCAAGAGCAGGGATTTCATACTGCCTTTGGAAGAAAGTCGCTTTCTTTCGGTGCAGACACTGAACCCCATGGATAGGTCTATACTGCAAGCCTGACCCTGTGTTTGACAGCAGACTCTCCTTCCCCCCAAACTGAACGGAAGCCCGGAGTTAGATAGAGAGGGCAGGTGAGCTCAGCAGCAAAGCAGATAAGAAATTTGGGAGACAAAGCATGGATCCTGCGTAAAACATGCCTGCTGTCATCCCTATGCAATCTAGCTGCTGCTGTGAGGGTGCAGGAATGCCGAAACTGAGCAGGCAGTCACCTGCAGACTTGCGGCCACGCTCTGAAATTACGTACAGCGGGCTCTGAGCGGGGTGTGCACGCAGCTTGAAATCCAATTTTCCTTCACGTAGTACAGTCGTGCTCCATGGAGTGATAGGTTCCCAGTAACTCCCAAGACATGCCCCAAACCAGGCAAGTCCAAATCAGCTGCAAAAGGAGCTTCAGCCCTTGCTGGCTTTTGGTCTGCCCGGCACCGCCAAGGCGAGCGGCTAAGAAAAGGCAGCGGCCAGCCGGGGGTTCGGTGTCCGGCAGGGATGGTGGGCGCTGCAGGTGCCCACAGCTCCACGGGGCCTCTGCTGCTGCCGGGCAGTACAGCTAACGTTAGCGGTGGCCCTTGCAGTTATTATATCAATATATGGAAACAACTTTTGCTGGCTAGTGAACTGCATTATATCTTTATTAATATTTCGCTGTCTAAAGGAGGACCTGCTGGTCCAAACTTTTGCAGTCACGTGCTGTTAATTAGTAAAATCCAAGCTTTAAGGAAAGTTCACAGTGTTTTATTTTTTGGTGACTCATAGTATTGGCTAAGCATCGACATCCTTCCTAAGAGAGTGGGGCCAGGCTGCCGCTCCCAGCAGGGCTGTTACACATACGCTTTGCTCCTCCAAGGCGCTTGGCTAATGAACGCCTTTAAACAAGGGGACACTATTGTTTGATTGTTCAATTAAGAAGTGACTTGTAACAATTATGAGGTGGTTCCCTACCATCTCCTTTACTACGGTCTTAAAAATCAATGAGATTATGAGACTTCCACTCCCACTCTACTTTGATTTGGTTTAAAGGAAGAAATAAGGCCTTGAATCTCCTGTGAGGAATGTATGGGCTAAGTAAATGTAAACACCATCAATGTTGCTTTGAAGGTTTTTTTGTTTGCCACAGTGGTGTAATATGACCTTACAGAGCTTTCTGTATTTTTTTTTTATATAGGAAAAGAAAATGAAACCCCTCATATATAATACCTGAGTATATCCAGTTTTCTATATATGCAAATTTGGGGTCCTGAATGTAGAATTTATTTTAAAATAAAAATCACCCTCTGTGTTGTAATTTGAATTGTCAGAATTTCAAAATGTAAAGCGAGTAACTGTATAATATTCAGTGACTACATCTATGAGCACTCTTGCCTAGTCTAGCTAGTGCTAAGTGCTGCAGTATGTCCTTTTTTATAGAATCACACAATAATTTAGGTTGGAAGGGATATCAAGCTCATGGAGTCCAACCTCCTGCATTACTGAAGTGCAGCTTCTCATTTTTTCGCAGAAGAACTCTCAGATTAAGGCCTGAGTGTATTGTTGTTAGTTGCAGCAATTCAACAGTTATCTTCCATCCATACTAGAACAGATTTTCTACAGAAAATCTGAAAAAAAGAGTGCTTTATTTCAATTTGAAACCTGCCCTATTCTACAATCTGTTAAAAATTGAAATCTAAACCAAGATGTATATGTGGAAGCCTCATTTAGATATTTTCAAATAAAAGGGATTTACTCGAGACTGCTGAGGTGGTTAATCTACTTACACCGGGTTTTGCAGCTAAGCTTTTCTGTTCTTACCGCTCTGATTTCCTTTTTCTGGTACACTCTTAATAAATATTACATGTACTATTCAAGAATTCAGATAAGTGGCTTTCCTTGTAAAGAAAATAAATAAATAAAGATCGAACTACAGTATTCAGTCTTTCACAGGATGTCCTTTGCAACCTGGGTGCAACAACGGTTCCGTCTACACGTTCCTCGCAGCCTGATCCACTAAGGGCCATCACCAGAACAGACCCCAAAATTTAATCCAAAGCATGAAAGTGCACACAAACTCCGCTAGAAAAAATTTCCGCACATTACTTTACTACAGAAACTCCTAGTATGCAATGGCTATTTCACTCATTTCCTCTCTGTAGATAATCATGAAGTGTAACCAGTATGGAGATGCCTGCTGGGAACTGCAGAGTCGAGGCAGTAGATGCTAAGGCGGTGTTAATGCATTGTGCAGTGATCATTATGCCTGACATTTAAGCAGCACTGTTACTCCTCATCAATGAAAGGAGAGATCAGTTCCAGCCCTGGCACTGTCAGCTCATCTTGTTGCTATGGATGACAACCACAAATTACTAATACTTTTTTTCCATTTTGTCATCTCCTACACAATTTCGTCTTCCAACTAGTCTGTTCTTCTTCAATCATACAAAAGATAAACCCAAAGATCTTTTTACAGCTCGGGGTCTCATATGAGGCCTCACAAGGAGAAGAAATGCTCCGAGAACATTCACATTCATGTTTTGAATGCTGCAGCGTATGTGAAAATAAGTAGCAGCCCTCTGAAGCAATTCATGCAGTCAAAGCTTCATGTAATAGCATTAACTATTCCAATAGTTGTTTTAAACAACCAGCTCAGGCTTCAGTACCTGGCCAGGAATATATATGACAAATGGTGAATTAATTGAGTTAAAAACCACTGTCAATAACAGGAGAATGGTCAGAAGAACTTTAGTTAAGGTTTGGAAAATTTACCTCATACTGAAAGACTTCAGTAGTTCTTGCTTAGTTGCTTAGCGCAGAGAAGGTTAAGGGAAGAGTTGATCATGGATTATAAATATCCATCATGGAATAAGTTATTGACCACTAGAGGAAAAATAAACTGACAGATAGCATTAAAAAACAAGGCCCATAGCTGAAAACTGAAGTTTGAAAACAATCAAATTGGGGATAATATTCAGCTGTACAAAATGAAGGTTATATTCACTGAAGCAGATTACCAAGGGAGAAATTAATCTGTTATTTTACAATTAAGACTGTATATGTGTTGAAAAGATACACTCTAGTTCGCATGCAAGTTATTGAACTTTGTGCCTCCCAGTTATGTGGAGAGAAGAACAATTTTTTTCTATGCAGGTACTGTTGGAAAAAATCTGTCCCCTGCATTATACAGAATGGTCACTCCCAGTTTGTGGTGCCAAACATCTAAAAGTAACAGAATAAATATCAAAAGATTTTAGAAAATGCATAGATCACATCCATTTTGCCTGGACAGCCCTTTCATTTGTCACATGGCAATGTCAGAGAAATGTCTCTTTAAAAGGGTTATAACCCACCGAATGGGAGAACGGGTGAACAATACCATGAGAATAAAATGCATCTATCAGCTCAGTACATCTTTGTTATTGGGTGATTTCTTCATACATGGCATTATTTAGTTTTCTTTCCTAAACAAATATATATACAGTACAATGAAATAGTTGAATGCTACCCACAACTTTTACATGGAGTTCCAATGCTTACATTTTGTATTTATTCCGTATTTCATTATTATAGGGTAGTCATTTCATTATATTGAATTATCTCGGTGCTGTAATGAAAACCATTAATTTTTTAAAATCAGCATGAGTATAAACAAAAAGGAAAGAAAAAACATGTCATGCCACTCAAACTTGATTGCTTTTTTGATAGACTTACAAAATTAGTGGCTGAAGGATATGCAGTAGATATATTTGCATTTCAGTAAAGTGTGATCATGTCTTTGAAAAACTTACAAAAAGGATCCACATTCACTTGAATATGATTGCTATTACATGGAGGAAAAACTGGATGAAAGACAATGAATAAAGTGAACTTTAATGTGGGGTGAAGTGTAGATGGATACTCAAAACATATGCATTAAAATTCATTTTATTCAATGCATTCTGCTCTGATCTGGAAGAAGGAGTAAATAGCACAGATGAATTTGCAAATCATAGTCAGCTGGAAAGTAAACTGTAATCAAGATGGGCTGGATCAATAGGGAAGTCTCCCTTTTGCCCCGGTTTTATGAATGGGTCATCATGTCACTGTGACATCCAAAACAGAATCCAATAACGGTACCGTGGCTGAACTGTGGTCTCCAAAGCAAAAAGAGAGAAATGAAACTGAGCCAGTATTAAAAAAAATGCTTACTCACTGATTCTCTATTGAAGGGTAAATGATTCTGTGTTTTCTGGTTTGAAATAAGTAAGTCTCATATGTATTTTCCTCCTCTTTTCATGAGTCCTTAATGACTTATTAACAGAAGTAACCCTGTACGTTGTACAAAAAAGAGCATGCAGCTCCTAAGTTTTGTCTGTGCTGGGCTGGAACATGATTATATTGAGCCTTTTGATATGGGAATTAAAACAATTCTCAGGCTTTTATAGGAGGACAAGTTTGCACTCTGTGAATTCCTTAAGGATAAAATCTGCTTTACCTATTTTGACTATTGAGGGAGGAGATGGTCTCTGCTTCTATTTTCTCACTTTGAATAAGAAACATAGAAGTTGTAGCTCTAGCATTGAGAGACAGAGAAAGAAAGAGATTTGTATTTCTTCACCTCTTTCCTCTTCTTAACAGCAGACAAGGCTGGAAAATGGCAGTGATGGAAAATGGCAGTGATGGAAAATGGCTGTACCCACAGCTGCTCGCTGTGCAGCACAGATGAGGATGTGCTCTGCCCTAGTGGGGAGAATCCAGGGACAACTTAATCCCCATGGAGAGTAATGGGAGAAGCTGTGGGAGGTCTTGGACTATAAAACATCTTTTTTTCTTCAACATCTGCTGAAGTTGGCACTTACGTTAAACTTGTTTGTTTGTTTGTTTTTGATT
Organism: Grus americana; assembly: GCF_028858705.1. Taxonomy (NCBI): domain Eukaryota; kingdom Metazoa; phylum Chordata; class Aves; order Gruiformes; family Gruidae; genus Grus; species Grus americana. The sequence goes on from NC_072852.1 coordinate 104,967,376, forward strand.
CATTCACTCTTCTTCGGAATATTGTAACTACAGTGCCTGTGTGGCCCAATAAATACAAGTTTGCTGTTAGTAGTAAAAGGCTGTAAGCTTTGTACTGAAAGGCTAAGAAAACACTTTAAAACAACTCCAAGTAGACTAAAGATTGAAGAAACTGTGCCTATGGCCATCGTATACCTCCCAGTAAGGACCTGGGGATGCTGCTGATAAACTGTGCTAAGTCCCACCCTTTCCCAGTCTCAATGAGGAAGGCTGAAGCTTAGGACGCAGAGGCACGAGTGAGTCTAGCACCAGAAAAAAGGGTTAAATATGAGAACACGTTACATGGCAATTTTACTTGTCTTACCAATGAGGGGTTTTTCTGTGTTAATTATTTGGACAATTAGACTGTTAAAATGTTAATTGGAATAACAGTAAATTATTACTTCCATGTATATGGTGTCTTCCTTTTTGCCCAGAAAAAGATTTTGAGTGGAACTCTTGTTGCAGTATGTGGCAGTTATGAGTTCATCTATGCATAAAAAAGAAAACAGCATGTAATATGTTTTACTTAACATCAGACATGTGTGATATCACTGATGAAAGAATGCTTAAAACATTTTATAATTGAATATTAGGTAGGCAAATTATTGAGAAACCCAAAAACTTAATAGAGAGAGAATATTTCTTTTCCATTTCAAAACCCTTTCAGAGAGGTTTTTCTTTGTCAGCTTTAGCCTGCGTGCTACCATCCTTTTGAAAGCATTACCTCCATTCCTTGGAAAGCTCTCATCACACCCCCCCCCCCCCCACCTCCCAAACAATCTAACAATAAGAAACAGTTCTTTTATTTTTCTTTCTTTCTTTTTTTTTCTTTCTTTCTTTTTTTTCTTTCTTTTTTTTTCTTTCTTTCTTTTTTTTTCTTTCTTTCTTTTTTTTTCTTTCTTTCTTTTTTTTTTCTTTCTTTCTTTTTTTTTCTTTTTTTTTTTTTGAATTATCAGGGGATTTATGTTTTGAATCCTTGGAACTGTGAAGAATTGCATGTGATAATCTCTTAAGAAATATAAAGATACTGAAAATAGATAATACAGATATGTATGTGCAGTTTGATAGTGGGATCTTACACCATCTCTTTAATATATCAGTAAAAAATAATTAATACAAACTACATTATATAATCTTATTCATAATGAGCAACCCATTGAAGATTATAGGGCTTCTCACAAAGATACCTCTCTGATTAAAAATGATTGATAAACATATCTGATAATTTGATTTTCCTTCTGATAGGGTCAAGAGATGTATTCAGTTTCAAGATTGTCTTTAGGTCAGGTTCACTGTTCTGATTCCCACTGAGTGTCTTATTCCATGAGTTATTCACTGAGTACAGTATTTCTCAGTATGATTACAGGATATAGGATCTAGCCTTCTTTACTTTCTTTAAACAGAATTTCTTGAGGAAAGGCTCTGCTGGTGTTTCTAAAAGGCTGAAGCATATATAGAAATGAATCAGTCTAAATCACTTTGAGATGCTATTTCCCAAACTATAGTTTTGCCTCTTACTTGCTATTGCCTATATACGCTCCAAGTGCTTCAAGGCGTTCAGTTTTGCTTCTATGGTGCTTACCAGATGGTTTTCTCAAACTAAGAATTATCATCTTAGACTCACTAACAGCTATCAGGCAGCAGGCTCGCTCAGCTATCTCAGGTTACGTGGAACCCTTTAGTTTTGCCATCTTTCAGTGACTTGCATTTTTCACCCAAAGATGTTTAAAAATTTACTTCCCACCTTGTTTTTTCCTTCCGCTACACCCTGATGCTTATTACTGCTCATATCGAAACATGCAGCTAGTCATATAAGCAAGCATTTCCCTAGTGATTTGTATTGTCACAGGAAAAGTCACAAGATACTGAACTTTATAGAATAATAAAAAAGATCACCTACCAACGGGTATTCCTCATATTTCCACTTTATTTTTTAAATGTAAGGCTAATGAAACAACAAAGTTTCTCATATTCTTCTGCCTGCAAGTTTTGTCTGAATAGCAAGAGAGAAATCTTCCTGTGCTCCAGCACGTCTTTATGTGAGCCATAGAATCGATCCGACTGCAGTGTCCAGGTAGGGCAGCACCTACTATTACTCTGCTAACGAGACCTACTGATTCTGGACATCTCAGTCACCACAGGTATAATGCACAGTGAATGCAAGCATATTTCTGTCTGTGAAATGAGACAGAAGTGCACCAGCCCTATTAGGTGTAACCCTGACAGAGCTTTCACTCAGTTAATACTATGGCAAAATTAAAGGGGGGGGGGGGGGAGCAGGAAGACCTGCCATAAAGAGAGAGAAAATAATTGCAGCACTGTTCACCAAGGAATAATAGATCATCTTTTCACACTACTAATTTGCCTTGCTGCCTCTACTAACAGCTTCTGAATTCTACCTAATTGTAACCCTTCGTTCCTTTGCCAGAGCGCATTGTCATCTCTGCTTCCCTGCCTGTCTTTTGCTCTCTTCTCAGTGTATTCACTGACAAATGATAAGACACTGAAGTATGAAGAAATGCAAACTGCATTATATGAAGTCTTCAGATCACTCAAATTAGCCAGTTAGCTGTTGAAATCTTTCCTTCTATGCGTTGTTCCATTACTGAGGAAGAAAAGGGTTTGTACAGATCTGGTCAAACATAGTATTTATACACAATGGCTAAGATTTTGTCTCCATTAGCTTTTTACAAAAGGAAACATTGACTTTTCCTCCTATCTGATTTTCTTATTTCCAAACCTCTTTCTAATGTAAGAAAAATGAATTACAGCAATCATACTTTTCTTTTTTTTTTTTTTTTTTTTTACATAATTCCCATTTTAGATTTAAATTTACCAAACACTCAGTACTTTTATTGCTTGGACCTTCAGATATGAACTTTGGGGACAGTACAGTTCTGTCTTTACATAAAGCTCTCAGTTCTCAAGGTACAGGTGTTTATATTCTTTTGTACAGAACTATGTATCGATTCAAGGTTATCACAAGTATTTATACAATTTGACCCACATACTAGGAATACCATAAATAATCTCTGCACAAATTATTCTGGCCTCTGAAATAAGAATTTGCATATGATTTAGGAAGCCTAGAATATAGCTCGCTTTCCATTGGTGTGTACCCAAACACTTATGTTGATTTTCTGTCCAAAGGTTTTTCAGGTTGTTCTGTTGTGACTTGCCTATCATTTATTGGTCATCAATATAATGCTTTAGGAATTGATTTCCAATTTCTTAGCTGAAGCTGCTTTGTAATCTGGAGTCAGACTGTAGCACAAATGAATCTGGACAAAACCCAATGCGATAAAAACACCATTGCAAAATTATTTTTTTAATTTTTCATACTACCAAGAAAGTATCTAATTTGAAAACATTCAACTGTTTTATTAACAGCCTGAAAGTTGAACCTCAGAATTTTGTGTATGTAAGGACTGTAGAATGGAAGTTGTCTAAAATATCTTTTTCTTTTACATACCTTCTGTACCTCAGACACAGCCGGTTCCAGCCGGCTCCAACCCACCCACCGCAGGGCACAGCTGGGCCCCGCAGCCACCATGGCGGCGCCTCGGGGAAAGCCTGGGTAAGAAAGGGCAAAGCACTGCCTGGCACTGAGAAGTGAGGGGAAAAGTGTGAGAAACAGCCCTGGGGGCCCCGAGGTGAGGGAAGGAGGATGGGGAGGAGGTGATCCAGGCATCTGAGCAGGGATTATCCTGCAGCCCAGGAGGACCCCATGCCAGAGCAGTTATTTCCTGCAGCCACTGGAGAGGACCACGGTAGAGCAGATATCCAGCCCATGGAGGACCCCACACCGGAGCAGGCTCTGGAGGAAGCTGCAGCCTGTGGAGAACCCTATGCAGGAGCAGGCTCCTGGCAGGAGAGGAGCCCAGGCTGGAGCAGGTTTGCTGGCAGGACTTGTGACCCCGTGAAGGAACCATGCTGGAGCAGTCTGCTCCTGAAGGACTGCACACCGTGGAAGGGACCCATGCTGGAGCAGTTAGTGAAGAACTGCAGCCTGTGGGAAGGATTCATGGAGAAGTTCATGAAAGAATGCATCCTGTGGGAGGGACCCCATGCTGGAGCACGAGAACAGGGTGAGGAGGAAGGTGCAGCAGAGTCGAAGCGTTATGAACTGACCACAACCCCCATTCCCCATCCTCCTGCGCCACTCAGGGAGGGGAGGAGGAGGCAGAAAAGTCGGGAACGAAGAGTGAAGTTAAGCCTGGAAAGAAGGAGGGGATGGGGTGCAGTGTTGTACTTTTGTCTTTGTTTCTCACTATCCTACTCCATTTTTAATGAACAATAAATTAAATTAATTTTCCCTAAATTGAGTCTCTGTTGCCCATGGCAATAACTGGCAGGCAATCTCCCTATTTTCATCTTGACCTGTGAGCTTTTCTGTATTTTCTTCTGTCCTGTTGAGGAGTGGGAGTTAGGGAGTAGCTGGGTGGGCATCTGCCAGCCAGTCAAGGTCAATGCTCCACACTTTAAAAAACAATTAAAAATTACTGTCACCCAGGATCTGCTCTCTCCTTCTGAGGCCCTAAACTAAATATTATTATAATGAAATTAATAATAAACTTTCACTTTCCTAAAATGTGGCACTACTATTTAAAGTGGATGCGAGACTTCTTTATGCACACTCCAGCTAAATGCCTACATGCATGAGAGCCCAGCATTTCCACTGGATTTTGAGCAGTGTTCGTAATACTTGGGCATCAGGAAATTTAGGCCTGATTCATGTCCAAGGTTTTTTCGAGTATAAGAATGAAGAATAAAGAGCATGATCCTTCTACCAAATATTTCTAACACCACAGCCAGAAGAGTAACTGAAATTACATTGGTAATAAGGCGATTTTTAATGCTTTTCTTCCTTTACCCTAATAAGGGAAGCTGTTCAAGACCTAGTTTTCACACTTTAATTTGGTGGTATTTAAGTGTATTTGTGTGGTTACAGGAAGAAACTTTCTAATGTACAAGTTCTTAAGTTTGCAAATATATTATTAAGTTGGGGAAGTAGAAATAATTTACACAGAAATCATAGATTTTAGAAAAGACACCAGTTAATAAATTTTAAATGTAACTAAGTTATGCTCAAAGTAATAGTTCTATAAACTTCAAGGTTTTTCACATTATTATTGAAAGAACTGTCAACAATGACTCAGTAATTTTATTTTTCATTTATTACCCACTACAACACCATGATTAAACTTAAAATGAAGAAAAAGTTTTTTGATTGATTTACAGGAAATTTAATCTTTGATTAACATTGCAGAAGGAGGAAAAACAAATGAACATGCTATAAACCATGCTAATGATGATCATAATGATAATTGAGAATGTTCTTAGAATAGATAACATCATAATGAAGGCATCAAGACTTTATGTAGATTTTTCCCCCTGTAGGTTTTATAACAGGTAGAAGAATCTTTACTTATTTTTGAAAAATTGTATTGGGTTTTAAAACCTTTCTGACATAAACGAAAAAAAGAAAACATTCCTTTGCAAATTTTTAATTTACTTTGATTATGATGCTGCTTTGTTCCTTGCCTCTTTCTGTATATGTGCTTTCATTTTCCTGGCCACTAGACTTTGCATTTACTAATAAAAAATCTCCCCCATTGGCTGAAAATCTCACAGCCCAAACCTCTCTTTTTCATTTAACTTTAGCCTATGTTATTTGCTACTGTCTGTAAATTGCGGTCACAGCTGAATAATCACTCTAAAGTTACCAGCAACAGATGTGGAGCTGGTATTCCAAGCACAGGAAAAGAGAAACTGTACGGGGATTTCAGTTTAATTGGTCATGAAATCACCTAAAAACTTCTAAAAGTCATTACTGAGGTATGACTCCTAAAAAAACCTCTCACTATACACAGACCAATGATTTCCTTGAAAAAACAAAGAAATGCTCTCTGTGCCTCCAGTGATCTGCAAATGAAAGCTTGAGAACTGCATCCTAAATGAAATGGACATGATGTAGATAAACCTTTCTTTTCTAGATCATTGATAGGAATATGAGAATATAAAATGGTGAGTAACGGTTCATTATGAGATGAATATCATACATAATAAAGTAATTCCAATTCAGATTGTGCATCTGGGCCCAATCACAATTTGGTCAGAAGATCTGTTCTAAAGTGGGAAAGAAAAAAAAAAAGGACATAAGAGAGTTAGGCATTTAACAGCAGGATTTTAAGAGTATTTAGCTTCTGTCCATCATGACAATTAGTAAGAGTGAGCCATCTAGCAGCCTATGAAAAAAACCTCAGCTCCTCAACTTCCACCAAATTGCATGGATCCACCACTCCTGTCTCCAAAAGCTGAAACCTAGTCTCACCTTTTCTCTTGGATCATCTTCTGTATACCAAAGTCTCTTAGCTATCAGTTATTTTTTTTGCCAGCACCCACCCTTCCTGGTCTGAAAGTTTAAACGTAATAAAAACCCCCAACACCATTCTTGGACACCTACTATGTTATTAAATAGTCAGGTCTGCATATCCTAGAGGCTCTACTAAGTTTTCACATGCAAGGAATTTTTTTCTAACTTAGTAAGTCCTCTGTCTCTGTCTCGTGCGCGCGCGCAACATCCCTGCATGAGCTTTCCTGCCTGCAGCTGCTGTTTCTTCTGCTCATTTAACTGAATGTTTCTCAGCTCTTTAAAGGGCAGATGCTCCCCACTAGTCCACGCAGTCTTAATGAAGAAGCAACTCATCAACTTGTGGTACAGCTGTATTAATCAGGCAGGGTGTGTATTACAACTTAGGGGAAGGGTGAAGCGTTTTCACGGGTGGCCTTTCCCAGAGAAGTTTCTGAATCCAGCTCTCTAGAACCGGTTAATGGGAAAGTGCTACAAAGCAAAGGCTGTAGGTTGAGTTTTATCTCTGTTTTGTGCTCTTGCTGGGGTCAAAGCAAACTGACTTCTGCTACTAGAGGCTTGTAGCACTAATTCTTCTTGAGGTAAGTGTTTATATGCTTTGTAACAGTATATAATGCAAAAGTAATGCTCTTGTTGCTTTCAAAACACAGTTTTGAGAGGGTTGTTGCTGTGGGTTCTTTTTATCTGCAGGCTTCTAATTTGACACACTTTATCCAGGAAATGGGATAAGTGGACTAAAATTTGGAGTGTGAATTCAGGCCTATGGCTCCTATCATGTCGGTGCCTGAATTAAGCATGAAGCCATTAGCTCACTTGAGGGGGGAAAAAAGGGTAATGACTCCTCTTATGGGTCTTCTGTCTTTCTCTTATCCTCTTCCAATGTATTAAGAGGAGCTGTAAGGTTTGGATCTGCAGGCAGGTGAGTGTGGGATGCATGCTCTTTGAAAAGAGGAGAGTAACGAGTTACAGCCTCTTGTTTTGGGAGTACTTGTGCTTTTGGCCACTGACTGAGGACTGGCTTCCAGGGGTGATTCAGGTATTCACAACCGTTTCTAAGGTGAGGCAGTGATGTGAGTCCTGTTAAGTGTTTAATACTTACCAGCTCCCTCTCCTAGCTGAATAGCACCTTCTGTCCTTGTGGTTTTTGTCCATCTCTGTGTGCACCTGTACCTTTTAGACATGATATAAAGTGACAACTGATACCAAATGATATTGACAGGCCTTTATTGAACTTAATTACTTTTCAGAGACTGGCATGAATCAATCCTCATAAAATTCATCTGTCACTTTGTGATGTGCCAGCTTTAGTATGGGGGAGGTGGAGGGTAACTTCTCTGGGGAAGCAGGAATTCCTCCATTTTACCAGTAACCCTTTATTTCTTCTTAAATTATTGATGGACTTTATTCAAGTGAAAGTTGTCTTAAACATTATCAGTTAACATAGTGAAAATAAAGATGGAAAAACTCAGTGGTTTGGCTCTATTCTGCAGTGTAGTGAGTACCATGAACTCCCATCAAAATCAGTGAATTACCTGAAAATGCACTCGTCACTGTGGCAGATTAAGTTCCATGTACCAGTAAAGTTCAATGTGTAGTGATGTATTAAATGTCTTATAATGTTTTGGGTGAGTTTTTTGTTAGTTTGGGGTTTTTTTTTTTGTGCTGGTTACTTACACAAAACTATAAAACTATACTTTGTTTATAGTAACTGTATCATGTGAATCTGGAAAATGGCAAGTTATGAGCTTTACAGAAAAATTGAATAGGTTAACGTACACTATGCTAATGACAAAAGCAGCATTTTTCAGAGGTTTCTGATTTGCAGCGTTCCTCAAACTCAACCAACAATCTTCCAGTAGGTATGGGAAAATTGTATAGATATCAGCCATTGGTAGCATCATGCCTTCTAGTTAGAATCCTTTCACATTCCTTGCTGTAAACCAGTGTTTCTCAAGTTCTTGAAAACAGATTCTTAATTTTCCTCTTAGTTTAATGTGGCATGTGTTTTCTCTATCTGTAATGGTGGCATTTGTCAGAGCCTTCTCTCCTCACCTTTATTACCCCAGCCTCTTTCCATGGTGGAGGAGTTAAACCACTGGTTCTCAAAAGTGATGTGAGGCAGGAGCAAGAACAAAATTAAAGGTAATTGGCTTAAGACAATTGTTTTATTTTTCATACACTGGAATAGTGGAAAAATTATACAGTCTGATCATTTATGGAGTGGTCACTTCCTACCACTTCTGAAATTTCAGTTGCCTTGCAGGGCTTAACAACCTATGTTGCATATAAAGTGGGTGTAAGGGGTTCAAAACTGCTTCTGAGACTTCAGAGTCAGCAGGGAAGATAAGCAGTTTAAACGGTTTATGAATGAAGGCTCAAGCTTAGCTGTGAGCATAGGCCTAACAATTTCCTTCTCATCAGCTAAATAAATAAACAGCCAGTAGTAGCATATCTGAGTGTCCCATGCCAGTATGTAGTCATCCTCACAAAAACAGTTTCCTGATGTTCAGGCAGCATCTCCTGTATTTCAGTTTGTGCCAATTGCATCTTGTCTTGTCACTCGGCACCACCAGAAAGAGCCTGGCTCCATCTTCTTTACACCTTTCCTTCAGGTATTTATATACATTGATAAGACTTTCCCCTGAGGCTCTCCATTATGTCCATCTCTCTTGTACCAAAGAGCCCAGAACTGTGCCCAGCACTCCAGGCGTGTCTCACCAGTGCTAGCAGAGGGGAAGGATGACCTCCCTCGTCCTGCTGGCAACACTCCTAATGCAGCCCAGGATACCACTGGCTGCCTTTGCGGCAATGATGCATTGTTGGCTCATGTTCAACTTGTTGACCATCAGGACAAGGTCCTTTTCTGCCAAGCTGCTTTCCAGCTGGGCAGCCTCAGCATATACTGGTGCATGGGGTTGTTCCTCCCCTGGTGCAGGTCTTTGCACTTTGTTGAATTTCATGAGCTTCCTGTCAGCCCACTTCTGCAGCCGGTCAAGCTCCCTTTGGATGGCAGCGCAACCCTCTGGTGTATCAGCTGCTCCTCTTGGTTTTGTGTCATCAGCAAACTTGCTGAGGGTGTACGCTCTGTGCCATCATTCAGATCGTTAATGAAGATGTTGAACAGGATTGGTGCCAATATTGAGCCCTGGGGTACAATTTACTGGCCTCCAACTCGAATGTTGTTCTGCGGATCACAATGCTCTGGGTGTGGTCGTTCAGCCAGTTTTCAGCTCCTTCAGAAACTTATGAGAGCCTTGTCATTGATGTCAACATAAGCAAAACAATGCTCCAAACTTGTGACATAGTCTCTGAGGAAAGATAATGACATCACGAAATGACAGTGAGCTGGGAGAAACAGTGAGCTACACTAGGGGCTGAGAAGGACAACAGAACTGAACTTGGTACTGGATATTTTTAAGCTCTGGTTACTGTTTATAACACCCTGACCTTGGTATCAACATGCCTCCTCACTTACTTTAATAAAATGTTTGGTAAAAGATTTTAACCTGTCCAATCCCATGGGTAATAAAAACAGATAGAATGTTTAGTTAGTCTTAAAACTGAATATTAAAACCAATTTATGTAAACGAAGAGGGTATTTTATGAGGCCTCCTTTTTTTTTTTTTTTTTTTTCCTTCTTGAAGAAGAGAAATTGGGTTAGTTTGACTCAGGTAGATATTGAGCTAATCCTGAACATCCAGCACTACTTCACAGTAGGACTTAATAAATTTCCAAACGCATTTTAAGTTCACTACCCATCCTTAATGTTACCTATCTCAGCAATATTTTAAAAAAACAACCAAACCACTTTTGGATTTAACATATTATGCCCAGACATTGAGTATATGTGTGGACAGGGAAGGCATTGTGTGCAAGAAAAACAAAGTCCTATCAAAAAAAAAAAAAAAAAAAGGCTGGTAATGTGAAGGACACCATTTCTCTTCAAAAGATATATACCTCCTCTCACATTAGTTGCTAAATTTATTCAGTGAAGTGTGATTTTTTTTTTTAATTTTTTTTTTGGGGGGGTCATCTTTGAAGCAATTTGTGGGTAATGTGTTTCAGTTCCTTCCTGTCTTCTGTATTTTATCTCATTCAATAGGAACTGCTTTTGCATTTATACTTTATCCATTCTTATCACATGGCCAGCCCATCACTGCTTGGGCTCTATAAGTAAGGCTTCAGCTGATGTCCAGTCAGTGTGCTAAAACTTCCATTTCTATTTGGACTGTTAAACCAATTGATTTGGAGTAGTCTTCTAAAATTACTAACACTTTTGTCTGCTCCCCTCCATTCTTACTGAAAGGCTGTTCCACTTCTGATGATTAAGACCTACCTTGTAAATACCAGTTAAACTTTCAGGACTTTTTCCACAAGTAATACGTTTCCAGTTTGTGTGTGGGTTTGGTTTTTTTTTTTTTTGGGGGGGGGGGGTGTCTTGTTGTTTTGTTTTCTTTGTCTATCCTGTCCTTATGTCTTCTGTGGGTTGGTCATGTTGCGTTTTTTTTTTTTTTTTTTTTTTTATTAATACTCCTACAACTTCTGCTCTAAAGTGCAATATCCTCTCTTGGGTTTCCTGTTGCTAGGCTACATGAGTCATGCTCATTTAAGGTACATTTATATGGCATAAAATAGTACTATGTAGAAATGCCCAAGATAGACTGCTGTGAGGTAGTTTGGGGTACTGAAAACACTGTTGCCACAACAGTGTAATGTTCTAGCCAAGCTAAATCACCCCACAGAGAAGTGACTTCTTTTAGCTAATGTAACTACCTTTATAAGCCATCACAGTTCATGTACGATCTTAAGATATTCTTGGTGGTCTGTACCTATAGATACTCTACACATCTTTTGAGTAGACCTTCTTGTAAGTTGTTCAAGTTTTGATAACTTTTGTCTTGAATTCTTAACTTATAAATAACATCCAATAAAACTGGAAGCTGCTTCTTACCCCATCTCCCTGCTAGAGATCAAAGCTCCAGACAGACATTCTTTCAACCAAAGGCTAAAGAACCTAATCCTTGCATGTGTTCGGCTTCCTTGACATGTGCATATACCTTGTTGTGAAGTTCCTTTTCAGAGTTAGCTCTCTTTATGAAAATTCTAGTAAAATTTCCTCAAACTGTTTTTCAGGAGTTTGGAGTATTTGGGGACAGATTAACCACTTCTGAGTCTTTTCAACAATGCACCAAACAATTCAAAATTATGGCCAGGATTTTAAAAAATTACTTACATTCTCCAACCCGATTATCTACTATCTAAGCTTTTTTCAGTGATGCATTAAGCAGCATAAGTAAACATCTGGCATTTGTGTAATTTTGCCATTCTCTTCACAGCTAAAAAGCATGCAAAGTGTTTCTTCAGAAATATTTTGTTATTTATTTTTTTAATATATTTATCCCTATTTATGTACTTTATTACCAAGTAAAGAGATGAAGTTCACTCTTGAAGGACAGTGGGATTTGTAATGTTCTGGTTTCTTCAGGAAGGTTTATCTTGCTTTTTCATATTTGCTCCTGAGAAAATTGTCTCCTAGTCCAGATATCCTGGTTCCAAGCAATGAAGGGCTGGGAAGATAAAGACAGATTTTGAAATAATTATAGATATTCTGTGTAGAATACCTATGAGAAGACAATTCAAGGAGTAAATAGATCTTTAAAGAGATGTTATGCGAGTCTTAGTTGCATTCTGCGTATGATTGAGTGTGGCACAATGTTATCTTTGTACGTGACAAAATTACTTGTATCTATATGACTATAAACAAACTCAACAATACTAACACAATCTTATCCAGTTGAGCACATGGAACATACATTACCAATATAAAGATGATTTGAATTAAATTGCCTCATAAATGAGGATTAGTGGTCTGAAATGGGCCTTAAGTGATTTGAGGAAAAACACTTTGAATTATAATCACACAGCAAGTCCACATTCACAATTGGACAGTTCTGTCTAAAAATTCAAGCTTTTAAATCTTGCCCTACTAGAGAACTCTCAAAGGATTTTCCACTAATAGTGTTGACTTGCCAGCAAACTTCTTGCATCTCAGCATGGCATGGCCTGAGTCAATTGCTAGTTTCTCATCTGGATAACAGTGAAAACCTGTCATGCATCCAGGCAAGAAGTTTTCTGGAGTCTGAGAAGGCCAGATAGCAAAGAATCCTTACAGAAATCCTGTAAAACAAACGTGGAAGAAATCTTAAAGATGTCACGTTTCACTTTCGACCCCAAGGCAGAATCAGGTCTTCCTATGTTATTCCTGATGCATATTTATCTAGCTTGTTCCAAATATAATAATGGAAATTCTGCTGCCTCCCCAGGCAATCTCTTCCAGTACTTAACCATCTGTAGTGCTATGTGCTTCACCTGAAAGGCCCTTGTTGCTATTGTACTCACTACTGCTTCCCTTCACCCGGATATGAAGAAGCGTTCATTCTCTCCTACTTAATACTTTAATGTGAAAAAGACAGAAAAGCTGTTATCACATCTTCTTTCAGTCTTTGTTAGACCAAATAATAGAATTTGCTTTTAATCTTGATTATTCTTTTTACTCTTCTTAAAATTCCACACCCCCCCCCCCAGTCCCAACTGGTCCATATTCTTCTTGAATCATGCTGCCCAAAAATGGAACAGTGCTTGCTTTGCAGCTTTACCAGTACCTAATGCCACTGAGGAATTGCATCATGTATCTTGCAGCCTACTACTGTACTTTATATTTTTTAGTATAGCAATTGGAGAGACTTGATCACCTTGTATTTACAAGTAGTAAACTTTCCTATTTATTTTCTGGGACATTGTTCAGACAATATAAAAGGGAAGATTTTATTTTCAATTAACATGTCACAACACTTTCTGAGAAATGGATTATTTCAGATTGTTGTTACATTTGTACATAGACTGAATTATTTTTTGAAAAATGTGATCAACAGAAAGTACCTGTTTCATTTATGATGCTCCCAATATATTGTTTGATTCATCTTCAGTAAAATTACAACATCTTAAGACATCCCACAGCATAGTCCCAGAAAGGTTTTTATTTAAAGTGTTCTTGGGTTATGCTGAACTACCATATCTCTGAAAGACATGGATCATGTTAGGAAAATGGGTATGCCCTATTAAAATTCATAGTAATTCAGTGTGGCATGGCTAGCTTCACCATATTAAAAGCTTATACTGTGCATTATCACCAAGTAACTAATTACGTTCTATGGAGCCTGCAGTATCACAGGCTCAAAACCTGGGGCACTTCACAAATTGGCATCTTGACTATGCCCCTACAATGCTCTCTTCTTGCATGTTGCATTGGCCTTTTGAGTTGCTCATTCAAAAGATGAAAGGAGGGAAAAAAAATGGGGTGGGGGGAGTGAAAACTCTCCATACTAATTCAGTTGCACAAGATACATACTGCTTTGTGTTGGAAACAGATATTCTGCCTCTGTAGACAGCATCTCAAATAAAACACATTTCTCTCCTCTTCCCTTTTCCCCTCCTCACCCCTTCTAGTCAAATGACAGAAATAATGACTTGATGTTTGGCTTTTGTGAGTCATGGCCTTGGTAGCAGAAGTGCCATAATTATCTCATTGCTACTATCACAGCATTGTAAATATTAAATGCAAAAAACAATGTTTCAATAGCTTTGAGGTTTTGACACTTACTGAGAAAAGCCAGGGAGTTCATAGTTAATGTTTCCTCCCTTTAACTTAATTTCTTCAGTATTTTTAGTACACTTCTGCTTTATAAGCCACATATTCTTGTTATTACTAGAATAAGCTTCTGGAAGTCCATCCCTATACTGCTGATTTCACTCTATTGTCAACCATGCTACAGGATTCACCTAGCAGAAAGGATCCTCTGATTAGCTTTGGCTGCAGGCCACCGATGTAATCAGACTTCTAAGAACTAGAATAAGCCTTCATATCTGCTCATGTAATAAGGTAAGGTATGTACATACCCTAGCTTCAGTAGCAATGGAATGAAAGATGAGATTATTGTTGAGCCCCTATCATTTACTTCTTGGAAAGGTGCATGTCCATAGCTGTATTAATATAATTGTATTAGAAAATAAAATGAGGAGAAGTGGAGAAAAGAGAATTTTGCGGGTTTATCTGAACTTATTCTATCAATGTCTGGGAAAAAAAGGTGACTATTTGTGATCATCTTAGAAGAGCCTGGCAGTACCTCTCTTTGGGGATCGACTGTTGTTCTGCGCTTAGTTAAGAGACCTTGTTTCTGGCCTGCTCTGAGAAAAGCACCTAATATGTGTGACTTAATGCTCCCCCAATTTCAGTGGCCTCTGTGTGGCTGTTACACAGCACATGTTTCCTTTAAATGTGATGAATTCCAGTCAGATATATTCACCATGATGCCTACAGCCAGGTGTGGCTGGCACAGAAGACACCTGTGGAGACACCTGTGGTAGCCCGAGAAGGAGTATATTAGGAACCACTTCTGACATCAAAGGCTTTCAGGGTATAATGCTCTGCTTTCTCTACTATTTTTATGCTGAAGTGTGGGGGCTACTCTTTAGTATGCTTTTATACAGAGGAGCTTGAAATTGGATGCATCTTGGAGTCTAAACAACTAAATGAAATGAAAAACTGCTAAGTAATATCCTTAGGCAAGGAAAATGAGCTGAGGAAGAGCTACTCCTTTTCTACTGTGAGTACTTGTATTTAATCAAAGGTTAATTCTGAAGGATTATGTCGTCTTTGTGTGTTTATTTAGAATAAGATTAGGACAAATGTTTAGTTTATTATTAAAATGTTCTACACAGAATTTTCCAACCTACAGTTCATACTTGACCTACTAAATATTTGTAAACAAAGTGCTTCTTCTGACTGAGGCAAAATTGCTAAAATTAACTACAGCATAAGGTCCCAAAATGTGTTTATCGGTCTACCAAAATGTTTTCATCTGTGGTATTTTGATATTTGCAGTTAGTCTTAGTCCTAAACTACATTTTCTATTCAAGACTAACCAGATGATGATTCATATTTTTGCAGTTCAGCATAGTGGAAATAAGGTTTTTTTGGATGTTCCATCCTCCCTTTGTCTTGCACACATTTATTTACTTTTTACTATTACTTCTGGTCTTTAAGATCTATCAGACATCTACCCAGACATGTCCTTTAATACCAGTCTTTACAGTATGCAACAGAACAGGAATCTGAAGAATCTAGCTGACAAAATGATGGTGACAAACTTTCATGAAATCTACCTATTTTTTTCAGGATATCTTTCAAAATATTACATTCATTAAAAAGAAGATGCATACTTGCCAATAATTTTTACAGACAAAACCTCCAAAATATTTACTAATGATTTTATATAATCTAAAGCATTCACAAATCTTGGAAGAAAAACATTTGTATTGCTTTTTTGGAGAGTGGTTCTGTTTTCTGTACCAGAGATTTTGTTCTTTGTTCTTTACTTGTATTTTCTTGGTTGCAGCTTATTAAAATTGCTTTCACTATATGGCCTTAGTTGCCTAAGAAAATTACAAGTGTCATTAGTACATGGGTGGGGGAGCGGAGGGAAACACCAGATCAAACATATCAAACACTTATTTAGCATTTAATGACTGAGTTGTAGTTTAGGGAAAAAAACGTGACTTGGGCTATTAACTGGCTTGAAGCAGACAGCAGGTAAGAACACCAAAGGAAGCTATAACAACTTCTCTATTTCAAATATATGAAAAGTCTGGTTAGAGTTAAAATGAGAGGGATTCATGAAAATGCAAAGAATAAATCTGTTAAACTTATTTGTAGAATCATGAGGCTCTTCATTTTGAAGATTAAGCTTCAAAAACTTAGACTGATTAACTAAAGAATCTCTTTTAGTTCTTTCAGGATAATTCTGCAGAATAACAGAGGAGTAAACAATTAAATATAAAGCAGAGGACAAGTGTATTTTCAGATTACTGAGTTTGGAAATGCCTAATTTGAAGTGGATTTTCCATATATCTTGAAACATAGAGGAATAACATACTATTCCTGTTTAATTTGAATTTGCATGGCTGTAGTATTTCTTGAAAATAAATTGAAGTGGCATTTAGAAATACTGCCTGATATCTATTTAATTGAAAAAAAAAAAAAAACCAAAAAACAAACAACTAACCAACTCTGCTAAAGCATATCAGAATTGGCTACTAGGATGCTGTGGGAGTTAATAGATTCCACATTTGCCTTCCATCGCATTTAGTGTGGCAGTAGCAGCTAGTGGAGTGTAACTGCTGGTGGGTCTGAGATGATAACCACATGGATGAGGCTGAAGCATGGGGCTCTAGCAGCTGCCAGGGTTGGATCTCCTTGCTGGTGGTTGTATAAGAACTTCCTGAATTGAAGGTGTTGATGTGTTACTTCTCTGCATTTAATAGGCAATAACAATTGGAGCTGTTAGCATGAATGAGGAGGTTTTTGAGAGTGGGCCTGTAAGAATCTGTAACTAACACCTCAGTGGCCAAAAGGCCCTGGCTAAATTTCCCCTCCTTGCTGCTCCCTCCTCCCCCATTCGCTACCAGATTCTTCTTCAAAGTAGTTGGCTATAATTGAGGGAACTTCAGTTTTGTTGGTGTTGGATACAAATGTTTTTCTGTAACAACTGAGGACTTAGGAAGTTTGGAGAGGAAATGGCAGAAGAATCATGGGATATGCCAGAGGAAGAAGGGGTCTAGCCCCTCTTTACTTTCCACTGTTGATTAGTGTGAGAGATATCTTTGTCTAACTTGCATTTTTAGTTAAGCCTCTCTAGAAATGGAATCTTGTTTCTGTTTTTACTATATTTAGTCTGATTTTTTTTTGGGGGGGGGAACGGGGACACAACCAATATGTCTAAATCCGTTTGCAGCTTACTCTTACTTTCTTCCCTTGCATACAGACCACAAATATAGTATGTGGAAATCATCCTTCCTGAAGGCTTCTGTTGCTTTATTAACCCATGAAGATTATAATCCTTCTACTTCATTGCCAGAACTGCTATACTACTGATTTATAAAGTCTTATAAGAGCTTCTCCGGTCCCTGCATTTTATAAAACTCATATCTAGTTTGATATTCACTTTCTACTAACACTAGATATGACACTACGAAGGTACCTGATAGATGTAATGGGATTTTGCAAGGAAGAAAGATCATTTGGATAAAGCACTCATAGTTCTTCTTAGGCTAACAGAGCTGAAATTCCTAGTTACCTGTATTTAAATTTACAAAAATTATCCTTTGCTTTGTGGTATAGGATGCTCTGGTGTCTAAGGTTTTTACTGGAATAAAGATTCTACCTCTAAAACCTAATCCTATAGAATTTTATTTATGTGAGTGCTTAGTCAGTAGAAGGAGTCCGAGAAGAACAGATCGCATGAAAATTTTATTAACTTAAAGTTCTCTGGAACTGAATGATAAAATAATTTCTTGCAATACCCTTATAGTTACTTTGCAGAGTTCCTAGCTTAATTTTAGAATACTAAAATAAGTATTAACAACCCATTTGATTAAAAATAATTTGTATTTATTCTTCCCTATTTTTATCTGCTCTGATGAATCTTGGTACTTTACCTCCTTTCCAAGAGAAAAACTGGAGCATTTTAGGGCTTAGGTTTTTTTTAGCTCTACTGTCATAAAGCAGATGCTTTTCCACAAGATGACAACATTCTGTCCTGCATTCTCTTACATCTTTCAGACTTACTGCAGGTAGTAAAAAGGAAAATAAGAGATATTTAAGTCATTCACCAAAAGCCTAGGCAGGCGTAAACTCAATAACATGTACTTAGAAAGTCAGAATTTTATTATGTTGGATGCTGAAAGCAGCTTCCAAAATTAGGGCAAATATCTATAACTAATGTCACAGTGCATTGCCAATTTTCACAATGATATCTTTTGAGTAATTCTACAAGCAAATTTGCTATTTAGAACTAGTTTTATTTTTCCATTTGCAAGCTGGATTACTTTTTTTTTTGGATGCAGTCTATTTAGTGAATCTATAACTGAACTATAAAACCATGAGACACTTGACTGAAATATCAACTCTACGTTCAACTTCGTCAACCTATTCGCTTCAGGTCGCTGGATGCTGCTTCTCCCTCTCCCTCCCTGTTGATGCCATCTTTCCCTCTAGCCTGTGTAACTGAAATAGGGCATCTCTGAGGTTCTCCCACAATGTTCCCTGTGTGACATGCTCCATCTACAAGAGCCACCTGGTTTGGTGGGTCTTGCATAAGCAATTACATGTAGATTAAGTCTGTCTGGCCTGTGGAGGATAAATTTCTCTCTAAAACTCGTTCCTCCTCTTCCTCCTTACCTGGGGCATGGGCCAGTCATGCTTAAGTTCTTGTAATGTACTTCCTGTGAGGTACAACTGTTGTCTTTTATGTGCAGAGGCATTATGAGGTCTAAAATATTATATATACTGCTTGCCTCCCATAAGGAGAGAGGCTTTTTTTGCTTGCCTTCAGACAAGTCAGTGGCATATTTTGGTGTAAAATATCTCACACTGGGCTTAGAGGTATCGGCCTTT
Organism: Grus americana; assembly: GCF_028858705.1. Taxonomy (NCBI): domain Eukaryota; kingdom Metazoa; phylum Chordata; class Aves; order Gruiformes; family Gruidae; genus Grus; species Grus americana. The sequence continues at coordinate 104,986,281 of NC_072852.1, forward strand.
ACAGTGAGCAGCCTCCATGCAGTGTCAAACGCGTATTTGGCCGAAGTACAGACAGTTTGTTACCGACTCTCTGGTGAAACCAGATGCAGCAACAATCAAGCGCTTTTGGGGATGACAAACCCCTAGTGGCTTTTTCCTAGGCATACTGTAACAAAAATCTTTGCACTAAAAATTATTTTTGACCTCTAACAGAAATCTTGCTTTTCTTCATCCCAGATGCCTCTTCTTTCTCCTCCCTGATCTGCAGTTATATAAAAATATTTGTGGGTTTTATAATGAAAGAAAGCTTAGTTATATTGGGAGTAGAGGTGTTTCACTAAAGGCGACTTATTTCTTCTGTCTTTTCTGTAAAATTGGGATAGGCAGACAAGCATGTGTGGCAGTGCTACTGGTAATTCCCTTTCTGATGGGAACAAAAGTGTTTTATGACTTATTTTGTTGGTGTTGGGACCTCAAGCATGCTGTCCCCTGCTAGGTGGAGCCCAAGGCCAGTTCCTTCCCTCAGCCCCTGACTGGCCCTGGGCCCAGTTGAGCCGGGCTGGAGCCCAGCCCACAGCGCTACCTTCTCGGCTGGGCTGGGGCCTGCAGTAGCACCTGGGGGTGGCCGGGCTGTGGCTGAGCCCAGTCACTGTCCCCAACCCAGTTGGCCTCACTTGGGCTGCAGGATGTGGCTGCTCATGGAGGGAGTGAGGGCACTGCGCTCCCTGTGCCTCTCTCTGGAGCTGCCCTGCCGGGGCCCTCCCCTGGGAGGTGGCTTGCTGAGCCCTGTTTGCAAAGAGGCTGAATGGCAAGACTCAGACAGGCATGAACGTTAAGTTTTTACATGCTGTGTTTTTTCTTGAAAACACTGCAAAAGAATGGGAAATTACACTTCCAAATAAAAGGAGTTTTGGCATAGGCCTGGTACTGAGCTCTTGATCGTTGCGTTGCAAGACGAAGAGAGAGACCTGCTTCCCAACCATCAGTATTCCCAGTGGTAACAGCGCTCCCCTGATGTGCAATAACCACCAAAATATGGGCTTTGTGTCCTTACTTTTGGGTTCCTTCTTTCCGCTCAGCGGTTCTCCATCCCTAAGATGGTGGCACACTTCTGTCCTGCAGCAGGTAGAATGCTTGAGGGAGGAGCTGGCGTGCCCAGGCTCATGCCTCTTCAAGTTCACTTTCACAAAATGGAGCCACTGAAAGTGGAGGGAGTGAGCCGGGAGCTACAACAGGCTGTAGGCTGGTAAGTGAGGTGCTTACCAACTCAGCTAGAGTTAATCAAACTGTCATTTTCTGCAGTAAAAGGTCAATTTTAGGTGAATTGGATGCCTCTGTATGTGCTTGCAGGAAGTGTGGGATGTCTGCAGTAAATTGAAGCTTGTGGTTAAATGAGCGTAAGTTTTGGCCTTGGTGTTTGACTCTATAGCTACTTTTTTGCTGTGTTTATTGGTTTGGGGAGACTTGTCACTGAGTCATATTTTCTACTTTTTACTCAGCACTAGTTTATTTATGTCCCTTAAGCTCTTTGTTGCAGAAGACTTCTTGCAAGTTGTAAACAAATGGGGCAGAGGGGAAAAAAGAAAAGCTTCTTTGGTGATGTATCATGTTGGTGCCCGTTCTCTCTGTAGTTTCTTTGCAGTGGTGCACAATTAAACTCACAACCGAAATGTGTTTTTGTAAACTGAAGGTGATTAGCCTTCACGTTTAAAATCCCCCACAAAACTCTGTGGTAGGAGATCAAGAAAATGAGCAGAGACGCAAGAATTATCTGATCAAAGAACATGCGACAATTCTGATTCCTTTCAAGCAAAGGGAGATGACAAAGACGTAGGCAGAACCTACAGAACTAAAATAGGGCTCTGATCACTCACCCTTTTAATATTAAAAAATTGTAGGTACTCATCTGAAGAGTTTAGATTGGACCTAAAACACTAAAAATACTCCACTCATTGACTAACAAGCAGAGAGCCTTGACATTTAGATTAATTTGAAAATTACAGCTCAGGATTTATCTTGTGTATGCTTAAAACATTAGCAAACCAAATTTATCCAGGCCTGGTAAAGAAATTGGGAAACTAGGGAAAGCGTTTTTATATTTTATTAACTGTGCATCTGAAAGTAAGGTGAAACCATCCTTTAAGAACAAAATTAAATATAAACCAGAAGTCACTTTCTGACACTTAGAAAATCAGATTTAGTGTCATCACTGCTAATATTAGCAAAATGTCCTTTAATATGTTAGTATTCAGAGAATAAGTTTCACCTTTTACATTAGATACAGTATAAAATCATCCCCTCGTCCATTGCTCCTTTTAATCTTTTTTTCTCTATCTTACCGACAAAAGCATCTTTATTAATAGCGCTATAGAAGTTTAGCCAGCAGGATTTCTTAGATCTTTTAATAACCCTCTGAATTTAAGCTTTCCTACTTTCTTTTTATGATCTACCAAGTCTAAAAACTTTAAGGTTGGTCTAACTTTACTGAAAGCCTACCTTTTTTTGCTTTGACCACCATATAAGAATGAGTATTTCATAAAGGAAAAAGGTTCTTCTTTCCTACCTGATTAATCTGTGCCCAAAATCTGTATTTGTCACTAGCAATAGTGTCAAAGTGAGATACTGTTGCTGACTAGTGGGCTTGTTCCTCTCTTGTTCTCAGAAGCTTGCTGGAAAACAAAATGGGAATCCTTCTTTTAATTGTCAAAATCTAACAGTGTGGTATTTCTCTAGAAGTAGACCTAAAAGTTAAAAAAAAAAAAAAGGAAAAATCATCAACAAATATCAGAAGGAAACAAATGTATTTTCAAATAAGAAATATGCCTTCATTTCAGAAACTATAAATAAACATGATATTCACATATAAAAATCATCTTGAATTTGATTTAACAATTGGAAACAAACTGTACACCTTAGAGCTTAATGATTCTCTTTTACTGACTGTTCTAATCATATGGATGCATGGCCAATAATAGCCTTGGAGGAGAAAAAATAATCTTTGAATGGGACTTGTTGTTATTAATAGATGAAGATATGGGTTTACTTCACTACAGGTTACCTGCCTCACTCCGTTGTCTATAGAATAACCCATTCTACCTTGCCCCTGGCATCACTATCTCTGAGGCATTTTGGGCTGGTTTGTTCTGACTCCGTGCTTTTCCAATGGCAGGAGGCCAGCAGGTCTGAAAGGAAAGCTGAGGCACTGATCTTATTACTGACTTTCCCTCCTGTGTAAGCAGGTAAAGGACTCGAATCCTTCTTTTCTTTTGTTTCTGGTGATGGCAGCATCTGCAGCAGTACCCCTGGGTGTGCTGCTAGGTGGAGGGCTCTACCATGCTTTAGTAGAGCTCCTCTCTTTCTATTTTCTCAGAGCCCTGCTGCCCAGCAACTCTCCCCTCTATTTGCTTTCTCACTCCTCCCCACCTGCGCTAGGCTCAGGAGGTAGCGCTAGGACAGTGCTTTCTGTCGCATTCACAGGCAGCTTCACAAGTCCATGAGTTTGCTGGGTCTTCTGCTATAAAAGCTTCAGAGAGACTCTGGAAGAGAACAGAAACATATGTACTGTTGTGCTGTAATGCCACAGTTCGGGTCCTAGGGTTATGTCTGACCTTTTTCTTGTTCTAAAGGTAGCATGTTTTCACGTGGAGCTGTGATTGCCCTTGCTGGTCTTTTTGTTGTTGTTCACAGTCGGCCCTTTGCATACGGTAAGAGACCACTGTGGGAAGCATAGGTTTAGAGTACCAGTAGTATGTATCGCATGGGGAGGTCAAAATTATTTGTCTATAGTCATATTAAAAAAGCTGGAGATGTAAGAGATGAGGCTGCAGCTGAACCGAGTATAGTATTTATCAAGTTGTTCTCTTATCTTGACTGAATCTGGCAGTCTGGAAAGAAGTGGCTATTAAGAATCTATGTCAGGAACAGTGGGATAATAATCTTCTTTACAGATTGTATTTTAATTTAAGTCATAGTGTGCTAAATAGTACTGTAGGTCTTAATAAAAGTAGATCAGAAACTTTGTTTTTCAGACTCCATACTGAGTATATTACTCCATTCTTTACTTGTTATTGAGAAACAGGATTTGGGCTCCTCTTTGAGTGCTTGCAGTTCTCAAAACAGATGAAGTGGTTACTTGAAATGGATGGATTTAAAACCTTGACTGTTTCTGTTAATATTAGCTCATTTCTTATGTTATTGCTCTTAAGCATGTGCAATGCTGATTTTAACTTTTATCTCCCTGCATAGATAAATTTTCACCAAGCTACCATAAATCCATAGGAGGAGATGCATATTTTTATACATTCTATTATCTCACTAAAATTGTAACTTTTTCTTTGAATACTGGAATCACTAGAACTGTTTCAACTATGCCAGAAAGAAATGATTTTACTGGTCTGCCTGTAGCAAAATAGCTATGGATAATGGCTTCTAAAAATTGTCCCAACATGTTCAGAGCTGTTGGGCAGGTTTTCTGATGGTTTAAAAAAAAAAAATAAAAAATGCTGTATTTGCTGTATATAATATAACAAGAATAGGAAAATAAGTTAGGTTTGGGTCCAACCTAGCAAGACTTGAGGTACTGCAACTGTTAGCAACTATAGGATAAACTAACAAAGAATAAACTAACAAAGTACCAAGCAGTCTTTTCTTTTCAGTTGTAAAACATTTATACTGTGGCTGCACTAAAAAAGCTGCTGTGCACACATGCCTCCCCCAACCCTTGATTCAGCTCACTTTATTAGCACAAGAAAACAGTACAGATTTATTTGTGGCTGAAAGAAGAGAGGTTCTGTTGTTATATCTGAATGACAACAGTTAAAGTTGCTTTTCTTTGCTGGAAAACAAAAGGTACTTAAAGGGTGGGGAGGGGAAAAAAAAAAGAAAGAGAAATGACCAAGTTTCCTCAGGGTTTACTGTGCTTGTGCATGAGTGTTGTACTAGGCACCCTCAGCCAGAGGTGAGTGGACGGGTTTGGTGGCACAAGCTGACCCTGGGCAAGGGAAGAAAAGGTGTGTGTCTCAGTGTTTAATTGCTTATGCTCTTTTTTTTTTCCTCAGTATCAGCGTCTGTGATAAAGCATGTGTTAATTGGAAGAGCAAATTAAATAATGTAAAAATTCCCCAAGTTGAGGCAGTTTTGCTCACAATACTATGTTAATGGTTAAACCTTTTAAAAATTTTTGTACTTTCTCTTTGATTCCTATGCGTATGCACATAACAGAATTAGAAACTTGGTCAGTGGATGAAATTTTTTTTCTTGCAGTTTGACTCTTTCTCAGCTCGTATCATTTAAGAAACAAAAATACCTTATAGTTACCGTAGCTGGAAGAAGAGTAGATGTTGAATTGATCCACTGTAATTGATAGGGTTTTGTTTTATTTTGATAATGGATAGGTTACTTCTAGCTATTATTTATTGTAACTGAAAATTTATGTAACTACTGATGGAGGAACTTCATTTTCCATGAGCAGATAAAATTTCCTTCATGAGTTATTCTATTCTGTCAGATTTTTCTCTGCTTTTTATGATTTTGTGTTAAGTTACAGGGAAAAGAAAGTGCAGTTTAGTGAAAATGTTTCCTTTTCAAAGTGTTTAAAACAGTCCTGCTTCTTACCAAACACTAGTGTAAAATTCTTTGCAGACATCTCCAAACTATCAAAACTAATTTTCCAAAATCTTTAATAAAAGAAGAAAAAATAAGGGGGCGGGGGAATTATACTATTATAAATCATGAACTGTGCTTAGGTTAGCTCTTTGAGCTTAAAAGCAGGCTTGCTGTAGCTTTAAGCTTAATGATGAGCTTCACCTTACTCATTAGACAATTAGGCATATTTTACTCTAATGCCACCATCAGTGCTTGCTTTCCTACCTCTACCTGGATGTGCTCAACATGCGCCCCACACCCCAAAAAATCCCTCATCCAACAGGTCGTCTTTAAGCTTGGGAATAAAGGGTGAGGGGAGTGTGATAGGTTGTCATTGGGCAATGCTGAGCTGCTTTCAGTTTACAGCATTAGTGATGTGAAGTGAACCTGACCTGTGATGGACTGGAGAATCCAGCCTGAAGTCCTAGAATATGACTCAAAAGTGACTTTAAGTTGTTTGTAGGGAATAGATGGTTGGATTGGAAATCATTATGTGACCTGGGCTGCAGTCTTAGCTTTCTGCTATGGTTTCAAGGCTTTGTTATTGTTAAAACATTTGCTATGTACTAGTGCTATTTACTCTGAAATGCCATTTTTCTTGAAGTACTATTTATTACTTAGAGGTCATAGCCCAGTTGTTAGACCCTAAACAACAAAACCCCCCAAACAAACATTCTTTTCAAGTTTACCAGTCTTTTCCTTTTTTATTGCAACTGTGTTGCACTTTACTACCATCACAAATAGTAATAGACTACAGAAATAATGTTTCCTCATGTGTATTGCTAAGGAAAAAAAAAAATGGAGTAATTGAGATGGTAACCTTGGGTTGCATTTCCGAAGAGGTAAATTGGTACAATTTCTATCCCAATTTATTTGACAGGGACTTAGTTTACCTGCACATTTGAATTGATTCCAGCTGTACAAAGTGCTCTTACCTAAAACTAAAATTTTATCTGGGAATGGGGGTCTTGGAAAGCTTAGCCTTGCTACTGAAGTGAATTTTAGTTTACTCACGAAACAAACTAAAAAGAAAAAGACTTTTCTATCTCTTGGCTGTTTTCCTTAGGCAGACTTATGGCTATTCTGGGTTGACTTTCTAGATCTTTAGTTTGTTTTGGAAGTTGGGGAGAAATAAGTTAAACAAGCTACATGCTGGGATAATTGGGGATGTCTTTTGCTGCATGTCAGTAGGGACTAAGCAGTCTACATTATTTGACTTATGGAATACTTACAGAGATGATTTAAAGAAGCAAATAAATAGACCTAAGAATATATTATGATTAGGTATTAGGCTCTCTACTGAAAATTTTTGACCCAAAAATGGCTTTTTTGATGTAGTCTTCGAAGCTCTTAAGCCAGTACACAGTTTTTGCTGGACAGTTCCTACTGAAGAAGAAAAACCACCAAACCAAATACTTTTAAAACAAGTCTTAGAAACTAAGGTATCTGTCTTTAGAAAGGCAAGGCAACAATTCAGAATGCTTTGCCTGGTAGTACAAAGCTCAAAAGCTATCATAACATTAAAACATTAGTGATGGTTCCTGAGAATTAATTCATTAGTATGGTGGGTGATCCTAACATTTTCCAGTGAACAGCAGCAGCATTATATCCTCTAGAAAATTTATTACATGTTTCTGAGCAGAATTGTAAAACATCAGAGATTACTGCAAGGGTATTTTTCTTCCCTTCCTCACCTGCCAGTGCTCTTATAATTAACATTTTAAAGAATATTGCCAAAATGCGTTTCATGTACTGTATTCTAATGAAATATTTATATAAGCTCAGGGGCCGAGTAAACCATTAGAGAGAACTTATATCTTTCTTCACCCAAGTGAACATTTAAGACAATTGTTATCATACCCTCAGTACAATCCACAACACCAATGAAGTAAATGTGCATACCACAGTCATCATTATGTGCAGTCATCAATTATGTGCATTTTTTTTGATGGTAGGTATTTTATAGATATTGCAGATAAGTTACAGTATGGAAGACAAGCCTTGACATGAATTCACTTTGCAGTATCACAGAATCTTATGGAAAAACTCATTAGACTTTCTGGTCATCTACACTATCACGAAAAAATTACCAGCAAATACAGCTCCCTGAAAGTATAATAACATAAATATGCTCTGATATAAGTTGTGCTCTCAAACACTCCTACCCTGATTTTGTTCATAATAAGGTATGGACAAGGATTTTAAAAGAAGGCAAGATGATAATTTTGGGAAGTATGATGGTATATTGTTTTTTTTAGTATGGGGGCTAGACTATCTGGATCTTTCTTTTGCTGACCACAATTGGAGCTCTAACCTTGGACAACAATGAGACTTCAATATGTAATGCTTGTCTTTCCATAACAAGATGCACACTGCTGCTTTAAGCAAATCTTTAGGATTAGTGAGATCCTGGTGTCATTTTTATCTGAGGAACAAGGATGCTCCACATAGTTTAGCAGTTAGATAAAATGGTTCTCTCAGGAAAGGAACTGCTGAAAATATAAGCATCATTCGTACTAGTAACACTAAGGGAATCAGTAAGACTGAATGGAGCAAGAGCAGAAGGAAAGTTTTTTTTTGCACCACTTTCCAGGAATTGGGAGAAATTCTTGAAGAAGTTTTATATGACTCTTAGTATCTGTGTTTAAGGCCTGTGACAGTACAAGAGGTAGTAGGGAATGAGGAGAAGGAAAAGCAGAGAAGTGAAATTAAAAGTAGGGGGTAGTAACTTGTGTGTTTCTTTGGTTTAAGGCCAAACCAGGTAATTAAAGGCCTAAGCAACTAAAACGTGGTAGCAGAATGAAGGAAGTGACCTGTGATAGCTGGTAATAATTCCTGTATGCCCAGTTTAATTTTCCTATTTAGGATAAGGTTTATGATGCTGCACTGTGGTTTGGTTTTTTTCTCTTATGTGAGTGTAATTCCAAAATAGACATTTTTGCTTTCCTTTGAATTTGTAGCACTTCAGAGGCATAAGCTGCTCAGAGAGCATCCCCAAAAGACCTGCCTGCTCACAGTTACCTCCAGTTAAGAATTTAGATACAACTCTTTCAGCTCCAAGAAAAGTGAGAGTATAACCCTCTGTCAAAACAGATATTTATTTAACTGACCTTCTAAAAGATTTGGGCAACCAGTGCCACAATTAACACATTCAACAATTTCCCTTTTTGTTTCCTGCCCTGGTCTCTATGTGAATAGCAATTGTGGATCCTACAGGCTGCTTCTGACTCTTAAAAGAACCCAGAGATCTTAGTTTGCTCATAATCCTTATCACATAACTAGGCACATGCAACAATCTTCTTTGACTATCTAATTGCTGATGTTTTTTATTATTATTTTGTTGAGTATAGTATTAAGCACAAGCTGTATAAACCTAACCTCTGAACTCAGCAACAGATCCATGTTGTTGTTCTACTGCTTATTTCTTATAGCAGTAGAGAAAACTAGCATTTATACTGCTTTTCTGCTTTATAAATATTGTAATTTTCCTGAAAAGTGTTTGTGTTTAGTTTTAACTGCTGAGACAAATGATTATGACTTTATGATTCAAGTTTGAGCTACACTGAGAATGGCAGTATACTGACAAACAGGTTGATCATAGGTGTCTACACATTTAATATAGTTGCTCCCAGTTTCCTATCCCTGCAAAAGAAGAGAGAAGAATGCCCTTGCTGCTCTGACTTCATCCAGCAGCTCATGGTGTTACTGAGGTGTTACTCACCTGACTCCCCAAGTAAGTTAATTGTCTAAACCATTCTGCATTCATAATAATGAAATTTTTCTTAACACATATATAATTATAGGAGAAAACCACTTTAGTCTGGCATGTGATTTTAATGCTTTTTTATTAATGGGACTGAGGGCTGCTGGTAATACAACTGACACGGACTAAGATCAAGTGCGTTTTCTTTGCTGAAATTTTGAGAAAGTTATAGCATATATGTGCCACTACCCACATACAGACAAAGTGAAAATGCTTTGCCAGCAATTGCAGCATATTTTTGAATTTGAGGAGGCACTTGCACAAGGTGGGTTTGAGAGCTCTCCTCTTGCCAACCAAGCTGGTTATTTTTGTGCAATTCTCTTTTGATCGAGAGAATGGTTTATGTTGGAAGTAGCAAGGAAATGGATTGCTCCAAGCCCATTGGATTAACTGCTTGTATTCCCCTCCCAACATTTATTGATTTGTTGGTATTTGTCTATTTTTGCAATTCTGATATGGTAAAAGGTAGACTTATTATCTCCCTCTCTATTTATGAGTTCTTTGTACTGATAAAAAAACATCCATGGTACAATTTCTGCATTTTTATCCATTTTAACACTAGCAGTGAAGTAGAACTCTCTTTGCTTCCAAGACAGCAGGTAGAGGTGATATGTTGTTGTGTTGAGGTTTTTTTGCTGACTGTTCAAATGGAGGCATGGTGCTTTGTTATGTATTAATGGATCTATTATGGTAGAATCTACTTCTCTGTAGGGAGGTGGAGTTGGCAGAGCAGGCAAAGGATTTTGTGATTTGAGAGGAGGATAATCTGGTTAGTTTTTATGAATAGTTGTTAATACCTTACAGGAGAAAAGAAAGGTCCATATTTTAGTGCTTACCTTTTGCATGTGTTATAAAAAGATAGAAAGCGCTTTGTAGCAGAAACTTAATCATTATGTGTTGTCCAGTGCATTGAATAGTGATAGTCCTGGTGTACAGATAAAGCTTTCAATGGTTACTGCAATATAGTTAATATGGATGATGTGAAAATAACTTTGTCTTGGACAAGGCTGACTTGTTTTGTATGTCATTTCAGCTTTTTCCCTGTTTCCCATTAACTGTTTGAGATACTAGTCTCCCCTTATCTACCTCAATAACTCTGAGATAATAAACAAAAAGGGAGATCCTCAAAATTTGAAATGTGTTAAAATTAAATCAAGTCCCCATAAAAGGCGGCACTAGCCTCTGACTAAAATATTTCTTTATGCATTAGGCAAGAAGTCTTTTGAGAGTTCTGTGTTCTGGTCTGATTAAATGAACTAGTCTGTGTGCCTTCCCTCCCACCCCTTTTTCTTTAAACAACATATCCTTTTTGCTTGACGTACAATTTGATGCTCAAATGAGCTCTTAAACTACGAAAGAAGGTCTTGTATTTGTCCCTGTATTCTGTTTGGACTTCAGTAATTTGCCATTTAGCATCTTAAAGCATTCTTGACACTAGTGGAAACTACTAATTTTTCTACTCCTGCTAGATGAATATTCTCACTTATCCAGTGTTCATCTCTGGTTTACAGAATTCTTATTATCTTATGACTCATCCTTCTCCCTCCCTCTTCCCTATTCAGGACAGTAGCTAATTAATCAGAAAAAAAGAGCCTGCATTTTCAGTGGAATATTCAGTTCTCTGAAGTAAGACCAAAGAACAAAAGTAAGGCTATCTGCAACAGCCAAAAATAAAACAGGGAGCAACAAATTACAGTCTGTGTATTGTATCCATACAAAACTTCTCTGCAATGTAGCGATACTGTATCTGAATTTAATAGTATTTGAATTGCTGCCAATAAACAATGAAGAAAAAAATCTATCTTATCTAGTAAAGTTTAGTCCATGTTGTCCTATTTTTATTTATTGGGTGCCTTTGCAGTTTGAAAGTATTTTTAGGTGGGAAATATACTTGGCTTTAAACTCAGAAAGCTGCTGGACAGAAAGAGCCAAAAGAGTATTTCTTGTTTGTGTACACCATCAGTAAGACATCTGTAGAATATTTTGGATGTATTGAAATCATTGTGACATTTGGACCTCATAGAGACATGACTAATAAAGACTTTGTACAGACATGTTCAGACGTAATTTTTCTTGCAATGTTTATTGTTGGCATAAACATGAGGAAGAGGAGAGAAGGTTTTCTTGTGCGATTATTCACATTGGATCAGTCAATGAATGCAGCTCAACAGGAGAGAAAAAGGATGCATTTTGACTATGGTGACAGAAAGAGTAACAAGTGGGGGATGGAGAGGCCGCGTTTATTTGGTTCTGCAGCTCTTCCCATCAGAATTGTATTCCAATATGCATGTAATTGAATTTTGCATTTCCCTAAACACCTGTATTATCCTATTCAAGTGAAAAATGTTATCAAAATTCCCAGACCTTTATCCTAATATATAACCTTCAGAAAAATCTTTTTTTATGTCTACTGCTGCTCGACTAAATGTAATGGGATTTTATTATGCAGACCACTGTCTAGTTCGCGTAGTACTCACTCCTACAGAAATACAGTATGAATGTCAGTACTTAACTGTATTTGCAGGGGTGCATCTATCTTTAACAACAACAAAAGCTAATTCTTTTTAGGCTGTGTGCATTTGCACAGTTAGGTTATGAAATGTGCATCAAAAAAAAAACACCCCAAAAAACACCTAGGAGAAAACTTAACACCAAAACAGTTAACTTGCACAGATATTATCTTTTTTTAATTTTCAATGTGCAAATGCTACCATTTGTGTAGCATATGTTGCACTTTAAACCTCTGAAGCATTATGAATTTATTTTTTTCGCTTACTACCTGCTGAATACCACAACATTACTACTTGGATCAATTGCAAGGAATAGTCATGCAGTTGTTTCAGGTACATATTGGAATTCCTGTGATGAGCACAGTGGGATGCAAATGTGGTGCCTTTTCAGAATTAGCTGGACTTAGAAGGTGTAGTTTTCATGTTGGGATCCAGTTGTGCTGCTGGCCACTTTCACATGAGCATAACCAACTGTACTCTTCAATGTGAGTTCCTAGCTATAAAGTGTGGCTAAGCCTGGGGGGGGGGGGGGGGGAAATGAGGGAGGGGGAAATAACTTCCTCAGTTATTTGATCCTGGCTTCAGTTGGAGTATAAATAGATAGGAGACACATCTATGCATGTTATACTGATTCTGGGCATAAAAACATCATTCAGGTGTCTTTTAATGGGGAATGTTCATAAGGAAAAATTATTGTTGACTTTAAGAATAACCTACTTTGGAGACAAAATCGTGATACGGTACAGCAGTACTTAGCTGAAAGATTTTTTTTTTTTAATCCGTCTTTGCTGTGGCATTGTTGGTGGGTCTCTGGCTTCAAAATGTATGCTTTGAAATGGGAGGGGCGGAGGAAGCAGCAAAACAGATGGTGGAAGCTGGCAAGGCCTGACTATGACTTTTTCACCTTATCTAGCAGAGAAGTTGCAGGGATTGATGTAATGAACTTGTAATTTTCATGTCTGATCTTTCACTACTAGGATTTTAAGCTCTTAGCTGCTTTGTTTTGAACTGAAGAATGGTTAATCCTTGCTGAACAATTTTTTTACTGTTCAGTCAACAGACAACTGAAAACCAAACTATGTTAGATGAGAAGATCTAGGTACATCAGGCAAGCATCTTTTTAAAATGTTTTAGAGCTTCTTTCTTCTTGGGCCTGCTCTTTAAGAAGTTGCATTTAGTTAAACTCTGGAGCATCTGACAGATGCTACACATTCTCATCACACACATTCTGTGAAGGTTGACTACTATCATGGGCACACACGTGGGAGTAGAGATGCAGAGACATGTGTATCATATTTAGATCTCTACATGTGCAAATCTAATTATAATCAGAGAGGCACAGTACATTTTAAACTATTTCCCCCCTCCCTTTGTGATTGCATTTCCCTCAGGTACATCTGTTGGAAGGAAATGTCTGTGGGCAGTGAAATATTTTAGAATAGAGAGCAAGAGAATAAGGCATTGAGCAAAGCTTCTGACTCTCTAATGCTATGGCAACTTCCTAGATGTAGGTCTACTACACGGTGTCTTTGCAGACTGTTTCTCAGGAGATGACTAAACAGAATAGAATATGGGCAATATATTTTGCATTTAAAATCTGAGACCAGTATAAGAGGGACAAAATTTTACTATCTCAAAAATAAAAATTGTTCAGGTGTAACTTAGCACTAAAAAAATTGGGAAGAAGGAAGTGGAGGAGGATGGTAGGCAATGTTTATTTTAAAAAGAATAATGATGTGCTTATTTTATTGACAGTAACAACATCCTATCTGCCTTTTTTTGCTTTATCATCATGATCCCCTTACGTGTGGTGGTGTTTTTTTCTTGATGTTTGCTCTGTGCAGCCTACTTTCTATTTTGTTCATATTCTGTCTTATTGCCAATTTTAGAATATTTTTTCTTGCTTCTTCTCTTCCCACCATTAGTATGCCTGAATTGTCTCAACTGACTGTTTTTCTTTATTTCCTGATATGATGGCTTGCCTAGAGTTCAGGATGACATTCATCTTTGTTATGACGTTATGTCACTTAAATATTTTGTCTGCTTTTAGCACTAGCTATGAAACTTCTAATTTGACTCTTTAATCTATTAAATAGTGATTTAAAACAAACAAAAAAAACCCAGAACAAAAAACCCACAAAAACCCCCCAACTCTTTAGCCTCCTACTTGGTATTAGGTAAACACATTCAGATAAAGTTGTGGTGCTTTAATGTTTGCATTCTTGATAATCATTTGAGTTCTCCTGTTTTACCCAAGCTTCTTATACAGAGTCTATTCTGTAAATAGCTATATCTTTTAATCAGTCTCTCTTGGAATCTTTAAAAGCTCTTTAGCTTAGAGATTCATGTGACCCTATCCCCTGTAGGACTATCTTCATCACTTTGTCACAGTATAAATGCAGCAATGCATTTTCAAAGCTGCTATGTTTGCATTTCTAGAGCACCTGAAGTCATGAAAATGTCTGTCGTCTTTCTCAATTAATCTTTTTTATGTTTTTTTATTTTTTATTTTAAAAGGAGAGGACAGAGGGGAAATGACCTTGTCATGTAACAAGTGGCTAGTGTGAACTAGCACTCTGTACTTTGCCTGGTTTTGCTGAATGCTTTGCAGTATTTGCTCTGAATCTGGCATACAAAAAAAGGAACAGCTGTCTTCTGCTCTGCTTTACTCACAGTGAATGGGCTCCCTTGATAGCCTTCAGTACATCACGTACTATTGAAGTTGTTCAGGCCCACTGTCCTTCAGAAGACTACATACAAAATCTGTAGTGTGTCTGCACTGCTTAGATGATAGCATCTGGGTATAGGAAAATCTTTCAGCAAAGCAGAGTGTATTCCTGTCCTTGTAGGAAAGTTCCAGAATCACTAAACTTAATAAAATCAGGTCTATGCTGCAGAACAGTGTAAAATAGAATTGGAATTTGATCAGATGTGTTCTGAATGTAATAAGATAGCATTTTGCTTAACACTCATCCACTGAAGCTGTTAAGATGATTAATCAAGTAATTGAACAGTTAAAGATGAAGGAAACACATTTGTATTGTGCTGCTTATTATCACCACACTGGAAAAAGTGCTGCTCTTCACCTTTCCCAGTGAGAGGATTCTTTCACTTTGCTTTGTGGTCGGTAGACTGAATTTGTTTTCATGAAGTAAGGAACAAAAAGTTGTAAGTCTGGTTAAACAGAGAAAAAAGTCTTCCATCAATATTTATTCCTTTCTGTTTGTTCAGTACTGATAGTAACACTTTCAGATGCAGTATGAAAGGGAAGTGTGGCATCTCTTATTACCAACTGTTTGCTGAAGGAGACAATAAGAGAAGTGGATTTCAAAGAAGGTGTTCAGCATACCTTATTCAGTACAAGGAAGGGCAGAAGAAATTCAAAGGGCTCTTCAGAAACACATCACAGGTGTTGTGCCTTCCCCAGAAGCAAAACTTCAATCTGAATCACCCAGGTGGAACAAATAACACATGTATTCATCTGTAAAATGAAAAAAACATTACCCATTGCTTACCAAGTTTCCATTGATACATCATTGAATATCTAGTGGCCAACGGTTAGTTAATAAGAGCTGGGTTGGCATGCTGGGTTCTTTTACCTGTATCGCTTGCAAAATACTAAAACTTTCAACTAGCTGGGTAATAAAATCTGACCCATGTCATAGCATGGACAGGAAATGCATGCCTTCCCTAAGTATGCTGTAATCCTTTGCCTGTAAACCTGTTTAGCTGTTACGTTTCTTTAGATAAATTGAATATTATGACAGAGCAGCTGGACTTCCATATTTTTTTGTGCTTTACGGTTTTTTCGTTTGGTTTAAGTCTGGGATCATGCATTTTTTTCCCTGCTATGATTAGCATCTGAAGATCAGCTGTGATGCTGTATGCAATTTTATTTGGGAGTCAGACTTTTAAACGCTTTCTTCCTACTCTTCCATACATGATTTCATAGGATGTCTTGTCTGGGGTCTCTGTCACAATTTTGAGCTCAAGTTGACACACGTTCCCCATATTGAGTCAAGATCTAGAAGTATGTATTAGTAGATGGTTTATAATTCACGTTTGAATCTTCCATTTTTAATTTCATGATCTTCCACTGTGTTAAACAGTCATAAGTATAATGTTTGTTTCTCAGAGAACTTTTAAATTGTCTTTAGTGTGCTCTAAAATAATATTTTATTTCAAAGTCCTGTTCTTGAAATGTTAAATTATTAGCTAGAACACAATATAAGTATTCCCTGAATGAAGCTGGTAGTCTTTTGAAAAGGAACTGTTCCTCTGTGGGATTGATAGCTATTAATTCTAATGCTAAAGGTTCAAATCTTGAGACTAGTACTGAATTTAATATTAGCCTAAATTTCTAAAGAAAGTCAGTTTAAAATGCTAATCTTAATCTGATATTTTTAGAGTTATTGATTGCTTTTGCTTTCTTGCTATGGCAGACACAGTAATTTCTTTTCTTTTTGCGTACCTTCCACTATATATTATCTTCCTTCTGTGTGACTGTGGAAGTGGCCATACTATATACCATAAGCTAATAACTTTCAGACTGCAAGATTGCTGTTGCCTGAGAATCTGAAACTGTGCCATTACCTGACCCAAGTTATTAAGTCCCAAGTTGCAAAACACGTTTATCCCAGTTAGAAGCTAGCAGCACAACTGTCAAAAAAAGAATGTTATGAGCAAATTTATTAAAGTACATATTAACACATAGCAAGATTTCTTAGCTTTTTTTTTAATAAAAATTGGTTAGGAACAGGGAAAGTTATGAACAATGAAATGGGTTAATTATATTTCACATTTGTTACGCATAAATTGAAAAGCTCAGCATTATTCAAAAGCCTTACTCAATTAAATCTTCATGAACTTAAAATTCTTATTGGTCCCTAATTAAATTAGGGAAATTACTGGCAAACTGAATTGGAGCTGATCTGTATTTAGGGACCTCTTGAATAAGGTCCCTCATCAATATAGTATCTTACATATTTCTGCCTTAAATCTACCCCTGCAATGCTTCCATCTCAGTTGATCTGTTTCATGATTTTAATTTTGTGTTCTCATGAATCCTGTGTCCGTGGATCCCAAAGAAGGAATGATTAATTGTTAGTCGCAGCAGCAAAAGTAAATCTCTCCTTTTAGGTGGAACTGTTTGGGCCTCAGTCTGCACCTGTCTGGGGTTCTTGGCTGTTGAGTCAAAATGTAGTGTTTTCTAAGCTAGGCAAACCCCTAGAAGACATAAAGAAGTCAAGAGAAAACCTGCCAAGACAAAGGTGATTAGATAGGAATTTGGCTACTGTATCTAACAGTGGAATAGCAGAGGTGGGTTTTTTAAAGTAATTTTCTCCTAAGTTCTGAATACACATACCTTGACAAAAGGATATACTTTTACCAATAAGACAATAAACACTAATTGTTGTCTTTAGGCCAATCTGTAGAATAAAAATTTGGAGATCTGCTAAGCAAGCTAATTCATACTTCTACCATGTACTGGATTTAATAGCAGTTCTTGAGGATTTTTCTATATGGATTTCTTCCTTCTTTCATACGAAAGAAATGAACATGGAGTTATATCCAGGCTCAGAGATTACATAACTTATTGCTAAACAGTTATAACTTAAACTATAAGATAATTTATTTTAAATGCTAATGCAATCCATAAGCAGTCTTGGTTGTTGCCATTGAATGCACATTAAAACCAGGAAAACAAAGACTCCGGAAAGTTCACTTCATTCCTACGCCCAGGTTCCTCTTTTTACATACCTGCTGCCATACTATGATAGATGTATGCCTGTACTTGAAAAGCTGACAAATGGCTCTCTTCCAAAGCTTCCTGCCAATATAAATTAATGCTTACCATAAGACATACTTGGATCGTACGAAAGCATTGTCCTGTGAGAGATCCTTGAAGAACAACTGAGTAGTTCTGGCTTCTAATGGTATATATTAATTACTTTTATAAAGCGCTCTGTTATTGTTTCTTGCCAGACCTAGTATTTTCTGTGTCCACATGGATAGCATCATATTTGTTAGGGAGGGAATATCTGTCTGACAGGAAATGGTATCTAGAGGAAGATTAATCACTCTGCTAGTCAATTAAAATAATGACACTTAATGTTTTATAGTATATTTTATTTGTATAGCTAAACAGGTATTATTGTTCCTATTTTATCCTTGACAGTTTTCAAACCTCATATAAGACGAAATAGCTTTTTTTAAAAATTATTTCTTATTTTCTTTGACT
This sequence comes from Grus americana, assembly GCF_028858705.1. NCBI lineage: Eukaryota > Metazoa > Chordata > Aves > Gruiformes > Gruidae > Grus > Grus americana. Next base: position 105,004,417 of record NC_072852.1, read on the forward strand.
AGGAAAAGATTAGGGTTCATCAGTTAAAAAGTATGGGCTCTACAGCACCTACCTGGATTTCACTCCATCTCTTAAGTGCCTAGATCTTAAATTTTAGCTACTCGATGCCAAACACAGAAACCAAACGCAGAGTTGATGCCAAAACTTATTCTTCACCAAGATTATCCATAAATGGAATGAACGTGCTAAGCAGAGGACTGGCCATGAGTAGAAGGTAGGTGTCAGAACCCGATGCCGAGTTACTGCTGCTCTCCTGTTTGAGATAGTTTGCTTGGGAAAATATTTCCTGTAAAGTAGGAAGCAAGGCCTTGTGGTGTTGTCAGCTGAGGGAATTAAAAACCATTCCTTTCCTAAGAGGAGGTGCAGAAACTGCTATTGAAGCAGAGGAGATTGTGTAGTTTGGTGAGACCAAAAATGGGGAAGCATAACTGCAGTGTGTGATCAGGTACTCAGGACAATGAAAAAGCCCTAGGTTTTACTTTGACTAAAATCCAGAAACTCATTCTAAGTATATGTGCCAGACTACATGTGACAGTGGACTTCTTGTGCATGTAAGATTGTACTATCTCCCTAAAATCAATAGTATGACGTTGGTGTAAAATTGGTTCAAGAAAACTTCTGACTCCCATTTGAACTCTGATGTCTCAACTTTTTATTAGGACTTTCAATATATCTGTTCTATTAGGAGTTTCTAAATAGCATTTTGAACTAGAGATAATGGGGAAGGGAGAGAGTTACCAGCAGCCCTGTGAGACCGTGATGGACAGGATTGACAAAGTGCCTGGAATGATGTGACAGAAGGGGATTGCAAATTCAAGAAAATGGGGCTTAAGTGGGCTCATCTTTGGCATTTGCAGGTAAGGAAAGGAGTGTCTACCAAGCATCATTATGGAGCAAACTCCCCAAACCCTTTCTAGGAAATCAGCATGGGGTGCCTCTCTGAAGTGCATGCACACTGTTGCATGCAGCATGGGGAATAAACATGATGAGTTAAAAATCTGTGTGGTGTTGCAGGGCCACAATCTTCTTGTGATCGTGGAAACATGGTGGGATAGCTCACATGAGGTACAGGGCCTTTAAGAGAAGCAGGCTGGGGAGATGAGGAGGGGGAGTTTCCTTTTATGTGAGACAACAGCTGGAATACATGGAACTGCCTGGGGATGGATGAGAAGCCAACTGAGAGCTTATGGGTAAGAATCAAGGAATATCTGCTATAGGCTGCCTGACAAGAAGAGTGGATGAGGCCCTCAGACAGCTAGAAGCAGCCTCGTGTTCACGGGCCCTAGTATTCACAAAGCTATTGATCAGATGGTGAAGGGTTAGCTGTTTCTGGGAAAGGAATCACTAGATCCATATTAGAGTGTATTTTTAAGGCCCAGGCAATTGAATTTCTGGATGCTTTGAGATATTATATTACAGTGAATCTATAAAGGAGAATACACATGTTGATTGCTGACCATGCAACACACTATCCTGAAGGAAATTATTATTAAGACAAAAAAAAAGTGTAGGTGAAATTAAAGTTTAATATAGTTGCAATTTTAAGTTCTTCAGTTTAATTTTTTCAAGGCAAAACTGCTGTTGGAAACTGTAATTTTAAGAACACTCTGCAAGTATTAATTGAATTTAGAACAATTCCAATGTTAAACTTTCTTAGACCATAGAATTCTTGACCTAACTAAGTCTTAGTTGTATTTGGTTAAAGATCTTTTAAATGGACATATATTTGGCTTCATTCTTAATAATGGTACACAGTTCTGAAAGGAGAGCAGTCAACATTTGTTTTGTTTACCTGCTGGTCTTTGTGGAGATCTCAATCTAAAACAGAGGTCTTTACAGGAAACAGGAAAAAATACATGCTGCAGGTTTGGGGTGTGTGCTTTTTTGTTTTTGTGGTTTTTGGGGTTTTTGTTGGGGTGGTTTTGCCATTGGTTTTTTTTTTAGTTCTCATGTCTACAAATTTTTCTCTTGCTGATACTCTCCTATACTGATAACTTACTTGGGGTCACTGTTTCTCAAGAACACTAGGAAACATAAGATATTCCAAGTGGGTAACTTTTTTCAGTCAACCTTTGTATTTCTCTGTGATTAACTTCCAGTATTAATAATATTGTGTAGTTAGATCTGCTGGTCTCTGCTAACATAATGATGAACATGGTAATAATAAAGAACTTAAAGTTTTTCTTTTAAGAGAACATAAAATTATACAATGAACCTCATTGTCTGGTGAATGGGGTGGTGTTAGCTCACCATAAAGCCTGTGGCCTGCTAGTAGAGACAAGAATATGGATCTCGGGTCTTGTCTTGGCCTGTCTTCATTTTTTAATTTTTTTTTCGATTTTTTTAGTCATGGCAGCACTTGTCTGATGTCCAGGTGACTGTTATCTTCTTTCCTTTAACTTTTGCTTAGCTATATACAATTGTATGGTGTAACATCTCTTGTGGAATACAAGTTGTGTTCCTAGAAAATACTACTAGCAAGCAGTTACACAGTGTGGAACAAGCTACCTGTGATGCTAGAATAAAAATACAGCGTGTGGGAGTAAAGGTATGGGATGATAGTAAAGGTGCCTGGGCTGCAGTAGTTCTCTAATAGTTACTATTCATCATTAAAGAATGCTACCTAGGGATCTGAATTAAAACTGATTTCAGGGAAAATAAAGAGAACAAAGAACATGTTACAAACATCTGCAAAATGTGCCATGTATAGGAAATTCCGATGCAGCTCAAAAAAGGAACGAGATGTCAAGCATGTTAGAAAATGTGTAAATCTGAAGTGGATCTTCAGGTGAGGAGGAAAGGGTAAGGCTACAGCAAGCTCAAGGCAAACCAAATCTTTCCCTGGAACTACTCTTATTTTGATGGTGGATATTTCTTCCTCACTCCTTGGGTTATGTGGTGTGTGGTGGTGGGATTTTTGGTGGGTTGTTTTTTTTTTCCCCTACATTTGGTGACACACTCTACACCTTTTTCACCTATGCAAGGTTATATTCACAATGGAAATGTTTTTAGTATCAGTAACTTTCAGAAAGTTCCAGTTATGGAACAGAACGGGTAATTAATGGATCAGTCAGATGTGTGGGCCAAAACACTTCAAGGAAATTGGAGAGCTAAAATCCATCCATGTTCAGAAGGTCAATGTGTAATTTTTCTTCCATTTGAAGTTTTACTTGTGTGACTTTAAGAATTCTCTGTGATATAATGTTTATTTTCTGGAAGAAGGGAAGACATTGTGAGATAGTTTCATATTACTATTTTTTTCACAGCATTCTTCTAGACTTGAATCAGTATCACAATGTGTCAATAAAAAACTCAACCAAAACCAAAAAAGCTAATTATATCCAAAGATGAGTGAGAGAGAATTATATTTGGCCAATGATCTTTCTGAATGGGCAAGAAGTTAAAACCTGAGCCTTTGAGTCTGTCTCCCCATGTCGACAAAATCTTGGGCCCCTGTCAGAAATGTGTGTTGGTACAAAACTTTAATTTGCATTCTGTTGGCATGATTTCTCTCTGCAGTGTGTATAGCTTGTCTGCTGTATTAGCACTGAAAACAAATGTCAGGAAGTGGAATATTTAACATGAGCCGGACTCTTCCATTTGGAGAAGTTTGTTAGCCTTGTCAGTGCCTCCTGCTTGAATCAGTGCTGCGGCAGCTGTGTGTTTTCTGGATGCTGGGACTAAGTTTTAGAACACAAAACATGCATGTATTGAGAACAGAAAGATTTGGTCCTTCTGGTTTTAAGCATGCTTTCTAAAAGTGTATATATGTAAACAAACAAAATATTACAGTGATACTAGATAATCAATATAGAAATATTAGAGGAACAGGAAACCAATAATGGGGCAAATCTTACATAAATGCACTGTCAAACAGGTTTTTTAATACAAATCAATCACAAAAAGAGGATTCTTTTCCCAGTGGCATACTAGTCACTGCAGAAGTAGCAAGAAATAAGGCCTGCGATAGTTATTTTATATATACAGAAAGTTTCCCCCTTTTTCCTGTCTTCGATGGAAAGGTTTAAATAAATATTGGTGATTCTCCAACAATATCTTGAATAATTATCTGCTTTTAACCTGGCAATAAGGACACTGGTAGTTTTTTAAAGTAGATAAATTTCCCACTCAGTGTACCTTCACAGTGGAATTGGACATGATGGACTACCTACTCAATTCTTCACATGGCTGACAGCCTTGGGACTTACTGGACACATCAGACTTGAGCAAAGGAGATGGTGACAGTGGCTCTCCAGAGGTCACCATCACTCAGTCAAAAGATGGAATGAAACTGATCCCTGGGTGACTCCGTTATCAGTCTTGCCTGACCTTCCTGGCTGGCTTGCTCAGACCACTGGACTGGTGAATTGCCAGTGCGAACATGGCTCTGCTTTTGGCTATGTGATGGGAGACCAGCATGGGAAACTATTCAAATCATTAAATTGCACGTGTCTCTTGAGCAATAGGTTGGCAGATACCGACCACCTCGTTAGAACTGTGAAATTCTTTTAACAAATATGGAAATCTTTTAATATGGAAAACTATCTTGGGCATACTTTTATGTGAATAGATGGTATGTGTGTAGTACAAGTGAGGTCATTGACAAACAAACTTTATATAAAAACATTAATAAAAAGGGGTTGGTTTTTAGGTGTTAATGACAAGACTCTGTCCTATGTGTTGGCATGTAGTAAATGACAGGTAACGGATGAAAATTTTTCCACTATGAAGGGCTCCGGAAGGGATTGATCCGTATATAAGCACGTGTTCTTGTCTTGTAATTGAGACTCACTAGTGTAAACTGATGCAAAAAATTCACAGAGTACCACAACCTTTTCCCTCTTCCTTGTTACTAGGTCTACTGCTTCACTGATCAGTGGGCCGACACTCTCCTTGGTCTTCCTTTTGCTAGCAGTGTCTATACAGAAACTTTTTCCTGCCCTTCATCTCCCTTGCTGGTTTGAACTCCAGCTAAGCATTGCTGACTTTATTCCTACCAATGCAGGCAATCTTTGTATACCTCCAAAGTAGCTGTCCCTGCGTTCAACTCCTGTGTCTTTCCCTTTTGTGCCTGAACTCAGTCAGGATCTCTCCTTGTTTATCCGTGCTGGCCTTCTGCTGTGCTTGCTTGACTTCCTGCAAAGTGGGATGAACTGTTCTTGTGCTCTGATAAGGCTGACCTTGAACATTAGCCAGCTCTCCTGGGTCTCTTTGCCCTCCCAGGCAGTTTCCCATGGGAACCTGCCAGGCAGGCCTCTGCAGAAGCTAAAATCTGCTCTTTGAATTCCAGGATTGCAATATTATTGTTGATCCTGCTCCTTCCTCTCAGTATCTTTAACTCCCCAGTCTCATGGTCACTCTGGTCAAGGCTGCCCTTGCCATTGTACAGCTGTTAGCTTTGAGTGGCAGGTATGACAGAGAATCTCCTCTAGTCATTTCATTGATCACAGGCATAAAGAAATTGTCTTCTATTTGTTCCATAAATCTGGATTGCTTCTGCCCAGTTGTATTGACTGTCCAGCAGATTACTAGGGTGGTTATAGTTACATATAAGAGACAGCTGCTGTGACTGTGAGGCTTTCTTCAGCTGCCTAGAGAAGGCTTCCCTGCCTCCCCTTCTTGATTAGGAGGTCTGTAGCAGACACATTATGGTGGGTTGACCCTGGCTGGAGGCCAGGTGCCCACCAGAGCCACTCTCTCACTCCCCTCCTTCACTAGACAGGGGAGAAAAGGCATAATGAAATGCTTGTAGGTCGAGATAAGGACAGGGAGAGATCACTCACTAATTATTGTCACAGGCAAAACAGACTGAACTTAGAAAGGGAATTCATCTAATTTATTACTAGGCAAAACAGAGTAGAGGAATGAGAAAATAAAATCAACTCTTAAAACACCTCCCCCCACCCCTCCCATCTTCCCGGGCTCAACTTCACTCCCGGCTTCAACCTTCCCCCCCTCAGCGGCACAGGGGGACGGGGAATGGGGGTTACGGTCAGTTCATCTCACGGTGTTTCTGCTGCTTCTTCATCCTCAGGGGGAGGACTCCTCTCATCGTTCCCCTGCTCCAGCATGGAGTCCCTCTCACGTGGTGCAGACCTTCAGGAGCAAACTGCTCCAGCGTGGGGTCCCCCACAGGGTCACAAGTCCTGCCAGCAAACCTGCCCTGGCATGGGCTCCTCTCTCCACAGGTCCACAGGTCCTGCCAGGAACTTGCTCCAGCATGGGCTTCCCATGGGGCCACAGCCTCCTTCAGGTGCCTCCACCTGCTCCAACATGGGGTCCTCCACAGGCTGCAGGTGGAATCGCTACACCCCCTCATCCTTCCTCCATGGGCTGCAGGGGGACAGCCTGCCTCACCATGGCCTTCACCACAGGCTGCAGGGGATCTCTGCTCCGGTGCCTGGAGCTCCTCCTCCCCCTCCTTGTGCACTGACCTTGGTGTCTGCAGAGTTTCTTACATCTTCTCACTCCTCTCTCTGGCTGCAAAAGCGCTCTCTCTAAGTGTTTTTCTTCTTCTTAAATATGTTATCACAGAGGCGCTGATTGGCTTGGCCTTGGCCAGCGTTGGGTCCGTCTTAGAGCCGGCTGGCATTGGCTCTATCAGACACAGGGGGAGCTTCTAGCAGCTTCTCACAGAAGCCACCCCTGTAGCCCCCCCTGCTACCAAAACATTGCCACGCAAACCCAACACACACATACTACAGGGTCACCTGTGTAGGTCTGTCCTCTAATTCTTACCCATAAGCTCTCAAGCTCTCCATCACGCACCCTACAGCAAAGCTACATGCATTCAATACTCATTTACCTGGAGTACAACTCCTCCTCTATACCTGTCCGTTCTTTGCTAAAGAGCCTGTATCCCTCCCTGGCAGCCCTCCAACCCCACTGTATATCTGTAATCCTGTTGAGGCTATAGAAGTTTATGCACAGCTGCAGATTTAATTCTCTGTGCTTGTTCCCCATGCTATGTGCACTGGCATACAGGCATCTGATATGAGCCTGAAGTTGTGTTGGTTTTATGGGGTGATAGACACCCTGTCCTGCTGTTCTCTGCACATCTACTCCACCACTTGCTCCCTTGTTCACATTGCTTCAAGTTATGGTAACTCTTTCCCAGCATATCTAGCTTAAAACTCTTCTCACTAGAGTTTTGGTAAAAGGTTTTTTTTTATGTACCACTTTGTCAAGTGATCTCACCCTTACTTAGTAGCCCTTCCTCCAGAGGTCCTGTGGTTACAGAAGGCAAATCCCTGCCTACGACACCAGCTGCCAGGTATTAATCCACTGGATGCCTGCTCTTTTGCTCAAGCCTCTCCCCTCACCAACAGGGCTCAGAAGCGCACCACCTGGGTCCCTGTCTTTCACCCTTGCTACCAGGGTGTCGTGCTTTTGACTCCAATTCAGCTGGACATGCCTTGTCTACTTGATTTGATTCCAGGATTGAGGAATGAATTTATAATTTCATAGTGTATTTCTATGCAACAAGCTTGATATTGGTACTCGTAGTCATGGTGGTGCTTTTTTTTTTTCCACTGCCTCAAGATTGAGTCTCTTCTGTGCATCGTATGGCAGAAGTTCATGTACATGTATGTCTATGAGTATTCTTAGGTAAGTACTTGAGGGCAAGGGGGAGAAGTAGAAGGTAATCTGGGAGTCTTTAATCACAGAAGCCCTAGAAGATCCTTGTAACATATAACTATGTTGTACCTAACATAAAACATACAGTAAATGAAGTATTCCTTCAGGTAAAATGTAACCGTTTGGGAAACTTGCCTCTATCACTGAGCCAGTCGCTCTACTGAAGAGGAAGGAGTTGGAGGGGGAGTTGGTGTGATTAGCACATTAGCTTGAAATCTTGAACAGCGAAATCCTCATTTTCTTGGTCTTTTCTTGTCTAACTTGACAAGTCTATATGAGATTGTCTTCGCAACTTTTTAAATAGTAGTAATCTTCCTTAGTTCTGAATATTTGCTTCAGCTGCAGAATGTACAAATAGGCTCTGCCTTAATGTGCTTCAATAGACTTTTTTTAGCTTAATGTTCCCTTCAGGGATTCAGATCCACAACTTTCAATCTCTTCTTCCTACTTCTGTCTCTGAAAACATCAGCATCTCTTTAAGTATCTCCACTTCCTCCTCAGGCAGTTTGTCACGAGGTATTTCTCCTGGTCTGTGAATTCCCCCTAAGCTGACTTTCTCTTTCTTTGCCTCTCTTTAAGTTCTTTTTTTCATTTTATTTTATGCTCGGTTCCACGTCAGCTCCCTTGGTACAGCCTTGACACTTTTGTGATGCTGCTGTTTGAAAAAACAAAATGAACTTTTTTCACTGTTCCAAACGTTTGTCTTCTCTTCTAGCAATTGTGAAATGCAGTTTGTATAAAGGAAGAAACTTTTTAGAGGCTGGGACTCTGATATTGCAGATACTCTTCTCTGTAATTTAAAGCATGATAGTAGTCTCATTGGTTTGGATAGTCTCATTGGCATGCTAATGTTGGGCATATGTACAGTGATTGCAGGATCAGGACCTTAAAATCTTTCCTGAAAGAGCTTGTCAGGCTTTTTCTAATTATTGTAATATAATCAGGGGGAAAAAAATAGATACAGAAGAAATTGCATAAATTGATGGATTTTTCCTAGGAAATTATTAGGTTCAGTTAAATTGTGCTAGTTTCAGTATCATTTTACATGTCCTTAGGGTTTTAGAGACACATTCTTCTGGTCAGAAAAGACTTCTCTGCCTGTACACTAGTAAGCTGAAATAAAGACACATCATCTACTATTCTATGTGCTCATTTGTTTCAGTAAAAAAGGGTGTAAAACTACCTTCATTATCTGACAGTTACTGATACAAGTGACTAGACAAGGAAAAAAGTGACAATTTTTTTTTTGGACACCTGTTTTTCTGCATTCTTCCAGATCACTATTTTCAGTCACTCTCTAGAGTCTTTGTTCCACTTCCTTTGTCTTGCACTAGCACCAGAAAATATTGTCAATGGTTTAGAATTTTTTTCCAGTTTCAGAATGGTGCTTTTTCAGGAATATTTCAGTGCCTCAGTGCTGTTCCTGTTCATCACTAAACACGATAAAGTGCTGTAGTAATACTGAAATTAGTATTTCATATTTGCATTAAGTCTTATTTAAACTTGTTTGTGATGCAGGTTAGGCTCCTCTGCCTGGAAACTAAGTCAACAAACATTATCCAAAACAGTTGGTGAGTAAGTATTTTGGAACAATTTTTATCCATTGAATACCAAACTGACATTTTGGGGAATGTTGAGGAGTAGAAAACTGTTGGTGTTCCTTACTTAAGAGATGATTGTTTGCTTTTATTCCTGAGACAGCTGCTTGCTGAATTTTCTATCCAGTGTTGTAAAATACTGAGTTCATTATCAGATCAAAGTGATTTTGACTGTCACAAGTAACATCTTGGAAGGAGCTGGATATTATAACACTGCTTTAATAGTAAATTTAAAGTACTCTTTTTCTTTCAGTGGTGGTAGTAAGAGTGTTTAGCTTCTGATTTTGCTTATCAGTTTTTTCATGATGCATGATGGGAAGTACTGTTTACCACCTGTTGGTTTTCTGCTTGGTCAAGGATATTCTGTCTGCTTAGTTTGCAAAACTCTTAGCTCTGTCCACCTTTTCTTGTATTTCAGTGTCTACGATCCCACAGTAGCGTTTTTCCCTATGCTGAATACTTTCTTATAAAACACAAACTGAATCATGGTTTTGGAAGTAAACATGTAGTATCTGTAAATAGATCTTTGGGCTAAAACATATATACAGAAATGTAAAACCATGAGGGGAATGGACTCCCCTTTTCTTCACTGAAAGGGTTGTCAAGCACTGGAACAGACTACCCAGGGAAGTGGTTGAATCTCCATCCCTGAAGGTATTTAAAATATGTGCAGATGTGGCACTTAGGGACATGGTTTAGTGGTGGTCTTGGCAGTGCTGGGTTTACGGTTGGACTTGATCTTAAAGGTCTTTTCCAACCTGAATGATTCTGTGATTCTATGAAATGGGAATAAAGTGTTAAATGAAGCTGGTACACAGCATGCTTAGCTGAATGAGAGGAGGACGCTTTTCAGGTAAATGGTTGGAAGCAAAGAGTATGGAGAATGCTGTGCTAAAGTTAGAAATGTGCAAAATATTAGAAACAAATTGGAAAATTCTGTGAAGAGAAAATCCATCAAAACCCCTAAATATAGAGATGCCACCTTCATTTGAGGAAGTCTGTCTGTTGCAAGCTCAGGGAATACTTGAGAAAATTATTTCCTCATAATTTTTTTGTTTACTTCCCCAGCTAATCTCTATAGTTTGCCAGGAGAGGCAATGTGTTGGGCTAGATGGGTTTTTGATCTGACACCTATGACTATTCTTGTGTATGTTTACTTTCTTATTTACATAAGTAAAAATTTTGGTGCCTAGCCCCCCTCTCCCAGTGTTTTTAGTAAACCTCAGTCTGAGATAGCTAGTCTCCACAGGCTTTTCCTATTGCCAGTGCAAGGAAAGGCTTCAGCTCTAGCGAAGCTTGGTGTTAGCTCTGGGGTGGGAAGGCAATTGAAACTGTTCCTGTCTTTTTACCAACAACAGGGGAAGCATAGACGGTTTAGTTTCCTTATGCTAATGCACTCTGTGAATATCCACCGTAGTACTTCCCCAAATTGCTTACAATTTAATTTGAAGCAATGCGTAACAATTGACTGTAACAAACAAATAGGAGGAATGATGAGAAATGGAAGAACAGAGGCAACTGTAATAAAATCATTACATGGTTCCAAGCGACTTCCATCAGTGGACTTGTGAGCAGAATGAAGCATTAAAAACAAAGCAGTATGAAATGCAACATTCCAGCATGTTTGAAAGCACTGTGGGAATACTGACTCTTTCATTCAGACATTGAATTTATGAAGGGTGGTTATTTCTGTGCTGAACCTCATAAAACAAAATGTTTTAAAATATTTGTCTGTTTTAGTCTTGTTATATTGCAAGGTCAATGTGCTGTTGCTAGGGTCTCAAATGTTAACAAAACACCCATTTGGCTCTGAATACTCCTTTTTACTACGACAATGCTCAACTCTATTGTGTAGTGCTGTTATCCGTTCTGCAGTTCACAAAGAGCAAAAAAATCCCAAGCAAACAGAACCCCCTTGAATTCTCTCATGCATTGTCAGACTGAATGACGCAAAAACATTTAAATAAGTAAACCACTAGACCTATAGAGCAGAGTTGCCATCCTATGTGCATGCATACATACATAAGGATCCCTAGAATGGTAGTGGTGGGAACGTATGTTTGGGCTACCCTGTCTTTCTAATATGGAAATTAGAACATTCTTTCCTTATAGCCTCAACGTGAAATTAATTACTTCCAAATCTTCAAATTGCACTTATAGACTCTTGTTCACCATTTCACTCAGAGGAACTACACCAAACTGTCCTTTTAGGTTCTTTTTAGTTGTTTGAATGCTGTGTAACCTGGGAATGCTTCTTCACTGTCCATTTGGGTCAAAGTTATATAGAGGAACTTCACATAATAGAAGCTCGAAATGTGTTTCTTGTCGCTTGTTATGGAGGGGGAAAAAAAAAGAAACTAAGAAAAAAATTAAGTGAAAGCAAGTCTTAATACCCAGTTGGAGGCAGACAAAATATATTATATGCAGGTCTGTATGTATTTAGTTACGTATATAGATGAATACACAAGAAATCTGGAGTGGATTTCATAGAAGGTCTTAGGAACAAGGGGAAACAGCTGAGGCTTTATTGCTGCAGTTCAGCTTTGCTAAGCATTGCAAATATGGGATGTTGAAAGAAGAGCTAATAAGAGGATAGCCATTGGCATAAGAGGCTCACATTTATCAGCAGTTTCAATTAGAGCTAGGTACCACACTAACAAAAGCTATAGTAAATGTGAGGATCAAACAAGTGACTTGATTTACAAATACCTCTGTGCCACTGATGTATTTATCAAACAATTCAGATACAATAACAAGTAAAAATACTAATGTGAAAGGAGCAGTCAGATCAAATCTACCTCCCAAGCGAAGTGTACAAATATGAAATGAGAGGGGAGGGAATTAATAAGGGGGAAGAATGGAAAACTTGTGGAAGATGAAACTAAATGCCATAATTTAGAGTTAGCGTTAAGATTCATAGTGCGGGAGATGATGGAAAGAGTGTTATTGTTAGGTGATGTTAGGTCTTCATTTCTAGAAGCTAATCATAAATAGGTCTGTGTTCTTAAGCAACAATCTATATGGAGGAAAAAAAAACCACCTGATGGTACTAGCGAGATAATGGAACAGAAGGCAGTGCAATTCCACCACCTAATTCTATGAAGATCAGGGAAAGTTCTAGAAGGGATAACTTACATGTTTGTAGCCATTTTGTTCAGAATTTGAAAGATCGTTATCTCTATTGAAAATGTCATTAGAGTGTAAGGCATTCAGCAATCTGATTGTCACTGAAAGCATGAGAGATTTTTTTTATTTTTTTTATTTTTTTTTTCCTGGTGAGGCATGAAGGTTGCCATCTGTAAGTATGGTTTCTTCTTGCTTCTTCATTTGTCTTTGGAAGAGATGGAGAGGAAAAAATCCAGTAGAATAGAAGATACTGGTTTACTTCAAAAGATGTTATGTGAATGTTACACTATTGGTATTTGTTCGGGAAAAAAATATTCACTTCCGTGGATCTTTCTGTGCCATCTGTATGAGTCTTATTTGTAGGATACAAGGAGGTTTGTCAGTTAGGAGAGACTGATCTGCAACTCTGATGTTACAGCAGGCTTTTTGGCAACTCCCCTTTGCTATAGAATGTGTGTTGTTATCTATGTTTATTACCTTGTTTGGATGACACTTTCAACTGGCTTCCCTTCAGCATGTCTTTAGTGCCAAAACACTTCCAGAAGAGACTTTCAGGTTGTGACAGGCTTGCCTGGCTTTCTTGGCCATGCATATGATATGATGGTTTCCAACACAGATAAAAATGGAGTGACTACACGCTGTTTGGACATGTTTACAGCAAGTTGGACTGGCTGCTAGAGAGGAAATGCGAATTTGGAGTGAAGCAGATAAACCTTCTAGGATGCGTAATTAGCAAATGACATTCAGCTGAACTTGAACAAGTCCTGAGGCATGCCTTCTGGTTTGGGAAAAAATATAAAATTTCAGCATTAGCAAATGATGTGGAGTAAATCTTACCCAATTTAGTTTTAAAACTTTTTGAGGCTGAAAGCTATTCAAACAGCTAAACTGCAGGATGTAGTACCAGCCTAGATACTCTAGGGTAACTGGCTTGGCCCCAAGCTGCTTGCCTCAAAAGGGAGCAGGTGTGCTGTAGCTCCTCTGTCACCTGCAACAGCCCTATGTGGGTGTCCTGGATACAGAACATATCTAAAATGACATTAGTCCCAACCAATAACAACAGAACTTAATAATAAACATAGAACCATAATACAACAGAACTTAATAATAAGCACCTGAATTCCTAGCATATCTATGTCTGTTTGGTGTGCCAATAAGTAATTTGACAATATTTTTTGACATAGCTTATTGTATACTTTTTATGTAAGCTGCTAGAAATCAGGACAGATCTGTAGATCTGTTGTATCCATGTCAAGAAGTTTCCTGGAAGCTGAGCAACCATACTTTTAAATGGAGGGGCTCCTTATTCACAGTGCAGCAGTGATTAGTTTCACTGTGACAAACTTGGAACAAAGTTTTTAATTTTACTATATAAACACAGCCTTAGTGAAGTTCAGGTTTCAAGGATTTAAGATGATCTTCAAGCTGGGATTCAAAGATTTTTGTCCTTGTCTAGTGTGATTTCTTCTTTAAACAAGCACATGTTCTAACTAGAGACCTCTTTTAAGCAGTCAGCAAAATGAAAAATCTTTATGGGGTATGTTGATTTTTTTTTACCTTGTTCTGGCAACATTTCAGCACCTGCCAGTTGAGTTCAGCAAATCATACTTGAGACATTAATGAGACTTGCCAGAAAAGTCTTCAAGACTGCTGCAAAAGGTAGGGTTATATGTCTTGGCTTCCAACAGAGCAGTTACTGTACCAGTGGGACTGAAATTATCTTTACATGGGTCAGTGACATTATACTGAAAATGTGGCTGCTTTATCCTTAGGATACGGAGAGAAGTGTTCTTGTAAACCCGTGTGCATACAAGTAGATAAATATAGGGCACAAAGACTATGATCTGTTTGGGACCCAAATTTGGAAAAGGATTTTCCAAATTCAATAAGGAACTGCAGAGAATGTGGGAGGGAGAGATGGAACGAAAGTAATTGCTGATATCTTCAAAGTTACTTGGCAGATGCTGGTAGTAGGTAAGAACAGACCTATTTTTGAGCCTCCCTTTTTGAAAGGGCAAATACATTACTGCTACTGACTGCTACATCAACTTGTTTCAATTTATGCAGGTCAGGGTAGGTCATCTGAGCACTAAGGGAAGAGTTTAAAGATGGGGATTTTCTGGCATTGTTATGGCGGAACCCTCAGCTTAGTTCTGAAGAGTTTCTGGTTTTCACCTAAGAGTTTGGTTTTCAGTGGCATACGCAATCTCCAGGGAGCTATGGCTCAGAAAAAGCACTGCAAAAATCAGTGTCTGTGGCACCCTTGATGTAGTAGTCATGAATGATTTTCCAGTGGAATGTCTGACTGGCTGCGTCAAAAGAGAGTGAAGGATGTGGTTTTAATAGAGGAATAGGCCTCAACTGCTACGTTTCTTCATATGGTAAGGAAAGAATTGAAACTGCAGTGGTACTTTTGTTAGAACCTTGTTAGTACATTTTTTTCCATTCAAAGATGCTTCCATGTGAAAGCTATACAGAAATGAGGAAAAAGTCTGGAAGAATAATCAGGCCTTCCTTCTCTCTATGAAAATACAGTCTGCATTGTATTGTTTAGGAATGTAAATTGTCAGTCACTATAAGTGTTGTTTTAAACTACTGCATGTGTGTGTAGGATCAGGTTTATAGCTAATCAATGGTTAGATGAAGGAAATATGTAGTAGTAAAAGCAACCTTGATACTTGCCAGCCTTCTTTGGTAACATAGCAGAAATTGCAGGTAGAAGTTGGAGTTGTTTAGTGGCATTATGATGTCTGGTTCCTCATTTGCCATTCACATTGTATCATGCTAACCTTCCTTCTAACCTTCTCACTTATTAGCAAAACTGGTCTCTTTGACTGAAGATGTGTGCTGTTCATCCTACATGGATTAGGTAGGATATCTGTTCAGTATTCAGTATGGTCAGTATTTGTTTCTTAAAAGTTAAAGTAGCATAAACACATTGTTCATATATTTTTGATGATGTATTTCAGTCTGTAAAGTTGTCTGCATTTCCATATATGATTCTGTGTGCAAGGGGTCTGCCAACAACTCAAGATCAGGAAAATGACGTAAAAATGGTCACGTACCTTTCTATATAATCCCAGAGCACTTTCTGCATGTTTATTCATACTTGTATGAGAACCTCTCCTTTTTTTGTGTGATTTCTGTTCCTATAACTTTGTAGAAAAGCATGAAAATCTAGGGTGCCAGGACCCCAAATTTCTGTAAGACAAAGGAAAATAACTCAAGATTTATTTTCTAAATTGTTACCATTTTGAAATCTGTGTTTTCTCTAGGTCCTCATTAGTGAATTCTAAATACTTGAAATCAACTATAAGATAAAGTTCTTATTAAAATATGATTGCCTAGGATCAGAACTAAAGATTTACATAGGAAGGGATGCAAAACCTTGTATGCTTCCCCATATCTTTTAAATTTTTTTAATCTCAAATTCTTCTCAGGCTTTATATGTGGAAAATAAAAAAAATAGAAAAGGAGTTCATATTGTAATGAAAAGAAACTATATGAACACATTAAAAGCTCTAGTTGTGGGAGGGGGGAAAAAAAACCAATTTAAAATGAATTCCCAACCCCCTATCAAAACCTCCACACTACTGTGTAGGAAAGACATTGCTATTATTTTTCCAATATGTGGACCAATTTTATATTTTTTCCTTTACCCCCCCGCCCCCATTCCAACACTTCAAAATATTGTTACAATATTTATTTTATTTTTTAGAGAGAAGGTTATTTGTAAATCCATTTTAGAAGTTTTTGATATAAAATGCTTATCTTGGAAACTGCTTTGTAAGTACTACTTCCATCAGAATGTTAGCACACAAACTTACTTTTGTATTTTTCTGAGATTTTGCCTCTGCCAAGTTATTTGTGATTGTGTCCTGCATTCATGGAGGATTTTGATGAAACTGTTAAATATAGCTTCTCTGTCTGTAAAAGGAAAGGATCAGGGCATGGAGTTTGAAGAGACCAATGGTTTATTGGAGCTTATGCACCTTAGTCACTTTTAAGGCACTCCTGGAATCTTTTAGCATCTGAAATAGAAAATTTTATCATCTGTAGTAAGAAAATTATAAGGAAAGATAACAAACTTACCTTTGTTTTCATGTGAGAACACTTGCATTTGTTTTTATAAACTGAAAAAGAAATTGATGTTCTCAAAATTCCTTTCAACTAGATCCTTATTCAAGGCAACCTTAATATTTTGTGATGCCATGGGTGCTTTGCTGCTTCTGATTCATCAATGCATGACTAGGCTCTCTCCTCCCCTTTCTTTCTCTCCCTTCAAGAATTTCTATTCTGTTTATTTGAAACAGGTTATTTATTTCTTTATTTTCAGATTTCCTAGCAGTGAATAGAAAAAAGAATGATAGGATTCATGTCCGCTGCAGTGTTAGATGTCATTTGCTGTTTCCTAAGATTGAGAGACTTGCTACAAGAATAAGGATTTCACAGGAGTATTTGGGAACTCTACAGAAGTGAGCTTTATAACAATACTTCTGGTGAAGATTAATGTTTGTCTTAGTTCCTGAGATGCAAGGAAATATGGTGAGGTACATTATCTTCTCAGCTTTGGAACACTACATAAGATACCACAGGGAGGGAGGAAGAGAAACTAAGGAAGTGATCAGTAAAATCAGTTTGAGACTGAAGGGGAAAGGGAGGTGTTTGAGAGTGGTAAAGGTCAAAGTATAGGGATAGAAAAGCAGGGGAGACAAGCTACAGATGTTTAAATTTCTTGTGTTCATTTTTCAGTCTACCTCATCCTGTCTATGCTACTTTTTGTAACTTCATACTCCCTTTAGTTTGAAATATTTCGTAGCGAATTTTTTCAAAATCCTCTTATTTTGCTGTTTTGATAGTCTTGAAAGTCACAGACTTCATTGCATTTGCCATAATGGAGGCAGTGTTTCTATTAATTATAGACATGATGTTCTGCTTCTCATCATGGTTCTGGTGAATAAAACAGTGTGCTATATCATAGGTAGCAAGCCATCAGAAGAGAAAAGTTTACAAGAACACAGTTCCATAGTCAGAAAAAGACTGAGGATTGGCTTCCCTCCTACCCCCATCAAATTTCTACTGCTTACTCTTAACAAAGAAATTCAGCATCATTTCCTTTTCTCTTCACTGAGATCTAAAAAACCCAACCCTTCCAAAGATGTGCATTTGATATAGCCTAGACAATTGTAAAAGAGATGTAAGTATTCATTACAATATTATTTAATGTATAACCTCACATTAATAGCTGAACAAATACAATATACCCCTGGTGTTGACTGATCTGTAAGTGGCATAGTTAGAAGCAAACTGTGTAATAGCATCTTTATGTAAAGTCTCTGAGTTAAGTAATCAAAATACTCCTGTAAAAAAAAAAAAAAATCCACACTGGTTTCTTTTTGTTGGCCTGGAACTTTTGTCTATTTTGTTCCACTCTCTGAAATACACTACCATATACCTGTTTTGTTTATTTTCATCTGAAATATTCTTCACAGAGATGAAGTACTAACATACACTTGCTATTTTTTTTAGTTCCTTTAACTCTAAAAGTGATCTGTAGTATTTTGATCTTTCAAAAATCTGTTGTTTACTTGATTGAATTTTTTTCTGTTTAATTGTTAGAATGTTATTCTAACTTCAGAATAACAGTCAATATAATAATTTTGGACATGGCTAGAAGTTAAAAAGATATTAATATTTGGTCTCAAATTATCTAAAGAAATTAAGTCTTGGTATCTCATTCTTGCAATACAGGTTATAATAGTATTGGGAAATAATGTAATGCTCATTTTTTTGAGCTTCAAGAGCCAGCTGCAAAGAGAAGTGGGGGGGACTGATTTGAAGAATAAGAGCAGGATCTCTTATGGCAGCTTTCTTGCATGGTACTATTTGTTGCTGCAGAAATGAGGTAAGAAGACAGCTGTTTATGCAAATAAAATGTCTCACAAATCCACATGAGAAGGTGTGCACAGCACTTATAAGAAAGAAATGTTCCCTCATGCCCATACTGCGTCTGTTTCCTGAATAAATCCCACACTAGCCTAAATTCCTGTCTGCCAACTTATGTTAATGAATATGGAACTTGCCGAAGAGCCAAAGCATAATGAAAAAAAAAAGGCATAAACATTGCTTTTAGTTTGGAATGAATGCATGACTAATCCAAATTAGATATACAGCACTGCCCATTTCAAAGGGCAGGCTCTCTGGCTGGCTTTGCTTGTTTGCTTGCTCTAAAGAGAAAAACAAATACAATGAAAACTTGGTTGAATGCAATGGAAAATGGTAGAAATGGGTAGAATTGGATTATTAAAATTGGAGAAAAATATACTACAGAAGTGCAGTACCATATGCTTGTTTGAAGTCCAATTGAAATATTTCACTTTCTTAGAAAGTAAAGTTTTTCTGACAGAGGAACAAGTGTGACATATAGCATCAAGAATTTGGTGGGGTTTGGTTTTTTTTCAAGAACTGATCATATTGTCTAACCACTTTGTTTGTGAGGGCTACAATGTAGCTGGTTTTTGTCTACTTAATTTCAAGTACACTTAAATACAAATAATTAAAAAACCAAGTAGAATTTCTTCTAACTGGCTTCCATATAGACAGAAAGGAAAACAGAAATATACATTTCTGTGAGAAACAGAGCCAAAATGATTGGGACCTTATGATGGTAGAGTATATGAAAATTTTGAAGTGGGTGTTGCCATGGTTGCACTGGTTGTTATGCCTGTGAAGTTCCCTGGTTTATGTAAGTCAAAGAAAGACTAATTTGTTGGACTTGGGTACAGCTTCTGGATCTTTAACTTTTGTGATACTACATTTCAAAATGCTGGCTTCCAGACATGAAAGAAATATAAGAGAAAAGGAACTGTCATTCCTCTGACTTTGAGTGAATCCCAATTTCCATTTGCACGTGGGAAGCACAGGGCTGAATATTAGCTCTTGGTTGTTGAATATCTGTCCATAGCATTGAAAGTTACTTTATGGTGTTAGACAGTGTCTATTCTCCATCTTAGAAAACAGCTGAGGAATCTGGTGATATTTTAGCATGTCATATCAACTTGATGGTAAGCTGAACAGTGCCAAATGAGACTGCAATCTAGAAAAAAAAGCTTATATTTAAAATTTCATCATTACTAAGTATTATTGAATACATGGAGTTGGCTGGTAGTAACTTTGGTGAACTTTTGTAGCTGAATTCCTTATGGGTAGGAATCTAGGAAAAGACATGTCTTATCTTACATAGCATTACCACTTTCTATAAATGGTGTCTAGTTCTTCCCTATTTCCTAATGGTGACTTAGAAAAAGCAATAAAAATCCAACTTGACAGACAAGTACACATATGGGGGGGAAACAGCGTACAGCTCTGAGTACAAGACTTTCTTTGGACACTCAAATATGTGTTATTTCATTGCTTAGGAAAGCAAACTAATCCCTCCTAGAAATTCTATTATGTGGAACTGTATTGCTACTGATACAAGTCAACAGCAATTTTGTAACTGTGGAAATCCATCATGTTTATTTCTGTCACCTAGAGTATGTTCCAACTGACTGATGATAGTAGTAGTCAGTCCTTTGCGTGGACTAGCCGCTATAGTAAGAGTAAAAGATAAACCTGTGAAACCTATTGACAAAATACTTGCAACAGAAGATAAAACTCAAGAATCTGGGTTTCATTCCAACTTGCTCTGGGAGTGTGCTCTAGCGACCTAAGCTCTGCCTCTTTCTTCTGTAGAAACAATGACTGTTTCTAAAAGTCATAGTCATGATTCTTCCTTTCTCACCACAGTAGAATGAGGGGAAAAGCACATGTAAAGAATAATAGAAATGGCTTTCTTGTTTTAAGTTCCAGTGCTGGTATTACAGAAGCTGACAGCATCAGTCCCCTTAATTTGAGGGATAGTCCTACTGAGATCCTACAGATCTGGGACAGAGTAGATATAAATCTGACAGGATTTACAGTGATTTGTTTTTTCTATTAAGCTCAGAAAAGAAATCTCCTTAACATGTGAGAATGGAAATTTTTTCCAAGTCTTCATTTTGTCAACTGGAAAACACTGTGTACTGCACTTTGAAGATTATCCAATGTTAGTATTACAGAAAATGATAGTAAAGTTTTCACAGGCTTATAACAACTAGAAAACCAATGCAAAATTTTAATGTTACTATGATTTTTGGAAGCAGTCCAGACCTTAAAGATAAGGGCTAAATAAACAAATCCAAAACATAAGAGGAAAAAAACCCAACAAAACAAAAAAACCCACAAAACACTACAGCCTTAATTTGTATTACAAACTTACTGGTAAAAGGATACAATCATGAAATAAAATCCCCTCTAAAAGCTGGCAAACTTCTACCCACATTTTGCTGTTAAGGATAGCACTTTTAGCTGTCTCTCTGGTCACCTGCTCCTAGAGGTTCTGTTAAAAATAGATTTATGCAGACTTTCATTGTACAGAATACGTAAGAGAGTGACTAAGAAGGATGTATGTGGTAGGACTTGCTACCTGGATGAGAGGAAGATTTTTTTTTAGATTACAATTTTGGCTAACTTCTACTTCAGAAGTATACCAAATGGAAAAAATGTTCCTTACTATATTTATAAGGTTGTAAAAAGGTTACACTGGTTACCAGCTGAGGGTGACCGAACATTGGTATTGTCAATGTTTTGGGTTTCCTCCTTTCCCCCACTTTGGGATCAAGACCTGCTTTTCCTTTACTCAGTTATTTGGGACAATGATTTTTGGCTGTTGCTTCTGTTTCAGGAAAATAAAGTGTATCAGCACTGTAGGGGAAAATTGTGCTTGTTAACTAGTGAAAAGGCCCCCTAATGAGACTTTGTGGACATCTAAGCATTAGCAAAATGCTCATTCAGAAACCAACATAATCTGGGAGCAGAGGTTCCAACAAGAAATCCTGAAGAACTAGAGCTTATGAACACCTCACGGTGTGCCTCATTAGATGGTGACTTGTACATCTTGAACAGTGGTCTTTGTACAACCAGTAGTCTCACCTGTCTGAGTGTGATAAGGAAACACACACAGCAAGTTGCAAGTATCTTCCTTATGCTTCTGGCAGCCCGACAGCCAGACCACATTCCTCTCCTACTCCTGATGCCCAGGAGATCGAAGAGCATGACTCTGTTCCCTCCATGATCCTGATTCTGCTGACTAGAGGTGCATTTCCTGATAGGAGGTTATGGTGCTTCATACCCAGCAGAGCCCTTCCTTCAATCTATAGACTTGATTAGAAGGTCAGGGGGTGGGGCAAGGAGGGGTGTTTTCTTGGGTTTTCTTCAGTTAGGAATAGCTTTGTGGCAATATTAACTGACAGAAGGGCTTCTTTTTCTTTTTTCTTTAATACCAACTGGTGCTAGTGCATATCTTTCAGTTCCATCAGTAAAGCTTTTAAGGACTTGTGTACACTATTTGCAAATTGATGGATTACTAGTGAGATTCAAGCAAGTCTTCATAATGATTACCTGCACTGGAACAGCTGCTGCCACCCATGGAAGTCCTATGGAATCTTCCCTTTAGTTTTTGTATGAAGCATCCTGCCTTCTCTTGGAGAAGGAACAAGACATAAAAGGTATGGTGACCCTTAATATTTTAAGGCTTGCCCTGTACTTGTGACTGACTAAACCCCTAGGTGTGGAAAGTAAGTCACTGAATAAATCCCTACAATGGAGGAAGGCTCAATGGAGGGGGGCAGGGGTGATGTGCTCTTGAAGCTCAGGGAATAAGGCAAAGCAGCTGACCATGTCAACAGAAGGAGCACCAGATGGTGGCCTTTGTTTTAGCTAAACAGCTATCAACAGTTGAATGGATCATCTGATGATGTAAATGTCTTCCTGAGTCAGTCAGACCAGCATGGGGGCTGTAAATACGTGGCTCAGTCCAATGCAGAGTATGAAAACTGGACAACTAGTAAAGTAACTTGGAACAGAGCAGCAGGTTTGAGCCGGCTTCACCCATGTATGCCTTCCTGGCAACTGGGGATATTAAATGTTACACATTTCAC
The DNA here is from genome assembly GCF_028858705.1 of Grus americana. Taxonomy (NCBI): domain Eukaryota; kingdom Metazoa; phylum Chordata; class Aves; order Gruiformes; family Gruidae; genus Grus; species Grus americana. The sequence continues at coordinate 105,026,798 of NC_072852.1, forward strand.
ACATGGAATATCTGAAAGAAGCTGGTGAGGGAGTATTGGACTCTGGCAGTACTAGAGGTGGATAACTGCTGAAGGCTGAAGTGTCTCAGTAGACAAGAACCTTGATTTGACAGAGGGATTATCAGATGATTCCTCCATCTGTAGAATTATAGATCATACAGTTGACCTCCTTATGTTGTACACTGTGTCATCTGGGATTGTAAAGTGCCTCAGCAACTTCTCAGAGTTATGGTGTGAGTTTTCCTTACTTGCAAGTGACTATAAACACCTGGATTGCCACCTGGGTACATGATTCTGTCGTGGCAGTTATACAGTATGTTGTAAGTAGAGGAAGGCAGCATTCTGCTCACCCACTGAGATCTTCCTTTAGGCCTTGCAAAGTGTTTATAGAAATACATAGAGGTTATTTATCTGGGCTACAGAAAAGGTAAACTTGGTTGGAGGGACCCAATTTGTGCTGCTGCCTAGCAAAGTATATGCCCTCTCCCCTAAGAGTCATTGTAAGAGGTTTTTTTGGCCTGGCTGGCCTTCTATGTATAATCATCACTGTGACATCTCTATTGAAAAAACCTGCTGAAAAGAAGAAAATAAACAGAAGAGCCAGGGGACTGAGGATGGCGATATTTCTTCTTCCTTTTGAAAGCAGGATCTTTTCAAAGAAATGGTTCTTTTCAACTTCAACGTATCAAATTGCTCACTTCAGACAGGGATGCCAATGATGCTGAGTTAAGTATGTTGTTCTCTAAGAGGAGTATAGGAGACAGGGCCAGTAAGTTTGTTCTTTTATATAGTATTCCTGAGGAATAGAATATATTAACCATTAATGAGAATTTAGCAGCTAAATGCCTAGGTATCAGTTACTAGGTGATTCCCTGCTATTGGAGCACTTACTTATGATTACCCAGATGTCACATGCAAATGTATTCAGTTGTGAATCCATCTCCAAATAAGGATGTTTAAGCATATGTTAGATACTGTATTCTCAGATTATTCTGTTAACTAGTCAGAGCTAATTCCTAACGCACTAGAGCTGATCTGTTGATTTGTATTTCGACACTTCTCTTGTTTTCTTGATTAGCTTGCAACACTGTCCAAGAGTGGTACATATTCTTATATGTAGTGACTTAGACATTGTATGGCGACTTCTTTTGCAGACTTTTATAAGGATGTTCATGTAATAGACCAAACTAGACAGTTGTTGCTTTGACCATTTAGAACATATGACTTTCTACAACAGTTGTGGCAGATATTTTATACACCTCTCTCCTCCTTATTATTTGTTTGATAGTAATGGAAGGATTTGTCCTTGGAATGTTGGATAGTGATACATCTTGTACCTCAGAAGTAGTATTTTAATGGGAATAAGCTTTTTAGCACAAAATCATTACTTAAACCATTTTAGATCCTTTTGCTATCTGATGGAACTGAAATCAATATGCCAGGCCATAGATACTGAAATTAAGTGCAAACTTGATTTGAGTATCATATTGGTTTCCAGAATAACACTCTAGAGCTATTTAGCCAATAAATTACTTTTAGTTAAAAGTTTTCCACTGATATTTTCATAATGTGCTTTCCACATATTTTCATTATGTTTATATATAACCTTCACTCAGTTGGAGAAAATTCACATTTTGCAAATATATAGCAAGATTAGACTGAAATGCTGTCTGCATAAAATAAAGACCTCAACCAAGGTCTCTTCCTTATCTCTACTAAGGGCAACAATTAAAACAGCATAAAATGAGCACATTGTAAAAACTAAACGTGTCATATGAACTAGTACAATAACTCGTATATCTAGTTCACTTGCACATAATTGCTAGGCAGGTATTGTACTAACAATGCAATTCTAAGCTTGTATGTGAAGTATTCTTAAAGTTGACCTAATCCTTTTATTTGTCACATCTTTGCAAACAATAATTGCAGAGAGAAATTTGTCAGTTCTCTCTTAGGTACAAACTTATTTGTTCTGTGTCTTTAGCAGTAGTACTTTTGCATTATTAAAAAGCAACAAAATTATTTTAAACATAATCAGAAACCACAATGAACAAATTATCACCACTTTCCAAGATTTGATCCTGCTCAGTGAAATCATATAGTATTTTTCCTTATCATTTAAAGCTACTGTAAATGGGTACAAAGTGAAAGAACTCTAATAAAGCAGCTCTGCTCAAAAGTGAGGAAGATAAGTTGAGGTAGACAAATTGTTGTGTGTGCAGAGAGCTATCAGAACAAACTTAATGGATGAAGATACCTAGCAAGATGAGATTCAGAAGGCATAATAATTTACTGCATGCATGGACAAAGAAGAATGCAGCAGTCACATTCATCTATACCTGTAACTGCTCTCCGCAAATCTTGGTGTGTACCCTCATGGTAATGCTAAAATGAATAGACTAAATGAGTAACAAGTTGCTGCTTGCTAGGACTGAGGGTAGCAACTTCTCAGCCTATGAATCCAGTCATTTTAATCTTAAGTGAGAAGAGTCCATTCTTAACTTCATTTAGTAAAAGATTGGAAATGAAATATTCATCATATGAATTATTTCATAGTTCAGGAATAATTTCTCTCCTATGCTAGATGTGAGCACAAAGCACTTCAATTAAACAGAGAGAGATGTGAATTGTTGTATAGCAATTGATAACGTGGTATATGATTAGTAACAAATATTCCAACAAGGTTTTAACACTGAACTACCAAATTGATTTTATAAAATGGTATTTTGAAACCAAAGAGGACATATGGAGCTTCATTCTACCCCCTCCTCCCCACATTTTCCAGTTAAAACAAGATTCAGGTAGTGTAGTTGACAGAGCAAGAATTATACCCAATAGCAGCTCACTGTGAAGGCCTAAAGCCATAGTAGCTTTGAAATGTGAGCAAATTGTACATCACAAACTGACCTGACCTAGCACGCAGCTTATTGTGGAAAGTCCTATGCCCTCTGCAACAAATCACTCCATCTGTATCCCTGCTAAGGTAATGTTCCTGATTGAATTACTGTTTATATTAAGTTAGAAGGTTACTTAGAGGTTGTAATCAGGATTACAAGATAGTTTATAAACTTGTAAAACTACAATGGGCAAGGAACTGCCAAATTACCTAAATTTTTGGTATATCTCAAGTGTCTCTGTTTTGGAGGCTAGTTTTCCTGTCTAACCAATACAGAGAGCTGCTCCTGCGGAGCTCCTGCATTATCCCAAATGTCCTACAAATTTCTTGAATGACTGACATATCATGTATTTTTCTCTGCAGCCTATTTGCAAAACAGGGAAAATATTTATTTTTATCATGTGTAAGACAAGTTGAGTAAGTATTTTGCCTGAGAATGCTTTCAGTCATTATATTGCCTTGTGTAGGAATTGATGATGCTGTCTGGAGCTGCTGAATAGTACTATAATAATACTAATAAAATAGAGTACTGTTTCTGAAAAGGTTCTTCTGTAAGTCAACAACTTGCTTTTTTGTGGTGTCTTATAAACAAGAAATACTTTAATAGTATGCATGTTCTTTGGGAAGATCAAACCAATTTTTTTTATCATCTAAAAGAGAATTCAAACTCAAATGAAAATGTTTCAGTTCATAGTCCTCCATCATTTGACATTTTGACTCTCTTATTTGATATGCTGATTTGGAATAGAAACTTTAACAAAAAGTTCTCATAGACTAAGCACACTGTTCACTGCCTAACTTAAATTTGAATAAACTAACTGGAGTCTTAAGTTTCAGAAACAACCTTCAACTACAGGTTGTGTTTAGATTAAAAGTCATCTGGGCATCAAAAGTTGAGTATAGTAGTCTTTTGGTTTTGTTTTGCTTTTCCCAGAAAAAGATAAAACAGTCTTAAAATTTAGTGTAGTATTTTAGCTACGCCATTACTACATATTGAAAGTGATTATTTTCTTTTTTCCCACAAATTTTATTAATGCTACTTTTAAGCAAATTGCAAAGGAGATTACTTGTTTTTACTGGGTTGTTTTTGGCATCAGTTTTAATAATCAATAATAGATTAGGTAAAAGTTACATTTTTAGAGTATGAATCATTTTTATTCTTTGATAACTGAACAAAAAATAATTCTTAACTTCCTGAAAGAAATAACGGAAAGTTTGACTAATAATGTTTGTTATCAATACTTTTCATGGGCAGAGACAAAATGAGATAAAACACTTTTTTCTTTTAATTTTATTTTTTTGGCTGTTACTAATAAAGTAGATTTTATGTTTAAGGGCAAAAAAAATAATTTATGTAGATCTAGAAAACTGTATTCAAACAATTGTACAGCTTTGCAAATTTCTAGAAGGTAGATTCTGTGTGCCAAATTGCTGTCGTCTTTCTTCTTGACCAATCTGACAGCCTTCTGTGATGGCATGACTGGCTGGGTAGATGAAGGGAGAGCAGTGGATGTTGTCTACCTCGACTTCAGCAAGGCTTTTGACACTGTTTCCCATAACATCCTCAGAGGTAAGCTTAGGAAGTGTGGGTTACATGAGCGGACAGTGAGGTGGATTGAGAACTGGCTGAATGGCAGGGCCCAGCGGGTTCTAATAAGCTGCGCAGTCTAGTTGGAGGCCTGTAGCTAGTGGTGTGCCCCAGGGGTCAGTACTAGGTCCAGTCTTGTTCAACCTGTTCATCAGCAACCTGGATGAAGGGAGAGCTTGTACCCTCAGCAAGTTTGCTGATACTAAGCTGGGAGGAGTGGCTGACACGCCAGAAGGCTGTGCTGCTGTTCAGTGAGACCTGGACAGACTAGACAGTTGGGTGGAGAGGAACCCGATGAAGTTCAACAAAGGCAAGTGTAGAGTCCTGCACCTAGGGAGGAATAACCCCAGGCACCAGTACAGGTTAGGGGTTGACTGGCTGGGAAGCAGCACTGCGGAGAAGAACCTGGGAATCCTGGTGGACAAGAAGTTAACCATGAGCCAGCAGTGTGCCCTTGTGGCTAAGAAGGCCAATGGTATCCTCCTGGGGTGCGTTAAGAAGAGTGTGGCCAGCAGGTCGAGGGAGGTTATCCTCCCCATCTACTCTGCCCTGGTGAGGCCACATCTGGAATATTGTGTCTAGTTCTGGGCTCCCCAGTTCAAGACAGACAGGGAACTACTGAAGAGAGTCCAGTGGAGGACTACGAAGGTGATGAGGGGACTGGGGCATCTCTCTTAGGAGGAAAGGCTGAGAGAGCTGGGTCTGTTTAGCCTGGAGAAGAGAAGACAGAGAGAGGATCTCATCAGTACTTATAAATATCTAAAGGGTGGATGTCAAGAGGATGGGGCCAGACTCTTCTCAATGGTGCCCAGTGACAGGACCGGGGCAGTGGGCACAAACTGGAACACAGGAAGTTCTGTCTGAACATGAGGAAAAACTTCTTCACTGTAAGTGCGACCGAGCACTGGGACAGGCTGCTCAGAGAGGTTGTGGAGTCTCCTTCTCTGGAGATATTAAAAACCTGCCTAGATGTGATCCAGTGCAACCTGCTGTAGATGATCCTGCTTTAGCAGGAGGGTTGGACTAGATGATCTCCAGAGGTCCCTTCCAATCTCTACTGTTCTGTGATTCTTCAAGCATACCAAAAAGCCTCCCAGGAGGAAGAGTTAGTTTCTGTACATATAATTATTAGTGCTAGGAGCCATCAAAATGATGAAGAAACACCTTTTATTTTAAAATAATAAAGAAAAATTACTGAACAATGACTGAGTATAGAATTTTTCCACTCATGTTTGTATTTTCTACGTTTGGACATTTTAAATTTATTGTTCTTATTTGAATGTTATTTAAACTAGCCGGTACATAAACGTTAGCCTATGTATTTCAAACTGCTTGGGCTTGTGTTAATATTTCATAAATGCTTGTTCTAGGACACAGTTTAGTGCCTTGGCTGTTATTTTTATTGTGAATAACTTCAGTAAATTATCCATAGATTAACTCAAGTTAATGTAGGAACAAGCATTTAAGCTCATGAATAACCTTGTTCTTCAACTACGTACGTGTTTTAATATTTCAGAACATGGTTAGAAGGTTTGTTACGGCAATCCAAGCCAGGCTTTGAAATCAACTTGTGCTAAGTACTGTATGTTAGGGCACTGACGGTAGAGGGTATCCTCTCTTGCAGCATGCTGTGTCCATTGTTCCCAGGGTTTACTTTGCACCCGGCTAGTAATGGCAACATTTCAGTGTACGCTCGAGTTGCCCTCTCTCTCCTGCATTGCAACTGAGAATGGACTAGACTGACCTCTAAATTCTGAGAGATAACAAACTTATATCTGCAGTACAGTAATGCCTGTAAGGACAATTTAGACCTCACTGCACCTACCCACCGCAGAGTGCGGTGTGCCTGCCCAAGCTTGCCTGGGAAGCTGCCGAAGCAGCAGTGGGATTAGCCTCTCCTGAGCTCACTGCTGCATGGCTGCTTTCATCTTTCTAACCATCTCTCTTCATATGAAGGAAATGTCAGTTGGTGCTGGCAGAAGCAGGAACTTTCACCTCTAATGTTTATTTTCTAGGTGTTGATTGCATTTCTATCACTCTTTCTTACAGAGTTGAAAGCTGCTTTTCACTTCTGCTCACTAGCAGAACACCACATGTGATGTTTCTCAGCATAAGACTGATGCTGCTGATTCATTTCTTCAGTTTTATTTCTGTGAAGTTATAGAGTTCATTTGCTCATTCTAGTTGAGCTGTCATGGCTTCCACCTGCTTCCCTGCCCCAGAGCACATGCCTGATCAGCTGTGCAGCATAGCTGAATGTATTTATAATGTCCACCTGAAAATACTTGGAAACCTTGTGTAACTGTGATTACGTGTGCAGACATACATGGCTGTCACTTAAGTCCTGTGGCCAAAAGAAAGGGAGATGGAGAACTCTAAAATGTACTTGCTTTATTTTATAGTTTATATAACTTAATTATAGTAGTCTGCACCTTGGAAAACAATTCCTGAATTAAACCAGAGTATTTTGGGAGCTGAATTTTTTTTACTTGTGTGAGTGGTGTTCAGGAAACTTAATCAACTCAGACAAATCACTTCATGTAGAAGTCAGTTTAGCTAATCACAGTTCATGCTAAGCAAAATTTAGCTAAGTATCAGAAGCCTAGTTGACTGAAAGTAAATTGTTAGATTGTCTGTGCTCTCTGTGCATGGTAATTCTGGCAAACAAGAGTAGGCTTACTAAACAAACACTGCCAACAAAAGCAAATTGGAATAGCATCAGTAGCACTTGAGAAACTGTGGCAGCATGTGCAATAGTTAGAGTATGACTGTAGGACAGAATATACTAATAATCTTTGGTTTCCACTGTAAAAATGTGTAGGGAAGATGGGCACAGAAAAGTTACTGAACGGGCAGTTTGATTAAAAAGAGACAAGTAGGCTTGAATCTCCTGAAAGTTCAAAAAGGAGAGAAGAAATCCTGGCAATGTTGAAATAGCAGTAAGGATTTTTATGGAAGTTCTTACAGAACTTCTACATCTAGCTTATGCTGTTCATTTTAAGAAAAGATTTCTAAATGTAATAAAACAGGAATGTTTGGTAAGAATTAATCAAATGTGAACAAACTGTAGTTTGGTAATAACAGCAAGACACACATAAAGCTGAATGGCAAATTATTTGTCCCTTAAGAAAGGTAGATCTCTGTATACTTATGAGGTTTGATTTATATTTTATTCTCCTATATGCTTGTATGGATTTGTTGTGTCTTGGGCTCAAGATGGCACATTTGAATTATGAGTTGATGGAATTTCTTAAGTATCTGGATGCTTAGCTCAGTTATAAGGATCCTCTAGTTTTCTTTGTCATTGTCACATCATACACAAGCCATTGTAACAGCCCTTTGCTTCCTTTAGGTAGAGTTGGCTGCAGTTAGCATGACCTTTCATAAGGTATGCTCATGTGCAAAATATTTTATTATGTATAAATCTTACTTGACACAAGCACTACTTTTTTCCTAGTTATACATTTACAGTAATTATCTTTCTCTAAATTACTAAAATTATAAGTTATTATATTACAAACCAATATAGAGATAAAGAAGTTGAGAAAGCATCTGCATTTTCTGTTGTCCTTAATAATGAAAGGTCAGATTTTTCCCTAGCCTAGATTTAGATCTACTGTATATAGATTGGAGCTATCATTGATCTGAATGCCTTTTTATCCTGATAGCTTGCCATAAATTCTGATCCAGTTGCTAAAATGTACTTCCCAAGAAGGATACTCTGTGTGAGTAATAACTTCTCATTTTCTCTTGGACGTGCTGTATACTAAATGCATGATTTATAAATAGCCTATCAAATGAGCTACATTTATTAATGTCTAAGTAACCACAGAAAGAATTGCTATATTGCATCAAATTCAAAATTATAACATCAATGATTCCACTAAGCTTCTGATTTTCTTTCTCTTCACAGAAAGAGCAAATCATTCCTTCAAATATAACTCTTCTGCCAGTTGTTAACACTAGCAATATCAGTTCTTTTTCAAAGATAAAACTGTGACCTGAGCCTCTTCCAGAGCTGTACTCTCTCTTCTAATTCTGTAGAACTTTTTTTACTTTTTTCTTTCTTTTTTCCCCTTTTTCTATTAACAAAACTAAACAAAGCCCTTTTTTGTCCTTTAGTAGGTGCGTTTTCTCTCTCCAGAAATACTCGGTACCCTTTCTACTAAGGAATCAGAATTATTATTATTAATTTAGTTACTATTTATTATAGGCAAAGCATAAAGTGTTCAGAATTACCATGCAAGTACTATGTATGCAACTACTTTTTGGGGGAGAGGGTACAGACACAGAAGTGCACAATTTGCAGACAAACACGTGGGTCAAATGACACTCAATAATCATGAAATAGAGCATGACCTCCACTGCCCCATCTGCTGTTTTAATGCAGACAAGTGCCTTTACATATTGCTCTGACATGGAGAGGCCTGATCCAGTGATCTCAGTTTTCTCTTTTACTGCTGCTGGGCTCGTGCAGTGGGAGATTTGAAGCCTGTGTGATGCAGCCCTTGCAGCGGTCTGTCTTGTGATGATGTTCATGCAGCAAAACTTCTGCTGTTGTGCTGCTCTGTCAGGGGTTTGTTGCTTCTGGTCAATTGGACTGTAGGTCTCAAGTTGGGTGTCAGTGGGTAGTGTTTTCATGACTTGTGATTCATGAGGGCAGGGGAAGCTGGCTTTCTAGGTATCTTTTGGGATTAAAGTAACAGCTAATCAAGCATTTTCTGATAAAACGTTATTTCTGACAGAAAATGTTTTATTCGTTGAAATTAAAACATTGGAGAAACAAAACATTCTATGGACTTTTGTTTTTCGAATTTTTACTTTATCAAAAAGGAACTTCCTGATTGTCACTTCAAAAGTTTGGTGTACTAAAATAACATGAAAATGTGAATTTAAATGAAACATTTTCCCTTATTAAATCAATAACACTTTATTGATCAAACCCATATTTTTGTTTCTGCAAATATTGATTTAGTATTAAGCTGAAATTCAGTGTTTGACCAGAATAGTGACACTCTCTATATTTTAGTGGAATTAACTATAAAAAAGAAACAGCCAGTTCCCATTAAAGTATAAACCAACTCCAATCCATCTGAACATGCTGACTTAAAACCCTTCCTCCATTTTGTATATGTACTTTGCTCAGACTTCATTCCTAAAGCCTCTTTACTCTAGGGAAAGGATCAAGTACACTCAGAAAATTAGGACTGTGCTCATCAAGAAAGGATGAAGAGCTTGTCTATAAGGGGATAAGGGTGTTAGTGTGCAGTATGTCTGAATTTACAACACTGGTAATTCCACAACAATTGATCACACGAACACTCTTGTTACTTAATATAGTTTTGACTGACGATAGCTTTCCGTTGCCTACTGCTACGCTGTAAATTCAAATGGTACGTTGTCCTTTGGTATCCTTCCCAGGCAGACAAGTCCCAAAATCATTTACTATAGGAGAGAATTCACCAGGAAGTAAGAGGTCATTGCCCTGTATTTCCCCAAGAGGTCAAAAAAATAAACATCTTAGCAGGTCCAAGTCATTGAATCTAACTCACTGAAGCTATATTATGGATATTACTCAAGAAATATAGATTTGTAGGAAATCACCACTTTGCTGACTGTATGTAGCTCCAGAAATCCTTAGTGAGATTATTTACTCAATGGCTAAAAGTCCTTTCCCTATATCTAATCAAAGATCAGTATGAGTATTTGATGATCTGCAAATAACCACGCAGTTGCCCAAACATTTGGGAACAAATCTTTTGAGGGCTCCGTGTGTATACATATGTGTCTGTGTGTACATACACTGTGGCATATTATCCTTGTTAAAAGAAACAGTATTTTTAAATAGTTTCTACTTATTGTTGAAATATTTGTGGTCACCAAAGCTAGGACCACAGTCAAGTCAGTTAGCTAGAAGCTCATATTCTTTAAGGAAATGTTTATGGGCACCTGTCAATAGAAATTGTCACTGAGCAGACAGCTTTGGGGATGGCCAATTACACTTATCCCCATTGCTGCAACAGATGGGCACAGTGTAAGTCTTCATTTGTGTTTTGGGACATAGGTATAATTCTTAGGCTGTAGCTTTTAATCATTGGATGTGAGAGTTGGTTTTGTACAATTATTAATTTTTGTGTCCATATATTTGAAAATAGTTAATTGATGTGCAACTACCAAACAGATTTTGAATTCTATGCACTTTAAAAATTGAGGGTTTTCTTCATTACTATTATGCTATCAAAATGTTTTCATATAGCAACAGACATGCTTCTGTTTTCAGTATTATTGGCTGCCTTTAAGGAAGCTTGGGTAAACAGAACTTTTTGAGTTTTACTTTCTGAATTTCTCATTGAAAGGAAACGTCAAGGCCAACGCTCATGATATCAGTAAGTGTTTGCTGACTTTGCCTATAGTACGTGTCTCTCTGACTTGGATCTCAACCAATCACTTAAGAGGCCTTCTATGCAGACATATGAACATAAAATAAATAAGATAAACATTTCAAGCAAATAGCTTACCTTTATGTTTGATTCAACCACCCATTATAAATGTGCATTATGCTGCATCTCCTGTTGAGATGAGCGCTGCAGGAGTCACGAGCAGATGTTGTAAAGTGTGTGGGATTCCTAGCTTTTTGTTACTTAATTACTGGGATTTCTTATAGCGGAGACTACCAAAATGACAAAATGCCACTTGAATGTTATCCCTGCAGGACACCACTATTATTTGCATGCTTTTTTTTACTGCACATAACCAATTAAAGGCTGATTTCTGCTATTATATACCTATGCAGAAAGGAACACTAATGATGCATGTTAATTTTAACTTGCAGGAATTTAGTAAGCAGATGAGTAAACTTCCTATACTGTCACCCTATACCTCTGCCTCGATGCAGCATACATGTCACTGAAACAGGAGCAGAATTTAATGGTTAGGCAAGAGGTGACTAATGGCTATGACTCAAGCTGATGATGGAAAGGAGTATTATTAGCACTAGCGGAAAACAAACTTTTTGGGAAACAACTGTAGCATCTGTTTAAAAAAAAAAACCCCATCCTTTCGCCTGGCATGCTGTAAATTAAAAGCTGAAATGCTATTATGCAAGAGATTTTTGGAGGTATTGCATAGGATATTGTCCTCTTCAGAAACCTATGCACATGCTTCTCCTCTTTCTTTTGCAAATAGTTCTGTAGACAAAACATTATAGGTCTGAATTTTCTGTCAGTAGTTTGTGTTTCCTCCCAGGCAGTGGAAGTGAAAGCAAAATCTGACAGTATGTGAGTTGTTCACCTTCTGCTATCTCTTAAATAGTTATTTTGATGGTCATTTTCAGTTTTAATAAATTTGGTATTATTTATTTTGGTGTTTTGGTTTTCTCTGCTTTCTAGCAAGGCAAGGTGTTATTTGGAGCACAACTATGGTTAACTTTTTCATTTACTAAAATGAATACTCTTTCTGGCATCTTCCAGATGATTGGGGGGTGCATACTCTTCTCTGCTCTTACACACCTATGAATATTTTTAACTATTACTTCTGTTTGAAAAAAGCTGAACTCGCCCTCAAGGGGAAAGCAGGGGAAAAAGCATGGAAATATATGTAGTTATATATTGCATCCTGTCATGTTCACAGGTAAATGTGCACTCGTTAACAGTGAAACTGGAGATTACTTGACCTGTTTTAACTTACATATTTTATCAGTTTAATTTCTGTATCTGGAAATCATTTAGCAATGGAGATTATTCATTCCCTGAAAGAAGCAGTGGCTATATGGTAGGGTTAATCTTTAAGATAGTTGTGAAATTACTGGTAGTGTGCTTATGAAATCCTGTTATTTAAATATATTTTTTAATCAAATGCTTATTTAAAAGCATTCCTCTCTAACAGTGTCTGGGATCTGATAACAGGCTTTATATTGTATTCTTCAAAATATGGAATTTCCCTCTGAATTTTATGTATTTTAATTTATACAAATGTATCATTTTTACATTTAAAACTACATTGGAAGGCAAGAATAGGGTTGATGTTATCTACTTTCTTTCCTGCAGTGTACAACATACTTTACTGTAACGCGATATAACCAGAAATCCTTTTCAGAAAGGTACATTTGCTCTCAGCATTTAGAAAACAAGATTTGGGCTAGATTTGTCTTGAAGGGTTATGTTCTATGTGTATACGCCATGTTTAAACTCTTGGATTTTGTCCTGACACACCAAGCAACTTCTCAATTATATCAGAAATAGCTGCATTAAAAAAAAAAATAAAAAAAGTTCCGTAATTCAGACTAAGCCTGAAAAATTAAGTTTCTAACAACAGCTTCTAACAGTTAAATTCAGAGTTGGTCGAGAACTCTATTTACACGTGTAGTCATTTTTCTATAAATCATGACATTTTAATAATTACTTTTTGTTGAACCACTAGGCACTGACTATTTCTTAATCCATTTTTTTGTTAGTTTGAGGTAATAGAAAATATACCTAAAGTGCAAAAATCTCTTAGGAACTCCAGGTATTTTCTAGCTCAAGGGAACGATCAGTATTTCTACCTCAAAGCTGAAACAACCCCTGCTTCCAGCCTCAAAGCTGAAACATTAGGTGCTACCTCTTTTGTTCCCTCTGTAAGGATTTTCTGGACTATTACTAGCAAAGATTGGATGCAACTGCTTTGTCCTAAAGATTTATCATATATTTAATAGGCCTTAAACTTTGCACTTGTGTCCTGGTTTCAGCTGAGAGTTAATTTTCTTCCTAGTAGCCAGTATGGGGCTGTGTATTGGATTGGTGCTGGAAGCAGTGTTGGTAATACAGAGATGTTTTTGTTCTATGGACCTGTTCCTGCTGAGCAGCGCTCACACAGAGCCAAGGCCTTTGCTGCTCCTCACACCACCCCACCAGCCAGTGGGCTGGGGGTGCACAAGGGGTTGGGAGGGGACACAGCCAGGACAGGTGACCCAAACTAGCCACAGGAGGTATTCCATGCCATGTGACATCATGCTCAGTATAAAAAGTGGGGGCGGGGGGGAGCTAATCGGGGAGTGGCGGCAGCAGCTCCAGGACGCATGGCTCAGGCACGGTCCGGTTTCAGGATGGGTCTGAGCACGCGGTCCGAGTTGTACGGTCCTTGGGTGAGAAACTGCACTGTGTATCACTAGTTTTGTATGCTCTGTTAAGTACTGTTTTGGTTTGTTTTTTCTTTCCCTTCTCCCTTTGCTATCCCAGTAAACTGTCCTTATACCAACCCACGAGGTCTTGCCTTTTCCTTCCCATTCCCCTCCCCATCCCACCGAGGCGGGGAGGGGAGAGAGGGGGGGAAGGGGGAGCGGGGAGTGAGCGGCCGCGTGGTGCTCAGCTGCCGGCTGGGGCTAAACCATGACAAATTATCCTTTGCGTACACGAGTTCTGCGTCAGTATACTTCCAGCTCAGGAGTTCAAAAATTTAAGGGGGCCTTAAGAGTCATTGTCGAGTGGGTTTCATCCTAACTAAGGCATTTTACAATTAGAGAATAAACCAATTGTTAATGTTAACTAAGGTCTGAGGTGCTATGCAACACGTTATTTTTTGTGGCAAGACTTAAAAGAATCCTGCCAAAAAGGGGAGGGGGGGGAATAAATCTCTTTTCAGCTCTTTTCAGTAGCTGTTGGTTTAAATCTTCTGAATCTTCTGACTCCTGTGTAGTAATGTGTTGTAGCATCTTCCTTGCTTTAATAACTATCTGTCAAGATCTGAAATAGAGTATGTGTTTTGGGGCTGGGATGATGTTAACATAGGCAGAGTAAGGGAAGAGGGTTGGAGAGATATTTTTGCAAGCCTGCTAGGCACTATAATCCTATTACTGAAAAAAGAAAAAAAAAAAAGACATTTTTTCCAAACAGCAGGTGCACAAAATAAACCAGCCAGGAGCAGGAATAGCTTTTGCAGTCATATATCATTTTAACCAGTGCTTCACCTCTCTAAATCTCCAAGCGTAAACCTTTTCAAGGAAGTATGTGTGTATACAAACACACATGCACACACACAAAATACATATATTATCTTTAAAATCACAGCAAAACTTTTGTTATTGTGAATCCCACAGTATCACAAACATAGTCTGAAGTCCAGACTCCTTCCAAAGTAGAGTATTTCATTAAAGAAAAAATCCTCTAAAAGCAAACAAATCCTGTCATTTTGTGAACAATCTCTGGGCAGTGCAGGTTATTTTAATGGGTGCATCATTTTAAACTTAGCCTTCACCATCTGTTCTACCCTCTTCACAAATGGAAAAAGTCCATAATTCACAACTGTATCATAAAATGTAAGATGAAAGTGATTTAAAGGGGTTTATGCTCCTTATTCAATAAAGTTTGCATCTGTTATGTTTTTTCTTATACATTGTGGGAGGACAGGAGGATTGCTGTACCCGGAATGCTTTTTGGGGTTGTCTTAAGGCAAATAAAAATTCTGAGTCAGATTTGTTGGGTAAGTTTGGGTCTGTTGGCAAAATAGAGTTATTATAAATGGCGGGGGGGTGGTGGGGGGGGTGGGGTGTGTTAGTAAAACAAAACAACCCTGCCACAGAATTGGCTAGATAATTCAAGCTCTATGAATACAACAGGAAAGATTAGGAAGATAACCATGTCCTGTGAGAACATATTCAGCTTGCTAGCATTTGAGCAGTTCTTAGTCTCCACCAGAGCAAACAGACAGGTTCTATCTAGAGTACTTGATGGGGAGGGAATAGTAATTCTTGCTTAACATCAGCTCTGCCTTGTTTTTGTGGGGGTTTGGTTTGGTTTTTTTCCCTCCAGAGGTTTTGTTTTGTTTTATTTCATTGTCAGGAAACCTCCAAAGGGAATTAGGTGTGCAGTATTTGCGATGTAGACATCTGCATATCAAGAACTAAAATGTGATCATCAGCTCCTCTTCCCAAGAGCCACTATCCAGCTGCTAGAGCTGGGGCAGGCGAGATGCAGGCACTTGCCCAGCGGTGAAAAGGATCAATGTGGTCACTTTAGTCCCCTGGATTACCTGGAACTTGTTGAAAGTGCTGCCTTCATCCTTTTACTGGAGATTATGCTACAAGGCCTTAAGAGATCATGAATAGAGACGTAAATTAGGCATTCCTCATTCAGGGAAAACTCTAAGGACTGTGCCCAGAGTTGCATCAACATGTTCAGTAATGAAGTTTGACAGTTCGTGTCTAAGCTTTCAGGGTAAATGTGTGCTGGGAATGTAAATAAGAAAAGGTAAAGAAATTCACTTTTGAAGGAAAAAAAAATAAATGCATTGGTTAGGGAACTAGTCTCTGTAAACATCCACACAGTCACTGTGTGTGTGTGTGTGTGTGTGTGTGAGCTCAGTGAATCAAAAAATATTTCTCAAATGAATTTTTTTCTCAAATGAATTTCTCGCTTGTGAAAGCACTGCAGAATTGAGTCCTAAGAACATAAGACCGTTGTTTTGACAAAGCTTCAAAAATATGAAAAGATTAAGTTGAAGTCCAGTACAGTTTGATTGTTTAGTCTGAAAAGAAAAAAAGAAGTGTGAAAATAGGAAATACAACCTGTATAATTCCAACTACTTACCTATATTTTAATATATACTTGAATTTTGGACAGAAGCATGAATACTAGATATATACATTTAAAAAGTATTCTACTTGCTTCCAAAGCAACTACAGCAATATGTTGTTTTAAGGGGTTTTTTTAATGTATTTTCCTTTTAAGAAATCATATTTGTGCATTTAGCTTGCAGAACAGACATTCTGTCTTCTCACATAATGTGCTTTAGTCAATGTATTGGACATATTAAAAAAACCCACACCTTTTAAAAAAATATCTATTTGCATGAGATGAGCACCTTTTCTTAAGAGTTGCTTCGTTCTCCCAGATAAGTCCTTCAAATAATTTCCTAAGTGTGTATTTGCCTAGTAGTCTGGCTGTTATGTAGATAAAAATTCTGGAGCTATGCGTGAAGTGTTGCATATAAAGAGAAATTTGTTAAGCTGTGTCCCTGGACAAAAGGTTAAAAAAAATAAGAGTGTTCTCTTGCAAAAGTGGATTCCTCTTCTACTTTGAGACGCAGGAAGTTGTGCATGGGAAGGAAAACAGCCTGGAGATGAGGCTGGCAGGCTGATTACCTATCTCTAGAGGACAACCTCAAAAGATAGGTTTCCAATAGATAGAAATGATCTTGCTTCTGGCAGTCTGAATTTGGCCCATACCTTGGTTTAAGTTTGGCCCTATTGAATTGAGTGCTATAATAGAGCCACTATGCACAGGCAATTTCCAAGAACACAGTGACAATTAATACTGACTAGGGAGTTTTGCGTGAAAGGGAGTTAAAAGTGCCACAAAACCAGCAGTGGCTTTTAAAGGAACACCTTGAATAGGGAAGGAAGGAAAGTGACCACCGATAAGGGGGGGGAGGCGGGGGAGGTTAAGTCATAGATTCACACTGGAGAATTTTTTTAAGTGTTTCATTGCTAGGGTTTACAATTCTTATTTATGCATGACTTGACTTACTAAACATATTGATGGAGGCCCTCAAATGTGTTTTCAGACAGTTTTATGAAATGCACTCTTAGTAAAATCACAGGATTATTGCATCTGGCTGGATAAGTCCATGTATGAGGCAAGGATAGTGCATGCATTTACTTCATGGTAGTGCTATATCTGGATTTGCATTTAGTTGTCTGTTTAATTATTTTTAGGGTGGGTTGTTGGGTTTTTTTATTCTGATTCCCCCCCCCCCCGCAATGTAAAAGTACACAAACTAACAATCCAAAACTGAAGTTCAGTAGAATCTTCTGTGACCTGCATTAACAAAAACTTGTCACGAGTCTGACTGCACAGTCAAAGTGGTGGAAATAGCACAGATGGATTTACGGGATACCAATAAAAGCCTTTTATATAAGAACATCCTCAGAGAGAAGTCTCTTATATACTCTGAGGTGCATAAATCACTGACAAATCTGCCTGGCAAGCTTGTTTAACAATTTGATTTATTAACCAAGTCAATTTAACAGTTTGTAGACTTGTTCATTATAACTTGCTAAAGATGTTCTCTGCGCATGTTTAAAACACCACTAAATATGTACGTGTGCCACTAGATGATAACTAAGGTTATTATCGGCTTACACATTCCTCCTGTTTTCTCACACTTTATGTAGTATACTAGAAGTGGTAGTGGTGGTGCTATAGCATCTCCCCTGAGCATTTTGTTTTGAATATAATTTTTAAGTAACATCTCAAGGACTCTGACAGTCTCAGAAACATACCTTTACTTCCAAACAAGAAGAACTTATTCTGTAATGGTTAAATCATTGATGTTTTGTTCTTCCTCTGAAATTCCTCTCTATGGTTTCTGATTATATGGAACAAATAGGTTAGTATTACTGTTTGCATATGGACACATATGCTCCTCTCTATCACATAGCCTTTTGCCATCTTAATAATTCAGCCCAATTTAGTGAAAATTGCCTCTCTGCAGGCAGAAAATCCTTGTTCTGCTGCTTCTGAAAAGATGCATCCTGCCTTTTTAAATGTGGCGTTAACAGTCCTGTCCACCAACAGAGTGTTTCTGTCTATATGAGATTTTATTAACCAAGAGGGAGGGAAAAGTACTCTCAGTTATGATAGGCTGAAGCTCCAGCAGTTGGATGTTACTGAATGAGGGAAAAGGAGAGGAAAACTCTGAGCTCCAGAAGTGGTCTGTCTGAACAGAGGCTGGACCTCTGTAGGCTCCGTCAGCCACGCTTTCTTGTAGGATACGTGACTGTAGGCATTATAACAAAATGAATGCACGTCTCCAATGGATTAACGTTCCTATTATCCGTGTATGCGGTTAGGAGGGCAGGTGGAGGGGGCACATGTCTATTAGCACATAGTTATACTTACAGGCTTGAAGCTTGTGGATGTAAACTAAGCATGCAAATACAAATCCTTGCTCTCAAAATACCAGAGCCTCTAAACATGCTCTGGTATGGTCTTTACTCAGTGTGCTCTTTCAAAATATGGGATAATGTGCTGGGCTGTTTTCTTGTGCTATTAAAATGCATAGATCTTAATCACAGTTTGCCTTTTAAATGATATTCAGTACATTAGTACTCTGGTTAGATACAGTTATTAGCACCTCTGTTACTGGAGAATTGTTAGCCTGCTATGCTGAGGCCTTACCTAGACAAATATATCTTGACGTCATATCAAATTCAGTAAAGTTCATTATAAAGACAAAAACCGAACTAAAAAAAAATCAGAAGGATAAAAAATACCGCAGCATGTTTTACGGGTTGGGGGAAGAGATTTGTACAATCACTTAATTTCAAACTGTGGTCCTTGCGTTATTGTTTTCAATGAGGCAACTTAAGTTTGCCTTCGTGATCACGTTAGAATACTGACCTTAGTGGAGTTTCTGTTTCACAGTCTGCTATTTACTCTTTCTCACTTACTCTTGAGTGTAGGAGTTGCTAGTGCAGAACTCAGATAAAAACTTGTAGCGTTTTGTGGCTTCATAAGAACTGAGTGGCAGTCTGTAAGAATGAGGGTAAATTAACACCAGATTTGCATCCAATAAATGTTCTCTAAATTAATCACACACATTAATTAATAGATGTCAAAGTATATCTTTTTCTTTAGTGAATGAACAAAATGTCTTATGCTCTCATGCACTCAGGATAACAAGGAAGAAAGGGATGTTAACAGAAGGCTTCTTCCTCTGCAGTGAATTTGGGAAATCCTCTCCCTACTTTGCCACCCACTCTCAAAAAGTGCTGTGACTGTGGCTGGCAGAAATAAAAGCAAACATTGCCGAGCCAGCTATTCGCAGCTGTATATGTGTCTCAGCTGTGCCGATCCATCTGCAGTAGTTGCCATCTGCCAATTGCTTTAGTTGGGGAGCATCTGGAAGGTGAGCCATTTTAAAGAGAATCTGCTGCACAACAAAGAAACAATTTCCTCCTTTTCTCCTTTTCAATCTTCCTTCCTTCTTCTCTTTCCTTTCCTGTGACTTGTATATGCAGTGGGAATGGTGCCACTTAGTAAGTGCCCTGTGCCACTCGTATAATTTATACTTTTAGTCAATACCTGCACACCAATGATGTACTGAGAAACATAGTATTCCCTCCAGTATCCCTGGGAAAAAGGAAACTAATCAGAGTATCTGTGATGAGGACAGCACAATCAGATGCTCCTGTCCTCCACCATTTTAATCCATGAGTAGATTCCTGGTAGGAATGCTGCGTTATGTGAGTTTTACAGGACGGGATAGGTCCGTTAGTTTCCATTTCCCTATATTTCTGAAGAATTATTAGATAATGAATCATCTCTATAGATTTGGCTTCTAGGGATTTAGTTTTAATGATCTGGCTTTTCTGTTTTATTTTCAGTTACAAAATACAGATATAGACAAACATTCTTATGCTCTAGGCATCTCTTACAGTTGTGCGTATAATAATGCAGAAGGACTTACTATGAATAAACAAGAATGCTCGCTGTCTCATAAGTTTGTGTTTAAAAAAAAGTGTGCTTCATGCATAAAAGATAAACTGAAGAAGTAGAGCTGGAAATCTGAGAACTCTTTGCAAAGAATGATACTCTAGCCGCCTTTCCTTGCTTATGTGGGTATTGTTTGTATTCACATTTTATGAAGAAAAGATGAAGTTCCATTTCCTTCTTTTTTTTTTTCCCTTTAATTGTTTGATAAGAAGAAGAAGAAATTGAAATCAGGACTCCTGTTTTGGAGTGGATTTTACCTTGTGCAAGTCTGTTTGGTCTTTTATTTAGTACAAAGAGTGTCAGATAACAAAATTATCCGTGCCCACTCAGATTCAGGTGTGGTTTGTTGGGGTTTTGGTTGGTTGGTTGGTTTGGGGTTTTTCCCCCCTCCAAATACTGACCTTTAAAATTACCCCCTGCAAAAACAAACAAGCCAAAATCCATACCACCACCCCCAAATGCTAATCTTTTCTTGGAATCAAAGTTAGTATTTAACAGTGACACAGCCAAGAGAGATGATATTCAGGTTTGTGTAAGCAACAGGAAACAAATACACTAAAATGGCTGTTTACTTCTTTGTATCTAGATCTTACCCATGCTATGTTTGAGGCAGTGCCAGAGTGTCTCTTTCACAAGGCATCTACATCAGCAGCAATAACCAGAAGAAAGGATTTTGTCAGAATAAAAGAAAAATATTGGGAACTTCTATCAACTTTATTTTCTGGCTCTGTGGGCTTCCCTCAGTTGGATTCTGTACAACTATTTTCTTTTTAAAAAAACTGCTTTAAAATTCTTCCTGCTTGTGCATTAGCTTTTTATTTACTGTTGCTTCTGAGCAGGAGGTTGTCATTCCTACTTTTTTCTTTTTTCCTTTTTTTTTTCTTCCCAGCAAACTTTTTTCTATTCTCTTTGTGTTAGTATAGTAGATATTTATTTCTGACAACTGGTTTTGTAGGACTCTGGTCCTTGGCTGTAAATCTTGAACTCTTACCAATTGTTCCTGTTCTGGGCCTGGAAGCTTTAGCTCATTAATCTAATGTTCTATAACTTCCTGCTGCTAATCCTAGTTGTTAGGTCCTGTGTTCATTAAGCTTGCTCCTGACTCCTATGTATGACATGGAGTGTGAAATAGTCTGTAACAACGAGATACATGCGAAGCATGTCCTTGCTCCCCAAGCAGCCCTCATGGCTTCAGCAGGATCAGTCACACTCAAAGTGCTAATCAGTAAGGGTAAACCTGTCCTGTGCAAATGCTAAGATTTGATAGTGTGCACAGAATAAGCTCTCCAAACTTTCTTTTTTTATTCTTGCTCTTGCTGAGTAAAAGCAGTGTGCCAGTGTCTATCTGTGTGTCAGTATCTGATGGACTGCCAGCACAAAGCTTGGCCCATGGTTAGGTGGAAAAGAGCAGGTCAGATTGCAGCCAGCCTTCTTGTCTCTACCGAAGATCAAGGCATTTTTGTTGTCCTTGTGATTTGAATGCAAAGTGGCTCATGGCTAATGACTCTGAGGCTAACAGCATAAAAAAAGACAAGAATTCCAAGTATTTTTCCATCCTTTGAAAGATAAAATAGCAGTCATCCTTCTGCAACAGTAAGTATTTTTAGTTGCTGGATTAGTCCCCTTTTAAATTTGGAGATTAGTAATTATGTTTAACATAACGTTGATACCTGTTTTTATAACCTCAGTTGTGCGGCAGTCCGCTACTCAGTAAAGAGGGAAAGCTACTGACTAGTGATTCTGCAAAGGTTGAAGGTTATAACAACTCACTGCATCATCTTTGTTACAGAGATCATTTGCTGACATAACTGATAGCAGTGATTAAGGAGCTAGATAGCAGCCTTGAATTGAGAAAGAAGGTGATGGCGTCTCTAGGTGTGATAAGACCTCTGGTCATTCTCAGTGATGATTTCTGAACTATGTCGGTTTGTATTTTTACTGTATAGTGAGAGCCCAAACTGGTCAGAGTACTCCAGCTGAGTCTTTACTTGTGCCAAGATGAGTAGCAAGATTACTTTGTAAGTCTTGCTGCAGGAAGGAAATCTTTTCTATGTACGTGTTAGGGGACCCAAGAACTATGGGTTTAAATTGCAATGCAGATTGAGCTTGGATAATATGGAAAAAAAAAATATGCCGTGGACAGGAGACTGGAAGTCTGCAACAGGTTTCCTGGCAAATGGTAATTTCTTTGCCATGGGATGCTTTTAAGATAGGTTAACGTAAAAACAGATCAGCAAGGACAAAGGTATATCTGAAACTGCCTTACGATAGGAGAAGGGGCTGAATGATCTCTCTAGATTCCTTTTAGTCCTGTGACCCATTTCAGTAAAATACTTAGTAACTTAAATCACCCAGAATCTCTTTTAGCTGTCCTGTGGGTTTGTGCCATTTTGCCTCTCCTCTGAAGGTGGGCATGCCATATAACGAATCATCTCAAATGTATCTTTGTACACTGCTATTAAAGAACACCTTTCAGGAAGAGGGTTGAATTGCGTAGTCAGCGCCATTCATTTGTAGAAAAAAGTCTCTACCCATCAGTGAAATTCTAATGGTCCTGTCTTAAAAGACATTGTGAATAATGAATACAGTGAGTTTTGTCCAGTTTTACCCAGACTGACTACAAAATGCTTGAGGCAAGTTTGTGCTGCAAACTCAAATCATTAAGGACAGTGAAGTTGCTGGAATAAAAATAATGATAATAATAAAGCAATATCCTGGTAGAGGAATCACTCACATTCTGAGCAATGTATTGGAAAATATGGTGTTCTTAACTGCAATTCATAGTGAGTTGCATCTTTTTGTATGTCATTCTTGACATGAATCCTTGCAATGATTACAGAGGATAATACGATGTGCACATTGACATGAATAGGTATAACACTTCATCTCAGTGACACCTCATGCCTACAAAATTCAGAAAGATTACTGTACTAGAAGCAGCTGAAAGCAGTCTTTAAAACAGCAAATAGAATGCTTTAGTTTGCAGAATTCCTTGAGTCTTGTAAGCATGAGTGAAATATTGGTGTTTTAGAAGGGAAGTGAGCTGTGGATATTTAAACATCTTAATCTCTAGCTGTGAGTTACTGTGCAAGACAGCTCCTTCCTGAAGCTAGAAATTAAAATGAATTAAAAATTCAGCAAATGCTGAACTGATTATTTCTTATGATAGACTCAATAGTTTTATTGGAAAGCAATCTATAAATTATTGCCAGATTTGCATTCATTTTGATCCATGTTTACATAGGCCAGAAAGAAATAGGACAGGGTAGTAAATTAATATGTGGGTCTATACTGTAGCATCAAGAAGGTTTAATCATTTGCTATTGTGTTTTTTATGCACAATACATTTCCTAGCTCTGTTAATCTATCAGAGGCTGAATGAATGAGCATATCATTTAAAATTAAAGCATCCTTAGGTGGCATTCAGCTGAAAAAGCAATTCTAGCTTGCTTTAACAAGGCAAGTTACTCTGTTGCTCCAATCAGGATCAAGTTTTGAGCTCAGATTTGTGCAAATTTGTGGGAAGTTCTTCTTGGAAATTATAAAGTAATCTCACTAGGTAAAGAGTGAACTGAGAAAGCAAATCTTATTAAAACAATCCAAAAAATGTTATTTCTGACTTCATTGCTCATTTATACAGAACAGATCTGAGATAGCCATCTTACAGGAGCCTGAGGAGGCCGTTTCCCATCTCCTCAGCTACCTTTTCAGCATTGTTCTTAGAGTATCACATGTTTCCTAATAAACTATGCATATTTTTCTTTCCTTCTGCTGATTTGGCACTTTCATATGCGTTGAGAACAGAAACATATTTATTTACCCTGGCCTTTTTTTCTTTCTTTAAGTGTCTTTGCAAGGCCGGAGGCGCAGAAAAGATTAAGTGCCCTGCTCGCCACAGACATGCCTTGTCTGCCCAACCACTCCAGCCTACTCAGCTGCTCCATGTCTGTTCAGTGTAGCCCTGAGCTCACAGACCATTTTCTGAGAGATCTGTAACAAAGATGCTCAGCATTAAAAAAAAAAAAAAAAATCATCTCTCGCCTTTTTTCTTTTCTTTCTCATGTAAGATTTGCTCAGGAGCAAACAAGGGTTGCTCAGAAGTAGAGGAGTCATTCCAGTTGCAGCACTTATTAAACTGAGATAATCAGTGGTTCATGACTCTATTTTGGTTTTGCTCAGTGTTAAAAAAGGGAAAATTAGGAGGGCTCTTAGCTGACCAGGCTAAACAATGAGGCAAAAAGTGAAAATCCTGTGCTCTGCAGTACAGGAGGGTGGTGTATTGCACTGATTGCCCATACGCCTGACAGCTGAAATGCACCGTGACTGGTATAAAGACTCTGTGACATTTCTACCAGGCATCTGTCTGATTAAAACAAGTTCCTACTTTTCTTCCACTTCTTAATAACAAACAAACAAATAAACCCTGCTTCAACATTTCTATGTGCCCTCCCACGTAAGCCTGCAGAATCATGATGTGGGGTAGTATGGGATGGAGAGGAGAAGCAGAAGTTGTTACATCATTTGTAGAGAAGAGACCTATGTGGAGAGTCAGTGGAGGGGACATACAGATCGTCACAAAGAATAAGAGGTAAATTCTCTTAAATATTTTTACTTATAGCCTTAGGGTTGTTTTCTCTCTAGTCTGTATGAACCAAAATATAAGTGATAAGTATAGAGTTATACAGTGTGAGCTTGGATTTTTTTTTATATATTAAAAAAAAAGGTTTGCTATTAATTGATTTTTGAAGAATAAGATAGAATACAAGAAAAAAAAAAAACAAACCCCAAACCTCAACCTTCACTGGTAAAATCTTGAATGGGAATTTGGCTTTTATCTTGGATCAATATTTTATACTCATTGTTTTCATTTGGATTTCTGCCATAGGTTGTGTTTTAGAAACTAAGCATACACATAGGCATATTGAAAGGTTTATATAAGCATCGTTCTTAATCATCAGATTGTCTTTTATTCCATTGTGGTTCTCTGATACTAAAATTCAAACTCTGGGCTGCAGGTTTTTTTAAAATTGAAGCTGTATAACTTAGAAATATTTTTGTATGGTAAGTTGTGTTTTAAAAACTCTTCTAAATTTCCAGAGTATGATTAATGAAAGGTAAGCTAATAACAGTAAAGAAAACAATGTACTGGAAATAGTTGTAGTGGTTTATGCAGGCATTATTATAGGTGGGGGGTTGTTAACACTTTTTTTTTTTTTAAGTTGAAAAAAATATTAGGCTCTGAGTGTCTTTTAATTCCCATTTTATAACTTTTAAACTGCATTAGCTGGGCTTTTAGGATAAAGAGTTGCAATTTTCTTTACATCATTCTTATTGCTGTCTGTCTTTTATTCAGAAACTGTGTTAAAATGAATTAATTCCTACAGTATGCTGTCTTTTTTAATATATGGCATTTTTGGAAACTACAAGCATTTCTGTATTTGCACTTATGCAGTGGGATAGCTTAAGGAGAGCCATCAAATTCAATAAGAATTCAAATTGTTCCAGCTTTGGATATTGTTTGTACCACAACACAACAACTCCAGGTAAAGCTACTGTGGGAATATCTACAAAATACTGACAAAGTTGCATTTGAGTCCAGTGGGGCCAGAATGGTTTTGTTCTCAAATTTTCAAGATGTGACTGTGTATATTACCCACTGTTCAAATCTTTTGCTTTTTAAAATACCGTTGCTTGCATGGTGCTAAAAGCTACAATGGTGCACAATTGCTACAATCCACGTTCATTATGGTACCTTATAAGAATGCATTTTTATTAATTTTCATTAATTTTAGGTTCTGATCACATAGTCTTCCAGTAAAGATGTATAATGAAACACTAAAGAAATCCACTAAAAAGTATATGGTAGAGAAGCAGATATCACGTGAAATTCAGTGCTAGGAGAACAGCTATGCGGGGAAGAAATGTATGTTGCTGAAACCTGTTTCAGAATGTAACATGGATGATGAGAAATGAGGACAGTGTTTGCAGTTGAATATATATTATTGTGTTGATATGGTGTCATTATTATTTTGAAAAGCAAGATGATTTCATGCATTATGTTTGAGGGAGATACGCATTTTCCTCAGCAAAAAATGGAGTGATAATATCTTTTTGTCGAAGCACTGGGACTAACTAAAAAATGTAAACTTATGGAGAGGAAGAAGAAAATTAAACATTTTCTAGTCCAGGGACTAATTTATAACTATGTAATTACAAATAGTAGTATGACCAGTTCCTGGAAAACATGCAGGTCTAAAACAAGTCGATATCTGACTTGGGAGACCTCATCCATGCAAAGTTATAAAACATGACATTGCTGAATGAATAAGCTATATGCTCTTAGCAGAGGCTAATATCTATGTCCAATTGTATTTATTAAAGATAACTTAGTAATTTCTGCAGGACTATGGATGCCAGGCTGATTTTTTGTTTTCTTTCTGCTTGGAGTATTGGCAATCTGTCTACATAAATTGGCTCCACCTTTTTTGTGGTGGAACCTTCTTCTTGTCAGTTCTTAAACTATTTTGCCACATGGCTGTGCAGTGTAAATACCATTGCTGTATTTAATCACAGATGTGCTTCTCACAGTACCTGAGTCATTCTTTCGTTCTGAAGTAGAGCAGAACATTCAGAGATGCCATATATTAATGCAAAGCATTAGGCTGAAATTACATTTGAAGGCTTCAATACAGTACAGCTCAATGGTCTCTTTTTGCCTTGGAGGCAACAGTAGGAAAATGTAGTACATAATAAGAATTTTAACTACAGTTCTGCTTTGTATTATCTAATGCCTCGTGGCGTGATGCTGAGAAAGACGTACCTCTGGGAATCATACACCAGGACTGACTAGTAGATAAGATATAGGTGATGATGAATATGAGTTCTTCCAATCAAAGCAAATACTCTTCTCATCCTCTATATAGTTTCCTTTTTTTTTTTCCTCTAAGATTCTTTTTTTTTTTTCTCTCTTGCATTATATTCTCTGATACTTGCTTTTAAGTATTGTACAAAGTATCCTCAGGAAAGTTGCAAGTCTAAAGCTGTAAATGAATTATTATCGATTACCTCACTAAAAGAAAACCAAGTATTTTTACTCAAATTTGACTGGCATGACTGTTGGCTTCAACAGGTTTACACATGAATTAAATTTACCTTGAATCTTCTGAACGAAGTAGCTTTTCCAAGTAGAATAACATTGGCAAAAATTATACAGTTAAATTCTATATACATTATACAGGAGATTAGAGAGGTAAACAGGTTTTTTTAAGTTGTACTGTAATACTAGAAAAACTTGGGTTTGGTTTTTGGTTATTTTTAGTATTATCTCTAACCTGTATGCCTTCAGCCAAGAATTGGGTGGTATACATGATGGGAGATTGTATCTTTTCTTCTTCTACTTGAAGCCTACAGTGTAAAAGAATAAGAGTAAAATAGAGGCACTCTTAGAAAAAACTAAAATATTTCAGCATTTTTGCCACTAACTTTATTTTCATTGCACTGATGACAAAATTGTGCATTTCTTGCCTTCCTTTCTGCAAGTTAAGTTATGCGTTTGAAAGTGCTCATTAATGTATACATAGCATTGATTTTATTTCACTTAGTATAGCACAAACAGTGCACTGGAAGCAAAGCCAGATACTGCTCTTTTTATGGTGGTTTTTTTTTGTTTTGTTTTGTTTTTTGAAAAAAACCCAGACAACCAAAGCTGAAAAACCCAAAACCAACAAGCAACAACAAAACCTCTAAGGAGGAAATGTTTTGGGATATAAGAAGTTTGTAGGTTTAGATATAATTGGAGTGGCCATTTTAAGCTCACTTTGTAAGTTCAATAAAACTAATTCTTTTGTGAGAAAGGTGAAAAGTGTATAATGAAAGTATCAATTAGTCTTAGTTTTTCCTTTTAAATTTCACTTCACAGATTCTGTGGCTTCTTTTGAGTTATCACTTGGACCTAAGAAAAGAAAACTTCATAACAATTCTTCTGGAGTTATAAATTTTAGGCTTCTGGTACTCATTTTTTTCCATAAGGACACTTACATACTTGTTGTGGTTTTACCCCAGCCGGCAGCTGAGCACCACACAGCCGCTTGCTCACTCTCCCGCCGTTGGGATGGGGGAGAGAACTGGGAGAGTGAAAGTGAGAAAACTCGTGGGTTGAGATAAAGACAGTTTAACAGGGAAAGCACAAGCCGTGCACACAAGCAAAGCAAGACAAGGAATTAATTCCCCACTTCCCACGGGCAGGCAGGGGTTCAGCCATCCCCAGGAAAGCAGGGCTCCATCACGCGTGTAACAGTGACTTGGGAAGACAAGCGCCATCACTCCGAACGCCGCTGCCCCCTGTCCTTCCTCTTCCCCAAGCCCCTTATAAGCTGAGCATGGCATCATATGGTATGGACTATCCCTTTGGTCAGTTGGGATCACCTGTCCTGGCTGTGTCCCCTCCCAACCTCTTGCGCACCCCCAGCCATCCCACTGGTGCGAGAAGCAGGAAAGGCCTTGGCTCTGTGTAAGCACTGCTCAGCAACAGCAAAAACGTGTCTATATAACAAAAACATCTCTATATTATCAACACTGTTTCCAGCACAAATCCAAAACACAGCCCCATACTAGCTACTAGGAAGAAAATTAACTCTTGGCTGAAACCAGGACAATACTGTAGTATAATCTCATGATTATTTGGCAGCTCCTAGTAGCAAAGAAATGCGTAGAGATTTTTATGCAGCAGTACTGCAAGGGAAAAGAACAGAGAATGGCAAGGGAACATGGTGAGAAGTCTTCTAGGATTTCAAAGAAAAGTGAAACATGGATTTTTTTTTTTTTTTAATTCCCCTCCCTGTACAAGAACATACCATTCCAAAAAGACTTGGAAATCTAGTATATGTTTGTGTGTTGTTCTCCCTATGCACACAAGCACCCCTTTCAAGAAAAATAAGGTGACACCTTTTTCATCGTGTTTGTAAGAACAGTGAGCTGTGTTGCTGAGCGAGATGTCCATCTTCAATATCTAAGAGCAGATGATGTTCATAGGCAGTACCTCCATGTTAGTGTGCTACCAACTGACATGATTGCCAGTTTGAAAAGAATGTATGCAAAGAGGGTAAAATAACAGTGTGTTGATTTGTGCCCATTTCATTTGCACCCTGTATCTCTCAGCTTACACCCCTTAGCCAAGATGAAGTTTTTAAATGCAAAATGGAAAGAGGAACGAGAAAAGCGTTGCTGACTGAAAAGGGGAAGAAAGAATTCCCTCTCTCTAGCACTGCGTTTGTGAGCATGCGTGTGTGTGTGTGCGCACACCCACCCACCCACGCAGAGATGTAATGACCTGTGCTCATTAGAAGTACAGCCCTAGCAAGTTACATGCTGAATTACTCTGATGCTTGATGATACTCACTCCCACTTGGAGAAGTCAGGTTCTGGCTCAAACATTAAGCTTATTATGGATGAGGATTATTTTGACTACTGTCAATGGATGTGGACAAAACTATCTCAGTAAAACAACTGTGAGGAAATCCACAAAAGATCTGGCAGAGCTGGATCCTGGAGAAACACAAAATAAAGCTTGCTTTTTTTTTTTTTTTAATCTGATTTGCCTATGCCCATCTGCCAAAAAGTACATGTTGAATTTTGTTTCATGAATGAATGACAGTCTGATTGGTTTCTTTGAAAGGGCAGATGAATCTAGTAAAAAATATTTACAAGGAGCCTAAATGTAATTTACTAGAGTCTTAAAGGAGGCCACTCTTGTATGGGCTAAGTTCTCTTTAGATAAATCAAGAAATGTGTGACTAGAAGTTGTGAAGAACAGCTCATAAAATGAATTTTGGTAACTGTTAAAGTGGTGGTTCTGAAATACTAATGTGGAGAGTTTTAGAGTGGGGTTAGTTCTTTATTATGTTTTTGTCATGTGTAAGAAAATCAAATAACTAGCTAGACGGTTGCAGAGAGGCAAATGGCAATCGACAGAAGTGGTGTTTTGATGGGGTTTTGTTGGTTTTGGCTTGTTGGGTTTTTTGCTTTTTAGGTTGTGTGTTGTTTTTTTTTTTTTAAAAATCTAACTAGTTATTTGACTTTCTTGATAAGATACAAACAGCAGCAGTTTATTTTCCTCACAACCACAATGCAGTGGTAACCAGTATTTTCCACTTCAGTGGTAGAGGAAAATGTGTTTGGTATATAACATGTGTACATGTGAAACCTGGAGCTTTTGTAAATTTGTTGCTAGGGTTAGTAGCTAAGTCCATTGCGTGCCTGAAAGGAGTTGTTTAGTAAAACAAGGATATAAGTATATGTTTAAGATAAGAGAAGAAATGGATCATCCTGAAGGTTTTGCATTTAGCTGTTCAGGAGCTTGCCCTGATGGGAAGTAATGCTTGACCCGCTACAGGGTAGCCACAGAGCTGAAAGTACAGTGCAAGGAAGCGTAGCTATGCTGCCTTTATGTACGTCAAGGGGATGAAGGCAGAACAAATATTTTAAACCTTAGCATTTAAGTGTGAAGATGATGGAAATGATTATGAAATAGTAATGGAGAAGTTTGATGAATATTTTATCCCCAAACGAAGCACAATTTATGAAAGCACTTTTCTACTAGAAGAGCTAAAAGCTTGGGGAGCAAAGGAAGGCTGATTTGGCAGGAATTACGGCAAATCTGAGAATGATAAACAGGAGCACATCAAGGACAACTGAGTCACTAGTTTCTTACATGCAAAATCTTCCTAATGTAATAATATAGGTAGCTAATATAGTTAGCTAATAATAGTTTTTAAGTTAATCAAAGGAAAATAAGTCATTAGTAGACTTGATAAGAATATAGAAGACAATGAATTAATAATCACAAATACAGTATTTTTAAATGCTTGTCTGTGAGAGAGGAATGCAGCATAATCAACAGCAAGGTCATCAAGTGTGGTGAGGAATGTGTACATGAGGAGAGCCAAATGCAACATATGCTTTACAGTAGCATATTTTGCAGTCATTAGCCATATGAGAGTGAATTAAATTGGGAAAAATGACAGTGTAGTTCTGAAGACTTCTGTGGATCAATCGTTACTGTCCATATTACTTCAGCCAGTCAGTGGAGCTGAATCAGATTTTACTTTCTAATGAGCATAATGAGGCCAACTTTTTAGTTGAAACAGGAAATAAGAGCAGGGTTGGGGTTTTTTTCGAGTGTGGTGGTATTTTTTAACCAAAGCAGCTCTCTAAATGCATGTAACTTCACTCTTGGTCCAAATCTACAAGTTTCCATTTTCATGCGTTCCACCATCTGTGTACCCTAACAGGATGGCTTGTCCCTTTCCAAGTTAGAGGGCTTAAATGCAGTCATCCTTAATCTATAGCATGGCCTCATTATAGAGAGAGGTGTCCAAAGGATTAGGGGCTAAATGTTAATCAGAATATGATGAAACTGAACTGGCAGGGGTGAAATTCCTATGTGCAGTTGGCTTAATGGGGAGAAATGTTGGGATGGAGGAGGAAGGATAGACTCCTGGGACAGGGAATAAGGACCTGCAGTAAGCCTCCTTCAAAAATGAACAGTGTTTCTGGAACCCCT
Organism: Grus americana; assembly: GCF_028858705.1. Classification (NCBI taxonomy): domain Eukaryota; kingdom Metazoa; phylum Chordata; class Aves; order Gruiformes; family Gruidae; genus Grus; species Grus americana. The sequence continues at coordinate 105,058,312 of NC_072852.1, forward strand.
CAGTCAAGGGGAAGGCAACTGTGTATGACCAGGGGCAGAGCAGAGTGATGGGAGACACCTTTTGCAGCACCGGCAGCTGGGCTGAGGTTGGTGAAATTATCACGCTTGCAGGCTGGCTTGGCATTGTGAGCTAATCCAAACGGAGCAGAAACAAGTTGACAACAGTCAGCTGAAGGATAAATAGACAGCAAAAGAGGGCTTTAATCTGCTAGGTGTAGACACACACACACAAGAAAACTGTGTATGCTTGAAATTTTATGAATAGGGAGATACTATGTTTTCTGGGTTGAGGATAGGTACAAGATGTATGTAGTATGCCATGTGGGAGATGTAGTTCCATAAACCACTATTTATTTTACTATATTCTTATTTCTCTCCCTGTCCTAGCCTTCACCTTTCCCCAGGGTGACTGAGAAGTAAACTAGGTGAATGGTGTCAGTCCTGGCACTGTCTTCAAATTTGGAGCTGTAAAAGCAAACTCTGGCAAACATCAGCAAGCTCTGTGAAGGAATTTGCATCCCCAAGCCAGCCCAGGGGCAGGGCACAGCAGAGGAGGCCTCGCCTGACAGAATTACCTTAGTTTTTCTCAACTGGTTTTCCAATGGTAGCAATTTTTCTGATGGATTCTAATCCCCGTCAGAAATTGCTGCCTTTCACCTTTACCCCTCCTGTTTTCCTAGCTAGCTCAGTTTATTAAATTTTACTTAAATCTGCCCTCTGAGCTGGCACTGTCTGCTTGGAATGGTTCATTGCTAGCCTTGCCATAATAAATAGACAAGAGGAAGATTCAAGACTGTGCCATTGTATTGCATTATCATCTAGAGATTTGAATTCCAGCATTTTTATGCATGCTTTGCAGCTGTTGTTATTTGTGTTTGGTGTCAACCTACTGAATGGTGGGAAGATTAGTTGAGCAAGTTGGCAGAGACATAAGCAGCATTGGTGAGACCGATAACAGAGACGCTCATCTGCTTGCCTGTTCTTTCGTCTTCACTTCTGTTAAACTTCAACCCACTGCACAAATTTTGCCCATTTTCTCCCTTTTGATCTGGCCCTCTTTTCTCTCCATTTGGCACTATATTTTCCACATGAAGCAGATTATTGTGGCACATAAAAAGAGAGAGGCAGTAGCAGCTTCAGCAGATGTTGCCCAGCATGCTCAAATTGCAAAAGCATTCTCTGTAACAGGAAAATAGCAAAGTTGATACCTAGCACTTTGTCAGTACTGGGGAGGTCAGGCGTGCTCTGGGACTGCCTGACTACACCAACAAATTTAGAAGTTGGCACTTCTCTCAAATGGGACTTGGAAAAAGTTGGTCTTGATGATCTCAGGGAAATAGTGCTTTTGTCATTCCTTAGTCGATGTTCAATTACGATGAAATGAAAATTTTATGATGCAGGCCTTCCAGAAGATTTAGAAAAGGGGTGGGGGGTGTGTTGTAGAAGAAATCACAGTTTTCATTGAGTGTCACTTTGTGTATCACATGAAATGTAGAGTAGTTCTTAAATGTGTGGTTGGGAGCACCCAAACAAAATAGTTGGGAGATTAATGAGTCTTGTGCTGCAAGGCATTCTTCCAAGGGAAGAAGGTACTTTGCTATTTTATCTCTTAGCCACAGGTGTATATTTGGTGTTAATAGTGCTCTTGAGATCATCAAGAGGAAAATGCCAGAGGCACAGCAGGATTTGGAATGGCTAGTCATTTATTATCCTCATGTACAGTCGCTGTGAGAGAAACATGTTAAATTGTCTAGCGTATAGTGAGGGTGGGGAATAGGATCTAAAGCTTGCTGAGAACTGCCTGCTGTGACAGAAACAACTCGATTTCTTTACAAAGGAACAGGCATGCATCCAACTTCAGAAGTACAGTTAATACAAAATTGGTGAAAAGACTGCTACTCTAGGAATGATTCAGTGCCTATCATATTAAACTTCTTAAAAATACTATAGCTTTTGAACAAAGTCCCAGAAAGTGGAAAGGCCTGTTCCTGGAACCCGTACAAGAACAAGCTTCCAACAGAGGGAAACAACTCGTCTCTGAAAGCATCAGACATTACCTCATGACTTTCTGAAATGATAGCTGCTTATAGGTGTTGGTGCCAGAAGGTGAGGATTATGGGATGACCTAGTGAAACATCATGGATGGCAGCTGAAGCCATCTGTAGACTGACAGGATCAGTTCATTCTGTCAGGGGAGTTCCTTTTTGCAGTGCTGGCATATAGGGTGAAAATCAGATACATGAATTACCATTGAAGTCTTCTATTCACTGCAAACCCTGGATCAACAGTAAAGGCTTTGAGACACGCAGGCATTAAGGCAAGGGAGGAATTAATCAGTATTGCTTTATGGCACAGTAATGAGGCATGTGCTTTCCAGACTTCTTGTTGTTCAGAGAGTGTCTGAACACCCTGGGAGTGTGAATTGATATGAATTTCAGTGACACAGATCAAATCCTGATCTTAGCTCTGTGATTTTTATGTAGGAAACAAGATCAATGCAGGCAGTGTTGCTCATAGTTGATGAAGTGGAGCCTAATAAAAGAGCTCTGCATGACTTGAAACTAATATCATGGCAGATCCGAAAGGAGTGACAGACACACGGTTTTTGCATGCTCGCCCAGAAGGAGGAGGATTGAGATCTCGTTCTTCTCTACCGTTGTTATTTTGATGTATTTAATAGACATCATAGAAGAAATTGGAACTTCCTCTCTTCCCAAGCAAGCGTCTTTTCCAGTAGGCTGCATGACCAGCCATTGCTCTTTCTTCTCTTTCGCTTAATGAGCTTCTATTTATTCCATTTAAAGAGGAATAGCTAAACTTGACTAGGAGTGTCTTTTCTACTCCTATCCCCATAAAACAAGGAACAAAACCCCCATGTATGCTAATGATTAGGACACACTGATGAGAAGCGAGGGAGTTGAGTATGCATGCCGTAAGGGGAAGAATGGTTTCACCACTGGGTCTCTTGGGGAAAGACATGGTCATCACTTGCCATCTTCTCCGGGTGTGTTCTGCAGGGAGTGCACCATGCTGGCTGCCCTCCCGGCAGGTCCTGCAGAGTGACTTGGAGGCTCATCAGGGAGAATCAAAAACATCTCGAACATCAGTGCCCTGTTCAGCATTGATTTGATCAGCACCATCAAAACATAGCTGCTTCTAGTTGTGCCACCAAGGAGAGCTTGTGGTATCTTAGTAAGAAATCTTCCTGATAAAACCTTTCCTGTGTTAAGTGTGGCTAGTGAATGAAGATTAGAGCATAAGTATTTCAGACTTAGGCATTTAAATGACCCTGTGGAGCTCTCTGTAGTCTGTCAGAGTTTTGAGTGTTTAATCAGTTATCATACAGAATCTGGTAAAGCCTGAGGACTCAACGTATGCAAAATAAAAGGGAAGAAATATTTAGCTACAGTTGACAACAGTTTCAGGTACTTAAAACACAGTTTTACCACATTTGAGCAATCTGAAGGCCCAATATCATAAAAAATCTGGTGTACAGGAAAGAACTTAGGACAAACTTATCAAACAATAACTTGTTCATCTGCATTTTGTCACAACTGAATATGATTTTTCTATGGCTAAAACAATTTTTCTGTATTATTTCTGATTTGTTCTATACACAGGTCTGCACTCAAACGAGAAGATCTAGTTCTATTTGTATTAAACTATTCAGTCATAAAATATACTCTAGAATAACTGTTAGACAGTTTGCAAATTGTATAGATTCCAGAAATTGAAACAAATTCCATCTAATTTCAACTAAATGGATACACAAAATGTATAAAGTTTTTCAAATTTTATTTGATAAAACACTAGCATCTCATTTAAGAAAGAAAAAAGCAACAAGGTAGAAAATATGCTGCAAAAATTCTTGCAGCATTTTTAAAAAACAGAAAGCTTTTGAAGGCAACTGAGCTTCATATAATAGAGCATACTGTGTATACTCTCTCTTAGTTTTGTTAACAGCATTCAGATATACATAACAAATCACAAATGCTGCTGGCAGGACAGTAAAAAAGACCAATACCTAATCTCTCTTTTAAAAACACTAGAAGCTATTATGTATGGCTTGCTAAATATTAAAAGCTACTTTATATAAAACTGTTATATAATCTGCAGAGCTGAGCAAGAATAGCTTTTTTTTAAAAAAAAAAAAAAGCTATCCAAGCAAAATAAAATAGAAACCAAAAAAGGTTTCTTTTGAAATAAGCTGCCAGCCCTCTGCTGCTCTCAGAGATGACAAAAAGTGGATTACAGAAGTTGTCCCTGTAGCAGAAACAGAAGTACTGGAGGCATTGAAGTCTTCACTTTACAGGAAAGCTAGAAGTGAAAGTAGTTTCCCCTATTGTGCTTTACAAAATTATTAAGGCTTGATTGAATCAAATTCTTAAAAAAATTAGAGAGTTTGAAATGATTAACTTTTTTTTAAAAAGTTTTCTCAGACATTGTTTTGAAAAGTGCTTTTAAAGAAAAAGGTCTTTCAAAGACTATCAGCTAGAGTCAGAATGTAAATGGACTGAATTTCTTCCTTGATTACAAACTGCAAATATTAACAAAATTGCTTTCCACGGCAGGACTGCTGTCATGAAAGATATTCTCAAAGACTAAAATTACAGTAGAAAATGTCTTGTAGGGTAAGTTCAATTGGCAGGTATTTTGTTCGGCAGCACTCTGTGCCCACAGTAATACAGTATTTTATTTTTGTGAGTAGTACCATAAACATATTTTTAGGGATGAAGGCCAAAGTGTGTGCATTGGAAAGAAGGCAGTAGATAGTGTAGAGTGGACCTGTTTAGTTAAAGTCATAAAAGCTTTCATTTACAAGTTATGAACAAAATCCAAGCAATTCATATGCTTGTAGTAACTCAGTAGCCTCAGAAATATTCCTTTAATTTATGAAACACATCCACTCTGGATACCCTTCTTCTGCTCACTCCAGTCTTACTTGAGAAGTAAGGATGGAGACATCTGCAGACTTGTGTGGCGCAGAGCACTAAATGGTCCTTTTTTGGTATTAGATAGTTCTAAAGAAACTAACAGATATCTGAGGGAGTTTTACATTAAGTGCTGTAGGCTTCTATTTCGGTGGTCAAAATCAGCTTCCTTCTTACTGACTGTGTGGCTTCACAATTTTTGTCTTCTGAGCTGCAACTGTATCCTTATTCTAAAATAGCCTATATTAGGTTGCTACATAGGGCTTGTCAGATCCCTACATCCTGGCATAACAAACGTCAGAGATCAAACAATACCTTATCATCTGTCAGAGTTTTACATGTAGCAACAAACAGCATTTCTATTGAATCTGGAAATATGACACATGTAGGCACTCTGATTAGTTTAAAAATGCAGATTGCGATGCTTGTCACTTGTATTATTGTAAATCTAGCTACAAGGTATACGTTTCATTGACCTTTGCAAAAGAAGCTAAGAAAATAGTATTGTACACTTTATTCATCTTGTTGGGGGGGAATTTGTAAAATTGCGGGAAAAAAGACATTAAAAGTATTATTTTTGGCTGATACTAGAAATGTTTCTCTCCATCATTTAGATGATGCCACATTCAGCACTCATGAGATGAAAGGTCCAATGCTCTTGTTTCAAAATAAGATGGGAGAGAAGGAATGATGATGATGTGTGATGAGAAAACATAGCAGATGTTGTACATCTATTCCTCTTACACTCATGCAGTACCCGTTCCACTACTGTAAAACTTTTTTTTTCTTTTTTTTTTTTTTTTTAAACTTCCTGTCCTCATAGAACTGCATAAGCTTTCAAACCCAGTAAAATTAGAGTGATTCTTTCATGGTATGTAGGGCAATATGTCTTCAAGGTAAAACTTTGAACAAATGTAATAGGTGAATGCATATGTCTCATAGTCAGAATATAGGAAAGGAATAATTTCAAGTGGTTTTTGAAGTGTTATATTGCCTGTAAAATTCTTATTTCTTTTAACAGCGATGTTCTCTGTAGGTACCTTGTACAAAAGCTATATCCACTACAGTGATCCACACTGCAGGCCTATTTTGTAGTAATCTATATAGATTGTCCATAACAGACACAGTTTTGAAAAGTAAGTTTTTCAGCCTCCCTGTGGACGTTCACTGAAGACTTTAAATTGCATTGATTTCCCATGAAACTTTGATTTCTAGTTGTTCAGTTACTTATAAGAAAAATCTATTTCTCCCCCATACACACACTATTTGTGTTGTGTCATCTTGATCTAAATTAGAATACTCTCAATAAACTGGATAAACACGGATGTCTGGACTTTCATAAAGTAAACTCCTGAAATGATAACGATATGACATATGTTGTTCAGATGACTTGCTGCAGTTTGGCTGTGCCTGTCTGCTCAACTGCCTCTTCCAAACTGCAATGCAACCACACTTCTATACTGAGTGTCTAAAATGAAGGACAAGAATCAGGGAATTCTGTGCATAGTGGCAATTTTTGGTTTTGCTTTAAAATATTACTGAAAATATTTAAAAATATACTAGTTGTGATCTTTCCCTTTCTTTTTTTCATGTTGGCTTCTGCTGAAAATATATTTCGCAATACCTGGTGTTCCTAGATAGAGAATTCCTATCATTTGTGGAGTGTAATTAGTCTTACTTTGAAATTATTTTTTTTGTAAATAAATTCGGTGGGCTATGTCTGTGCTGTAGTAATAGGACTGACCAGTGCATGGATTCTATTTTTCTGTGTTGTGCAACCCATATCTAAAAATACTACTTTCTGTGATTCTGTGGGTTGCTCATAGTTGTTCAGTTTTTGGACAGGACATGGAAAGATTATGTCTCAGGTGTAGCACAGACTGAAATATTCTGAAACAGTCAATCTTTTTTTTCCTGTGCTGGTATATTTGTTTGGAACCAATCATGTTGGTTCTCTGTTCTTGAATTCTTATTTGGGATGCTTTGGTTAAGGTTCTTGTTCCTATTCAGTGAAAAAAAAAAAAAAAATTATGAGGGTCTTAAACACTGAACAAAAATAAATCACAGTGCAGTGTTGTGACAGTGGAAGATACACTAGTGTGTTTAGTATTAGCAAAAATGTGGGTTCAAATATGTTAAAAAACCAACCCAAAACCTAATATAGAAAAAGGAAAACAAAGATAGATGTCTGACTTAGAAGTTTCAGCAATGAAAGATCTTCATCTAGTGTTCATTTTAAGTGAAAAGTTCCTGGTGTGCCTCTAGAATATGATGGGACAGCAGTGGAAACAGTAATATTTGTGTGACTGTTGGCTTATTATGTGGAAGTTCTACCAAAAAGGTTATACATAGCCGAAAGTACTAAAGACTTAATGAAACTGTCGTCACTGTAGTGATAAATATCTCCATTCCAGAATGTCTTCTCGGACAGTACTGTAAGCATATCAGGATAAATATTTGACTATACTTCTGTAATGCTACCATATTTATTTATTTTATTAAATTATAGGCCTTCAAGTAGGCTATATATACAGATTAGGGATTTGTAGTACAAGTAGTTGGAACTAGTTGGAATTAGTACTAATGACAGCATGAAATCCTGCAGTTCAGAGCAGCGGTAATTTCATCCAGTTACCCCATGGAATAGGTTGCAATTCCCTTGAAAGCCTCCAAGTCAAATTCAGCCATTATGTAAATGATGGCTTAAGCTGATCATAGAAATGGGTGCATTTAGGAATACGGCTTATATTCGTTTAGCATTCAGTAGGTCTGCAAAATGGATACAGCAGCAGAAGCAGACAACAGGAAAGAGTAACATAAATCAGGTGCTTCCCTGCTTAATGTATACTTCTGCCATTCCTAACAGCCTGACAGAATATCAAATCAGTGGAAGTTGCCATATTCTCAATTTAAAGTGTCTGCTGTATGCCGAATCAGTATAATTTAGTGTACACTTGTTACACTACTTTGGTTTTCCCTTAAATATGTTACATATTTAGCATGCAAAGAATAAGAACTAATTTCAGTAATGTATGTTGATTAGGCTCTTGTTAGGCATAAATAAGGGTTATCTTGTGCTATACAGTACATTATGTTGTAAATTTAATAGGCACATAGCTTTCTCTGTCTTCTTCCATTTCCACCCACAGACATTTAGACAAAGAGCAGAAGATGAAACATAATATAAATCTGTTAGCTATGAGCAAAGCCTGATACAAGAAACAGCAACGTACTTATTGATTACTTGCATTGTTTTGACACTGTAAAAACATAGAAGAAAACAAGGGTACAGAGATTTAGAAACTACAGTTAACACTGCCTCTTCAGTGCAAATATATGAGGTTTTTCACTAAAATATACATAATATATATGAAGATCTATAGTTGATAGCTTAAAAGGATGAAAGAAGGTAACTCATTTTGATTTATCAAAGTTTTGTTTGGAAAGAAGGAAAGAACATTTTGATTTAGTGTGTTAGGTTTATTACTATTAGTAAAATGAGAAAATAGGGGCAAAAACAGAAGCAGGTTTAGAAGGTAGGTGAGCAATGAAATAGTATTTGTGAGTAGGACTTTTCCAATGTTGATACAGGTTTCAAAGTGAATGAGATCATATGTTAAAAAGAAAGGATGAGAAAACTTAGAGGGTAAAAGGAAAAGAAATTTAATCATCTAAAAAAATGCCCAGGAAGGTGTTCAAGGAAGATAAAAAGCTGGAGAGGGAAATTTTCCACTCTGTCAAATGGACTAGATAAAACGAGAGGGTAAGAACAGAGGAGTAAAATTGCAAGTTCAGGAATTAATGTGTGCATAGGTACTCCTGCAAATAAAAAAACTGCTCAGGTACGGAGGAAAGAGAAATTGGAAGGCATCTGGAGAAGCAGCAGTGGCTAGAAATATTTTTTTTTTCCTGGGATCAGTGAAAAATGGATATTTCAAAGAAATAGACTGAACACAGTCATACTTTAAATTCAAGAAGATCAAATCAGAGACTTTTAATCTAAGGAACAATTATTAATAACTTACCACCGTTGCTACTGAAGAGTTAAAATATGGCTGGTTTGCTCAATAAATGTATCTATCAATGCTGTTTAAGATTATCTTCATGTTTTGAAGACACTGTAAACATGTTGGGAAATGACACACTCCCACAGTTTCTGTACAGGAGAACATGATGAAACCAGCCACCAAAAAATACTACATTTTCCACTTGCATTCATATCAGCTAACAGAATAAAATCCATGTGATTTAGAACTAGGCATTTCAAAAGTCTTTAAAGGACTTGAAAATCAAGTTAGAAACTGTTCTAAAGTTCTCTAATAAATACATCATTTCAATGTGATGTGCGAAGGAGAGGAAAAAAATGTGGTGATATAGAATATTATGTTCCTTTATTTTTCATTGTTGTTCATGCATATTTTGTACTTTGTTTATAAGCAGTGTGTCAGTTAAGAAACAGTAATTCTTGTCTAAAATATGAGACTACTGAAGTGTGACTATTTTTACTAGAGCAAACCGTAGATTTCTAACCCAGTTCTGTCACTTGAGTGTTAGCATTTTGAGGCAGGGTCTATGGTATCGGTATTATTTCTTTTCATGTTTAGGTTATTCTTATTTTAGTAGCACTTTCAAGAAATTTTAAATTGGCCCTTTCACAAATCTCTCAACAGCAATGTCTGCCACGCAATTATCAATATAGTAATTTTTTGGTGTGACTGGGTATCGATATTTTCAATGCTGTTGACTTCAATTAAAAGCAAATAAGAAACTGAATGGAAATAACATGATCTGATTTTTTAGATAGTTGATTTTTTTTTTCCCCAAAATACACTACAAAATGAGGAATGATAATTTGAGTATGTTCTACTGATGGCTCTGACAGGTGGAAAAGATTTGATTCCAGTAGACCTACACCATAGTAAATTTTATACTTCTGGCACTTCCTTGCAAAGGTATTAGATGTAAGTACATGGTCATTTCTGACACCTAATGCAAATTATCCCATTAAAAGCATTTACATCAACACTTTTGAAGTTCAAACAATTTTTGTTATGCTAGAGGTACCTGGCAGCTCTGACAGTAGTAATAAAGCTGACATCTTTAAACCTCTCTGAAGTCAGGAAAAAAATCCATCAAGTTTAGTAAACAGTAAACACCTTGCTCATGACTGAAAAATAATTATAAGGCTAAAATTTAAAGAATCTTGATAAAGAAAACAAACATTTAAGAAGAATTAAATCAAACTTAAGCATACCACTGAACACATTACCCATGAAACAAGCAGGGGCATCCTGAGGAAGGACAGTCAAAGCCTTATAGACATATGTATTATATATTTTGTACTGTACATATGTCGTATCAGCGTAAAGCAAGAAATAGCCAACTGCTTTGAATAAATACCTTGTGAGGACTGCACCAAAAAAATCCCCAAAAGCTTTCTGCATCTTGGTTTCAGTTAGACCCGAGAGAAATATTCTTAGCAAACCTCCAAACCACTGAAACCGTAGTTCAGTACGTTGTTCACTGCAATAGAACTGAACTGAAAATTGTTCATTTGAAATAGCAGTGAACATCCCTCTCTCTCTCTCTCTCTCTGCTTAAAATGAGCACAAATTTCTAAAATACATTCTGGCATAGGTGATTATGAAACCTCTATAGGATGTATTAATGAGAAACATCTAATATGGACTCTAACTACAGGACTGTATGCCGTATGTTTGAGAAGGAAATAAGGAGTAGTGAATTTTTGTACTCCGGATTACTTTGTAAATATAGATATAAATCATTATTTGAGTAGAGATAACACTAGGGGAGATTTTTCCAAGAAATTGAGGTGTGCTGAGAATGCAGATTCCATTGATTTTTCTCACTAACTTTCTCTTGGGCATTTGAAACCTCTTCCATTATTATTAACAAAAAGCAGCTCTTCTCAAGTGCAAAACAGGTCTGAATGATCTTTTTGTCAGTTAAAGAATGTCTGATGAGTCAGTGCAGTAACCATTGGTTGTGTTTGCACACCAGGATTCTGGGCTGAGGAAGTGCCATTAAATGGCAGGCATAATCAAGGGGCAAAACTGAGCCATAAAATCAGATACACAGAGAGTGAGGAAGGAGGTGCTTGTTAGGCAGACAATGAAGTGAGTTAACTTGGTCCCAATTACTTGGGTTAATTTTGTATTATAGACACAGCTTAAACAATGTATTTGCAAAGAGAAACCAGAAAGATGACTGTGACAATGCTTGACATCTAGGAAGGCAAAGTGATATTTTAGATAGTTCGATAAAAACCATGTTTAATAAAATGTTTAAAAAACAGTTTAATAAAAACCGAGGAACAGCCTCATGTTCATGAGCCCTGGTCCTCATGGGGGAACTCAGCCACCCCAATATCTGTTGGAGGGCCAACACAGCAGGCCATAAGCAATCCAGGAGGTTCCTGGAGTGCATCAAAGATAACTTCCTTCTCCAAGTGATAGAGGAGCCAATGAGGAGAGGTGCCATGCTGGACCTTGTTCTCACCAACAGGGAGGGGCTGGTGGGGAATGTGAAGCTGAAGGGCAGCCTTGGCTGCAGTGACCATGAAAAATGGTGGAGTTCAAGATCCTCAGGGCAGCGAGGAGGGTGCACAGCAAGCTCACTACCCTGGACTTCAGGAGAGCAGAGTTTGGCCTCTTCAGGGATCTGCTTGGTAGAATACCATGGGACAAAACCCTGGAGGGGAGAGGGCCCAAGACAGCTGGCTAATATTCAAGGATCACCTTGAAGCTCAGGAGCAATGCATCCCCACAAAGAAGTTGTCAGGCAAAAACACCAGGAGGCCTGCATGGATGAACAAGTTGCTCGTGGACAAACTCAAACATTGAAAGGAGGCCTACAGAGGGTGGAAGCAAGACCAGGTAGCCTGGGAGGAATACAGAGAAATTGTCTGAGCAGCCAGGGATCAGGTTAGGAAGGCTATAGCCCCGATAGAATTAAATCTGGCCAGGGATGTCAAGGGCAACAAGAAAAGCTTCTATAGATATGTCAGTGATAAAAGGAAGACGAGGGAAAATGTAGGCCCTCTCCAGAAGGAAATGAGAGACCTGGTTACCTGGAGAAGGTGCACAAGTCCATGGGTCCTGATTACCCGGGATACAGGTAACACGTGAATCCCTGACCCTAGCCTCTGAGGAAATTACCAAGTACACTGCAGCTTTTGATAAAATCATGAAAGTTGGCAGCAGTGTGCATATAGTTCATTTTCTAGCTAGACAGCCTGGAGACAGAATTTCATTTATTTTTTTGTCTCAGACAAAACTTTAATTGATAGTAATGACACTAATAAGTAGAAAATGCGTTTCCTTGAGGAGGTACAAGCCATCTAATCCTTAAGCTCACACAAACATAACAGTGCAAACTTGCTGTATTTCTGTGCTTTAATATGTGCAATTAATACCAAGTCCAAATATAATTCTCTTTTTGCTTAAGGTAAGAATTCTTTTACTTACAAAGCTGCATTCAGATCTGGGGCAGCTATGAGGGACAGCTCAATACTTTATTTAAAAAATAAATAAATAATTAAAAAGTCAGCCTTGTTTTTTGAGCAAACTGCACTTTCTCAACAGGGATTTGAACCAAGTTCTCCTTTATGGGCTTATCATTTCCCACCATTTTAACTGCTATTTCTACTTCTGTACCTAAATTGAATATTAAAAAGAATATTCTTTTTTTAAGTTGTTTTCCTAGCAGAAGGACTGAGTTTTATGAGAAGTTATTAAGACTTAGCTTCCTAAATAACAAAGCTTGTGATAGCTAACAGATACAGACATGAAGCTAGATTTGCATGGCCATTTCAGCATATGATGTTGATGTTTTTTCCAAAATCAGAGAGAGAGTGGCCTTTTATATCTGATGACAACTTTGTGATCTTTTGCTTATCTAGAGGAATAACATGCCCTGTACAGAAAAAAAAAAACAAACCCAACAACTTAAGTCAAGAATTAGTTAAAGGAAAACTTTCTCGTACATGCAAGGCATTGCCCTTTCGAATCCAATTTCAGCACATGCAAACACTTTGCTGGTAAAGACAGTGGTTGATACCCAATGCTTTTGAGGTAGGGAAATAAGTTCAGCTCTTTTATAGGTGAAACTAATGTGAGATGAAATGAGAACTGTGGCTACAGTGAAATCACTGCCTTGGTTTTTTAACTTTACTGGGGCAGGATTCCCCCCCACAAGCTAAAGATTCCTAGTCACAGAAAGTAGCACATAGGTAGAATTTATGCTATTAATTTTGTAATAATAAAGGAATCCATTTCACTTGCCATTTTCAGGCACTAGTATTCAATAGGTTACATTTCAGCTGAATTAATTTTTAATAGCTTGCTAAAACCAGATATTTGAAATGTCCTTATGTACTTACTCATTCAGTGTATCTGATACTGATATTTGATGGGTTCTTTGTAGGGTGTTTTAGAGCAACTTTTATTTTTATGCCTAATGCCAGTTCAGTGTTACTTTGAACTGAACCACATAGACGTGAAAATCTGATAGATCTTAATTCTGTCTTTCAGTACTTTACATTTTAGTTTCACAATTATTATTAACACTTGTTCCTTGACAGGTAATAGAACAGTATCATCTGTGCAATTAAGTTTTCTCGAACTATCTTTTTTTTTATTGGAGTAAAGGCCACATTAGTTTGATCCCTTAATTTTTCTCCCTGGAAAACTAAATGTTGAAATACATATTTCCAGTTTGTTTTGATAATGTCTGTATGTATTTCCTTTGAGTATTTTGAGTTTTTCTTCAGAAAATTGCATTTTGGGTGGGAACAATATTAATGTACTCTGAGGCACAGAAATTAGTCTACAAACTACTTTGAAATTATTTTGTTGCATTCTACTCATTTCAATGTATGAGCTCTGCTTTATTAGTTTTATTAAACTAGTGGTGTGTCAGTAGTGTGTCTGAAGTAGTCTTGAAGAGTTTTTTTTTTTTTTTTACTTGCTTTCGATGTATGGAAACTTGCTGGCAGATTGGAATACAAAACTAGGGAGGGGATTTTTGTCTATTTAATAGTTTTAATAAACTGTCTTCTAGATCCTGCCATATACTGAAGTATACCTTCTGCTACTGAAAGTTCAATTATACTGCATTGATTCTTACCATCACAACTTATTAAAGACTGTCAGTTCTTTGACTTGTTTTAAAAGTTAACAATAGCATGAAATCTCTTTTTGTCCTACAGTCTCTACAGTTAAGAGAAACCTTGAACATAGTGCTTAAAAATGTGTTGCAAGACTACACTGCACTATAGTGTGATGTTTGGTTCATCTTAGTAGTGCAATTATTGCCTGTGAAACAATTCACTTTGCCCTCCAACTTGTGCTACCTTGACATACGAAGTTATCTAAAATAACTTCAAATTTCACATGGTGAAGATAATGTGAAAACCTTGCATGCTTGTCAGTGAAGGTATAGCTTTAAATTTTATTTCAGAAAAGCTGAACATTTATGTCAGTTGTGAAATGAAAACTTGATTTACTACTACCTGGTAGTAGGCATTTAGGAGAGTACAGCTTGTATTAATGTTGATAAACCAACTTAAGTATGTAAAGGAGAACTTTTCTTTGCAAGCCTTAAAGAATGATAACCAAATTTTCCTCAGGAACATGAATTAGAGTTTATTGAGAAAGGCCATAATTTTATTTTTCTTCCTAGGGAAAAAAAAAAGTGCTTCATTGTGGTGGAGAAAAGATTGGAAATGCAACATTGTGTACTCAAACAAGTGGTGGATAAACAAATCCCTAACATGGATTTTTCTGTGACTAACCAATGCATCAAATAATCCTTGCTGTTTTAGAAGTATCAGTACTGGAAAGTAAATCCTAAGAAAACTTTAATCTTTAGATGAAAATGAAATGCAAAGGTAGTGAGAAGAGGGTGGGGGAAGTATAATACAAGGAACAGCATAGGAATCGTAAGAAATGAGAGGTTGCAAAGGAAAAGTCACCTCTAAAATAAACATCCCTTCAATGTTACCTGCAAACATATAACCTGTGCTTCCAAATTGGAGGTGTTGGTGTCCTTGCTAACCTATAGATTAAGTGCTCAAAAAGGTGGTCATATTTGTTGTAGACTTTTTTTTTTTTAAACCTATGCATTTGGAGACCTGACTCACAGGATGTGTTCCATTGTCAAGGCAAATAATAATGAAAGTGGCTGACAGACCCCAAAAGTTGTCAGTTCACTTGGCTGATGTTCTACATGTCTTGTACCAGCCAACTACAGCATGCATGGGTGGCCTAGCTGGGAGAGGAAGTAAGTGTACAATGCAGGATCATGACTAAATTTATTTATTCATCGCAATGAAAGTGATCTGTGTCAAATTTAAATCTATATATCTATGTATATATATTGAATCCAGAAACTTTGATCCCACCCAGAACTTCTTGTGAAAATCAAATAGATGAATATTTGTGATACCGTGAACTGCAAAGTTCAGCAACAAATCAGATAAACCTACAGCCTTTAACTGACAAAAGGATGCCGCTTAGTCATTTTCTATTGATAGCTGCTGTTTTCTAAAGCCACAGTTGCCAACTGGTGAATTTTTTCCATCTAGTCAGGAATTCTTGTTCTCACGGGGCTTTTTGCACGTTTGTCACACCTGTTGCTGAAGCTGCTGCTCTTGCAAAGTATCATGATTGGGTGTAGTAGGTATGGATGTGCATGTGCATCATTAGACCTGTGGATACCCATCTGGTCTAATACAGTACTCTGCTGATCTGCCACAAACATACTTTGCAGCTATTCTAGATGTGCATGGCGACTCTGATGCATTTGGGATGTGTGCATTAATTTGGCATACAATAGCTCAGGTAGGTTGTCGGAGTTACTGGATATAAGCAACAAGAAGTTTCCTTAGTGATGGATCTGTCAAAGAGAGGGACTTCCCAGTAAAATCAATATTAGCGTTAATATTAATGTGATGAATGCACCTGCAACTGAGTGAAGTATGTAATAAATGGCTTTAGGTATAAGTTGAATTTAGTGCTTTAATCCAGGGAGTGTGCTGTTAAGAGAAATATCTGTAGTTTTCCTAATGCCTTATATTAGCATGTACAATATTTTTCTGCTTCTGAACACTTCAACTCTTTGTTATATGAGCCCCTGAAGTTTTGAATGCTTTCCTAACTGAGGAATTGGAAATGCATTTTTAATGGCAGCCAAAGCTTAATGTAGTGATAATTTTGGTAGCAATGTTAAAACAGGATCTTCTGACAGGAGAAGAGTGAGAAAAAGGATTTTAGGAGAAGAGGCCTTAGGGAATATGTGTATAACCTCTTTACAGCAGCGACCCAAATGAGATCAATGTGTTGTGCTGTATTTATATTACTTCCAGTATGACATTGCTATTCTGGTAAAAGATTGTAGGAAAAAGCAGAGCAAAAAGCTTTATAGCGATTATTTTGTGTCCTGAGTATGCAGGGTCATATGTTGTATCCAAATGTAATTTGTGTGCATTAGAAACATATAATTTTTTTCCTCCCTGAAATCAAGTAGTACCAATAGCAGGATTACATTTATTAAGCTGCAGTTAATGAGATTTGGAAGTGCTTAATGTAAAAATGCAGCATCATATATATTTTACTTAATTTGAAAAATATGTAAGAAAAAAGGACGAGACTGTTTACTGATTAAAACCAAACCCATCCCCTTTACCTCCAGAATGAGGACACCAGCCCAGAGAGAAAAGCAATAATTCAGTCATCTATCATGCAAAACACCACTGTAAACTATCATGAACACAAGGAAACATAAACCGTAGAAATCTTGAGACTTCTTGAAACCCAGATTTTCACAAGAGCCAGTACTAAAGATCACCCCGCAAAAACTACTTGGCTTATGTGAGTGTCTAACAGATGTATGCATGTGTGCTTCTCTTCAAGTCATGTAGCATGAATAGCATTTTGTTTCTCCAGTCATCTTCAGTTATTACTGTGTCTACATAATAGACATATTTGGGCTTATCTAGTTTGGAGAGAGGGAGGCTGAGGGGTGACCTCCCTGCTCTCTGCAGCTTCCTGAGGAGGGGCAGTGGAGGGGGAGGTGCTGAGCTCTTCTCCCTGGGATCCAGCAACAGGGCGTGTGGGAATGGTTCAAAGCTGCACCAGGGGAGGTTCAGACTGGACATTGGGAATCATTTCTTTATCAAAAGGATGATAAAACTCTAGAACAGGCTTCCTACAGAGCAGCTGATGCCACAAGCCTGACGGTGTTTGAGACATTTGGACAATGCCCTTAATAACATGCTTTAACTTTTGGTCAGCCCTGAATTGGTCAGGCAGTTGGACTAGATCATCCTTGTAGGTTCTTTCCAAGTGAAATTATTCTATTCTAAATACGTTGCCAAGTAGTATACATTAATAGGACAGGATCTTTAGAAACAGTTGTTGAGTTATGCTGGGGAGCCAGTATCCACACCAACCACTTTAATTTTTATTTATTTGGTTGCTCGTTTGTTTGGTTTTAGTTTTATATGAGCCCTAATAAGGTTTCATGGACTAGATGAAGTATACTAGAGATGCTTCCAGAGTGCATCTTCCAGCTCTTTTTCATCTGGAAGGTGTCTAAATCATGTGCTTTGAAGCCATTCCACAGAGAAGACCAAAGTACAGAAAATGAAGATGATCATGCCATTTTCTTCAAAAGCACCCTTGAACCAAGCTAGAGAAACTATAGGTACACCCTATATGATTTGGCCTCCTTTTTAGAACAAACATAGTGGTTTTCTTTTTACTCTTTTTTCCCATTTACGAATAGATTTGAGAGCTTTAATGAAAAGAAAATTAATACAGAAATTAACCCCCCACTCTCTCCCAACATTGTGACAAACCACTTGTTTGTTTCTTTGAGACAGGGAAATATAATATATGGTTTTACCATATGCTCATTTTCTATTCCACATATCTTGATATTTGCAAAGACAATGAGGTTAAGGTGAAGCAAAAGTGAGCATGCAATTTTCCCTAGTTTTACTTGTTCTTGAATTTTTCTCCTCTTCTACTGTTTTCTTTCAGGTGCCCTTACAGGAAACTAGTATAATTTTACCATAATATGCTTTTCCTAAGAGCTATGCAATGTTGTATGCTTATGAGCCCGTAAATCTTCTTTTTAAATCCCTCTCTTTTGTTGCAAATCTACCTTATTTAGTTGAAGTCAATAATGTTTCTTAGGGAGATGTGCATGCTGGAATATTACCTTTACACACTAATTAATTGAATATGATAATGAGGGCATGATGACAAAGTCAAAGCTGAAGCTGAAAACGAGTAATCAGACTATTCTTTAACAAGCAAATTCCAACTTAATAGCGGCTGGGGAGGGTATCTCTGCAAGTGCAGTTTGCTTCATGTGAGTGGAGTTTTAGAGTGCAAGTTCCATGGACCAAATCCTAGGAGATACTGCTGTCTCTATTTCTAGTTTTCTGTAATAAACTGGTACACTTGGCTATAGAAAGATTACCTCTGATGGAGGGGTATCCAGGATCTCACAGCTCTAGGACAGACTCTGTTGTGGAGTGTAGGCCTGGATTCTGTGAGCTACAAACCGAGATCCTACTTTGCCAAGAGTTAGAGAGTGTGTACCACCTAATGTGGAGTACTGAGAAGCAGGTCTGCTAGACCTCATACTGATGCTGGACTTTATACTTAAAACCAAAAAGAACTGGTTGGAGATGTGAAGGCTGGGGGTAGCCTTTGTTGTGGTGACCATGAGATGGTGGAGTTCAGGATCTTTAGAGGAGGGAACAGATCAAAAAGCAGTATCACAACCCTCGACATCATGAGAACATACTGTCCTGTTCAGTATTGTTTAACCTCTCCGTTAATGACCTGGATGATGGGGACAAAATGCACTGTCTCATATGAGGAGAGGCTGAGAGAGCTTGGGACTGTCCATCTTGAGCAGAGAAGGCTCAAGGGGATTTTATCAATATGTATAAATACCTGATAGAAGGGAGTAAATAAGACGGCCTGAAGAATTGGGTGGTACCCAGTGAATGGACAAGAGGCAATGGGCACAGACTGAAATACAGGAAATTCTATTTAAATATAACAAAAAACCCCCCATTTTTAGGGTGAGGATGATAGGCTACTGGAACAGGTTGCCCAGGTACCTTGTGGTGTCTCCGTCCTGGGAGACATTCAAAGCCTGACTGGACACAATCCTAGGCAAACACCTCCGGCTGACCCTGCTCTGAGCAGGGTGTGGATCTAGGTGGTCTCCAGATATGCCTTCCAACACTGACTGTTCTATCACTATTCGTGATCGCTGTGTGGTGTGGAGCTGAACATGCAAAAGGATCCCAGGACTGCCAGCTATATCTGCGTCAATCAACTTTGTTTTCTTCCTTCTAAACCTAGGAATTTGGATTAGTGTTGAACATCTACCAAAGGACAGTATAGCTAGCTAGCAGTCATCTAACCTAGCCCAGGGAAGGAAGCACTCTTGAAACACTCACAAGATACATGCAAGTTTTGCAAGAGCTATAGATTGAAAATTCCTCATATAGTGATGCCACTGATGCTTTGATATTAAAGTAGATCCCTATGTATTTTGTACCACTGAGACAGTGCCACTCTTTTGAACTAATTTATGTCCTGGGACCTTTGGAACAAGGACTTCTTCCCAGACAGAGAAGTTCTACAAACAGAAGAGCACAAAGATAAATTTCATTTGTCCTTCTAACTTCCTCACTCCTTTTACATCTTACGCTGTGTTAGCCCTATTCTAGCTGTTCATCAGTATGTTTAGGATGATGAAGTACATGTCCAGCTTCCTGACTCTATTTTCTCCTCCATTCACTGTTGTGTGCTACTTTTATTCTGTTTTACTTCTAACATCTGGTCCAGAATTATTTGCTTTACACTGTTATCTCATAGTTACTGAAACACTTTTTGGTATGAAAGGTGCCACCATCACATATTTATGAAGAACATTCTTATGCCTGTAGACTGCACGTACTGCCTGGAACAGGCACACAGAACTGCTATTGCCTTGCTCTCATTTCTTTTTGCACTTCAGTTTTTCAGTAGAAATATAAACTGCACATTTCTTGGTTTTAGACAGTCTCAGTTGTAGGATTTCATAAGCAAAAGACTTGGTGTTGAAGCTTTAAGCCTAACAAAGCCCTTAATCATGCTATATGTCTGTCATTTTATTCCCTCTTCATATAGGCTATGTAAAAAACCAAATTCTTATTTTAGTCTATACCTCACACTGTTCTTTGGTAAATGTGGGCTTTATACAGTCCTCTTTCTGCATATATTTACAAATACTATTTATACTTAAGCTATATACTGTGAGGGAAATGGATGTCTCAGTCCCATGGAATTTGTATGGGATGAAAGGAGTAACAGTATTAGGAAGTCAGCTTTTCCTTAGCAAATAACCTCAATAGGATTTTGCGGTTACCAGTGACCCTAAAAAAGTGGTATTTTTGAAATGAGAAAATTACCACGTAGCGGTAGTGTGACATGACTCAGGCAACCAGATGTTGTATGTCAAAATCTACCATCAGCAGAAAAATTTAAGAGAGGTAGAGATCATAGAAGGAAAAAAAGCACTTGCCTTCTTTTTTTTCCTCTCATAATTCTATGTGGGTAAGCAATTAAAACATGAAAGGACTTACTATACTGACTTTTAAAATTCAGGCATTTTTAAAACTCTCATGTGAACACTTTAATTTCATTGAAGATAGCCAAATTACAGTCATGTAAATTGAGAATACTTGTGTTATAAACATTAATTTGGTCAATAAAGCATAAGACTATATGTAGTCAGAAATAGAGCATGTAAAATTTTTACAGTTAATTTTCAGCAAAAAATATTTGCCAGGAGTCCTCTCTTAAACCATTTTTAGTGAAGAGTTCTGGATGCTATTCCTGTCTTTACACAGTTTCTCTAAAATATCCGCAAGCAGTTCTATCTCTGTCCTTTTTTTTGTGATCAGTGGAGTCAAATTAACAATATACACCCATAACTCATGAATACTGAGTCATATTCCGTAATATTTCATTTGAAAAACAATCTGTCCAGCATGCATTAAACCTAAGCTTAAGGTGCAAAATCTTTGGACTCCTAGAATGGACAATGAAGGAGTTTTGCAGAACAGATGAAAACAGGAGAGAGTATGTGTATGTGGGTATGACTGATGGATGGATTAGATTAATGTCTTAAGAAATTAATGTGGAAAGCAGATCAGAAAGCACAGGAGAAGGAATGAGGACAACAGTTGAGGGATGTCGTGCTGAAGAATAGAGTGGATAAGCAGAAGGCAGGTACAATGAGTGCTGCTGTATGGAAACCACTGTTTTTGTCTGGAGTTTGATACCTCCCTTTGAAGCTGGTGTAGAATACTTTAGATCCCAATAACTGTAAATATCATTACAACTAATGTTGTAATTAAAATAATACAGTATCCACTTGTAGCACTTCACTGATACTGCTTAGTTCTGAGAAGTGGTCTGTCTTTAGAATTATGGTATTAAGCATTTGCAAACACCTATCTGGTAAGCAAGCTTAAATAAATAAATATATAAACATACCCCCAAGCTTAGGAAGAATTTAATTAAAATTTCTTCAGGAGTTTCTTTATGGTTGAAAAAGACTCTAAAGTGTTCTCTCAAGGCCAGATCCATTCCCTTTGTTCATGTTTGAGGAGCATTAGTATCTTAAAAAAAACCCCAAAACCCCACCACAATGAAAACCCAACAGCAATAAAAAAACCCAACCACCATGAACAGAAGAATCTACAACCCCACAAAACCAGTCCTGTTTGTAACTCTGATGGTCAAAGGGAGCATGCTTCACTGGGAGCAGAATCTTATGTTAAATGTAATAGTTTTTTCCAACTCTGCCTTCCTCTCTGACTTCTCTATACAGCTAGAAATCTTCCTCTTACCCGATGTACTCACCAGAAGGAACTCACTTCTCCCTGCTCTTTTTCTTCTTGCCAAATCGCTAGCAGTCATTCAGTGGGGGACATGCTCAGTCTGGGCTCGTCTTGGTTCACTCTAGATAACTGTCAACCTGTATTTAGCTCAAAATAGTTTATTCTCCATCCATTTTAAAAGCAATTCAAGTGAGCTGGCTGTGACCAACTGCCAGACACCCACCTGGCTGCTATCACTCGCCCTCCTCAGTGGCATGGAAAGAGAAAATAAGATGAAAAAGCTCAAGGGTCAAGATAGAGATGGGGAGGTCACTTATCAATTGTCATCACGGGCAAAACAGACTCAACTTGGGGATAATTAGTTTAATTTATTGCCAGTTAAAATATAGTTGAATGGTGAGAGACAAAGACAAAAACTAAAGCACCTTCCCACCACCCCACCCCTTCTTCCCGAGCTGTACTTCACTCATTCTCAGCTCCTCTATCTTCCTCCTCCCCGAGCAGCGCAGGGGGATGGGGAATGGGGGCTGTGGTCAGTCCATAACAGCTCCTCTCTGCTGCTCCTTCCTCCTCACACTTTTCCCCTGCTCCAGTGTGGGTCCTTCCCACGGGCTGCCATCCTTTAGGATAAACCTGCTCCTGCGTGGGCTTTCCACAGGCTGCAGCTTCCTTCAGGGCACGTCCACCTGCTCCATTGTGGTCCTCCATGGGCTGCAGGGGGACAGCCTGCATCACCATGGTCCTCTCCATAGGCTCCAGGGGAATCTCTGCTCAGTTGCCTGGAGCACCTCTTTCCCCCTAGGTGCTCACAGGGCTGTTTCTCACACTTTTCCCCTTCATTCCTCTCTCTGACTGTCCAGCGCTTTGCCCTTTCTTACCCAGGCTTTCCCCGAGGCACCGCCATGGTGGCTGTGGGGCCCAGCTGTGCCCTGCGGTAGGTGGGTTGGAGCCAGCTGGAACCGGCTGTGTCCGGCACCGGGTAGCCCCGGCCCCTCCTCACAGAGGCCCCTGCAGTCCCTGACAGACCCTGGGCACCCGCAGCTGGTACAGCAATATAAAAGTCTTTAAAATGAGTTGTGTTGGTGGGCCAAAGCAAAAATGACGGTCTGGATGAGGTTCAGGTAGTAACACACAATTTGTGGCTTCAAGAAAAGGATTTCAGTAAGACTTTTATAATTCTTAAATATGTTCTATTTTATGGATTAGCAGAAACGTATGAATTGCTTTAAAAAGGTTACCAGGTCTTTGTAGAGGTAAGAGTATAAACTGTTATTTCCCCTACAAGAGTCAGGGAATGAATTGTCGACTTTGCAAACATGAAGCATGTTCAGAGTAAACAGACATGGAAATAAACATGAACTTCTAACTTCAAGAAAACAAAAAGCAGCGCAGTCCAAGCCACTTCATTGCTGAATGGTTTTGAATGAGTACCTCAGCCTTGTGTCTTTCAATAAAAGGTCTATTTAACCTGCCTAAGAATATACATGATGTGTTTTCTGTTGTAAGAACTTGCACAAGGCACTAAACTCTATTGATTCAAGGAAATTGTGTATTTTCTGAGGGGGAAAAAAAGCAAATCTAGGTGAACAAGAATGATAGCTGTACTGCTTTCAATAAAAGAAAGCATTTTTAATATCCCCCAATCTGTTTAGTCTACCAGGAGGCAGGGCTGCTGTACACCTGCTCACCTATAAAGTACATATATATTTTATATATATATACAATGTATATGTTTGCGTTGGAACTCTCTGAATTCTGATTATCTGAAAGGGGAGCAGTGAAAGATGTTATGAGTAGCATTGAGACTTGGTGCCTGCTTCTCGTAAGTCACTCTGCAGAAATCTCTATGTATTAATTAATGATGGGCTTTCATCAGTGTGCAGGGATTTGTGAATAACCACATATTGATTATGCATCTCTTTTCCTTTTTTTTCCTTTAAGTGGCAGCTGTCTCCAGGACTCGGTATCTGAACTCTGCATCTAATATCAGTGTCTCTGTTTTTGAACCCTGATCTCATTCTATCACTCTACCCAAGTCCAAAGATTAAATATTATTTAATTTTGAAAAGAATTATAGATCTTTAAAAGGGGAAGTATGACTAAACCTTCTCTATCTCATCTAGTCTTGTTATACATGCATCACTGGTATGCGAGATACTTTCTGAGGAGGCGGTAGGGAAGACATATATGGACAGATACTTAGGGTAAGGGGATAGAGGTAGGTGCTTCACAGGAGTGATCACAAGTGAGATGATGTATTTTATGAATGTAGATGGATAGGAGTTTCTGAGATCAAAACCAACAATAAGTAAAATTCACTGTTGCACAGATAGCCCACATTTGTTTGTTCTCTACTTCCACAAAGTCAAGCTGTAAGTGGGGCACAGTCATGAGTCTCTAAAAAGCTATCATTTGAAATGCTTTGAACTCTGAATTTCAAGATGCTTGAGACTCTGAGACTGTAAGTGTATGACAGAAACTCTGGCACCATATTTTATCATGTTTTGTATTTTACAGATGCTATTTTATTTTTCTGTGTTCTTATAAGCAGTCCTCTTAAAATAAGAGGATTTTTTTTTATGTGATTGAAAGAAAGGAAAGAATGTATTTATAAATAAAAAGGAAGCAAATAATTTGTAAGACATTTGTCAAAAGATATAGGTATGTGTTTTATTTAGCTTTTTCTCATTTTTTTTCCAGAGTAAGCTAATCTTCAACAACAGTTATGTGGGACATGTATTTTAAGGACAAAATGAACTGTAAAGTAAAATTGAATAATCTTGCAACCCTAGTTTGGTTGTCAACTCAAGTTTGAGTGTTAAACGTTGCTGTCCAAAGAACTTCTTTCAAAACCAGTGTAATAAAATAGGTTACTTTGGGTTGGCTCTCATACTATGGAGCTTTATAGCCAAATGTCAAAAAAACAAAAACAAAAAAAAAAGGCACATGAAAGCTGGATGAGTCTGAGCATGAAATGTTGTCCCTGGACTGCGGTAGCTTCTTTCTTTATCATTCAAGGTGTGTTCTTGCTTTCCTGTACAAAATCTTGGAGTCTGTTTTGTTTCACAACTGAATTCCATCTTTCCTTACTGAGCTCTACTAAGTTAATTAATTTTGACTGTTCTCATGATGATCAGTTTTGCTTTTTCTAGGCTTTACTAGCTGCATCTTACTTGTCAACATCCTATAATTTTGTTCTTGAGTTGTGTGGTTTAAGAATAATAAAAACTTGTGCTAATATATAAGAAAGGAGGAGGACAGTGCTACAATTACAGAGTAACATTTTTCCACCTGATAAAAATAAGGCAATAACAGTGAAGGAGCAAGACGACTTCTCTGGGAAGGCATATCCACTTGCTCACCTACATAATCAGTAAGGAACTACACAGATCAGCACTGGCTCCAGGGGGATCTTCCTGAATTTTTAGACATTATAGCATATACAAAAGATACTGATCTAGTTGCATACATGCAGTAGAATAGATACGATGTGTGCAGTTGTTGAGAAGCAATAGAAATGCTGTGAAAGCCAACATGTGGCAGAAGTAGCCTGAGAGGAGAGATGATGACTTTATGTGCAACAGCTTCTCTCTTGCTTCTCAGTTCCACGTGACAGGCACAGCTGACATCCAGAGTAGAAGAGCTGCATTTGACAGGTGCCAAGGAATCTGTACCCCTCTCTCATCAGAGCCTTGAACCATTGCATCACCTCTGTTATCATAGAATCACAGAATGGTTTGGGTTGGAAGGGACCTTAAAGATCATCTAGTTCCAACCCCCCTGCTGCGGGCAGGGACACCCTCCACTAGACCACGTTGCCCAAAGCCCCATCCTGGTGCAGGTCTGTTGCCCGTCATACGGCTTGCTGGAGGGAATGATTCCATAGCAGTGAGTCACTCAGCAACTGGACAACACTGTGGCTTTCTACTGGGGTGGGGGAAGCTAAAAAAAGCTGATCCTAAGTAATTCCAAAAAATGATCAAAGTCATATTTTTGTGACTATAGGAGGCATATTTTCTGGCACCCACTTAATCAGTTTATTCATAGAAAATTTGGAATTTTCAGCATTGTTAGTGGAGCTAGTTAAAGCTATTATATTTATTCGTATGGGTGATCTAACTCTTCTTCTTCTTCATTTAAAAATGGCATTTCTACAGCCATACTATATTGGTGGATGCAGGGACGTGAAAATGGAAATAAAACTATACTTCCCTAAAGTGACACAAGCTAAAATAAGATAAAAGCTTGATCAAAGCTATCTTTTCAGTGTAGCTCTGAATGCAGACAATATGTTAGTGAGAATGATCCTGCTACCACTAATACAAGGCAGCAACTTTTTATAGGCAAGTCACTTCAGAAATGGTAATGGTGCCTAAAATTACAAATCTAGTGGCTGTTTAGATGCCCAAGGATATCCCACACCTCCACCTGCTGCTGCAGAAGAGCAGGAATCCAGGCTGTGTTGCAACTGGCTTATGTACACTTGGGCATTTAAAATGGCACCTGACACTTGTGTTTAAGTACATGAATCACTCCCTTGGTATAAGATTGTGTTGTGTTTCTAGTTCCAAATCAATAACACAGGAGTTTGTTTACGATGTAGTGCCCTCAGCTCTGTTTTCAGCTAGGGAATCTTTTATATTTTATTATTATCATCTTCACAAACTGTTATATAATCATCGTAAAAGGAGGAGGAGGTGTATTTCCTCCTTTCTGTTTTTACTTTTATTGGGGAAAAAAAAAAGGTAAATTAAATGATATCTGATGGAAAGAGCAGACAGTTGGATCATGCTGTACCTTAAACAGACCTGACTCTGTTAAATTTCTGTGGCAGATGTTTAGTGGCTCTCTTTCATTGGGTTTATGCATCTGATGCTGAACATCTACATGTAAATGAATCTCCAACAGAATTAAACTGAAAGTTATTGTTGGTTGCAGCATGGCACAGTAGATTTTGGTAGATGATCAAACTTAAGAAGGCTAAATTAAACAGCAGACCTCAAAGCTAAATGAATTTTTATAAGCTCTTTTCCAGTGGCTTCTGCCCTTTCTAAAATTTTTGTGTCTCTTTTTTATGAACATATTGTTCACCCCCCATGTATTTTTCCCTTTGCTTCTTCCATACATATGCACTTTCTCTGGTAGTTCTATCCTGAAACATTTCTGAGATTCTGTGACCGTTTGTTGTGGATACTTTAATGATGATGAGAGGATGATGAACTATTATTTCCTATGGCAGATGTTACCAATTATGTTTCTTGCAAATATTACATCGTTAAGTGTAACCCAACTATATATTTTAGATAGTCTTTTATAGTATTTCTGTCTGAGATTTTATAGTGGAATTGTTAATTGCCAAAGAAAATGAGCTAGATTTTTTTGAAGAAAAATTTTGCTGCTTTTGCCTACAAAGAGCACATCAGGCTTTAGAACAGGGTAAGTTCTAACGCATGAGGTCTATGACAAATTTTTCACCTCATATTTTTCTCTCTCTTTTTCAACTGGAAGTAGCATTTCTTTAAATATATCCTGCAGAATGTTTGTCACAGGATTTGAAAATTGTGATAAATTTATACTTTGAACATAGCATTTAGATTTCTTTTAGTCTTATAATGATTACAATGATTAAGTGTACTTGATTCAGCAAGTACAGGCTGAATTCTGTACATAGGATCTGTAAGGAATGAGGGTTGAGTTCCTCACAGGTCCTGCATCTAGAATCCTTAGTGTGTCAAAATGCCTTAAACATATTTCATTATAATTAAAAGAAGAAAACCTCAAATCTGTATATGGCAGGATTTCTCTCTTCAAAAAAGAAACAAAGATGGTGACAGTGTGAAGGTCTTATGATCCAACAAACGCACGTACAACTAAACACTCATTTTACTGGAGATCTGTAGAAGCCTATACGCTAGAAGGGTACTTTTGTTGCATATATGGACTAATATTAAGGAAAAATGAAATCTTAGTAACCATACTACAACCCTGTCACCACAATATTCAATATGTTCTTGAACGTTCTTTATTATCTTTAAATGTACATTATGCTTCTATGTTTGTTTACTTTTGGTCAGTCACGGAGAAAGTATATTATTAATTGGACTTCTATGGAGTAAGTAATATTTTTGTTAATTGTGAATCTTCCTTATTATAATTTCTTATTAGTTTAATCTTTAGACTTCATGTTACTGTGGCTTACTTGCAAATATCTTGGACCAAAGTGCAGTGAGTTTAACATGAGCCTTCAGTTGG
The DNA here is from genome assembly GCF_028858705.1 of Grus americana. Taxonomy (NCBI): domain Eukaryota; kingdom Metazoa; phylum Chordata; class Aves; order Gruiformes; family Gruidae; genus Grus; species Grus americana. The sequence continues at coordinate 105,086,434 of NC_072852.1, forward strand.
GCTCCAGAGTCTTTACTTTTGGAAAAAAACTCCTTAACTCATCCTGGCAAATATTTGCTAATAATGTAACAGTGACCATACAGCTTACCATTTTCTTCTGTCATCTGGCAAGGGAACTGTTTTAGGGAAAGCAATTAAAATATCACTGCCCACAAATGGCTCATAAATGTAAACAGTAGCACTGTGGAATATCTCTACCTCTATTAAGTGCCAACTTTAAATTATTACTAACATGGACAGACCATCACTAGATATTTACTGACCCATACAAAGCTGGGCTGCAGCTTCGTTATCTTGCGCAAGACCAGACTAGACTTATAATGACCTGCAGAGACCTAAATTACACTTCTGCAGACTGAAAGAGAAAACAAAGTATCTATGGATTGAGTTACTGATTTTCAGGAAGTGTTACTGGGATGTGTAATCAGTGCAGTTTTATTGATCTCCTTCCTGCTCCCCTCTCCTGATTCACCCCTTTTTATAGTCCTGTAGCAATGCCATAATTCATACACAGGCAAAGGGGATAGTTTTCAATTAAAACTCCTCTCTTGAACACCAAGGGAAAATTATTTTAAGATGTTTGTGCAGAAGAGATGCATGAGAGATGAAGGAAAGGGAGGAGCAGATATTGGCTCAAAATTTCTAGGTTAGGCAGGCTTTTTGCACAATGCAATTAGTGATTGTTAGTAGAGGTAGTGTTTATTACTGATACAGAGTCCTTTGCTTTGGGATATGTATTCTATAAATACCAAAACCAGAAAATATGTTATAGTATAAATAGAGAATAAAGAAAGATAGTGGGAGAGAAAACAGAGGTAGACAGAGGTAAGGTCACCCAACAGAAAATCAACATTTAAAATGTAAAGCCGAGTTAAAGTCAGGTCTTCCAATTCCTAGTTCCGTGTCATAGCTGCTGGAGTCCCTGTTTTAACTCCTGTTGAGTTTATCAGTATTCAGCATAAAAAGAAATTTTAGAGGGAAGGTAGTCCATTAATAACAAATGAGGAGATGAGATCAGCTATTTTTTAAAAAATTGCTGACTTACTAAATCTGTCTTTAAATTGATCATCTAACTAGATATATGAAAAAAAATTTTGAGCAAAGTATAAAAATGAACTTGAGAGTATCTCTGTTGGCAAAATGCAATAAACCAACAGTCTGAATTTTTTTTTTAATGTACAATACATAGATCTATGACTTTGTGCACAATAGGCAGCAGTGGGTATAGGTAATGTACTTTATTAAATAATGGGAGCTAATTGTTAAAAGCAAGAGAAATTGATATCAGACTGTCAGTAGACTTCCCCTCCCTAAGAGGCACATGCTGCCAAATTTAAAATTCTCACTTACCACTTCCCATGTTTCATCTCTGTGGAAATGGAGAGACAAAAATCCTGCAATGACTAAAAAAAGGATTAGAAAAAATCACATGTAATATAGTATGTTAGCAGTTATGAAAAAAAAAAAGAAAAAAAGAAAAGAAGGTAAAAGATAGTCTAAATCAGTACAGAAAAACCTAATTAAAAATACCCTTAAAACTGTTTACGGGAAAACTTACTAATACCTGCCCCTTCTTCGCTGTTAGGCTGGAATGTTGCCCCTGTGGTGTGGTGTGCCAGCGACTCTTTCGGCTTTCTCACCCCGTCCTGCTCTCTCCTCACTGCTCCCAGCTGCCCCGCTGCCCCCTGCCCGGGGCCATCATCCCGTGCTGGCAGTGCTCATGGCCAGGGCTCCCAAACCCTGATTTCTGTTGGATGATGAAATCCAGAGTGGCTCGTACAAGCCAGTGTGGAAGTGGGTCTTGATTCCTAGAAAGCGGGTTACTGATGGCTGACGAAGGTGTTGTGTCTGTAATGCTTTGTCCCTGAGGTTCAGGAGTGTCGGAGATGCAGTTTATTGTCCCCTTACAAAATCAGAAATATCAAGACAAAAGTAATAAGAGGTTTTCATCGCTGATAAAAAAGGTTTTGGCATAGCATGTTACTTCAGCATTTATTATTTATGTGATTTTTATCTTGTCAGGCTTAATCTGCAGTATCGTTAATCTTTAATGTATTTAATGCTGCCTGCAAGGTGTTGGGAATACTATGTAAAAAGCAGCAAACTATGTTGCTGTTGTTACTTCCTGTAACAGCGACATATCCATAGGATAGTATTTAACTATTCTAACATAGGGTTTACAGCTCAGGGAGGATGTTAAAATCAGGTGTGAGAGTGACTGCTCCTAATGTCACCCTGCTGCCCTGGATGTGTGGTCAAACCAGATTCTGGATGAATCAAAACCTCTGAGCTGCGTTTCTTTTCCTCCTCCATCAGACCAAACTACACCTGATCTTACAGAGAAAAGGCTGGTTGTAGTCCTTTGCAATTCACATGCAGGGATTTCTCCACACTTGCTCTGTAAATGATCTCAGAAGAGGAAGAGACAGACCTTTTCCACCTGTCTGCTGACAGCTTTGGGAAGGGGACGCTGCACTGGAAATGCTTCCTCTGTTTGTATGCGGCAGGGCATTTCTGAAAGCACGGACTCAAAATTTTAAGTATACGCTGCAGTAAAAAACATATATGGCTGTTGCTTTTAAAGAGCTGCATGCAGTGGTTATATAGGTAGAATTTACTCAGGTTAAATAGCGGTGTCCTCTGTGTTTGGCCACAAAGAAATCAGCTGGTTTCTTCTTTTACTTGTATTTGAAGCAGGTTTTGCAAATTAGCATTTAGCCAAAAAGCTGACTTGAAAACGTGGATGGCATTGTTATCTCTACTGTGTGCTCTTGGTGGTTTTTTCTACGACTGTGCAAGAGAGGGGCTGGTTATGTTCTCTAAAACCCTTAATTTGCATGTGTTTTGGAATATATTCTGGCACTAAGTGTTTTACTTGCAGGCAAGAGTTAAAACTAGATATTAAAAGTTCATTACATAAGTGTACTTAGAAGAAAGGAAAGTGGTTTATACTTGGAAAGTATTGATTGTTGTGCTAAGTAACAATTGTTAACCTAACTTCTGTAGATAGCTATGTAGGATTTACTTTTTATAAATCCCATTTTTATATGGCCATTAACTGCAATGACTGTAATGGAGGTTTTCTCAGAAGTAGTTGATTTCACTAAGGCTAGACTTCAACGTATTTGCCTGAACTGCATAATTTTAACCATTAACCAACAATGCCAGCCTTCACTAAGCCTCTACTCAAATGAACATAATGCTGAAACCCAGACTACTGAGTGTCCTGAGGCTGTGCAGAGCAGTCTCTGTCTAGAACTGGGATCATAGTCTCACAATTCAGGTTGATTTTTTTTTTTTTAATGTTATGTTTTGCATTATACTTTAAATTCCAGGAAGAATGATTGACTGTAACTTGTTCTCAATACTTGCATTTCCATTGTGAGACTGAACTGTGTGAGAAAAACAAAACAAAAAACCCAGAAAAAATATTTTTCATATATGAAATTGTTATTTTTAAATAAGAAAGAATCAAAATCTTTGAATTCTAATAGTTATAAACATATCTTTTTTATTTAAGAAGTAATAGAGGATATATAAAGAAGAAGGAAGATAGCTACCTGCCTGATGCTTTTTCTTCCCTGAGGGCTGAGGGATACAGGTTTTAATGTCCGTAAGAGCTCAAGTATAACTTACATAGTTTGTGTACCAGCTTTTGTTCTGCATTTGTCATAAAGATACATACCTTTATATGCTATACTTAGAACAAGGAAGAAGGAAGGAGGAATGATTGAAGATGATTATGAACAGAAAACTATCATTTAGAGAGTCATTATTCTAAAGCTTAGCCCTCAAGTGCCTCACTGAAAAGCACAACCTATATAAAAATTGTCTGAATGACTTGGTTATTCCTGTGACCCATTCTAAGAGCACCAAGTAAACATTCATTTGTTAGGTGGTTTTGGCAGGGAATGTTTTCTTCAGTTCCCAGAGATATTCACATAGGTTATTTCCATAAAAATATCACATTTTACTATATGAACTACCCAAAAAATCTTATACTAGATCGATCTAAAAGACAACCTAGCCCAGTATCCTGCCTCCAAGAATGTTCCAAAGTAAACACCAAGGCAAGAGTAAGAGCTAGACAGTCAGATATGGGACTTCTTCCTGTATTTTTTATAAATTTATTTATTTTTAATGTCAGAAAAGTGTTTCTAAACCAGATATGCTTCTGCATATTTAACAAATCTCAGTGGCTTTTTCTGCCAAGAGTCTCTTCAGCCCTTGAACCCATACAAACTTTAGTAGCCACATATCTATTGGGGTGAAAAAAAAAAAAGGAAAAAGAAAAAAAAAAAAAAAAAAAAAGGTTTGGCAGCTCTGGAACACTTTACACAGGGGGAAAACCAACACCCTAACCCAGAATTTACTTACTGAATTTAGGATTTTAATCTGGCTTCTACTAGCTTTTTTTCATTCTTAGCTTTTCCTCTTTTGACTCTTAACTTCTCATTGGAGGCACAGTAAACAGTTAATCCTTAGCCAGTCTATGCTGTAGACCAGCTCTTACAAGTGTTTTGCAGTAGCCTAAGTTGATACCACCATCATTCGTTTCTGGATGGTGAACTGACATATTGTGCAAAGTCAACTTGTGCTTGAAGTTGCCCAGTACTTTTGCTTAAGCAATTGGTGGATTATATCCAGAAATACAAACCTCAGAAATTTTGGAGCTACTGGAATCAGTGGGGAAATATTCCCCTCATTAGAGCCAGAATTCCTTAGAGGATTATGTCTGATTCATAGAGATCAGAGTGAAAGTGAACGGGACCTTCCTTCAACACTTTATCAGAGCAAGTGCAAGAGTAATCTGAACACAATTTTTTCATTTTTTGCAGTTAGAAAGTAGCAAATACTACCTCTGCCTTACTCTTTCATGGCCATATTAGCATAATGTAGGTGAATTAGCTAAACTGATTGATCTAATGAAGTGCTATACAATACATCCAGGAGCTCTAGTCTGTTTGCCTAATGAAGTGTCAATATGTCTTAAATGGTCCCTCAAATGATTTAAAGAAATTGTCAGATTTAGTCAAAGAAGCCTCCAATGATTTACACTATTGCATAAAACTCTTAATCATTTAACCATAGGAGTGCTTCAAATCTCTCATCATTTTTTCAGCTACTTATCCTGATGCATATACTAATGTCTTGTTTGCTAATTAGAGGAGGAAGATTGCATTGCTTTGGCAGGCAAGGCCAAAAATTGATTCTGTCCTTAAAAGATGTCACAAAGGTAACAAAGACAATTTGCAAAGGAGGGAATAAGACATAAATAAGGCAATCAGTTGCAAGACTGGAAATTTACAGTTAGTTATCATTTACTATGAAAGATTAAATTGAATGCCGAATCATGGCGAATGCATGCAAATTCAGAGGAAAATCCTAATGGGTTTCAAAAAAACTTCATAGAATCTCCTTTCCACAGCAGTTTTAATAGGTTCCCATGTTAAACAATCTTCTTCAAAAAACTGTCCTCATTATATAATCTGCCTTAAGAGGAAATACTAGGAATTCCTTACTCATTACTTCAGAGTGATATTAAACTGAAGGACAAGATATCATGAAAGACTACCAGAAGAATTGTTAATAAAGCAGTAATGTAAAGAAAGAGGCACAAGTGATGAAGCATCTTAAAAGCTTCACAGTTTTGTAAGGGATCTGAAAAATCAAAGAAACAACTCGTTAAATGGAGAACATGTGACTACGTTAATTCTACAAAAGCCCAAAAACTCTGACAGACAAACTTTTATAATTGTAGAAGCAACCATAACTTTGCATGTCTAATTTTCTTTTGTCACATGTTGTATGATCCAAAATAAACTTCATAGTATTGACAGCTCAGATAGAGACTATAGCTAAATTGCAGCTGAATGGTGTGAAAATCAGAAAGTAAAATTTCGGATAATAACACTAATATTTATTCTGTGTAGTTAGCTTCAAAATAAGTTCAAACATCACAGTGTAATAAAACTTAAATTACAATGAATTACAATATAGATAGTATATCACATTAATTTTAATATGTTAAAATTGTAATCAGAAATAATTGGACTTTCAATACAGAAGTAAATGAAGTTGTTGAACCAAAAGGAAATTAACATTGATTGCAAGTTGAATAAATTGTGCAGATTTTGAAGGTCCTGATTTATTGAGGTGGGCTTCTAAGCCCATTAACATAAAGATTTAATTAATGTGTCATGATTTTTGCCAGATGGTGCAAAGAGTTAGAAACCATTAAAAATATATATATATATTGATAATGAAAATCAATATCAAAATTGCAAGAGAAGCAATCTCAAGTTACAAGACTGGACACAGATAAACTTAGCTCATGATAACAATGAAGACAGAACAAAAGCTGCTATCAGGCATCACAATTGTTGCTATTTCAAACGTGAAAACCTGTTATCTTTCACATTCAAATGATCAAATCTTTGCCTCTTGGAAAAAGTAACATGTCTAGGAAATGTTTCTTTCTCTTTTGTCTGAAAGTGGTATTTATGTTTCTGTGCTTCCCAGTGGACAGTCCCTCATACTTCTGAATACCAGCCCTTTGAGGAGTAGCCAAAAATGTATAAAACTATTATTTCCATGTTTAATCCTCCTTCTGTACTCTGCCCAGTTTATACCATGAGTCAGAGAGCATTTCATAAACTTAATACATCTGTGTATAATATGGTGCTGTCTTAAAAGGAACTCATTGCTGTTGTAAAATTGACCACAGGTAGACGATGCATTGGGATGACTTTGTGTTACATTACTACACCAGTAGAGATTAATATTCTGTGAACTAAGCAAGGATGGGAAAAGTGACTTATCAGATAAGAGCTCTCAAATACAGCTTCATTCCTGATTTGAAAAATGATTCTGTTTATGACTCAGTAAAAGGTGAATACTTCCTGGGCTGGTTGAAGAGTGCAAAGATAAAATCCATTCATGATTTTGTAGCTCTCAAACTGTCGTGAGGACCCTATGAGCATCTAGATAAATAGGAAGAGACTGATCTTTATCTATTTACATTCTGTAGACACAAACAAGAAAATTCTTACCCTCTCTGCCTTCCCATTAACTTAAAAATACCAGAGATTTTGTAAACTAGACTCTCGCTTGCTTTGAGTGGAGAACTTTGAGTTACAACCCTTCTAACCCCCCAGTGAATTTTGGACATTCCTTTTATCACATGTGAATCCTATAAAGGACAAATAAATCATTTATGTTCTATAATCTTACCCTTTCTACAGTAAGTGACATCTTTTAATTCACTCAATATAGAAAGACAATGTGCAAGAAATGATGCTGAGTCTCAGTTTGTAAATGAGACATGAGGGGCCTCCTCCTTACTCATGGTGCCTGTGTCCCCAGCACATGGGTGGTATAGCAGGGCAGTCTCTTTTCTCTCACCGCTACAGGGGGAGAGTAGCCCTTTCCTGGTGGGCTTCTTGTGTAAGATTTCAGAAAGTGGAACAGTCTGTCATGTTGTCCACTGGATTCCCCAGATATCTAAAAGAGACATATTTGAAAACAAATTTTTTTGTCAGGTAAAAAGAAATCGTGTCTTGAAGCATGGCCACTCTTCATGGGAACTCTAAACTTCTAGGAGTTGTCGTTTTGCAGTGTTCATTGTCAGCATCATTGCTATTCAACAGACAATTTGGGACAGCAAAAGAGAAAGCAACAGTTCCGTAAGAGTAGGCAAATCACTGTATTGTGCATAGATCCTCTTTTTGTGTATAACATTATCAGTACTGTACAAAAAAGCTGCTGAGAATAGACAGGTCATTGCAAATGGTGAAGTCTTTCAAGTATATTTTATCGGATGCTCTCTATCTCAGGGTACAAAGAGCATGTTAGAATTACCGAAGATACTTCCTTTCACCCAAACAGCAAACAAAAAGAAAAAAAAACACAAATAAAATGACCAAGTGAATAAAGGATAACCCTAACTCGCCAACCAGAGAAAAGCCTTTAAATATTCTTTCTCCTCCATTCAATTTTTCTGTACGTATATGGTTACCACAAATACAACACTTAAGCTACCTAAGCCTAGATATCTCCTATTTTCCCTCTCTTTATTATTGTAGCTAAAAGCAATTTATATGGAAACAAATACTTCAAATGTAAACCGTGCAACTTAGAAATCACCTAAATAGTATCAAAAAATCTTCTGACATGCAGTTTACGTTTATTTCCAAGTTTTATCCTTCCTTTACTTTCTGCGTTGTCAGGCTGTGATTGCACTCCTTTAGCATTGTAAAATCAGTGGTGAGGTGGAGGGGTAGTGGATTATGACATAATAAACAATTTGAAACTGGTAGAATATAATTTCTTAAATTAATGAATTTATCCTTAATTACAGGATTCTTGAACTATCCTATTGAGTATCAAGGAAAAAAGCAGTCTATTGTTAGTTTCCGAAAGGTTCAAAATATTAACAGTTCACTATTGAGGCTCTTCTTTAAGATCGATATTAATGTATATAGCTTACAAGTTATAATTAACTTCTGCCTCACAGTCAGTCACAGACAAGAAGATGATACATGAAGGATCCTGAGATGGCCATAAAAATGGTAGAATAGCTTGACCTGACTTCTGTAAAAGTGGAGCTCTGACTCCTAGGCCATGTCCTGTGTTATAGAGTTGCAACTGCATGAGGTGTCCCCTTACAGACTGCTTTACAGTGGACCTGAATGGGTTACGTGGGATATTTCAGGCCAAATACATGCCTTTTCCCCAGAGTATAGCTGAGGTGGAGACACCAATGTCTGAAGGTAATTGCTCAGCTACAGCAGCCAAATGCCACCGACATACAAAAATGTTGATTTATGTCACACAAAGGCAGCATGGAAAGCAAGCACCTGGGTCAAGTGTGCTTTTTCATTTTTTTCCTTTACTTTCTTTCTGGGTTCAGTCACAAGAAATGATACAGAGCCAGCCTGAAGAGTGGAACTGAATGTTTGTGGGAAGACTGTCAATTTTAAAGCAGACTCAGGTGTAGATGTCACGGCCATATTGGAAAAGACTTTTGCTCCACACACAGCTGAACCAGCTGTTGCTACTCCAAATAATCCTAGAGGCAGCGTAAACACAAACAGCAAAAGCTGTAGCTTTAGTACTTGTGCTTTGGAGACTTTAGACTTATATTTTCCTTCATCAGGACACTTAGTACTTTCTTGATGAAAGGAAGGAAAGAAAAATTAAAAGAGTGTACATTGGACTCTTTCATATGTATACGCTCTTTTATTCTGTATACACTGTCACTGTTCATAACGTTGAAACTATAAACTTCACAAAATTTCCTTTCTCACACTTTTCAAACAGTTTTCAGTGTAACACAGCTACATTCAGCATCTTGTATGATCAGAGCTTGACATGTCAGGAAACTTGAAAAGTTTACAGAGATGTTTTGTCTTAGAAGAATGGTATCATCTGCTGTCACATTGGGAAGAAGAATGTGAAAATCCAGATGTGAGAATCTAAAAAAAATTTAACTGAGGGAGAGGAAAAAACATACCTTTCTAACTGTGGAAAGCTTTTCTTGGTCTTGTTTCATAGTGAAGTTACAAATGTATGTATTTTCTACGTGTTCCTCCTTAGTCAATTTTAACCTCATGGCTAAATTCAGCCACATATAAGTCTAAGTCTAAGGGCTAAAATGATATCTTGATTATGGAGGGCTGAAGATTTGCACATATTGGCAGCTGTCTTGAGCATCAGTATCCTCTAGAAAGCTGCAAGATGTGCTGTTGGTGGTAGTTTCAAGAAAAGATGATTTTTTGATTCCCTTGATCTGATAGGAAAAAGACTGGTTTCCTCTAAAGTTTACTTGCTCTTTTTCTCTGATTTCCCTTAGTCAATTCTGTGCATTTATTACAGTTCATATTGTCCAACTACATACCCAGTTTCTAGTTGCAGCCTCGAGAAAGCTGAAACACTTGTAAAGTGTGCCAAGGCAGGATTCTGGTCTCTGAGGGATTGCTGTTGGATACTTAAAAAACATGAGCCATTAAAGAAATACCCAGACCATAAGAAATGACTGCAGTACCAAATACGATATAGAAAATAAGTAGACCAGTGACCATCTGGATAAATGGGAAATCTTGTAGGTAAGTCTGTAGATTCGAATTGTATTAAGAGACCTGAGAGTAGAAAAATAGATGTAAAGCATGGTTAACCACAAAACCACATGCTAACAATCTCTTCTGTCTCCACATACACCAGACGAAGCCTATGGTCAGGATGCTTATATCCATACTGCATTTCAGAATTCGTTGTTACTTGCTTGTAGCAGATGCATTAAAAGATTTATTGAATACACCAACTGTATGGACAAATAGTGTGCATATACCTAATATTAATTAAGGGTTATTTGAACTGTAGTTTGCTACATCCTACTTTCCATTTTCCAAGATTATATAGAAGTTTTATAATACGGACAGTATCAATACTGAGTTGTCAAGCAGGGAGTGAAGAAACCAAAGTTAAAGGATGGTGGGTTAGATGATGGAAGTCTACATTAAAAAAGGCTTTCCACCTCATTATATGTCTGGGACTTACTGCATTTCATATTGTATTAACGATGTTATAAGACCAGTATTAGAAAAGAAATTCATATTTTTATCTATACCGTGCTTCATAATAACACTTGATTAGACATAAGATATGAAATGGGGACAGCCCTTTTTAAGTGAAGTGCTTTTGGTTTCTGTGACAGAACCTTGTAGTTCTTGTTATTTGTGAGAGACTTTAATTCAAAGAAATACTGAAGTAGAGGGATATACTCCAGGCCTTTGCAAGCCCTCAAAAAGTCTTTGTAAGAGGTATTGGATATAGTCCAGGACACATACCACGAGCTTGGAGTAGTGGTTCTAGTGGAAAGCTAAGAAATTAGAACTAAGAGGCAAAAATAGTTTACGTGTATTTCTACAGAAAAATGCAAAAAAGAAATCCTTACCACTCAAAGCAGGAGTAAGGATATTCTAGCTACCTTACAAACAAGTCAGCACCCTTGTCATCTAATAAGGCTGAGACACGGCCACTGAGACATTGGCTTCCTCAGCCTGTCCCAGGGAATGAATTGATCACTAAAGAGATATTACAGTGACTTGGTGTCAGGCTGTTCTGCTCATCAAACCTGTCGGGGAAAGTTTTGAAGGTTAACGGTAGATAAAATTCTCAGTTGTTACCTGTTATGACCAATGCATTATTTTATCTAAACCAGTATGTTAAAGTTGACCTAGGTTTCTTTCATGTTTGTAAAATGAACTGTCTGCATGTTAAAGAACTAGAAGCTATGAAGCTGCAGTAGGTGCTTTGTATTTAGCTTATGTGTAAGTGTAGTTGCTTCATACATGGAGGACATGAAGGTGTATGTTTTAACTTTACAGTCAAGCATTTTCTTACCATTCTCAGAGGACAGAGTAATCATCTGATTACTGGCTGTAACATTGCATAACATGAATGTATGTTCCAAGCCTTCAGACAGTGTTGATTATTTCTTCCTTTTCATATATGGAATATTAATCACTTTACCTCTTCCTAGTATTCCATGAAGTATGAATGATGGGGTGCATAGTCTGAATAATGCATATGCTACTTTTAATTAAAACAACATATCTTGGATAAAACTGAGGGTATAGAGATCAGATATGACTTCCTTTCTCTAGTTATCTTCCAGGTATTATTAAGACTTTGGGAGGGAAGAATAAAGTAGAAAGTAGGGTTTAGCTTTATTATAGATGTGAATCACATCACTAGGAGATAATACTATATTATTTTTCTGGAATGACAATGAACATGATCACCTTAAGAGGCTCCCTTTAATGAAGTATTTAAAATGATAAGTGAAGGATGTGTTAAGAATAAAATAGAACCACAGGTGGTGTTTTGGTTTCTCTGTCCCACATTTCAAATACTGAGAATTAATAGATAAATGAAAAAATCCATTTGAACTTTAGAAAAGACTGTGTGAATTGCTAAAATATTTAGTTTCCTGGTTTGACTCTGAATTAAAAACTTCAAATAGTAAATCAAATATCCCAAAACAGCAAGTTTTTAAGTTAAATGTTAGCAAATGTTTAATATGTATCATCATGAGTTTGCTTCTAAATAATGGTAATACCAAGACAGGTTGAGAAGTGTTTAAAATTCTAACGTAAGTTAATAGATATAATGAACTCTTTCCACTGGTTTATTGATGACATTTTTTTCATTCTCAGGTTCAGCATTCCCTTTATGGTTAATATTTACATGATCATATCACTTAGAGAGCATGTGTGGGTGGGCTCCCCTAGGACTGTCGAAGCAGGTGTAACTTGTATAGCCCAAGCCTTGCAGCTGTGCAGAAGGTCTCAACACTGGTGGGGTTCTGCTTGTTTGACAAAGTTGCTCTGTGTGCTTCTCCATTAAAGGCTGAAACCAATTTTGCAAGCCAGACAAATGACAAGCAGGAGAGCGTACTGTCCTCCCCACTGTGCCGGTGTGGCACTGATTCGCAAAGAGAACAGATGACTTAGTCGAGACTGGAAAGAAAATATGTGGCAAAGTTGATTACTGGCATGAGTGCAGTGCAATACATCAACTGCAAAAGCATCAGTGCTGTATGTTCAGTGGCCGTCACCTTTAACTGGAAAGTATCTGCCTCTCTTTTGTTGAGGCTGAGAAATTGGGATTCTTGCTTCTGCAGAAATTAGTGTCAGCTGAACTCAGAGCAGTGGCTGGCAACGTCTTCCACCCAGACTGTCAGTGCATTTGCTGGATATCTAACTGATCACCTCCTTGAAAAAAACATGGTGATCAAAAACCTGTATAACTGAAGTCCTGATTCGGAGTTTCTTGTTTGGTAGCTGGAGAGCTGATACTATGTCACTAGCTTGACTAGGTGAGGACTCATTAAAGTGATTATTGTCATGTAATGATTAGGTTCAATTATATTTGCAGGCACTGTGAGATATCTAGCTGCAGCTTGGATATAGAAAGAAACTGCATGAAAGGAAGCCTTGCTTAATGAAAAAGTAGAGTTCAAAGTAGTGTGTAGAGGAGTAGAAAGGGCATTTATGCCAAAGGCACTAAATTAAAAGTGTGTAGAATTGAAGAAAAAAAAAGAAAGAGGAGGATGAATGAAAATAAGTATTTGAATTGCTTCTGAGAAAACGGTAAGGTAGGGTAGCATCTATATCAATTGTAACAACACAATTTATCTTTTAAGAATTTCATTTGTATTTATTTTCATCTAGTATGTCCTTTTCTAGTATGAAATATTACCTATTTTTTCTCAACTGTTTCCTCTAACAAAGTATTTGCCATGGTATTACAAGATAATAATAACTTTCTCTGACAATGAATCTCTCACTCCTCTCCATGTTTTCTGGGTGTTTTATTTCCCCTTTAATATTTTTGACAGGTGGGTTGAGATCAGAATAGCAAATTTGCATAATTCAAATGAGAAGGTCATGTAGAGAAGGATTCTCTTGTTTGAACCGCATACAGATTTGAGAGATGTTTTTGTAACTCTTGAAACCATTTCACTATCTTAAAGGTGGATCCTGATTGACCTCTTCAAATTTCCACATTAGTGGAAGGAGTAAAAGGATTTGAACAACAGCCAGCCACTTCTTTTTCACCTGTCCTGTAAGGAAAACTTTCAAACATACAATAAATAACAGCATGTTATGCTCTCTATTATGCGTTTGTGTAGAGGTGGCAAATTAGCAGGGGAGGGAAAAATCCAAAGCTTTGATCCTAAAGAAATAGGAGGAATGTTGAAACAACATATTCCAGACTATTTAAATATTTGCTATCACCAGGGAAAAAAGTCAAAACTTTACTTTTGTGAAGGAGGAGATGGTGACAGGCTGAAGACTCATGGCAGCCAAACAGGCCAACTACAACAGCAGTATCTGGCGAACAGTACATCTACACCAAATGTTGAGCTCAGGTTCATTCTCTAGCTTCCTTATAGTTCACACTGTTCATCTCCTACATCTAGGTTACTGTGTTCCTAGGTTCTTGATGTCCACCATAGCTGCTGCAGGATTGTAAAAGCAAATGTATAATGTGGATGGATTAAAAGAGAACGTGCTAATGTCTCCTTAAATCCAGTAGATGAATGTGTCAGGTGTATGAATGCTTCCTTTTGGGTTCAAAGTCAAGCAGGGCCTTCCACAATTATTCACGTAATTTGAGATCACTCCAAAGTATTTCAAATCAGTGTTTGAAAGCACTGGTTGGTGTGTTGATTGCAGGTTCCACGATTTTAATAGATAGATTCATTTGCTGCTCTGTTACTTGGAGCAGAGGAAGTGAGAGTTGCATTGTGCCAGTGATGGTAAAACATTGGTGACTTCTGACTTCAGGCAAAAATGTTTTTAGATGCTGGCTTTCTTTGAAAGTCTATTTTTTGCTTTATCTAGGGCAATGCATGCTTTTTCACTTCCTTTAGAGCTTTTGGAATATGAGTATCATTGATTAATAAATTACCAGGAGCTGACAAAAAAGTAAATGTAAAGCATGGATTTTTATGTAACCCATAGGGTGAAATCCTGGATCTATTGAAATCAATGACAGAAGTCTAATAATCTCCAATGAAAAGAGTTTCATAAAAATATTTAATTATCTTAATGTTAAACTAACATTGACTTAAACCTTCTCTGACTGAATTAAATTGAAATTAATGTGGGTGGGAACAGGAACAAACTACTATTGAGCAAAAAGATTCTTTCAGTGGGAAATTATTGAAATTATGTGGTCTCATGCATTTTATGGGTTATGCTTACATAACAAGTTATTACCAGTAGAAATAGGGGTGGCGGAATGGACGCCAAGATTATTAGGGTGTTACTTGTTTTATTACTGTAAATAGTTTGGTTGATTCCAGAATAACCAAAGTTAATGGGGCTGCTAGTGTAAGTAGAGTGAGCACGATTTAGTCCTTTACATATTTATGTATTGTTGTTTTGAGGAGCACTAGTTCAAGCCTTGGTTATTCTATTAAGCCCTTGCATTCATTCAAATTTTTCACATGCTGCTTCTATTTACAAATTGTTACCCAGGCCTTGCAAGACCTAATAAATTTTTAATTGTGAGCCAATGGTACAGGTTTCTGCAAACACTGAAGTCATCCATCATTAAACACATTTTACAAAACAATTCCCTTTTGCTTACCTGAATCTTACCTCCCTCTTTATCATCTTATCACTTGACTTCATTGAAATATAAGTTACTCAGCTTTTGAATACCCTCTGTATTATCAAAGTTTTGAGAGTGAATGCTCATTTGCATACAGTAAAAGCTTCATTTGATTGTTGTCTTGTTATTTGTCAGGGAAAACCTTAGTACATATGAATTTTACTATTTTGGGCTCATTTGTTTTGATGCTGTTTCCTTGGAAAATACACATAGATGTTCTGTTAATAAGAAATGGACTTATTTCTTTGCATTGCCTAATATATGATGATAATCCAATCATCAATACTGGCTTCACCATCCCAGTAAAAAAAAAATGGGTTTTTTTTTTGTCTGTCTGAAATAACTTTTCATGAAAAAATATTTTTTGTGAATATAGTGGTTAGAGAAATTACACTTGCAGTTTTCTCTATTCATGTATTTCTTTTGCTACCGCTGAAGTTGGGCAAATTTATATTGCGTTTTATACCTTATATATATATATATACCTTTATACTGGACACAATGTAAACACCAGAAGATCCTTCTTGTACTTTTAAAGAATAATTGAACTAGCTGAATTTGGACTGCAAGACCAATATGTGCATTCATGGTTGGGATTATAAAGGCAATTTATGAGAAATGAGATATTGCTTCTGAAATTTTGGCAAAATGTAGCCACAATCTCTTGGGTAGATTTTTGATCTGAATAACTCAGTAAATCCATCATTTTCAAGGGACTTAAGAATTTTCCAGATAGAGCAATAAAATCAACAATGCATCTCCATGTACAGTGCTAGGATCCCTAGAGTAATCAAGAAATGATTATTCTATAACTCTGAAGAAAAATTGTATATTTAAAGTTGATTAAAACAGTAGAAATTATGATAAACTATTCTTCACAACACTAAATTTAGTAAACTACTAGATCTGAAATAGAATTTTTAGTCCTATTTTATATTCAGTACAAAATCATATTTATATTATGTAATTCTAAACTTATGTTAGCAATATGCATTCCAGAAGAAAAAGTGAGGATGCTGCTGCTCTTTGTCCCCAGAACCCTTTGGTTGAAGTTTATATTGTGGGACTCATATGTAGCTACTTGTAAGTGGCAATTTTACTTTTCAGAGAAAAACACTGTGTAAATTAAATAACGGAAAAAAGAAGTTAAATGGTTTTGACCATGATACACAGTGCAGTGAAAAGGGATACTGTTACCATGTAAGAAAAGGTGGCTTTAATAGTGGAAAATTATAGCCTTTCTATAAATTTAGTTGTGTTTGAAATTTATCTATAGATCCCCTGCTCAAATGCCTGTTACATTCCTTAAGCCTTTTTCAAATAGGCAAATTTGAGAATATGATTTAACTATGTTAATCAGCTTTTCCAAATGAAAATGTAAGCCTGTGAGTTCTTGGCATTGACAGAAAACAAAACATAGTAATTTTGTTCTTTACAGATTATCGGAAACTTTCATAACTAAAAAAGGGATAGAATTAGAAACAGTATTTTTTAGAAAAACTGCTTAATGTTGAAAAGCTAAATTAGTATATACCAACCGTTATTTAATGAAGCCTATAATTTATAGTTTCTCAGAATGATAAAGTAAGGGTAAAGGAATGAAGTCAGTTATTTCAGCTACATTTTTATGCGAGTCATGATGTTAATGTTTCTAATCCATTGGAGTGATGGTACAAAAATCCTCTTAACAAGCTAAAGTACCTGACCTAATGCTTGTAATATTGACTAACCTTTCATAGGTCAGGGGTCCTATAAAACACATCAGCAGTTTTGCTTTCCTTATTTTTTATAAACATGTGTGAAATAAACAATCCATTAATATTTTGGGGGCTAACTTCCAGGATAACATGATGTGATATGGAAACTTTTGGGCAAAGGATTTTTTGTAGTTTATAGGCTCCTTTCAGGTATGTCTGATGTCTGAGTGCAGCAAGCAGATGCAATCCTATGGCAAAATAGTGGGGATATAACAGAAAAAAAAATTCCTGCTTTGGGATACATTTGAGAAAACAGTAAGATAGTTCAGCAGAGGACCACAATGCCTACAGGGACTTCTCCTTTGCATACCCAGCCAGAAGGATGACGGTACTCCAAGGATTTGTCTCTGTCTTTTTTGTCAGTCTTTCAGGGAAGGAACCTCACAGATGTTCTCAGCTGGATAGTGCTGTTGACAGAAAAGGTGGGGATAATATGAAATTAGACATAAAAAGTGCTTGTTTATAAGATACAAGGGAATCATTTGAGATATTAATTATGACTACTGATTTAGACATTTTCTTTACTTAGACTAACTGGAAGATCTTCCTTAATTCAATCTGAAAGTGAGATTCTGTTGGGTTTGGTTTTCAAGCTCCAAAGGTTTGGAGAGTTTTATCTCGTCTTTGCTGGCAGCTGTTATATTCTTTGTGCTCTGAAGATCTTGCCATATATCTTGTCACGAGACAGATTCATCTAGGTTAAATAGCTTCCTTTCTTCTGGGTTCATGAGGCCGCACCTCTGAAACAGACTTTTTTGTGTGCTATTCAAAACAGTTGAAATGGAACACCTGTCCATTTTTGCAATATTGGCTGAATCCCATGTTTTATTCCTACTGCCTTTTGAACTTGAGCATTGAATTACAGAAGATGAGGTACATGGATTTAAAATTGGAAATTTCTAGCCCTTTCCTGCATTACTGTGAAGTACTAGGGTTGCACTAGTGTTTCTGTGTAAGACAGTAAGCACACCTCTAGACATGCAGAGGGAAACTGCATTCTGTTGAGCAGCCTTTGCTGGTCTGTTAACTTCAGTAGAATTAAACTGTTATTAAGAGCAATATTCTGGAGGAAATTGTGGAAACCCACAGAATTTCACAAGAAAAAATAAATGTGGTTGTGTTCTTCTTTCACTTGCCCATCCTTCCATCTCCTGCACCAGTCCCCAGAGATTTTAGGAACTATATTTTTGAGGATGATTTAAACTGAGAGTACCTGAGCCTTTGAAGGCATCAGTCCTTAAATAGGAAGATAATTTTTTGTTTTCACAAAATTGATAACCCACAAAAGCCTACCAACCAACCAAAATCCTAAATGACTTAAAATTCTTTGTGAGAAAAGGGATTTGTCAATGAAATAGTAGTAATGGTTTCATCCCCTCTGTTTCTCACTAGAGATTACTGTTTTCCAGCATGTGCCAATAGGTATTTTGGTGGAAATCCACAGAAGCAGGTGTTTTTGACATCCAAATCACTGTTGGAAATATGCATTGTGCACTTAGAAATTTCACTGCAGAACTGGCCACTGGGCTTCTGTTTCATCCAGCCAACTTGACAGGATGCATAGAGGCAGCAACAGGGTTAATTTATAAAACCTATTAACTATTATTTTCCTCTTGAGGTATCCAAATACCTTGGATTGGACAGTGCCCTGGCAAGTGTAAGGGAGTAATACAGTATTACATTGAGAAGACCCTCTGTCACATTCTGTAGCTTTTAAAGCTATTTTTAATAGGTATAAAGGTGCAGCTGGGATTCAGTTAAGGTTGAAATTGCCTTTGAAGTGTCTCTTCAACATTTTTGACTAGCTGCAGCATTTTAGATTTTTTTTTTTTTGAGAATATAAATGGATGGTATTTTTCAAATGTCTGAAGTGTAGGCAAACAAATTAAAAAGACTTCCTTTTCAGAAAACTTTCTTCAATTTTTTCTTTTAGATAGCCTTTTAGAAAGGGCAGGGTTATACAAATTCAAGATACAAATACTGAAGAAAAATGGGAATGATCTGAAAAATAAGAAGGGAAATATACTCAGTTCTGCACTCTTTTTTTACTTAATGAGGAGATTATTTGTGTTTCACTAAACAGAAAAATAGATTTCTGAGAAAAAAATAGTTTTTAATATATTACGTAGAAATTAGTTTGACACTGTAAAATGAGAGGAACAATGACTGAAAACTATAAATGACACCTTTTTTTGCCCTGGACAGGTTTTACTACTAGATTACTACAAAATTCACTGTTTAAATTGGAGCTTTTTAAATATTTATATAAATGATTTGGTGAAGGTTCTGAAATGAAAAAAAAAAAAAAAAGTGCTGAACAAAGCAGTTGGTTGCATAATGACTTCCACCAGTAAGTATCTCAACTAATATTATGCAAGTACAGGTTGCTGTAGATGACTACTACAGAATAATGATTCTAGTGCTAAAATTGGTGAGAGCGACTGTATTTTCTCAGGAATCTGACTTCAAACCTTGGCCCTTAGGGTTGGCCCTGTATGTAACTAGTGACAGCAGGTAAATGTTCTGACATGAAGGGACTCTGTCAAGGGCTAAAGCCTGCCAACACGTATCCATGTCACTGAGTCTGTCAATTAATAGGACTACTTCATTAATTTAACAACATGGATAAGTGTCCATCTGTGGAGAGTTCATGAAAATGATAACAACATGAGTAGAGTGTAATGAACAAGAAATGTAGCACAAATAACTTGTAATAGAATCCAATGTGAAACTCAAAAGGAGCAGAACCACTTTATTGCAGAAGAGTCTGTGCTGCAAATTCTAATACCAACAGAAATGATGCTATAGTGGACACATGGAAATTTAGCAGGTACAAACTATAATATGCAAAGTGATATTTTTCTTGTTTTCAGAACTCTCACACTCCTGGTAACTGATATTAATGTTACATTCCTGCATGCAGAAAAAAAATTGTCTTCAGAAGGAATTCTCTAAAAATTTATGTAGCATTTCTGTCTTTTCCAATAATACTTACATGTTACCTTTCTAAAATAAATAGTCTTTGTGAGAAAATCTGAATTTTTCAATGTATTAGTAATATGTAGCAATGTCATAATGAAAGTAATGGTTTGATGTTTCCATGTTATTAAACTTCAATTTAGTTCTTCAAAATTATAAAATACTAAAATTCTCCAGATACTTAAAAGCTTTAATGATTAAAAAAATACCTTATTGCTGAACAGCATTGGTGTATCAGACCCTTTAATCTAATTCAACGAAATGTGGAGAACTTGGTGTAATTAATTTCCTTGCATTTTAAATTACTCATATAATTTGTTATTTTTAATATTTTGTGGTTCAGCAATTAATTTTTATAACAGAGCAGTATTGATAAATTTCTTAACCTAGACTAAATGAATGCTTTTGCTTGATACTCTGTACCATTTAGCAAAACTCTGTAACACATCAGTACCTTTCTCTTTTGATAATCTTAAACATTTGTGTAATTTACTCTAACTTGGTTTTCTATAGTTTAGTGAACACCCACTTTTCTCAATAATTTTGCAGCTTTTTAAGATTGCACTCCTGCCAGGCAGTTCCCCTTGAGCTTCAATTTGTGACATGTAGAGAGAACTACAGAGATATTGTTTGGGGATAGATTTCCAGATGCACCTTTTCCTTTGCCATTGCTCTGCGTACATAGAGCTAGTCCTATGAAATGCTGTGTGTGTCTTAATTTCAGTAGGTATTCACAGTGTGTTGCAGGCTGCTAGCAGACTCAAAAATACCTCCTAAGACTATGGATGGGGGAAGAAAACATCAGACTAGTCCAGAGCTTCTGTGACTTGTGTGTACGAGTCAAGTATATCAAAAGTAAAAAAGAAAAATACAGAGCTTTACAGATAACACTACGTTTTCCCCAGTTGCCTGAGTAGTCAAAGCTTCTTTTATCCAATTATATTGTTTCCACTTACCTCAGTATGTCTGTAGAGATAAACTATACTTTCCTTGCTTATAGCAGTGATTACTTTTTCCCTTTAAAATGTTTGAAGTGGGCTACACCTTTCCAATATACAAAGACAATCAGTGTGGATGCTTAATTTTATATTATTTCTTATCTGTATTGAATTAAAACAAAGTAAACATCTGAAAAATCCCAGCAATAACTTAAAAGATTGAAAGATTTATTTTAGCAACCACTGAAAAGCCATAAGGACCTTCATGAATCTACTTAGCTTTCTGAGGGAAAATTACCTTGTTGTTTTCTTAGACGTGTTTCATCTAAAAGGTGCATGCTGTGTGCCAGGAGTGGAGAATAGTTATATTTCTTACGGTTAATTTTAAAACCCTGAGAGGGTTTTTGTTGTTGTTTATTTATTTTCCAAATGCCTGAAGAACTTTCTGTAGCCAGTCTGGGTATAAGACTGGGTACAGTCATTGGACTGAAAATGAGTTTTGATTATATATTCAAAGTATTGTTATGCTACAGGGATGGCGATTGTGCATTAATTGTTATAGTATAAGAAAGGATCAACCTCAGCAGTGAACTGATGAACAGGATAATTCAAGGAAGAATTGACATTGCTTGAGGCCAAAATGCTGAAATATTCTTCAATAGAATTATAAGAACATGAGAGAACTTTGGAGAATGAATAAAGGTCATTTGGTCCATCGAGACGTATTCTTTTTAGTAGTCTGTTTCCCCAAGGATGCTATCTAATTGTTTCTTGAATGACACTGGCACTTTTTGCCTCGACAACTTTGCCTGCAGGCTATTCTAAGTATTTATTATTCTCTACATGAAAAGGTGCTTTCTGATATATGTGCTGAATTTATTTTTTAATTTCCAGTTATGTTCTCTTGTCCTATAATCTATGTTGGAATGGAAATAATAATTTGAGTTGACATTATCTGTGGCAGTTAAGACTTTATATGCTTCAAAAAAGACAGTTCTACTCTGTCCTTAAAATTAGATGCCCAGATTTATAATGTAAATAACCATGACTGCATATCAAATGGTGGCAGGGGTCTCCCTTAGAAGATTTCACATCAAAATCAGTCTTACTTCCCTAAATGTGCTTTGCTGGTGTTGCTGATGCTCTGTCCCCCATTGGCCAAAAACCTGTCTGATATAGAACGTCTGATGACACTTGATGTCTTTTTTAACATCGGCTGAAGGGAAAACAAAAGCAAGATGTACTTTAAACTTTTTGCAACAGGCAGCAAAGTGAGAGGCAATAGCTAGGGACATAGCAATAAAAGTTTGCTAACTCCTCCTGTGTACTTTTTTCAAAACACTTCAGTCTTACTTCAGTTCTGGATAATTTAAAAAAATAAATCAGATTGTCTACACTACCTAACTTTTAACAGCATCAGACCAGGATTACTGCCTGCAAAGCATGGGTGTCTAACTTCCTGAGTCTTTAAGGTTTCTGCCCAGGACTGGCCAGGCAGCCCAAGTGGCTGATCAGGCAAGTCAGTCACAACCCTATTCCTGTTCTCTCTCTGTCAGGATCTAGAAAACCAGCTAAGGCAGTGCTTAGCCATGTGTACCAGAAGCTACTGCTGAAGCAGCATCATAGTCGCCATGCCACGTTTCTTGTCTGCATGGAGACAGAGAAATCAAAGGTTCTTGCTCTCCTACTGTTCCCCATCCAACCACCCTGCCCAACTTCTGAGAAGCTTCTTTGAAGCTTCACATGGAAAATAGCCACAGAACACATATCATCCTAGGTAGCTCACCTTTAGCAAACCTTACTAGCACTCTTCTTCCAGTAGCCAGGGTTTCGGATTACTTGACAGTCTATGTTATCAACAACTCCACAAACATGAGAACTCCATGCTTTAATAGCTTATGAGCTGCATGTGATTTATGAAAGAAAAAATGACCACTATCAGTTCAGCACTCAGATATTACTGTGTACAAGTTGGTGCAAAGCTTTATGGACATGCATAAGGTGCCTCCACTCTGGCTGAGTCAGGATTTGCTTCCATAGACACTGACATTCCATGAAATATTTATAAGTCAATTCCTACTTCACATGGACAGAGTTGTATAAAAGGGGCAAACAGATGTCAAAATAGCCATAAAACTTGTATTTATTTAGAGACTTATAAAATACCGAGCTTTAGGGAAGACTTTGACATTTCCAGAAATTATTTTTTAGAACAGAATGAACATTGTATCCCCTCATTTCTGCTAGAAAATCAGCACTGGATTCAAGGTCTCCAATTTATATATATATTTTTATATATATATATATTTATATATATATATATATATAAAAAAAACCCAAACAACCAGGACCAGTTTCCAGTCCTGAAGGAGGTTTCCTTCCCTGACTATGAATGTTTGTATTAACTAGTTTTCCAATGTGCTTTCAAGCCATTTCTGAATAACCATGGAAGTGGTTTCAGACATAAGCAGGATCTACTGAGACTCTCTTATCCCTCATTTAACAAGAACAACTTAATCATTCTAATTGTTCCAAATCATTGTTACATGGGGAGAACAGAGATCCATGAACTGGGCAGATTTTGTGCTATCTTCAGTGCCTAAATCATCCATTTAACCTAGAATCTTCTGCAATATTGCAAAGCATCCTTGTAATATACCAGGCATAAAATACTTGCCTTAAGAGTTCAAGTTTTGCATACCAGTGCCTATTTCTGATCATGGAAATCTGGTCTTACTTCAGTTCCCAGTAATGAATATGAACCTGGGCCATAGTTCATGAGTAGATATACTGTCTCTCAGGAGCAGTTAAGTTATATTGCCTGATGTACAATTACCATTTAACAATATCAGCTCTGCTTTATATGGACTGAATTGTGGACAGCCGGGTCTTCTTATGCATGTTCTGGTCAGGTGGACTCAATTGCTGGTGACACCACTGGAGTTGAAAGAGTGGAAAACATTAAGTTTAGTCTCTTGTTTGTTGCTGACAACATGTGATTTGACATTACACTTCTAATGGTCTGGACTTCTCCATTGCAGTTTATAATAATGGTACTTTTGGTAATCACTTCTGACAGTGCTCCTGGTGCAAAGGGTCAGTTTTCAACCACCACCTTCCGGGAGGTCTCAAATTTGTCTCCACTGATTCATCTCTGTCAGGGAGAGCATTTCAGGGGCACTAATGAAGACAGGGCTAGGTTGCTGCTGGTCAGAAATGGTCTGTACAATAAACTAGTTATAAATGACAATAGCATTGACTGTTTAGTTTACACTGGCATCATAGGAGGCCTATGCTTGATGGGAAGACACGTTCTAGTGTAAACTTAAGGGGGATAAGGGGGAACCCTAACCACTGTCTTGAGATTAACTGAGAAGTTGAGTTGCCCCATACAGTCGTCTTAGTGCATCCATGCTAAGGCATAGGTAGGCACAAGGGCAAGGTAACGTACAGATATCTTGCCAGCTATCTTGCCAGAGCTTTCTCAGTGAAAGCACTATCATTAGGTGTAACACTTCAAACTGGTGTAAAAAAGAGGAGGGGGTGGGGGTGGGAGGAGAAAAATTGAATAATAAAGAATATTTAATTTCTATTTTTTAACTTGAAAATAATGTGAAATTAAAAAAAAATCCCTAATTTTTTTCTAGTTTCCTCTTACCAACTAGTGAAATTCACTGAAACTAACTGCATAAATTTCATTACTGTTGCAAGAAAGGAAAAAAAGTATTCATACAAATTATGAAAAATATAGAATGAATATAACTGTGTGGGGAACTCCAGAAGAGATAAAATACTCAATATGACTTCTAACCTCCTTATTTTCTTTTAATAAACTTCAGGTTAGCGAAGACCATTTTATATATATATAAAAAAGTATGTAGTTGATTTTGTTTAAGCTCTAAATTAGTATCATAGCATAAGAGACACTTGGTTTTAGCTCATATCTGTATTTTCAAAGGATCTGTATATCTTACCTAGGAGAGAGTAACTGAATTTCAGTAAATCAATGTCTCTCATATATCTAGAGGCCACCTTTTAACTGAATATGCATTCTGTTTAGCCATATTAACAAAGCTTGCTTTCACAGGTGTAAAACAAGGTCGGTTATGCTAATCAAACCAGAAATTACTCCCCTGTGAAGACCAAAATATTGCTGGAAGCAAAGAAATTGATAAGATTTAGCCAGAAACTGAATATGTCATTTTTGCTGCAACCTGAAATGATGTGTTTACCTTAGCTGTTCTTCTTGAAGTCTAAACATTTAGAGTTCCTTAATTCACTTAAATGCAATTCTTTATTTTCTTAAATATAACCTTTTTTTGAGCTAAACTTAAAAGGAAGGTGCTATTTCAAAATAAGATTCTTTTTAATTTTTTCAAGAGTGTTAATTCTAATTTTACAATTTTTAATTGCTACTTTGTTTTATGAAATACAGTTATGCTCAATGCATCACAAAGATTTGTAACAAGTTACCTAACTTAATATTATTGTTTAATTTTGTATCCTTTTACCTTCAGGTAAATTGGTACAACTAGTGCAGATTTCAGTTTGCCTAAAATAATTTTCTCTGCTGGATGGAGCAGATTATTACAAGGTAATTTAATATATATGTGGAAAGTGGGGAAAAGTTGTTTACAGGAAATGTATTTGTTAACCCTGTGATAATTGCCTACAGTGTTTTGAAGATATAAACATAAATATGCTATATGAATTTATGCATGAATTTCATCTAAGAATATCTCAGACTTGTCCTAATAACTAGCAATACATTTTCTAAAGCAAATTGTTATCTGGGAGTAAATTGCATGTTGGCTTCATACTTCTTCCTGCAGTCACTAGTATATCACTAGCTGCTCTTTCTTCTTTCTGCTTTTTCCTTTTTGAGCAAACACATTTAACAGCTGTGGAAACAAACAGGGCATACTTGGCAAAAGTAGGGACCAGATGCCAAACTCTGCAATGCTTGTTCTAGCAGCAGCGTGCGGGTCTGTTGCTAACTCCTTGGTGTCACCTCTGCTGGCTCCTTTTTCAGTTCACTACTGGCAGGCAACAGAGGTGCATCTGGAGATGTTGTCAGGGTCATGCAGCTGTGGGGCTCTCTTGGCTCCTGTGTCCATATTTCTCTTTTATATTTAAATGTTATTTTTGCATGCAATAACATTAATTACTTGAATGTAACTAATATTTCTTTCAATTTTCATGGAGATGGGGGGAGAAAATAACTTTGTTTTCTGTATTAGTAAGTGGATGTTTTCTCTGATTAATTATGGTCTTCAGTTTGGGGGAGATTTGGTTCCTCTTTAATGGGGTGCAAAAATATCAGTTAACATCTGGCTGGCACGTCTGATGCACTCTGAGAATCTGAGGTGTTTCAGTTAGACTGGGCCTGGCTGTGATATGGGATGACATCAGTGTGTGGGGAAAGAAGATGGGTGGGGAAAGAGAGCTCTGCTGTGGCCTCGTCCACCATTGGTTTTGCTTGAAATTACAAGTCACCCTAGAGAGGTATGGAGAGCAGCTAAGTCCAAATGCTATTAATAGCCTGTAAAATAACTCTAGCATCCCAGAGAGAGCGAGAGAAGAAAAGAGGAAGCTGAAGGGAGGAGAATATGTTATCCGAGCTGAAGTGTGCTGGGGAATGTATCCTTGGTAAAGGCTGGACTCTAAACTCAGATCATGCTGCTGTATGCTTCCTCATTTATAATCTCATATAAATGGAAATTTACATCTTTATGGTTGCAGTATCCTGCTAGAATTTGCTACTATTGTATACTAGGTTTTCATAGAATCATAGAATATCCTGAGTTGGAAGGGACCCATGAGGATCATTGAGTCCGGCTCCTGGCTCCACACAGGACCAGCTGAATCAGAGCATATGACTGAGAGCATTATCCAGATGCTTCTCGAACTCAGTCAAGCTCGGTGCTGTGACCACTTCCCTCGGGAGCCTATTCCGGTGCCCGACCACCCTCTCAGTGAAGAGCCTTTTCCTAATACCCAACCTAAACCTCCCCCATCACAGCTTCATGCCGTTCCCTCGGGTTCTGTCACTGGTCACCAGAGGGAGGAGATCAGCACCTGCCCCTTCACTCCCCCTCGTGAGGAAGCTGTAGGCCGCGCTGAGGTCTCCCTTCAGTCTCCTCTTCTCTAGGCTGAACAAACCAAGGGACTTCAGCCTCTCCTCATATGCCTTCCCCTCTAGACCCTTCACCATCTTTGTTGCCCTCCTTTGGACACTCTCCAACAGTTTTATGTCCTTTTCATACTGTGGCGCCCAAAACTGCACGCAGTACTTGAGGTGAGGCCGCACCAGCGCGGCATAGAGTGGGACAATCGCTTCCCTAGACCGGCTAGCAATGCCGTGCTTGATGCACCCCAGGATACGCTTGGCCTTCCTGGCAGCCTGGGCACACTGTCGACTCATGTTCAACTTGCTGTCGACCAAGACCCCCAAGTCCGTTTCAGCATGGTCGGTCTCCAGCGTCTCACCGCCCAGTCTGTATGTATAGCCAGGGTTGCCCCTTCCCAGGTGCAGAATCCGGCACTTGCCCTTGTTAAACCTCATGTGGTTGGTGATTGCCCAGTTCTCCAATCTGTCCAGATCTCTCTGCAAGGCCTCTCCACCCTTGATGGAATCAACAGGTCCTCCCAATTTGGTGTCATCTGCAAACTTGCTCATGACACCTTCTAGTCCTTAATCAAGTCGTTTATGAAAACGTTAAAAAGAACTGGCCCTAAAATTGAGCCCTGGGGAACCCCACTAGTGACTGGCCGTCAGCCTGATGTAACCCCATTTACCATAACTCTTTGGGCCCGACCCGTCAGCCAGTTGCTCACCCATCACACTATGTTTTTGTCAAACTGTATGCTGGACATTTTGTCCAGAAGGATACTGTGAGAGACTGTATTGAAAGCTTTACTGAAATCTAAAAATATGACATCAACTGGCTTGCCTTGGTCAACTAGATGGGTGACCTTGTCGTAAAAGGAAACTAAGTTTGTTAAACAGGCCCTTCCTCTCATGAACCCGTGTTGGCTGTGACCAATGACTGCGTTGTCCTTCAGGTGTTTTTTGATTACTCCCAGCATAATTTTCTCCATAATTTTACCAGGCACTGAAGTGAGACTGACAGGCCTGTAATTACCAGGGTCTTTTTTCTTGCCCTTCTTGAAGATTGTAACATTTGCCAGCTTCCAGTCAACTGGGACCTCTCCAGATTCCCAAGATCATTGAAAAAGTAATTGAGAGAGGTCTCACAATGACATCAGCCAGCTCTCTGAGCACCCTGGGATGAATCCCATCTGGCCCCGTGGACTTGTATGCATCCAGGTGGAGCAGCAAGTCCCGCGCAATTTCAGGGTCAGCTAGGAGTTTATCGTTACTGCAGCCACAGTCCTCCAACTCGGGGCAACTGGGGTCCCAGAGCCCATCATCAGTGTTGAAGACAGAGGCGAAGAAAGCATTAAACTAATCTCTGCTTTATCTATGTCCCTGTTTGTAAGGTGACCATTCTCGTTGAGTAACGAGCCAATATTGTCTCTGGTCCTCCTTTTGTTATTAACGTACTTAAAAAACCCCTTTTTATTGTCGCCCACAGTACTGGCCAGTTTCAACTCTAACTGAGCTTTGGCTGCACGAATTTTCTCCCCACAAAGGTGAGCAGCATCCCTGTAGTCCTCCCTTGTTGCCTGACCCTGCTTCCAGCAGGCATACACTTTCTTTTTCTGCCTAAGCTCTAGAAGAAGATCCCTGTTCAGCCAAGCCGGCCTGTCCAGCCTGCTTGACTTGCGGCATTTTGGAATTGCCTGTTCCTGAGCTCTTAGGAGGCGGCACTTAAAAAGTGACCAGCGCTGATGGACCCCGATGCCTTCAAGAGCAGTTTCCCAGGGGACCTGACTGACTAGTTCCCTGAGCAGCCTGAAGTCTGCTCTCCTCATATCCAGGGTTGAAGTTTTGGTGTCAGTTTTCCTCCTATCGCCAAAGATTTTAAATTCTACCACTTCATGGTCACTGTGGCCAAGACAGCCACCAATCGCCAGTTCACTCATGAGACCTTCTCTGTTCATGAGTAACAGATCTAGGAGGGCACCTTTCCTTGTCGGCTCCTTTAATAGCTGTACCAGGAAGTTGTCATCGAGGTGTTTCAGGAAACTCCTGGATGTGCTGGTATCAGCTGTGTGGTGCTCCCAGTTGACGTCTGACAAGTTGAAGTCCCCCATAAGGACAAGGGCAGTTGATTTAGAGGCCTCTCTTAGTTCCTTAAAGAATAATTCATCGGTGGCATCGTCCTGGCTGGGTGGTCTATAGTAGACTCCCACAACGACATCCCCCTTATTTGCTTGTCCCATAAGCCTTACCCAGAGGCTCTCAACTGTGTTGTTGCTGACTGACAGCTCTGTACAGTCCAGCCCCTCTGTTACATAGAGCGCCTCCCCCCCACTTCTCCTGCCCTGCCTGTCTCTCCTGAAGAGCCTGTAACCATCCATCACAGCACGCCAGTCACAGGACTCTTCCCACCAGGTTTCACTTATGCCGATGATGTCATAGCACTGGGACTGAGCCAAGGCTTCTAGCTCTTCTTGCTTGTTCCTCATGCTATGTGCATTAGTATAGAAGCATTTCAGATGTGTTTCCACATACCCAGCACCTTGTGGAGCAGTCTTATTTGGATGGTAATAATCCTTCTCTGACCAGTGTTTATTTCTGACTGGAAGCTTCTTCTTGTTCCAGAAGTTTCTTTTTTGATTTTTTGGGTTCAAAGTTCATGGAGTATTACTCTTTTGCTTGCAAATTAGCTTTTTACAGTTAATCCATGCTGTGCTGTAGGTATTTAACTTTCTGCCCACACCATCAACCATCAGTGGCAGTCTGGACTTCACCAAGACTTCAGGCTCCCAAACTGTTGTATCCACTACTGACACATGAACAGATGCAAAATTATATGGCTCTCCTGAGTTGGGGTGGTGGTAGTAGGTTCTGCCTACCATCAGGCAGAAGCCTGAAAACATACCTTCCCTGCTGGTTTAGAATAAATTGGGAACAAACCATGGGAAGAGACTGAACATACAGAGTGTGTGCTTCACGTGGGTGAGGAGATGAGTTTATGTGCTGGGCAGTGAAAGGATCCAGCAGAAAAAAGGCATGTAGCACTGGTTTTGAGGAGGTTGAATATGCAGTGGAAAGACAGGTAGCTGGCAACATGGAGGCTGCCATCGCAGAGGAAGCTGTGGACTCCTAACCTTCACTTACCCTTCACACAGCAATCAATAACCAGAAATTGGTGTGATTGCTGGGCCATACCTATCAGAAGGACTTAGCAGCAGCCAAAAGGTTTTGCATGTTTGTTTTCACCATGTCAATTTTCAGTGTTGTAACATTGCTTTTGTTTTTTAGTGAGAATGTGATTATTTTTCCAGATGAAATTGTTTGAATTGTCAATTTTCTTAAAAAGCAGCACCCCTTAAAATCAGAAATGAAAATGCTGCTGCTTCACAGTTAGCTTTGATGTATGTTAATGTTCTAACTTTCCCTTATAAAGCAGCCAGAGTTAACATTGTTCTTTTCAGTAGATATTTGTAGTCATTTAAATGACTTATTATGCGTAACATTTTTTTCTTATAGCCAGACAGTATAATACAAATTTACTTAAGCAGCACAAATTTGTAATGCATTGTTGAAGGTTTTAGACCATTCTGCATATTTTTCCTATAAAGGGAAGGCACATGATTCTCATAGAGTGTTTATGACATGCATCAGCAAGCTACTAAAAGCAAAGAAGTGAGATGCTGTACAACTTAATATGTCTATTTGCTATCATTTTAGTAGTATTAAAATAAGTGTTGATTTACAGTGCATTTGGAACTAGGTTAGATCTATAACTTTCTTCCTGCACTGGGGTAATGAATGAAGGGACCAAGTCGTCTGAGAGATACAAACTTATTCAGGTCTGGACGATTAAAAAACTAACAAACAAAATACCACCTTCCTATTTTTCTAAACTCCAAAGCTGTGCTGGATAATCAAAACAATATGCAAAGTATATTAATTTATAACTTTTCCTTAATATTATTTATTATATGTTATAAAAACTTATCTTTTCTAAGGCCTTGCTTCAGAACAGAAAAGAAGATTGCATATAATTAAATGAGAAAAGCCCTCTGCCTCAAATAATAGAGAATATAGCTGGTATACATCTCAAGAGATCCTGTCATCCATTCCCCTCTCCCAACCCATGATCAGGTACACCCAGATAAATTAGGATAAAAGAAACTAGTGGATTCAGCATTTGTCTTCCTCATGGCCTTCCCTCAATGACACAAATCAGTCTTGCTTTTACTCTTGCATCAAATATGATAAAATTTTTGTGAGATGAGGTAAAGAGGTTGAAAAATCTATCTGTGCTTGCTGCTTACTTACCAACTGAAGAGACATAATTGTCAATAGGCCACATTTTAGCATGTTTTTTTGGGAAATTTTTTTATCAAGTTTAATGATATTCAGGCATGGGGACTGAGCAACAAGAGGAATGTTGTTGCACATATAAAGACATAGATAGTATCTGCCCTGGAAATTTTACAATGAAAATAGACCTGGCATACGTAATGTAGGGGAGAAGGATGTACTGCACACATAGTGCAGTGCACTACATGTAGTATAGTAATTCGGAGAGCAGAAATTGGAAAAGTAAGGAAATGGGAAATGAAAAGGGGAAAATGAAAATAAGAAGTGGACAAAAAGGGAAATGAGAAGGTTAAGTGAGTCCAAGATGGGGATGCAGTCTGGCCAGTAGAATTTAAAACAGGGTTGAAGCCAGCCAGCAAAGGACTGAATCAAATCAAAATGGTTTTAGAAAACATTCTTTTGAAACTAATCAGCGGTCACGGTACTAAATAGCATGCTGTATAACTTAGAAGAATGCACAAATCCTCCACAACTTGCTCTATAAGAAATACTAAGTTGTAGTGCGGAATAATTTTAAAATAGAGAGAAATGCATCCCAAACACAATCTTCAAATTAACGTTGTTTCACAGTACTTCTAAGCATGTTTTGCTTGCCCATATTAGGAGTACTTCTGTTGTGATGATACAGTTTGTATTATGATTTCAGATAAATATATTTTTAAAAGGAAAATTTAGCAAGGTAGGTAAAAGTACATTTTCAGGAAAAAATATTAAGTAACTAGAAAATGGATAGTTCTCACGCAGCTTCATGAATTGTCAGGATGAAGTGTCTGTACATACGATAAGAATTAATTAAAATTGTTCTTAGTCATCACTGAAAGGTATATAGCAATCATAAACCAGTACACAACTATATAATTTGTATACCTTGGTTTTTTGTGTATGATCTGGAACATTCTTTAAAAAAGTGTTCATATTTCAGTGAATAATACTGGTTGGTTTCATAAATAATATATTCTTTATGAAATTTATTTTAATAGTTTTCTTCATAAGACACAAAATAGAGAATTCTTTCTGTTTGATTGCCAATCCTCTACAAAGTGAACTGTTAATCTGAGTGGGCTGAAGAATCAGCATGTACGATTGGGACTTTACAGTACTGTGACACATGCAATGGAAAAAGTGATTGCAGTTCTGAAGATGTTATTAGTCCTAAAGGCATAAAGATTTTAATTCGGCTTTGAAAATATATTTTCATTCTTTGAGAGTTCAAGGCTTGTGTTCAGCTTTTTATAATTGTCGTTGCAACAGTGAACTTCAGAATTTGTATATCAGATTTTTTTTCATAATTCAAAAAGTTACACAATGAATGATAAACACATATTTACACATGATGAACAGAATCTACAAGCATTTTAGGAAATCTGTTTCAAATATGAAATGTGCTGAAACTGCAGTCCAGCAGTGTCCTCTACGCGTAAATGGATCATTTGTATACAAACTTATTAATGATTGTGTAGCCACTGAATTGTGTATGTCAGCA
Source organism: Grus americana (assembly GCF_028858705.1). NCBI lineage: Eukaryota > Metazoa > Chordata > Aves > Gruiformes > Gruidae > Grus > Grus americana. The sequence goes on from NC_072852.1 coordinate 105,119,239, forward strand.
AACATTTTGAAGATAGGGATAAAAATAAAGAGATATTTATTGTAAAGTTCTCAGCATTTGTTGTTATGACAATAAACCTGTACACCATGGTAAATACTCATATAGCAATTTGCAAATAGGAATGATTGAAATTACTGAATGGTTAAGAATTGTACACTAAGGAATGCAAACCAGAAGAGCAGATGGGTTGGATGTGAAGCCAGTCATATTTAAGAACCAAGAGCAATTAAAAAAAAAAATCTCAGAAACTGTCTAATTATGATACAGAAATGAAGAGCAAAACTCATAACAAAATTATAGGGCTGACAACTTCCATAGCTATGAATGGAAAGAAGCAAAAATGTGAAATGTAATCTTATTAAGCATTTTTTTAGTAAGTCAGTGCAATAAAATCTCTGGTTTTGGAATCAAGATTCATACCTAGGTGGAATGGACAGCAGTTGGACAAAGACTTTAATTTTAAGTGATTGCTATGTGTATCTTCTCTATAAAAATTGTCGGCAGATTAAGATATGAGATTATTGCTTAAATCGCTGTTGTTATTTGCTTTAAGTGGAACTGCATCTATACAAAGAAGAATGTTGAGGAATGCCTATACAGTCAGTCTCGTGTACTCTTTAAATAGATTGCTGTAGCACCCTACATCCCAGTCACAGACCTCCTGTGGTCTGTCATAGGAGCTCTGCATTCTGCTACTCCAAGTTAACAATTTGGGACCAGTGCATTACACTCCAGTGACAGTTCTTGCAGCTGGTCATGCCCTCTTGTCATGTATTTTGTTCCTTTGAGTAACAATGTGTCAGGTTATGCTTCCTCTCTAACCTGTCTGCTAGCTATTCTTCCATATGATTGCTGTAGGAGCAAAAAATAATGCAATCAAATATGTATATGCATACAAATACTGTTTTCAAATTTCACAGCAGATTTTTTTTGATGTTTATGTAAAGGTAATCTGTGTAAAAAGAGAGTGGTAAAAATATTCTTTCATTTACATCACTCATCATTTTGGCAATAATTTATTTTTTTTTTACAGAAACCCTACTTGTGATCTCACAGTATTGTCTGCAGTCAACATATAAAACAAATAGCACTAATGATGTCTGATTTCCTAGGTATTTTGTCTTGTAGTAGGATTCTCTTCTGCCTGGAAAAGTGAGAATTCCAACTAGGGGTTTTTTTGTGTAGGCAAAGGCATTCTTAATGTTTCACTCAGATCTTGGTTCTTTATACCAAGTCAGAAATGAGTATATTCTGCAGTCTTTTGCTTTTCAGGAGGCACTAATTTTCCTTCACTGTTTTAGTGAAAACAGCAGATCTGGGAGATCTGTCCTGCTCTCTCAAATCTGGTTAAAATCAGCCAAAAAGCTCAAAATTAAGAGTGAGAGATCAAAGGATGAACAGACCTTTGTAGATCCCAGAGGTGAGAAAAATAAATACAAACATCTTCATCAAACCAAGCTTGTTTTCATAGAAAATCAAGCTAAAAAAAAAGTTCGTTCAATGGTGTAAGTTACTGTTCATCTCTGTAGAGATATTTAGAATGTCATTTTGCTTAATGTGAAGTAAATCACGCCTCACAGTCCTTCAGTTTGACAAAGTAATGGCAATTAACCATTGAAGACATTGGTGTGACTTCTGGTTACCATCACTGGTGAGCTGGTTGTGGTAAATATCTGGGATTCGGGGAGGGATGACTAAACAATACTGTTAATTCAAAGAGACACTTCTTCCAGAAAGTCACGCAACCTCTGTTATCCAAGAAACAGCTTCATGATCACAGTAGTCTGTACTGGCCCTTATGGTGAACAGCTGACTGTAACCCATGTTTCTTATCATTTGGGGCCAGTTTTTTTCTTTTAAGGGTATGATATGACACAGGTAATGTGCTAAATGACATTTCTCTTTCAGAATCCTGCAGTGAAAGTATATTCTCACACATGTGAGAGTGATGTGGTAGAAAATTGCAGGGGAAATTTTAGTCATTGCAATAGTGTCCAGTGTTAGAATAGTAAATTGATGCATCCTGAATATATTCAGTGAGAGAATTTTTCATTTTCTGTTTCCCAATGTATTGGATTTGCATGGCAAGGTTTTGGTAGCAGGGGGTCTACAAGGGTGGCTTCTGTGACAAGCTGCCAGAAGCTTCCCCCATGTCTGATAGAGTCAATGCCAGCCAGCTCCAAGATGGGCCAGCCGCTGGCCAAGGCTGAGCCCATCAGCGACAGTGGTAGTGCCTCTGTGATAACATAGTTAAGGAGAAAAACACTAGGAGCAATTGTAGCCAGAGAGAGGAGTGAGAATATGTGAGAGGAACAACTCTGCAGAGACCAAGGTCAGTAAAGAAGGAGGAGGAGGAGGAGGTGCTCCAGGCACCGGAGCAGAGATTCCCTTGTAGCCTGTGGAGAAGACCATGGTGAGGCAGGCTGTCCCCCTGCAGCCCATGGAGGATGATGGGGAGCAGAGATTCCACCTTCAGCCCGTGGAGGGGTGCTGAGGCAGGTGGATGCACCTGAAGGAGGCTGTGGCCCTGTGGGAAGCCCATGCTGGAGCAGGTTCCTGGCAGGACCTGTGGCCCCATGTAGGGAGGAGCCCACACCAGAGCAGGTTTGCTGGCAGGACTTGTGACCCTGGGGGGGACCCAAGCTGGAGCAGTCTGCTCCTGAAGGTCTGCACCCCATGGAAGGGACCCACACTGGAGCAGTTGGTGAAGAGCTGCAGCCCATGGGAAGGACTCATGATGGAGAAGTTGGTGGAGGACTGTCTCCCGTGAGAAGGACCCCATGCTGGAGCAGGGGAAGAGTGTGAGGAGTCCTCCCCCTGAGGACGAAGAAGCGGCAGAGACGATGTGTGATGAACTGACTGCAACCCCCATTCCCTGTTCCCCTGTGCTGCTCGGGAGGAGAAGGTAGAGGATCTGGGAGTGAAGTTAGGCCTGGGAAGAAGGGAGAGGAGGAAGGAAGGTGTTTTTAAGATTTGGGTTTACTTCTCATTACTCTACTCTGATTTGATTGGTAATAAGCTAAATTAATTTTCCCGGGTTGAGTCTCTTTTGCCCGTGATGGCAGCTGGTGAGTGATCTCTCCCTGTCCTTAACTTGACCCAGGAGCCTTTTCTTATATTTTCTCTCCCCTGTGCAGCTGAGGAGGGCAGTGATAGAGCGGCCTTGGTGGGCACCTGGCCTCCAGCCAGGGTCAACCCACCACAGTCCTTTTTTGGTGCCCAACGTGGGGCTCAAACCCACAACACTGACATTAAGAGCCTGATGCTCTACTGACTGAACTACCCATATTCATTTTGTATTCACCACAGTGAGCAAGTGTGCGATACCTGGTCTACTATGCATGACCTTGGAGTAATGCGGTCCATAATCCCATGTCTGTCTTCTGCCTTACATTTATTAAAATTGTTCGTATTAATCACCAACTGGAATTTCAGGTGGATGCAATGACTGCTGCTCCTAGAAAACTACACAAGGAAAACAGAAGCTCTGATGTAATGAACTGGCATTTTGGTAACTTTGGGGCAGTGTGAACAGCTACTGAAAGTACCTGATAGAAATGCAGAGATTTTTGAGAGACTCCATAAAGTAAAAGAGAAGTTGTTAGGACAGTATCACCTTGGGCTCAAATGAGGGGGGGAGGAAAAACAGTCAGTGAAGATTACCATTAGAAGCCAAGACTATATGATTTATATGACTTTTATATTAGCTTTAAAGGTGATCAGTGGAAATGTTTCAAACTAATGTCTAAAAGTAGGTCTGTGTGGTAAGCACTAATGAACTAGTTAGTACGGTACTGGGATAAGTAGACAGCAACTGAAAAATTTAGGAAGGGTTGGTCAATTTCCAACAAATAAAGCAGCTGTCAAGTCTCATTTAAAATTCTGATCACAACAGTAGTCATGTTACTTTTGGATACATTTAAAATATTGGCCAAAATTCTGTCGTGGGGTTGATGGGGAAAGTAGAAAATTTAGTCATTTGCAAATTAATATCACATAAAACATTTCTGTACACAGTATTGTCTGGCCCATTGGTTTCTATTATTTGTCAGAGGGTGCAAGTCTATATGTTTTTGGACACCCTCTGTTACAGTTGTGCGTCTCCAAAGATATAGTAAAGCTGCAAAATGCAAAAATAAATAACTCACTGAAAATTAACTGTTCTGGCGCATGCAAAATGAGACATTGATACAGACATTTACAGAAATGGATCTTTCTATAGTATCATATTTCTAAGCCACCTACTGAAGACTGCTAGTGCATTGAAAACTTTTTCAATTAGGAATTTGGGCTGAGATTCTTGCTGTCAATACATTCATATATAGAAAACACTGCTAGAACTGGTGAGATGTTTTTAGTTTTGGGTTTGGAGGGGGGGGTTGTTTTCGGGTTTTTTATAATGAGGTGTTTGATGGTTTGCAAAAGCATTAAACTGGAGCTGATCTTTTTTTGTTTTAGCACATTACTTCTACAGCATCTGGAAGTTAGTGACTGTACACAGCTTTTTTTCCTATGCAGTATGAAAGGCAAATCAGAATAAGTGAAATAAAATGTGAGCTGACCTTAAGGTAGCAAGTTTGTTTAAAACCAAAACCAAAACAAAACACCCACAAAAAACTACCTTCATGTCTTGCAAATTTTCCAAGGGCCTTTGCCCTTTTTCTCTTTCAACAGACATGGCAGCACCAAAGCTTGGAAATACAGTTTGTATTTTTGAAAAAGATGTACTGGTTTCAGCTTTTGCATCTTCCAATGACTTCTCTTTCAAAGTGTTTCAGAGTATCTGTTTGCTCTTCAGACTTTCAAATTGCAAAACCCAGCGGACTGGAGGTGGCATTGCTGGAGCTAGCGAGGATGTGGATAACCGTCCCTGACTCTTTTGCACTCCCTTTTGGAGGAATAATTCAATAGCCAGAGGTTTCAGGTGGATCTGCCTACCCTTTCTCCTTACGGTGAGAATCCCCAGAACACCATGAGGGGTTTGAATCTGTAACGCTTTTAGTAGAAAATAAACAGTGACTTGGTAGTATTTTACACAGAGCAAATTTTGAGTGAGACGGACCTGTTTGGAATCCACTTTATTTTTATCTGTGCCTGCCCACTGTGTCCCTGTAGGATTGAGATGTTTTACTCTCAGACCAGCAGTAATTCTTAGTAGCTTGGAGCTGTGGCATCCCTCTCCAGGCCCTTAAGAAACGTTTTGTTCCTTCCCTTAGCTCTGTGGTCTGGCTCATGAGTCTGTTCCCAGCTCTGCTCTGTAGACCCCTACTCTCCATCTCTGCCACTAGCTCCCTGCTTTGCACACTTTCTTGGGCCCTCCAGAAGATTTTCACAGCCCTGCGTGATCAGTTACTCCTAGGTAAGGAGGCAAAGTCCTTCTTCCTCCGAGGGCTTTTACCTTCTTGGAATAATTTACCTCCTTGCTTTCAGCCTCTCATTTTTATTTGAACAGCGAAGTAGCGTAGCTGGGAACAAACAAAACCGAAGCCTCACTTGTGGGAAGAAAGTTGCGAGCAGCCCCTCAGGTTGGGAGAATGATGGTGGTGCCCGGGCTCGCCGCTGGTGAGCAAAGGTAAAGGACTGTTGCTTCCTATGTGAAGCCACGTAATGTTTGGGCACTAGCCACTTCTGAGCTAAAAGGTTTTCCTTTAAATGTTGAGCTGCAAAATAAGGAAAATACGGAAACCTTGTAGTGCTAGAAATAATGAAAATGCAGACAGATGATTGCTATAAGAAATCACTTTTGCTTTATGTCTTAGTAACATTCAAGTTTATTTTATATGTATATAAGGGAAAAAAAAAGTCGAGTTCTTGACAACTAATTGGTATATAATCACTCTTTCTTTCCTTTCTCAAACTTTATTAAAAATCTCTTTTACTTGCAAAAGAATAGGACACAATCAAGGTATTGGTAACTGATTGCTGCAAACTGTTACCATCTCAAAAAGAAAAAAAAATCGTATGACTTTGTATCTTGTTTGCAGGTTTTTTTAGATCATGCAAATGAAGTAGACCAATTTACTTTTAAAGTTACAGCATTGCAGTGTCTTAGGAATTGTGGACTGGAAGTGGAAATTAACTGCACAGATCAAGAAGCTATGATCCAATCTGCACTCCTTGCCTGGCAAGTTAGTGGCAGCCTAAATTAGTTTAGAAGATTAGAACTGTACTAGTATGAAATACCTTTCTTATGTTGGTTTTTTTTTTAGGTAACATGTACCAAGTATCACTTGAAGGTAATACCAGAGAAGGAGGGAGAGACTGAAAATATTTATAACAGAAATGTCAAGTTTGTCTAGGTTCCATTTTCGAAAACAACTTATAAGTAATATTCATGAAACTTTGTACATCTTAATTATAGATATTAATAAAAGGAGTTAAAATGTTTCCATCTTGGTGATCATCTCTAATTCAGCTCTATTCACCTCCTAGTTCCTTCTTACAATTTCTTGTTAGAGTTGACAATTTTTGGAATGGATTGATGAAAATGGAGTCCTTTAGTTTTTATGTATTACTTAGTATGTCAGTTCTGTCTGCTTTACATAATGATATAAAAATGGTTTACAACTTCAGAAATGTCACTAAATCACAGTAAGTAAACAATGTTGTATAAGAAATTGGAAAAATGTTAGGAATTTTAAATAGCTGTTTTCACAGAGAGAAAATGGGGAAAAAAAAGTTGTGACATGATTTTCTACTGCAATGGTAAAGAATTGACATTGAGCATACAAATATTGTATTGTGAATGCTTTCTTTTTAAGATTCTGGTCTGGAACACCTGGTCTTAAACGGTTAGTAAACTGGAGTTAAACAGATGCCAAGAAATTAGGAAACATAGGAAACATGACTACCTCTAGATCACAAACATTTCTAGATCAAAATACGGACTATATTTTCAGAATCCTTGGAAATGAAATGTTGCCATCTATTAAGAGTTCTTTGCAACCCTTTAAAAGGCTGTAGTCCTTCAAAGGAATTGTATCCTTGGATACTTGCCACTTCCTTTTCATTTGTTGTATGCTGTTCTTCTGAACACCTCAAAGTACCTTATAAATAATGAATTAAGCTTTGCAAAAAAATCTATCTTGTATAGACAGTATTGCAGCCAATTTGCCAGGGGGTAAAGGGAAACATAAAGAGGATGAACACTGTAGCTACTTTTCAAAGAGGCAGAAAAAAGAAAAAAGAAAAATTAGGGGTAGTACTGTAACCACATGACAACTAACATTCTTTAGCTATCTTTTAACAATCAAATAAGTAGCATTAACTCCTCCTCACCAAAAATAACCCCTTATCAATAACATTTGCTGTGTACACATTCACATCCCAATCCATATTTTGATCTGTAAATTTACCTGGAAAAGTAAATTAATATTTGAGCATTCATTTAAATTCTTAAATGCTGTGCTTGTCTGTCGTGTTCATTTTGCTTATTAGTTATTAAAACCTATGTGTGAATGGATTGATCTGTGAGCATCTGGTATGTGTTTGGGAGTGAGCAAACATTTTCTTTATTATTTTTATGTTTCCAATCTTACTTTTCTGAAGAGAGTGCTGAAATTGCAACAGATCATCTGTGTGCAAACAGTTGTTCTGATTGGTTTTGAAAAAATTAAATCTCAGAACTTTTCTTTCAAGTGTTTCATGGACTGGAAGATAACTTATGTTTGCATGTTAAAGAGTTTTAAAACAAGTTGACCATTTCTGTCCATTTTTTTTCTTAATACTATAAGGCATCACTGATTGCTGTTTAATTATAAAAATAATTGAAATACGGATAGTTCTGTGATTTTATTAAGCATATAATAATCATTCATAGGCTATGAGAAATTTCTGTTGTTCTCATTTTTGAGCAAATAACAGACCTTAGTGAGGTTTTTGCATTTATATTGGAAGGCCTTATCTAAAAGAGTTGGATTTTTTTTCATTGAAGTTATTGCATGAGTCCTTGAAAGAGGACTCTTGAAAACAAACCAGTAGGATGACCTCTGCCTATTCAGTGATTAATACATTAGGTCCTGGCTTTCTCTCAAATTGAAGATCATCATAATTTAGGCACCATCTTTGTTACTTTGCTCTGAGACTTTCGTATTGTAAAAGTAGTGCTAAGCAGTGCTCTTAAAATGTTTCATTCGCATTTCAATCAAAACCACTGTTCTTTATCCTTGATGTTAACTTCTGCTTCTAATGTAAAAGCGGGAACACCACTTACCTTCTTTGTACTGCATGGCTCCTGTCAGAGACAAGGTATGAAGCTAGATGCAAACACTGGTCCACCCCGTGGATTTTCTGCCATTGAGTGTTTCTAAGCCCTGCTTTTGGACCTTTGCATGCACACTGATAACATATGATTTGCCGTACTGTGTCCCGCTTGGGATTTAGCGTTGTGTTTGTCAAGTTAGACGCTAAGCAAAGAGCTAAATCCTCAGAGTGCTCAGCTAGAAGGGAGTTGTGTGTGTCATTACAAGCAGGAGCCAACAAACCCTTTCTCATATCTTACTGTGTCACATTTATGAAACGCAAATAAATAAATAAATCAGTCTCCAGTTAGTGTAGGACCACTGTAGGATCTGATTCGGCACAGTGAGTGGAGTTTATGCCATTAAGTTTAAAAGGCCCAGACCTGAGTCCTAGGAATTTTTAAAGATATTCCAGGTTTTATTTTTTTAATCCCTCTGTTGTTTGCAGGCATGTTCTCAGTCTTGATGTGCAAGCCTTGGAGAAATAAAGTTTATTAATGGTACCCCAAAAAACCCCTTTAAAACTGCAAAAACCTGTTTTCTTGCTGAGTACTATAGTACCCTTAAAAGCCACTATTTTGAACAGATAAAATTAGGCCAATTTCTATTAGAAAGCTCTTGATCTTCCTTTTGTATCCTCTGTTTCTATCCTGACAGGTCAAAAGATATCAGTCTTAGACTTGCCACAGGTGCTGGATTGCATATTGCCATTTCTGGGCTTCAGGCCAGTGTAAATTTCAAAGTAAAGGGAAAAGTGAATGTTTTTCAGGCAGCCTGGATGCTATGGTGGTTCTTTTTGTTTATTCTCTAATTTTATTAATTCTTTGCTGTTTAAGTTATTCACATGCCTGTTAGTGGTGGAGGAAATTCTCGAAGACTTCAGGTAAAGTAGAAAAGTGTATGTAATGTTCAGTTTATCACTCAGCAGTGATTTATAAATCATTGGTATCAGGAACACATAGTTCATGAATTAATATCTGTATGCACTGAACTGATTAAAAAAAAAATAATTTGGTTTTGCTGTTCAGTTTAATTTATTTCCTGCATTGTCTCACCTGTGCCAATTGTCCTTAAAGAACTTGGGATTATTTCCTCTCTGCTTTACCTAAAGGAAGACAGAGGATACTAATGTTTTCTCTTCTTCTTCTACTACTTGTATTACTCAAATGCACTCTGTCTCCCATGTGTATTTAGCTTTTTTACTAGATGATGATATTTTTTGCCAAATTTGACTTCATCAAATAATTTATATGATTAAATCAAAATTTTTAAAGAAATACTTTTTGTGTATATGTGCATGCATATGTATATGTGCTTTTGTTATGTTTTATTACATAGATGGGGGACATCCAGGACAGTTTATGACTCTCTTCCTCCAGTTATGCATAATTTTTGAAACATAGAAAAGTGAAATTTTATTTCATTACTGTCTAGATTATTTTTATCAAAATACCTGAATATCTGAATTTCAACCCTAATATCTTATAATTGGAGAATAAAAAAATCACAGTTTGCACACATATTTACAGAGATTTTAGGGTGGGGGATGGAGGAAGGTTTTTCCAACTAGTACAATAGTAGATATTTGAAAGCTGGAATTCCACATCAGTGTAGCTTCCATTGCTCTGGTTTTGGAGGAAGCTAATATTGACTAGGCAATTGGTGCTGTTCAAAAATCTCATCGAGTGTATTTTTCTGTAAAACATTTACTATTCACTCTGAATATTCTACCTCTAGATTCTATTTGTGTTTCGTCCTGGTTTTTGGCTAGGACAGAGTTAATTTTCACAAGAAGCTGGGAGGGGACACAGCCAGGACAGGTGACCTAAACTAGCCAAAGGGATATTCCATACCATATGATGTCATGCTCAGCATATAAAGGGGGATGACCAGGGAGGAGGAGCCGCTGCTCAGGATGGGCTGGGCATCAGGTTGGGTGAGCAAATTGTATTGTGTATCACCCGCTTTGTATATTCTAAGTACTGTTGTTGTTATTTCCCTCTCCCTTTGCTGTCCCAGTAAACTGCCCTTATCCCAACTTATGAGTTTTAACTTTTTCTTCTGATTCTCCTCCCCATCCCACTGGGGGATGGGGGTGGAGGAGTAAGTGAGCAGTTATGTGGTGCGCCCCGGCTGGGGCTAAACCATGACATGTTTACATAACCACAATCTATAACAGATTTTCTGTCTTTTTCATGTATGAGATTATTGAGTTACTGGACCAAGTGCAATGTAGTAAAGGCTGTTGTCTTCTTTGCACTTTGAGTCACGCCCATAGCAAACTGTCTGCAAGTAAATTTTTGCAAATGTACCTAGACAACTTTTGTCATATTTTGGTAAATAGATCACTGTTTTCAGTGCCTTACATTGCATTTTTTTCTCCTCTAAGATATAAAATAATGGTCCCATGAGGCTGATTCCCTTTGTTATACTTGTGTGTATATTTAAATTAGTTTTATGACTCTGCTTCCAAAACACATTTTAGAATTGTTTTTCTGTACATTTTTGCCTTGAAAAAACCATAATAGTTTATGATCACTTTTTTTTTTTTATGATCAGTTTTTGGTAGGTGCAGGAAAAAGATACTTATTCCTATTCAATATGGGGTCAAAGGATATTAGGCACAAAAAGGTACCTAAAATTAAAATTTGAGGTGGTTTTGACTTAGAAGAAAATACGTGTTAAGCAAGTTCTGATTTTCAATATTGTAATGATCTGAAATCCAAAATTATTTTTTTCTGCTTCCCATAAGTCAAAACATTCATAACTTTCTCTTAACTTCAATTGTCAATTTTAGCTTCCTGACAAAAGTTGTAGGGAACCTATAATGTGAAATAATTAAAAAGAATTAGGTGCTGCCCTCTGTTTATTACATAATTTCCTTCTCAAAACTTCTGGATTGTTTTTCTCAGACACATACCTGCTATGCTTTTGGTAGATATTTCCATATGAGAAAAATATTTCTTGTTCACTTATTTAACACACAAACCAAATACTCAGTAGGTTGCATTATGGCAGGGAAGAGTGGTGTGAAGATCCTCCTCTGTAGCTACCTTTAAATGTGAGTTATTCTCATTTCACACATCAGTGTAAGGAAACTAATGTCTCTTTTTTCTCTGCTGAGACAGCAACACTGATGATGTATGGCGGTCGACCTGGGCTGGTGCAGAATGTTCGTAGACAAGTATCACCTTCCCCTCCTCTTTCCTTGCAAAATGGAAGTAATTCACATCAAAATAACACAGCAGTAGGACAATTTGCCTGAGGCCTATAAAAAAAAAAAATTGAAATATTACTTAAAACGTACAGTTACATTTGTGTTGTCTCCCTGTATTTCTCTTATTCGGCCATGTGGCCTGAATTTAGCTCGCTTAATATTTTTATCACAGTTTACATTTAATTTGGCGTACATGTTGCCAAACTACAAAGGGGATACCTCTCTGATTCCTCTGTGAGCTCAAAATTTAGTCAAGCCTTTGATGTGGATATCTTCTGGTTACGTTAGAGAATTCCACTTTCTCCCTTGGGGTCATCTAACGGAAAAGTTCAGTCAGTGCAGAAGATGACCAGCATTCGACTTGCATTTCTAACTTACATTTCCAATAATACCCTAAAGCTTTAGCCACTCCTTAGTGTTCTGGCTCCTCCTCTTAGACTATTTTATTTTAGAGACTGGGCTGGTATTCTTCTGAATGCCTTAGATACATGCCCCGCATGCTCAGGGTTTGCGCTGCTTCAAGGGCAGCTGAAATACTTATCCTAGCTCTCCAGCTGAGATATGCACTGGTGCAAGGGAAGCCCCTTAGTGATGTGAAAACCAGTGAAGCTTTTCTCAGCTTATTTAAGATAGGTGAAAAGGTGCGTGGCAAGAGCACCATGGCTTGCTGGCAGCTCCTGAGAGTGCAGTGCGTCAACTAGACAGGGTTGGTGAGTGGTCAGAAGCTCACTGTAGCTTAATTTTTCCTCCTTAGCCTCCCAGAACTATGCATTCACTTCTGAGTCCCCCTTTTTCTTGCTTGGATTTATTAATGAGACACCTATTTAAAGTTTTAAAGTCCTACAACCCTGAACCATTATTTCTCTTGATGTCACTGGTAGTTACAGCCAGTTGTCTGACTACACACCAGGATTTGCTGTCTGGGAAAGAGCACTTCTCAAGTAGCAGGATCAGTGCTTAATTTGTCTCTTATCCACCTGAAAGCCTTAAAGACAGAAATAGAACAGAAAAAATCAGACATACATAGTGTGGTTTATGTGTAATTTTGGGTTTATATAATTCCACATTCTATTTTTTATGTGTGTGTTAGCACACACAAGTGCACAGGTGTGCACAAGCATGCATCAGTATTTCTGTCTTCTCGTGCAAGAAAACCTACCAGCTTGGGCTCGTAAACCCATTAATGCATTATCTTTATTTTTAGTGGGAGAACCTGATGATCCATTGCACCTTTGAGCATGTGTGTGTGTGTATGTCTGTCTGTAGCGCTGGCTAGGGTTAGGCCAGGAGAAGGTGTGCTGCCTCCAGCACCTGTCTATGCATGTTGAGGGACAACCTCCTGGTGGGTCAGGCATTCCCACCTCCTAGCAGCCATCATCCAGCTGTGTATTTGTCTTCCTTGTTCTGAAGAGTGCATTGTCTCACCATTTGTACTAAGACGGTGATCTTGCACAGAATCCATCTCTCAGAAACTGGTCATTCCCTGCTGAGTCATTCTTTACTTCATTTAATAAACTATGTTTTGTTATTAATATTTTTTCCTTTGTCAATCAACAGACAGTTCTTGAGAGGACACCTAATCTAGAGCCTCCAGTAGTGACTGCTTATCAAGTCCAAGCCTCCTGGCTGTGTAAAGCATTCACCTCTAAGTCCTTGTCTCAGAAGCAACCTCAAGTTCTTTTGTTTCTTAAATTACCATAACTGTGTGTCTTGCAGTTGCAGTATTTTCATGCTAATGCCATAATTTTCTCCTTTCTTTTCTGGTTGGTTTGCTGAATTGGTTTCCAGGCCCTTTGAAGTGTTTCCTGTTCAATAAGCTGGGAGGTTTTTTTGTTGGTAATTTGATTTGGGTTTGGGTTTTTTTCCTTCAGGTGCTAATATCAGGTGACAGCTGAACCAGTAGTTTTAGTGATAAATCTTTGTTCCAGTGTCATGCCCAATGGGATGTTAGTGGAAGCCTGGTGTTTAAATGACAATTAAGTGATAAGAATCTAAAGGAAGGACTTTCCAGTTTATAAAATTTGAGATAAGCCTATTTCTCCTTAACATCCACGATTAACACAAGTGTACTTTTCAGTTTTATTAATGTTTTTGAGACCTGAGTGAATTTATTTGGAGGATTTTATTGAAAGTGTATAAGATTTAGCCTCTTGCACGAGTATTTGCCCAGTAAAAATTAGGTAATGATGTTGAATTAATCTGTGTGGAAAAAAAAAGTAGAAAAATAGTGCGATGTTTTCAGACTTGGCCCAGGTACAGCAGAAATATTTTCATTTTGTATCCAACTGCTTAGAGGGATTATTTAACTCAAATTGAGTAGTGCTAAAATCTCTTATCATAATTCATTACATAATAGGATTACCTTAAAAGAGAGCTAGATGGCACAGTTGGTCAATACAGTAGGATACATTTTTGGAGGTCTAGGCTTAAATCTGACCCTGGGACACAAATGCATCATGTTTGCTGGTCTAAATATAAATCCAAGTAGATGTTTGTTTATGTTGCATACAATCTGGCATTACTTCATGCAGCTGGCAGCCTGCTCAGTAAAGACCCAAGACTCAACTAGCAGTTTTGGACAGAGGAACACTGGCACAGCTGTTTGGAGAACCTGATTTAGCACGTCTGAACTGTTCTTGGCTTTAGCCAATGGGGGTAGTTTTTCACTTCCCTGACTGCTAAAATTCGTCAAATTCATGCAATAAATTAGTAGAAAACAAAGAACAATAATGCCACTGGAATTCATCTGAGCTACCGTGTCTAGTTGTGATCCCTAATCATAATTGGGATAGAAAAACTGGCTTAAATAAAATTGAGCAATAAAACCCTGTGTTGCAATATTCAAGTAGCTTAGTTATCTCTCAAAATTAGGAAATATGAAAGAATAAAGTTCCAATAACATCATTAACTTTGCAGTGTTGGGTATTACAGGCCTGTTCTTTGACTACTTTTTGTCTTGTGTCTACACCACTGAAAGTAGCAGGAAGTTCTATGAATTAAGTTGGCAGCATTTTATGCAGGTATGAAGAAATGCATAAGATATAAGAAAATCATACTTTTGGTACTTGTATTCTGTCAGAACTGCAATATATTAACTTAGGCATTTAATGAAGAAGAGAAGAAGGAAAAGGCTTCTGTTTGTATGGCACAGTACAGGATAAATTTTTGTTGGGTAGCACGTTGTTCAGAGTGGCAGAAAGCCTGTTGTCACCTGGTAGTGTCCATACCATTGTGCCTTTCTGCTTCATGCTATCTGAGCTGGCCTCTCTTTCTGGAGTGTAATTGCTGTTGTATAGCTGTGAGGACCTGCCTCTTTTTATTGTTTCTTTCTAGCATTTCCAAAATTTGTCTTGGTTTAAAGTCCTGTTTGAACAGAAGGAATGGCTGAATGCATTGATTGCAGAAGAATCAGTTCAGAGTTTTTAGGACATAATCTATAACAATGGTAATCAGTTGGGAGAACTTTGTGTTAGATACAGTCTAATTATATTTTACTTATCTGTTACTTCATTGCTAGTTATTTCTGAATTAAATTATGTGTATATTAAAATAAGGTACCTCATCTAGAATAAAACAATCATATAAGCAAAGGGAATAGTTGTGAGAAATAATATCAATATTTTTTTTCTGCTGAAATGCAAACTATTTTAATTCTTCCCTGTTGCCATACAACAGAAAATTTCTATGTGGTAACAGAATTCATATAACAAAATTTCAATGCTTTATTGTGACACCGTGCGGCATCTTCCGTAGGCTGATGTGGGAGCACTGTTTTTAGCAGATGCAGATTTAATGTCAAACTGACTAAAAAATTTTTGTTTCTTTGTGTTGTATCAGTTCAAATTTCTTGCCCTTCATTTCTAAAACAAAGGTTGCATTATCATTTCCTACAAGAAGAAATTCTAGTTTACATGTCCTTCCCAAAAGCAAAGCCAGCATATGGAAGCAAGGCAAACTCAAGCTACAGAGGAAGTTCAAATTCTTAATACTTTAGGAAATAAATGATTAGAACAGTTTACGTAGTAACAAGTCAGATCTGTCATCACTCTGCGGTTTTCAGACAAAATGGGTAAAGGGAATGGAGAAGAGAAAAGGACTAAAATAGCATAGCTGGTTTCTGAGAATCTAAATGCAAAAAATACAGACTTAGAGCCTCTCTTAGCATGAAATAATAAATATTTATTGTGCTAAAGGAAGAGCAACAGACTTAGTGTTACCTTATGGTAAGAGCACTTACCCAGGAGTGTGAGAAACACTCCTCCCCACTCTCAAATCAGAACACGGAGCTCTCCTTTGGCCTGGTCAGCCTTCAGCCCAGCTCAGACTTTGAAAAGGACCCGCTCTCTCCATGGCCTGGGGAAGGAACAATGAGTCCTGGCTAGTTCTTACAGAATCATAGAATCACAGAATAGTTTGGGTTGGAAGGAACCTCAAAGATCATCTAGTTCCAACCCCCCTGCCATGGGCAGGGACACCCTCCACTAGACCAGGTTGCCCAAAGCCCCATCCAACCTGGCCTTAAACACTTCCAGGGATGGGGCCTCCACAACCTCTCTGGGCAACCTGTTCCAGTGCCTCACCACCCTCACAGTAAAGAATTTCTTTCTAACATCGAATCTAAATCGACCCTCCTTCAGCTTGAACCCATTACCCCTTGTCCTGTCACTACACTCCCTGATAAACAGTCCCTCTCCAGCTTTCCTGCAGGCCCCTTCAGGTACTGGAAGGCCGCAATTAGATCTCCCCGGAGCCTTCCCTTCTCCAGGCTGAACAACCCCAACTCTCTCAGCCTGTCCTCACAGGAGAGGGGCTCCAGCTTCCCAGACACCTAGAAAGAAAAAGCACCTAAATTCTTTTGACCCGTTTGCAGTACTTTCTACTGTCTAGTTGAGGAGGTTTTCTTTTTGTCTGCTGGCTTATGTGGCTCCTTTTCTGAAATTTTCTCTTCATACATTTTTAAAGGTCTGTTGATGTATATACTGTGAATAAGTCATTAATCCATGGAAATGTAAACTTTAAGTACTTTTGACATTTCCACCATGGACATCTTTCTAAAATATTTGCGTGAGCTCAGGCAGGAGGACTGTGTTTTCATTAAGTTTTCCGAGTAAAATTCTCTGGCCTATAATATCTGGGTGAGATGATAGAGCCCTCTATCTTAAAAAAATAAATACATCCACAAATGTTGAAATATAGGCTGCAGAATGATGGATATGCCACATGTATCGCATATGTATTGGCAAAATCTAAGACTGCTGCTTTATAAAATTTGAAAATGCAAGTAATAAGCTCTAGAGTATCATTAGCTTTCACAGTTTCCACACTTTCAGATACCATTAAATAGAAAACTTGGTGCATTGCACAAATCAAATACTATTAGATATAAAGGGTGGGGCTGAGTCTCTGTCATTGAAGAAGCCTCAGGTATTAATATTTCAAATTGGTTTAAGTACAAAATTTCAGCTACATCTGACAGCTCTTGTAGTCTTACTTCTGATGGCTACTATGAGGCAAGTCAAAAAATAGGAGAGTGTGTGTATATATATATGTATATGTGTGTATATATAAATAAAAATCCAGAATGTCATACATTGTATCTGATCTTACTTTTACTCTATAACCTAATGCAGTGTATCCTATAATGACCTTAGTTGCTATGAATACAGAACTCATTAGCTGTGCCTAGGTGTCATTCAAACTTATTGATGCCACTGGAAATCCTGAAATTCTCTAATATCAGTGAGAGTAAATTTATAAAGCAGCATGTTGTCTCAGAAGGACAAAACCCAAGTCATTTGAAATTTGTCACCATTAAGAAGGGAAACAATACAAAATTGAGCAGATTGAATTGTTTCTTATTACAGGGCAGTTCAAAGTGAATTGAATTTTCTAATGATTTCCAAACTTGATTTGAATGGAATCAGACATGTTCTTGCCATTAGGTTTTTAGAACTAGACCAAAGTTTTTAGAACTAGACCAAATATTTCAGGAAAAAAAAGTTTTACCTAACAATGCTACCCTCTTTACAACCTTATAAGGGGAAAAAAAAAATCTGTATTCAAATGGAACATTCACTATTATGACTACGAAAGAGTGCACTTTACAAAATCTCTGTGTAAAATTAAATTCCCATTACTAGCTGAAGATTTACTGGTTAATTTATCAGAAAAGTATTCTTTTAAAATGCACTTAAATCTAGATGACATGAAATAGAAATTAAAAATGAAAATGTTACTGGTTTTAGCTCAGGTAATAGAAAAACACTATTCCTGGATATTTCCTGTAATGTATTGAACATCTTTCTTATTAGGGCTTGGTTGTACCATTTAAGAGAAATATGAATGGACATAATCACTCATTCAGAGCTATTGTTATTCAAAACCAGGCTGTAAACATGCACCTCTATCATGTTCTGTTGTCATTATCTGTAAATTCAGTACAGACATGCATGTTTTGATTTCATTTTTTACTGACTCTTTGAAAGCCTTTGAGAGGTGGTTAAAAAAATCTTTTTCTTTATCTCTTTACAGAACCACGTGTATGTGAATTCCTGGCCTGATGGATGCTCCTGACCACTGCTGAATTGAAAACATAAAAGGAAAATCTTTTGGGTGAACATCTTGGAAAATGTTACATACAAGGTACAAAACTTCAAATCATAAAAGTACTATTGATGGTCTAAATTTAAATCAACAGAAATCTCAAAATATGAAATGGTTTGCAAAACAACTTGCTTGTTACTCTAGATTGTACCACAAAGCAATAAAGCATAACCAGATTTGTATTCTGTGTTCTTTACCTGAATGCCTCATGTTATAGGCAATGGCACAGCTTTTGGTAGCCACAGAAATCCTATTATTTTCTGTAGCATGGAAATTCTCCCAGGGTATCTGGGAAAGTACAAACACATGCAAAAAAGGTCATCCTCAAAACTTCATGCATTTGATTTCAGAGGAAAGCTACAGAAAGAGAAAAAAAATGCAACTCCTCCCTCCTCCCCCCCCTTTGTATTACTGTATGAGAATCTATGAACATTTGGTCTTTGACTTATAGCAACTATACTTTTATGTACTGCTGTCTTTGAGGTTTTGGTGGAATACATATTTATTTATTATTCCCCAAGTGTTTGTGTTTTGTGTGTACCAATGAAGCATCTACCACTGTATATGCAACACAAGGACATAGGAAAAGTGACTGTGAATTATATGTGAGAAGGTCAGAAGATTTAGTAAGCAATTGGGGCTGGTTGTTTTGTTTTGTTTTGGTTTTTATTCACTAAAAGAAATAATGAAATAAGATTGAATGTTTTAGCTGGCATATGATATCACCTAGGAGATCCAGCCATGAATCAGTTTATCACTATGTTCCGTTGACCCTAATATATAGGCAGTGTAAAATAGCAATGATTAAAACTGGTTCAAATACCAGGCAGCTTACAGTACCAGCAATTGTGCAGATTTTTTAGAAAATGTAGTCCTTAATTATTGCAAATTTAGTTTTACTGATCGTGAATTTTGAACCCTTGTTATTTTTTTGCAAAATAACCCATAAATATTAACTGATCAGTGGCTTACATAGAAAGCGGTTCTTTTGGGAACATGGGAGAATAAGGATATGGCGTTGATCAGAGCCTGCGTGTCTGTGAGGCCTCTTCGTGTGGCAGAGAGCATGTACTGCATTAGAAAATGCTAATAGACAGACTATGACATTCCCCCATCCCATTAAGCCTGAAGGAGTGTCAGGATTTGCCATCTGGCTCTCCATGTGCACCACTTTTGTCAAATTCACTCTTTTTCCTCAGTTTTCCATCCTCCTTTTTTTTTTCTTGATTTTGTTGCTACCACCACCAAGTCCTTTCATCCTTCCTCCCTTTGGAACAGAAATCTTCATTTTAGCTAGAGATGCTTTTCTCCCTTCTGCTTCTGCCTGCCCACAGATGCTAATAACAGCTCCTTCTTAGGCTGATGACTAGTCTCTATAGCAATCAGGCAGCAGAAGCACTCAGTGCTAAAAAACAAGCAGATCTGGGTAGCAGCCTCCAATTTTTTCTCTTCCCTTTCTCTGCAGCAGTTACCACCTGCCTTCACCTCTGCAGAAATCTGTAAATGTGCTGATATTCATCCGATGGAACAGACCAAGTAGAGGGAAACAGGAGCATATGGATTAGTTTCCTGAAGTACTAAACTGAATTAGAAGTTAGTTGATTTTACTACATTTTATGAAACTAACGAAGCATCTGAAATGTAGATAAATATTCCGCTGCTGTTCAGTGTAGCTAAAATGCCTGATGAAAGTGATACACATAAGAAGATTGACTGCTGTCATGTTAAACATTGAATACTGGTACAGTGGATAAAATGCTGCCCTATGTATTTTGAGTGAAAATGCAATAAATATTCTAATTCATAAGGGACCATATTCTCAGACTGAGTGAAGATGAAAATATTTAATTTTCTACACATGAATGTCTATGTAATATTACAGAGAAAAGGTGAATAAGTAGAGTTTGTTTTTATTGCAAAGGCAAGATTTGGATACTGTACGCTGTGCAGGAAAATCAAATAAGATGTTCTGTCAGGAAGATAAAAAATAAATAACATTAGTTCTCTAGGCTGATTCTGAGCTATCAAAAATATGTCCAGTCTAACATAGATGGCATTTAGTTATAGCACGGATGAATATTTAGCAATATTCTACAGAGACTGAAAGGATGGGTTTTGTTTTACTAGACACTTGAAGACATGATATTCAAAAAGTTTCCTTTGTCTGGCATCAAAAAGTATTACGATCATTTTGCCAAATAGCATACAAACAAAACTATCAGGGGATGTACTGTACTGACAGGCTTTGAGTTAGAAGATTAGTTTTGAATGAACAAAACTTCAAGTAATTTGCTAGGTCTTTCAGTCAAATGCAGGACAGATGTTTTATAAATAGTGTAATACATAACATAATAAGTGGCTTTAAAGATTTTCAATAAGGTCAGAGCAAAACCTATTCTGGGGGCAATTGGCAGGTGGCAACAAGTAAAGTATAAATTAAATCCCAGAGCTATTTTTCAAGACAAAAATAAGTGTGATTTAGATTTGGTAGTGAATGAATGATCTCAATGAGGCAATTGAATTAAAAAGTAGCAGCAAGTGTGCATTTTCATAAGCAAGAGAGAGTGCAACTTTGATTGTTCCTTCACAGTGTCTTTGCTGGATTTGTCAAGGGGTGACAGAATAGGAGATATTGTCCTTTATGAATCGATACCCATTATACTGGCATGACCCACTTGTGGGAACATGGGGGAACCTCTGCATAAAGGTACCAGAATAATTTATTCCTCATCTTTTGTAGGAATAACTTCGTCCATATAAAGATGATTCTGTTTTCATCTACAGTGGGAGAGTCAGTTGCTGTGCAGAAGCTCATGTTCGGCGCAGTGATCTTCAGGTACAACAGAGATACCGAGTGAGGCAGACTTCTGTCAGACTCCTAGGTATGAGAGATTAGCAAACAATGCGGGTTATGCTATATTGACTGCACCAACCTAGTTAAAGTGAGACGACTTTCCAGCACAGAAAAGACCTCAGATTACGCTGACTGTGCAGTTGGTAGCGCAGTGGTATCTCCCTTCTAACTACTTTATCCCACTGTGTGTTCTGAGCACTGACTCTGAGTCAGCAAAGAGTCTGAGCACATCATAAACACACTATCCGTATTCTTCAGTTTAAAAGCATATGGTTGTAGTCTCTGTTGAATCAGGGCTTACATGATAGAACTGAGACCGGTATGGAAAATTACCGGGCTTTGCAAACAAATGCAGAAAAGTAGTGTTATATAAGCAATATTAAAGCAACATTGACAAAACAGTGGAAGAAAGCGTTCTTGAAAAATGCCGGCAGGGCGTGAACAGGAGGGAATATGCAGTAGGAAGAAAAAAATTGTTTCTTTAAGTCAGACAAATTGTGCACCAGAATCTCAGCATTCATTCAATGGGAAAGTAACTTTCTGGTTGCTAAGAATGCAAAGAATATCTTGAAAGCATGAACCGGATGGTGAGTGATGTACTTTGTTAGGCTTCAGCAGTAAAGCCTGAAAACTACAACCTTTGTATCTTTTAATAACCCATTCATTTCCATGCTGCATTCATCTAGCTACCAAACGATGACGCCTAAAAATGTACAGCACTGTTTGCTTCTAACTCAGCAACAGCTAGAAGCAAAAAGACAGCTGATTACAATACAAAGGGAGTATATCTGCAGGGAGTAACTTCTTTGTTGTCAGACAGGAGATGACAGAAGATTTGGCAATTAGAGAAGAAAGACTACTGATTTTCTCCTCTATTTAGGGAGAAACAAGGCCCAAGATTCTCAGTAGGATGAAGCTTGGCATTCTGTTCCAATAAACGCAGGGAAACACAAACAAAAAAGGCAACATTCCAGTATATTAAGTCAAGTCTGTGAGAACACGCCAGTGATACTACTTTTAACATACATATATGTAAATTCTACTGATTAGAGCTACAGTTTGGCATTCTAAGTCAGCAGAGCTGGAAGAGCATCCTTAGTATTTTTTTCATTCTGTGCCTCAAGATTAATATTCTGTAATATTTCTTATGGAAACTACTTCTCTCCTGTCACCCTTTATAATACCTGTTTTTTACAAGCCACTAAAAGAGCTATTGAGAGCTACTCTTCTGTGTCCGTGATCCAAAGCTACAGTTATCTGTGTGTATAGATTGTCTAGCTGTGCACTTGCAGAGCCAGTACAGAATATGGAGTGAGATAGGCAGGTGGCTGAATGATTAATCTCTTAACTTATTGCAAAGTCATACCGGTTCATACCTTGATCTGTCTGGTTTAATAATCTGTCTCTGGATATAAACATCTTCAGAAGCTTCAGAGAAGGACCAGAAAGTTTATAAAATGCAGTACTTAGTTTCTCACCATTATCTTTATCTAACTTCAATTATCATTGAATTTAATAATGTTTGGTTTAGGCTGTAGCTTGCAAGCTTGGTTGTTGTGGTCCTTTCTTCCCTTGTGTTTCCACTTGGAACTAGAAATATAAATCAGTGAACAAGTAGCAGAATTTTGGATCTAATGTTTTAAGATCTCAATTTGATTTTGTAAGACTTCTAGAATGATTTGTTGTCATTAATTGCTGCTGTTCAATATACAGTGTTTCTGAATGTGCAAAATTCTTCTTTTTTAATGATATCCTTCAGCAATACATTCTATCTGGGGAAAAAAAAGACGCTCAGATTACAAGTTTTAAATTGGTGTTCATTTTATCAGTAATTGTAAATAAGGGAGAACAGAAACTTCCCATCTTCTCAGGTTGTTCTAGTCAGTATTAATGCTTGTTTTTATTATGCTTTCACATCCCTTTCTTTTCTTTAAAGGGATGCAGTGCATCTCAGTATATTTTAGGGAGAAGTTTTCATGCCTTTTCATATTCCTCTTACCTCTCTCACCTCCTTGTGCTTCAAGTTTTCTTCACACCTCCTTGTAAGTACTCTTAAAGCTTTTCACTGTTGAGTTGAGCAGCTTGATACTTCTCTCTTAGGGACTAACACATGGTTCTACATTAGGGGCATAACAAGTGATCTTTTCTCAGTTCAGAAGCCCACCTACGAATTTCTTCTGGGCATTTTAATACAAGTGTAAAATTAGATTAATGAGGTGAGGTAGATGACTCTCACAAAGTCCACCAAGTGCTAGGGCTGATTGTTGTCATCTGGCATCTAATTACATGGTGGCATACCTGTTCCTTCCAGTTTTTACTCTAGTATATTTTTAAGCATTTTTTACAAAATGGAATTTCTTCAAGGGAAGGCCTGCTATCTTGAACAGGTAGGATACACTTTGGACAAGTAAAAGATTACTTTCTATACCATAATTATGAAGAAGGTCAAAGAAGAGCAAGGCTAGAACTCACATGAGTGTCCTAGCCACAGGAGTCACGTAAAGTGAGGGGCAGAAAAGGGAATGGGAAGGATATTCAAGTTAGAGAAGGCTGTCACCTGAATGTTGCCTCAGTATTTGCTGTAAAATTTGAATTTTTTGTTGAAACAAAATTAAATCAAGTATCCTAACCCTTCCCAATGTTTATTTTCAGCTGAAAATATGTGGATTTGGCATAACTGGCAACTCATTCTTCAGCAAAAGTTATTAACCAAAGTATGTTTTATCAGTCTATTCTAGATTAATGTAAAGTACCTAATTTTTTTATATGTGTGTATTCCTATATAAATATGCTTAAAAACAAGTTTGACACAAGTTGAATGTATTATCATTATTTCATGATAAAATAAGTCAAATATCCATATAGATATATAAGGGAGATAAATGCATATCCTCTTGCTACGTCACACTCATATGGCAAATGTATGCTGTAAAAATTGTTCAGATATGTCTGCAATATTTTCTTTATAACAAGAAAACAAATGAATGATTTTGAGTACAGTCAAAAGAACAAGCGTGGTGTTATGTTGCTTTATAATCTGTGCTCTATGTAATACACTCGACCTTTCAAGGAACGGCTTTCTTCTTTCAAATGCAGTTTCGTTTTTATGAGTCTAGATATCTATGGGTCAAGGAGGAGAGCAATGAAGTATTGTAGTAAATTGACCAGCATACAACAATGCCACTGTCCTGGAATTGAATCAGAGTTGTGCAACATATGCCTTGTACTAAAATAGCTGAAGACTGTTTTGCTTCACCTGGTAGGAAGCTGGATTTCCACAGGCAGAAGGTTAAATTCTAACTGTTCTTTTTCCAAGTGTATGTCATGATAACAGTGAATGTTAAAGCATGCAAATGACCAAGTTTATTACAGAAATTTTTCTGTTGTTTGTAAAGCAGACTTCCATCAAAAACAGTTTCTTTATGAATGCAAAAAGGTAAAGTACAAGATCATTTTGGTAAAGTTTGTCAGTGTTTTCTTCACTTTTTTCCCTAGAAAAGTGAAATGCTTTTGCATGTAGAAATATAAGATTATGGGGATGATGATAACAACTGTTAATGAAATAACTGGCAGTCTTCAGGGAGAGAGAGGAAAGTGTCACTACTTTGGTATCTACTACTGCTGCTTCGGCATCTGTTGGCTCATCGGCACATGGGGATTAATGCTCGGATACTGCTTCATTGTTTTACTTGTCAGTCTGTGGAGTTTTCTGAATGGTCATCTGGAAAAAACCCTCAAATTATTTTGTCCTTGGATGTAGGATGTTAAGAATTTGAGGGAGCTTTCAAATAAAAATTGGAGGAAACAGTTATTCAGGTTAGGAAAATACAGCTCTTGAAGTTGCAAGCTTCCTTTTTGTTTTCCTTATTCTGCAAGACTGGAAGGTAGGTTTTGTTTGTGATGTTGAATTGCTCTAACTGATGGAAACTAGTTTCCTTTAAGTAAACATTAGAAAAGTTTGTCAGATAAGCATTTATTATTTGCCTTCAGTGCTAAGCATGATTTATGTATGGAAGTATGTGTTTTTTTAAAGATGTGACACCTTGTTCCCCTTAAGTACCCATAAAGTTGCAAATGAGAATATTGATTGTGATATTGATCAGCTCAGTGATGGGGCTGGGCCACCACTATATTAATTAGAAGGTCCTAAACTTAGTTAATAACCTTTCATTCCTCTCTCTCTCCTTTTACTACTTTCTCATAGCTATGTGATACACATGACTAAAAGTGTCATATATATATATAAGTGTATATAGTGATGTTCTTGTCCAGGTGTAAGATAGCACTGAGGGCAAACGAGAGAATGGGAATCCTCATCCAGTAGCCATTTCAGTGAGGAGTTGTTTTGGTTTTCTCTCCCCCCCTGCCCCCTATCAATTTCAAATGCAATTTGCTTCATAGCCGATGAAAAGCAAGGAAACAGAGAGCAAGAAAAAGCAAAAGTCATGCTGTCCTGATTGTCTGTAATTTTTTCAGATAAATGGGTTTTAGTTTTGTATGTATTGCATTAAAATAACTAGTCCTTATGTGTTTGTAGTACCTAGGCTGTATTAGGACAAGAGGCCACTATTTAGCTGATAAAGCTAACACCAAGAGAAGAGGGGAGAAAAAGAAAAATGTTACATCAGTATTACTTATGCCGATCCAGAAAACTTT
The DNA here is from genome assembly GCF_028858705.1 of Grus americana. Taxonomy (NCBI): domain Eukaryota; kingdom Metazoa; phylum Chordata; class Aves; order Gruiformes; family Gruidae; genus Grus; species Grus americana. The sequence continues at coordinate 105,144,809 of NC_072852.1, forward strand.
TTATTGTTAATATAGTTGTTAGTGGTATGGTATCAGGTACATTGTAACCATTATCAGTACAGAAACATCACCCTAATCAACAGCGATAGTATCCAAAACGTTTTTGTGGCCCTAGCCCAAGGCTTTCTCTACCCACAAACATTGCCACTTTAGGTGTTACTGGTACAGTTTAAGGGGTCCGCACGTCTGCATCCTGCCCAGTTGGGATTTATTCATTTAAGGAATTTGCACTGCTGTATCCCATACAGGAAGATGTATAAGCCATATTGTTACAGGCTACCTTTGCAAATCTTAACTAAATTCACGTTAGCAGTTGTGCTAATGTAGTTATTTTAGAGAATAGTTGTATTCTGTGTACGATTTTAATTGGCAAAAAATTACACAGTGTTGTGTGGGTCAGTGCACTCATCGGAATATATCAATATTTTCCTTCTTGTATTAGCTGAATTCCAGGTCTTCCTTTCTGTCTTCCTGAGAAGTTTTGCCCCACTGAGCGGGCTTATTGCCAGCCCATGCCCTCCCACATGCTATGGGATAGTTTAATAGCCTGGCGTACAGAAGAAAGAGGAACAAAGTTTCTATCTTATGAAAATGGAGTAAGTGACTGAATTAAAAATAGGAGCTGTCAGAAAGGAAGGTATCTTCTGAAACATTTTAAAATCACATGTAGAAATACACTGTGCTCTGCTTTTGAATGTCACTTTCATTTTGGCTGTTTCGATAGCTCCTATACTTGAAAAAATTCAGAATTCCTATCATGTTGGAGAACTGATTTTTTCTATTTTCTTTTAGGTTCGCTTGTCCCAGTGTGTCCAGCTGAATCATTCAAATTTGTGTTGAATCCTACCAGACAGGTGACAGGAAGTTTGTGAGCCTAGGGGAGACTTGTAATAGCAATTCATAGGCAGTGTGAGCAGCTCACTGTACCTTCAGGTCACATTATTTATTGATTTTGTTTAAAATGTTGTTCCATAGAAATAACCTTACAAGGTGCACAACAGGTTTTTCTTAGGGCTTGAATAGACATCCGTATGATACAACAGCAGTGTGTCATCACACTGCAAAATTAGCAATATCAACTTAAAGGAACTTAAGTGTTGCAGTCTTTGAAAAACAAACAGTGGATTTGTTACCGTTACACCAAGTACTGCACGTTTTATAAACTTTTTCCACTTTTTTTTGGTTGTAAGTGCTCTGTAAAAGATATGGAGATACTGAGCGTAGATGCTAGCTTCCAGAGACACTGAGATCTCTGATAGATAGGTGCTGGTGAATCTTGCTGCAGCCTCTTAGATGATGCCATTTCCAACCTTTCATTCTCATCCTTTGTGGAAGTTACCTAAGTTACCTTCAGTGTAGTAAAGCTGTAGTAAAGCTGACAGAAGTGGATGTTTTCCTCTATTTTTGCTGCTTTTTTGTGTGGCTCAGTAAGGACACTAGGCTTTGATCTGGAATGGCTGAGGCACAGAAATGGTCCTGTTTTACCAACTCTGCCATGGGTAGTAGCTGCAAGCAAAGGGGTGAGAATTAAGTGCTGGAGAAATACAGGTGTTTGAATCCTTTTGATTGTGGGCTCCAGAGACAAGAGTCAATGCCTCTGAGCGTCATAAACTATGACATTAAAAAATTCTCTGATTTATAGTTGGCAGCTTCTACTGACATGATGTGACGTAGGCTAAGAAGGAGTGGGCATCTCACCCAGTCATGGCTTTAGGTGGATGGGGAAAAAATAGCCACTGACAGAAAGCCAGTAACTAAAAGTAAGCTTGAGCTGCATTCTTGATGCTGAAGCTCAAGGAATGCATATAGTGGAGTTGTACCATCTTAGATTTGGAGTGGTGATGGATTAATACAGAGATTAAACTTCTCCTCATCTCAGTCCAGAGGGAAGTAATCTGAATCAGGACTTTTGTCTTTCACACACAGATTTTCTGCACCAACCCAGCACTTGTCTGAAAATCAGTACCATAATAGTAGGCCTAATTGTTGATATAACACTGGTATAAGCTTTTCCATAAATGATTTATTCTTGTGTGGCTATCCGGCTTTGGCTCATTATGAATTTTGAAATACTTTGGTTTGGGCCTGGTGGGGAATGGGATTTACTTGGTTTTGTTTGCTTTTTTTGGTAATTTTCTTGTATTGGAAAAGGAAAAAAAGGAATACCAACTAAATACTTCCTCCTTGCCAAGCTCAAAAAAGCATAGAGCATAGATAGAGTATATTGTTGTCCAAACTGTGAACAGGGATTGATAATTGTTGTGGTATCTTAGAACTGAGGACAATTCTTACTCGAATCTGTTCTTAGTAAGCTGCATACATTATACATTTAAATATATGTATATACATGAACATATAATTGAGATGGATGTACAGGTGGTATACTTGAAGAAAGAGTCAGAAAAAGAGATTAAGGTTAAATGTGTATTTAAAAATGGGGTTTTAGAAACGTTTGCTTTTCTTACATTCAAATTCGGATGTTTTGAGAAGTTAAATAGTATTCAGTTGTTTGAGGATTACTTTGTGTATGACTTGGATTTAAATTACAGGGCATTTCAGATCAGCTACTGTGTTCAAAGCAGCTGCTGTTAAAGGATTTATACATGATATTGCTTCCAGGGTATTAGTATAGCAGGTCGTCTTCTAGCTGAATTTGAAGTGGAATGTAGATTTTATATTGTCCTTGTCTAATGTGGTGTTGTTTGGTTTTTTTGAGCAATCTTGATCTGCTGTTTAAAGGTATTAACTGGTTCAAAATTATTGGCATTGCTTAGAGGATTTTAAATAGAGAAACATAGAGTTAAACTATGTGAAACCATGCTTTCTATTTAATTATAAAAGAGGAAAAATAAAGTCTCTAGAGTGAAAGAAGTACTTAGAATCATCCATTCAGGGCTTGAGATCCTAAAGAAACCCGCAGATGATACTTCACTGAGGGTAATGTTAGTGTTTTGGATTATCATTATGTAGCATTTTTCAACAGGATGAAAAGAACATAGAGTATTTATACGGGAAAAAAGAGAAGATTTTGGTAAGCTTTTTAAGCAAAGTCAAAAGAAAATGAAATATGCCTGCAGTATTTCACCCACAAACAGATGGCCAAACATAACAAATCAATAGTATGTAAATAACAGTGTTAAGAAGATCTGTTGCAATGCATGAAAAATGACTGGTTTCTTGGCTACTTTCATACAGACTAAACCTTCACAGAGAAGGATAGTATATATGTTGGTTTGGGGGTTTTTTTCACAGAGACAGATGTGTTGGCTCCAAGTTGCCATGTTCATTTACAAGTCCACTTTTTTTTTTTTTTTTAAGACCAATGCAGAATCAACAGATGCCCCTTAGAACTTGTAAAGGTGGTACCTAAGAAATACGCAGTGCTGGAAGGTCTGAAAGGCAAAGGCAGCAGGAGAAAATGATGTTTGTTTTCATGAGCACTGTGAGTCCCCTGCCCCTACGTAAGTCTATGACAGAGAAATTTTGCTGGGAACTCTTAAAAATGTGAGCAGAAGTGTTACAGGAGGCAGATTGTGAAATAGCGAACTGCTTGTTCTGCAGTGTGTAATCATTAGAGCACTGGTACAAATGTGTGTCTTCATATTTAAATCCACAAGAAAAGCATCGGTCCAGATCGTATCTTAGTGTGACACTCCTGGAAGTAAAATTTATTCAGTACTTTCCAGACCTACAGTCATTTTTTAGGTGTGTTGCAAATAATATCTCTAGTATTTTATGACATATTTTGCCCCTAAAGTATGCTAAGTGTGTTTGGTCATTCAAATGACAATAATGGGAGATTTGGTCATGATTTTAAAAAAGCACTGTTGCAAGTGACTTGACTTATGACCTCAGGCTATTGATTTTAAATCTCTCTCTGACAGTGGCTTTCCTTCTGTGGAACATGAATGGTGATGTTTTACTTCCCTACATTAGTAAAGCATTTTGAGTTCCTTGGATTAGGATCTTTTGTCTGGCCTCGGTTCTGTACAGCATTGTACAAAGTAGAAGTCAAACATTACACAATATGAAATGGGCATAGAGACCCTAGTTTTAAATTGTCATTCTGCTGCTTATTATTTTAGAGGAATCAGAAAAATGTACTTTAGTCTTCTGAAAATAATAAGATGTGATAGAATGAGTATTGATAATTTATAAGCTTACTGATTAGTGAGGAATTAAAGGCATTTAAGTTATTCTTTGAGAAATCTACTAGTTTAAAAGGATTACTGTTTGAGCAATTGATTTGAAAATTTTTTTGAATATTCTGTAAAATCAAACTTACTAACATGGTATACATTTCTGATCCAAAGAATGTTTTGATTTTTTCCCCATTGTTCTTTGTAACCAATAGAATGAGATTTTCTGAAGCTCTTGATTATTATTCCTGCTTTCTATCAGGATCCAATAAAGAATTGTCTGGTTTGAGAATTCCATAAAGAACTGCTTGTAATATGTGCTTTCCCAAAGCACAGTGAAATAGCCCAATATCTGTGAATGTCACCCCTTTTTTTAATATATTTTCCTGATATTATACATCTTCAAATCATGAGAAATAATGTGCAGTAATATGCTTTTGGGAATTTTTTGTTGACTATTGCCATGTTGCTTTAAAAGGCGATTTTCTAGCTTTATTTACAGGTACATGGTTATGTCAATGATGTAAATCATTTCAGGAATATTGGAACCACCCCAAACCCAAACATTCCTGAACTTGAACATTCAGAAAACAGATCTGAAAGTGATCTGTTAAGATGTTTAAACATTCTTTGTCTTACTCTGTAGTTGCACAATAAGGGTTAGGAAAGATAGAAAAGATTTTAAATTTTTTTTTAAAACAAACTGAAAGAAAAAAATAATTTCATGCATTTCCACGCCTTTCCATACCTGTGTCATACAGACTTTTTATTGTATAGATGTTGTCTAAGGGAAAGTTAAAGTTGCTTAGGTGCTATCAATTTATTAAGCAGGAACAGTCTTTAAAGAAGTCACTGGGAAAGAGAACAGGTACTTCTGGACAGATCACAGAAAGGATTATCTCTAAGCATGCCAAAGTGGCTATTTTCCAAGGAGAATGCTGGTTCCAGAAATTGCAACAAAATGTTCTTCATGTTTCCTTCATCCTCCTCTCCCTTAGGAATCACATTGTCTGTTAGAGGATGTAATGCCTCCTGAAATTGCTCTTCTGTCAGCGTTCCCTCTCTTAATCCTAAAACATTTCATCTAGTATGGAAGTACCATGGAAGTACGCGGGTCAGTAGCCATTAAAAGGTGTGACTGAGTTTCTGATGTAAACAGAAGAAAACTAATACAATGAATGGGAATATTGTTTTGAAATAGACACTGAAGTACTCTTTAAAATTTGTCAGCCTTAGTATTTCAGAGTAAAGCCCGAAGCCATAACAAATACATTTATACTCTTGTCTCAGTTTCATATCACATAGCTTCATTGCTAAATTTGATTCAATTTCTTTCTTTAATTCCGTCAGCTCTGTTCTGGCTTTGGGTGAGACTTTCCCTTGTCTCCATTGCCTTTTCATGGTTTGCCAGACTTCCCTGTAGAGAGTTGAAAATGTGTTACAGATCATTAATATGACTAATCTCAAAGTTCTTGTACAATAAACATTGCTAGCTTTAGCAAGATAGACCATTTCCCCCTGTACGTTCTAAAACTGTAGTAGTAAACTCTGAATTCTGTGGCTACCAAGTGCTCTCCTATTGCATCTCCCTTTAACTTTCCTGTGCGAAGCTTATATTAACTCCGACATGACCACAGTGTGATAGCAGAAATTGTTTTGCCTTGTAGACAGTAATCATCTGGGTTTGTGAAGAGGGTGTTGGATGTTCGCTGAAAAAGAGCAAAGCTGGTGGCAGGAAAATTGAATTAACAACAAAAACATCAGTACAATGGTTTCGTAATGAAAATAACTGATAATATTCACATTAAAGTGCAAAGTGTAGCAAATACAATGCCGGTCTGGATACATTAATTTTATAGGAAGAGAAACAGAGAAAACATTATTATAATAATAATTTATTATTTGGACAATTTAATAAGAAACATTTTCTGGTGACAAGCTGGTCAATAAGAGCAGGCAATCAGAACTGAATACGCTTAGAGAGCAAATGGTGGCTTTTATTCCTAGTGGTTCAGTTTCAAATTCTCTTGGTTTTCTGCAAATGATAAAATGAGAAAGCATCCAGTCACAATTGTGAAACATTTCCCCCACCTGCCTTTTTTTTTTAACCACTTGATCAGTTTCCTATTGCAGGATCAATTTACAACTTGTTCAGTTTTGAATTATATGAGCAAGCGTTTAGTTTTTCTTAAGAGGTTTGAGCTTCTGGATTGTCTTCTTGCAGTGCTATTTTCTTGTATTAATATTTTTCCTTTTTTGCCCCCTTTTTTTTAACTTTGTGAAGGTCAAAAATCTAGCCTTGTTGCATTGTATGTACTGTTAATAAAGTTCCCACTGTTGTACTCCAGCTCCACCTCCTCCCCTTTTTGGTGACCCAGTGCATGATTCCTCATGAGTATCTTCTGTCGTGTGGAAATACCTACACTAAGAGATAGCCAGCCTTAGAAAACATGGCTTAACATCAAACTCTACCTGTTAATGAAAAGGCATTTACAGTGCTCTATTACCAATGAACACTATTATGGAGTGAAAAAATGTCATAGGAATAGCTCAGTGCTCAACTGGCTAGAAATCGTTGTTGTAATAGTCTATAAGATGTTTAATTTTTCCAATGAGTTACTATTTGGACTCTTCTTCACTTAGAAGCTGGTTTCATGTTTTCCTGGAAAGACTCAGTTTTCAGCTATTAGCAGGTTTTATCCAGCTGAATTACAATAACACCCACAATGTGAGTGGCACATTCCAAGCACAAAATGATACATCTTTTGCTCAGAGGGTTTATGATCCGTATTACTGAATCAATGGAGTTATGCCAGGTTATGCCATCTGAAGATTTGGCCCTCAGTAGTACACAATATTCTGTTTTCAAGGACCATTACTCAAATAGAATAACCTAATCACGCTAAAGGCCAAATGTCTGCTGTGCCAAACTTTGGCACAGGAATTTCTTTTCTCTAATTTTTGTGATAGAAAACAAAAGTGCAGGTGGATGAGTAGTATAAAATTTATACGGTATTTCTTTTTCTTACTTTTAGAAGGTATTCCTCAAGGTCCTGTGGAAGTAAGATGTGACTTTCAAAATGGAGAATGATTTTGTTTGTTTGGAATGCCCATGTTAAAATTTCTAATTTTAATGATGGCCGTTTGAACGCTTTTTTTTAAATACACTGATGGCTAAATTGTGATTGCCCAGAACTCCAACACTGATATGTAAGCAGCCAGGAACCTCTGGCTCCCTATGGCTCCCTGTTGCCTGCACTGTGATAGCTGCATAGGTCAGATTGTGTAGCGGATTTACTGTTAAGATTGCATAATTTCTCTTACTAGAAAACAATACGTAAGTGGGGGATTGGAGAAGTACTTATAGCAAAGCTACAATAGAGGCTTTATGAACCGCATTTGGCATTGCTAAGTCAAAATAAAGCAGAAAGATTTCTTCAGTTTCCATTTATATTCCATTAACACACACAACAGCAAGAAACGTGATAACAAAGTACGTTTTTGATGACTTCGCACTCACACAGGTGCCACTGAGCAAAGATTTTGTGGATAAAAAAGATTTTCTGGAGCTTTACAGTGAATGAATTGTATTACAGTTGATAGTGATGTAGGTTAACTGAAAGTATAATGTGAGTATATTCTACTCCATTGTATCTATGGGTAAAAATAGATTGGAATATGAAGGATTATTACTTATATAGATATTATTATTACCAATATATGTTCAGAAGGTTAGACATGACCTAAAATCCCCATTTTAGGAATGACCTAAAAATCATGCTGTTTCTGAAACAGAGTGTTAGTGATGGCAATCATTTTAAGTCACAGGGAGAGCTCAGGTGGTCAGTTGTGCTCAAAGCCTTCCTTTTCCATCTACTCCGAAAATACTAATGCCTTGCCCAAGAAACTCCTTCTTGCAGGTGTTCAGCCTGCACGCCCAAGTAATTTCATTGCCTCATGCCAGGCCACATTGCTGCAACTTTGAAAGTTAATTAAAGCTAATCCACGGAGTTACAATCCGCCTTCCTTTGAGCACTACCAAAACACTAGTGCCAGCATTTACAGAAAGGCAGCCAAATATGTTAGGCCCAGGAGAATGGACCTTTCAGACTGTGCGTGTGAGAGAGTGTGTTTTTCCCATCAATTATTGTATCGGGATAGAGACGTTCTTTGAGATCGTTAGAGTAATAGCAAATTGATCAGATTTTGGCAAATACTTTTGCTTTGTGTATTTAAGATGAATTAATTGATGGTATCTGAGATTAATTTTATTTTAACGTAGCCTTTATTTTACTCAATAAAGTGTGTAACCGGCAGTTTGCTAGCTGTGTTACCTAAATGAGTGGTTAAGAATGCACTGAATACTGTAATCTCATTTTAAATCCATCTGACACTCTGATAACTTAGAAAGCCTAGGATGGCTCAGGATGGTCAGAGGTGAGAAAACAAAATAGGCATTTTTAGGGGAATTTAACCAAACTGGCAATATACTGGGATGGAATAAGTTGTCCATCTGTATCTCCTGTCACACTCACCCTGTTGCTGAGCTGTCGGCTGGTTAAAGCACAAAACGAGAATACAGTTCCCTGATACCGCAAAGACAGTTTAAGTAGGTTCTTTCCCTGACCATATCTTCTGTTGCCAAATCCCTGAAAATTGCATGTGAGGGTGTGAAGTGCATCAAATCAGATCAGGGAATTGATTTAGATTAAAAATAAAGCCTCCTTCTCCTCACCTTTATTTTTTTATCCCGTTTCATTCCCTGGCCTGGGCTGACAGCTGCGCCGACAGCTGTGTTAGCACGTCACCGTGCAGAGCAGGGGCAGGGAGGAGCCAGCAGCGGCGAGGGGCAGGAGGTGGGCGCTCCTAGCCAGAATTGCTATTGAACACCTCTTCGTGTTCAACTGTGGCCTGTGTACTGCCACACTGGATGTCTAAGGTCAGGATTGCCATTAGAAGACGGAGGAAGGTTTCAGGAGACTTTCAAAGTTCTGCAGGTAAAATTGGAAAGACCAGTAAGGAATAGGGACCAGTCACATGAAGGACCTTGGCAAAGTATCTGAAACCTATTGTATGAAACTTGTTTTAAACAAATCCTGCTAGGAAATTTAAAACTTGTTTGAAGTAGATGTAGGAAGTAGCACTGAATTAGGACTGAATTTTCCAGTCTTGTGTTTCCCAACTAATTAGGAGTTATAAAGTACTTTCTCTTGTTGCAAGAGCCCCTCAAGCATACACAACGTAGATCTCCAGGGAGCTAAAGCTTCCGCTGCTTTTCAAGTGACTCTTTTCCTGCAGCAGGGTGCAACTTTCTTCGATTTGATAGAGTTGAGACAATTGTTTACAATTTTGTGTCACCACTAATAAATTTTTACAGGACATTGTATTACTGCATAATTTATTTCTAATAAACATATGTGGACTTCTCAATTTGTGAATCATTCATAAAGTTATTATTGACTACATCAGAAGTACTAAAAACTATCTGATAGTTCAGGTAAGCTATTTCAAGAACAATGTAGATAGTGTGCTATTCACCTTTTTTTTGGCATGTTAGTTCTTGTAAGTTCTTGTTAATGGCTATTGGAAATCTGAATGAGTATGGATTTTTCTTTCCCTAGTATTTCACCACTGTTGCAATCTGTGATCCAAATTACTTGTATGAAATGTATTAAATCTGTCAATTGGGATACTTGTGTGTGTACATGAGTTTACATAGATGTACACACATGTGCATGCTATATATACATGTATATATATCTGCCATTATTATACTATTATCTGTGAATGCAAAGAGGCTTTTGGAATATTGTCTTGGTTTCAGCTGGGACAGAGTTAATTTTCTTCCTAGCAGCTGCTATAGTGCTGTGTTTTGGATTTAGGATGAGAATAATGTTGATAACACACTGATGTTTTCAGTTGTTGCCAAGCAGTCGAGGACTTTTCAGCTTCTCATACTGGCCTGCCAACGAGAAGGTGGAGGGTGCCCAAGAAGCTGGGAGGGGACACAGCCAGGACAGCTGACCCAAACTGGCCACAGGGATATTCCATATCCTATGACATCATGCTCAGTATATAACTGAGGGGTGGTCTGGGAGGTGGTGTGGCTCAGTAACTGGCTGAGTATCAGCTTCAGGTGGTGAGCGTTCGTTCTGTGCACCACTTTATTGAGTTTTACTTTTTTTCCCTTTTGATTCTCCTCCCCATCCCTCTGGGAGCAGGGGAGTGAGTGAACAGCTGTGTGGTGGTTTTAGCTGCTGGCCAGGTTAAACCATGACAAATGTATATTTCAGATTAAAGCTTAAACTGCATACATCTAAAAAAGTTTGAGCCAAATTAACTGTACCATATTTGTTAGCTTGTTGCACTTTGTTGCTAGTGTTCAATTAAATACTTGCCTACTCATTGATCCCATGTATTTATACAGAGCTGTGCTCACTTTTAAATTTGATTTCCTGAGGGAGAATACAAATATTTTTAATTTTATTTTGTGAGCCATATGTTCAAGAGCCACTACTACTTTGCTGTTTCAACTTTCTTTGCCTTTTTCTGCCTTTACAGTATTCCAGAAATTCACTAGTACAGTCTAAGTAGAGTACTGTAAATATACCACTAAAAAAAGTTGCTCGGCCAATGTAATTTTGTCATGAACTCACATTTATTTAGTTTTATCCTAATATCCCGTTGCGTGGTTCTTTTCTAAAAATGCATCCCTCTCTACGTATGTTTTGTGAGCCAGCTTTTATTACTGTTCATTCCTTTTATCTTAGCTCCAACCCTGTGGGTTTGCTGTAGGACTACTTTATGGTGGTTTTATGTTTGTTTTTTTAAAAAAAATTTCTGGCCACCAGACCATATTAAAAATGTCTTCATTGAATGCCAGCTAATTTTTTCTTCGGGTAATATTCAGCTTGGCTCTGTCTTGTGGTCATGTACCCCCTTCCATGGCTGATCCTCGTTCTTCTGTTTGGTCATGACGAGGAAGTAAAGCCTCCAGTGATCAGAGTAAGACCAAGTGAGACACCAGGAATAAATGGGCAGGAGAAGCCAGTGGTACCTCAAATGATGCAGTCAGACTAGATGACAGCTAAAGCCTGCTAGCAGTAGGGGAAGGCTGCAATGTTTGCTTCAGGGAAAATGAAATGAAAAGGTGAAAGTGGCCTCATTTCATAAAAGAAAGGAAAAGTAGAACTGAACTTATGGGAGAAGAAAGGAGAAGAGAAAGAATCTGTCCTTGTCTTGGCTTTACCTCTCTGTCCTGAGAGCTGTGTTTGTTAAATCTCAGTAAATTTAGCCTGGGAAATAACAAAAATTACATAATTGCAACTTCAAGTTTTGTCATCTGCAGATTTTAATTGATGCTTAAGTATCAGACTGAGGTGTCCAGTGAACATTTTGAATAGTAAGAAATGCATCCAGTTCCCTCAGGAACTCACAAGATGCCTGTCCCAGCTGGCATTAATGCTGTGGTTCAGTAAAGCACTGAAGCACTTGTTGGACTTGAAGCACAGTTGCAATTCTAGTGATGTAGATCCTTTGCAGGATCAACTACAATATATTTGGATACCTGTCTGTAAAACCAGCATTTCAGTATTCCCTCTCCTTTGCTATCTAAACTATGTTTCTGTAACCACTGAATTTCCTATGTGAGATATCGATGATTCTAGTCTAAAACACTTGTTGTGCAGATCACATTTTCTTTCTGTTGAAGTGTTTTCCTGGCCTATAAACTTGAGATACAGGATTGATGGTCTTCATTTCTTATTCCACTGGAACACTGCACCCTAAATCCAAAGATCTGGTTACCATCTTGCAGAAAATTTATCAGGTGCTAGCTGTGGCGACATATTTTTAGTTCCGAACAATACTGTACTCTGCCTTATAATTATTTTTGGCATCTTGTTCACTGTAATTTCTCTCTCTCCCCACCCCCCACTACTTGATATTTTAAACTTCTAAATATTTTACATATGTTATTACTTCCATGATATATTGCATATCAGTAAATGACAATACTGAGTTGACATATTTTGGCAAGCATTTGTTGAGGCATGAGGTAGGGGAAAGTAATATCAAAGTTCTCAGTCTTGGCATTAGAGTCCCTCTGGAACAGCTGCATCAAATTCTTCACATTATTTATGACTGAAGCAAAAGTAACTTTCTGGTTGTTCTCATTTTTGTGGTTTGTCCCCTACTCAATGTCATTCCAGCTTCCCTCTAGACAAACTGTTTTGGAATCATTAATCAGATGGAAGATCACATATCTTTTTGTAATTAATTGAGATGGTTAGGTACCTTTTGATGAAACTATATTTCACTGAATGTGTGGTCTTATTGAAGTGAAAATGCTTCACAATTCTCCTAGGTACATAATTTTGGAATTACTGGATTTTGTTTTGATTCAAAGTAAATTTTATCTTCACAATTCAAATATTATTTAAAGAAAGCATTGTCTTGTATTTGGAAAAGCAGTTTCATGATTCACATCTAGTAACAATTTTTATTCTGATTTTTCTTCATCAATACCTCTCTGTTTTTTAGATAGGATAATTATTCTTCATCTTCACAACTGGGTGAAAGTCCATGATTTTGATTCCTGAATTCAGCAACACTGTGATATCCAGGAAAAAAAAAAAAAAGTTTTCCTCCAGAAAATGCATACATTTTGAAGAGGGAGAAAACTGTAAAAATGCAAGTCTGTTTTTATTATATTGTTATTAGATTATTATTTTTTATTTCTGAATAGCAGCTTAAAATTGCCTTGGCTTCTTCAAAAGCAATTCAGTTGTATACTTTGAGCTAATTAAATATAAAGTGCCCTAAAATTCACCACCCACTGCTGCACCAAAAAACCACCACCTACATTTTAGCTGCTGCTTTTGTGAACTGCTGAGATCATTTTGTGTTAAATTTAACTTAGAAATTGCTAAACTTCTTTATACTTTTTCTACTGTAGAGTCTTTTCTTACTTGGTTGTGATTGTTTCTCTTCCCAAAAGGAGGTTGTAGCGAGCTGGGTGTTGGTCTCTTTTCCCATGTAACAAGCGATAGGACAAGAGGAAATGGCCTCCAGTTGCACCAGGAGAGGTTTAGATTGGATATCAGGAAAAGTTGCTTCACTGAAAGGGTTGTCAAGCGCTGGCACAGGCTGCACAGGGAAGTGGTTGAGTCACCATCCCTGGAGGTATTTAAAAGACGTGTAGATGTGGTGCTTAGGGACATGGTTTAGTGGTGTATTTCGCAGTGCTAGGTTAATGGTTGCACTTGATGATCTTAAAGGTTTTTCTAACCAAAATGATTCTATAAACAATTTTCATTGCAGTCTAGGAGAACAGCACACTTTGTGGCTGCTGGTCAATGAGTGATAAATTCTATGCCTCAATAATATTGAAGCAGCCAGGGAATATGCCCCTTTCCCTAGAATAAAGATTTAATTCTAGACCTTAGTCTGAAGAAGGAAAATATTGTCCATGAAGACTTAAATATCTATTCCTGTGAATGCTAAAGAAAGGGGGTTGCAGTGTGCAACCCCTATAACCAACAGTCTTTTCTATTCTACTTAATATTGGAGGAAAGAATGCTTAGCACTCCTCCTCCTAAAGCAAACAAAGTAAAAAAACCCAACAACAACAACCCCTAACAAAGCAAAAAACCAACCAAACAAAAATTCTCTCTCTCCCACTTTTTGTTTTTCCCCATTACTTACACTTTGTGTGGGATCTTTGATTCTTCTCTCTTGGAGGCCGCACACAGATACAAGCACTGTGAACTCCTGCATCTTCTGTCACCCTTGAGAATGCAGGGATACAACCAAGTAAATTATCAAGTATCCATGACAAAGAATTAATGTTGATGTGATTTATTTTTCCCTTGAGTTGATCTTCTGTTTCCTGGGATGCATGGTTTACTGCTTTACTTTTTTTTTGTGTTAGGTCAGGGTTTTGATTATTTTCTTCCTATGGTCATAGTTATTTTAAGCATCCCTCTATGACTTGGAAGACAATGAACCTTTGTTAAATTCTGCCTTTTAAGCAGAAACTTTATTACTTTCCTAAGTTGTGCTTTTTTATCAAATTTTCTAAGCACTTACCAGCTCCGTACTAAGCACTTAGGAGGCTTAGTAAACACAGAAATAATAATTGTATTAAATCTGGAATTACAGCTGGAGCCACGGACAGGAAATCCATGCCCAATTACATTCTCATCCTTGTTTAAAGAAAATTAGTTTTAGGGTATTGGTTATTAACATAATATTTTAGCATGAAAGTATGTTATTTGGTGAAATATTTTCAGGTAATGGTTATGCCCACTTAATACGTACTGAAAACACAAGATCAGTGGTATCTTAAACAAGTAGGGCTTTGGGATGAAAGCCATCTGAAACTGTTGAAGTAGTCTGAAAGTTGATTAGCAAAATTATTCTAAAACAAGACAAAAGTGAGGGTGAGACTAATTACGACATAGAAAACTACTCATTTTAAATCAAATAGTCAAATAATTATATCATTGAAGTGAATAAGGGAAGATTCATTAAAATAATTAGAGGTATAACAGTGACATTAAAAAATATTACACACAGTCCAAATATGAATAGTACAACCCAGAGACTGATCAGTGTTGTCACTACTCAAACGAAATACCACTCTGTGGTGGTCTACTGCAGTGTAACGCTCTTGTACCTGTTGATTTTCTGCAGGTAAATGGTGTGGGCTCATACTCTCCTGTGCTCGTTTAGGCTATTTCCATGCGTGCTTATTGATTTATTGATTTTTTTTTTCTCTTTTTTTGATGGGCTCACATTGACCTGATGTTTTCACGTTCATATATACAAACTGCATGGATGTAGGACTAGTTATGCGTGAGATGAAGTTTTAGTTTTTCAAAGATGCAGAGGTCACGGAGTCATTTGAAGGCAACAGGCCGTGTAGACTCTCAACCCCTCAGCAAATCAAAATCTTAATCACCCTCAACTCATTTGTGAACTTAACTGTGTTTAAAAGTGGAGTTAGAGTACTAATACCAACAGAAAAAAATGCAGGCTATATAAACACAAAGTGCCAATTTTAAGGAAGAACAGTTCCTAATTTTTAATATACATTTGTATAGTGTTTTTTTCTTTTTAAATCAGAATATATGGCGCTCTATTTTTTATTAATTTATGTCTTTAAACTTTGTTTTTCATCATTCAAGTAATAACTATTGATAACTACATTATAATGCTTTGGTAATAGTTTACAAAATAAAATTCTAAACATTAATAAGAGAAATTTCCCCCGTAAACAATGAGAAAGAGTGCCAAAGTTTTCCATAATTTTATTCCTGAAAAGAGGTATTCAAGAAGCCATAGTATATATGGTTTGCATTCCAACAGTATTATTGTTTTAAAATCCTATATTTACTTTAAATTATAAATAAATTATTATATACTGCTTTAGACACTCACCGTCTTAGCTGCTGTGTTCCTGAAGTAGCAGGGGTGTGTTTAATTTGCTGAATATGTAGGACGTACGATGTAATGACTTGAAATGTCTCTCTTGTGTGCAAAGGTAATGCCAGATAATTGCATTTATGCTCATGAACCTAATTTTCTTGAAAGAAAATTCTTTATATTAATTCAATAAAGACTAATGGCCCTGTTAAAATTAGTTGCTTTCAAAACAGTGTATTTATTGCCATAAACATCCCTGCTTTCTCCAGAAGCAGAGGAAAGCTCAGGGTCTTAGTTTTCTCCATAGAAAAAGTCTTGGCTGCAAAATTGTTCACATTACCCACAGAACTCCCTAGACATGTTTTGTAGAACTATATAAAATCATTCACATTATTTCAATTTATGGTGTAACTGGGTGCCAAAGCCTTTGAGTTTGGGCTCAATGTGAGCACAATACAGGTTACGAAAGGGCAATGTAAATGAAAAATACCTGACCATTGCACAAAGGATGCAGACAGTGTTGCTCTGTATCCGGTTGTTTACTGTGCAGTAGTATGGAAAGTCTATTATACTAGTTTTATAGTTACAGATGCTGTTTCAGGACATTCATCACGTGGTCTTGAACAAACATGGTGAAATAAACAGTTGCTTATTATACACTAGATTCTCAAGACAACAGCCCTTTTCCTATCTAGAGGATTTCATTTTCAAAGCAATATTGATTTTTCTATCATTCTTCTCTCCACTCTCCTTAAGAACCCAGTTTTAGAATTATCTTTGGTCCTTAAAATTGTTTGTCTTTTAAGACATGAATGTGTTTAGTCTCTCTCTCTTGGTTTTGTTTTTTGTTGGTTTTTTTTTTTTTTTTTTTAATAAACAAACTTGTATTCATTGAAGTTATGTGTAAGTGATATACTGGCCTATGAACACAGGAAAATAGTAATTTTGCAGATCAGCCCCCTGCAGCACATGTGCCATTTTCGGCTTCTGCTGTCAGACAGCTGGAGGAATCTGTAAAAATGATGATTCGTTTCAAATGTTACTCAAAGGCTGTTAATCAGGCAAAAAAAAGCCTTCTGAATCAAGTCCTTGGTTTGACTTGTCACTGATGTGCCTCAGACAGGTCTCCATAAAAAGTAAACTAAAATGGCTGCCAGAATGAAATTTCAAGGCTAATTAGCAATGTTATTTACAACTTTAAGACAAGGAATAAGAAACGTGGGTGTTTAAAGCTTCTTGTGTGTGCTTTGATGAAAACTCAAGTGCATGGATACACCACGCACAGTATAACAACAAACCTAAAAATTCAAGAGGAGCTTACAACCTGCCCTCATCTGCCTTTTGTGCAGACACCTTTGACCAAAGTGTTGAAACTCAATCCTCTAGAAAATATTTTGATATAACTATGGCCTTTGCCAGGTAAACGTAAATGTTTTTTTGAACGGTATTGCTGTAAATGTGTTTTCTGATAAGCGCAAACACAGATCTTTGAGCAACCTGTTTGGCAGGAAGTGATTCATTTGAGGCTTGCTATTTGTGTATTTGCAACTTCTTCCTTTATCCCACCCTCTTTCAAATCCTACTTGCTTTAAATTCAGAAGCGGTCATGCCTAAATATTCCCAATGTGAAAAATCTTTTTTTCCTCAAAGTATATTCACATAAATTTCACTTTTCCATGAGAACAATCTGTGTAGACAAAGGCAAGTTTCTGTCAAAATAGGATGGAGAAAATGTTACTCCTAGGCCTTTGTTTGTTTCAGGTTTTGCTGGGTTTTTTTGTGGTTGTCATTAATCCTGTCTTTATTTATGAGTTAAAATTTTACCTTCCAAATGTGTTTATGAAATGGATATATAGCTACTTAATGGGGTTAGTTAGCATGTTCCAGCAGAAGGTTTCGTTTTCCCCCGAAATATCCTGTATGAAGTTTTCTTTAGTTGTGGACATGGCTTTTCTTATTTTTAGATGTTAGTTTCACTATAACGTGTTTTGAAAAAATGTTCTGACCCCTACATCAAAAACATAAGCAAAAAGAACTGTTCTAGGGACTTCATATGAGTGTTCATAGGACAACCTATAATTTATGACTTATGTTTGATCACATTCTTTTTAATGAGAAACATATTGCATCTGTTTAACACTGCTACTGTTTTGTTGCAAAAGATTTTCTGTATCAAGTAATCTAGTAATATCCCTAAGCAAGCTGAAATTGTTGAAGAAGATGGAAATTGGCTGATGAATGTATTGGTCACTTCAGAGGCATGTTCAAATCTATCTTCTTGCTGTCCTAATGAATATGGAAGCCTGCCCAGTGTGTGATTGGATTTTAATGACTAAAAGGTCAGGGACTTTGCAAGGTGCGAATCTGCTTGCAAGGTCACTAATGGCAAACAGTGCATGGATCTGAAAATAAACAAGGAGCTGTCAGGGATATTAGCTTTTTGTAGAAAAACCCTTGGGATGAAAAGGTTAACAGGTGATTGCATTGTAACTTGTTTTGAAACTCAAAATGAGCTCTAAAGCTATGTGCATTATCCTTCATTATACATTGCATAAGCAATAGTAGTAATTTAAAATGCAGGCAATGTTTGTTCATAATACTACTCTAGCTTATCAAAAGCTTGCATTTACCACTATATAAACTGGTCTGCAAAATCAAGATATGGTCCAAATGCACACCTTTTGGAGAAACAGTTGGAATTACCTGATCTAAACTGCCCATGGATGTGTAAGTATATTTGCCTCCCATAGATAACCTAGACTAATAATTACCCATAGAAATTCAGGTCACATGTACAGCAGTTATACACTATATTCATTTGCTATTCTGTAGAGATTGTTCAAGCTGTAGAAAAAATAATAGGGAATGAGTTTGAAAGTATTAAGAAAGTTTATAAATGACTTGTCATAAGGTACTTGACTTGTGATAGAACAGCACAGAAATGACTCCTGCATGAGGAAAATGCAAAGAAAATCTGCCGTGGGGGAGAAGTTCAGAGAGGTGATGACACTTTTTTGCTAGGATAAAAAGGTAATTTAGTAAGAACAAAAATTGGAACTGTTGAACAATTTTCCCTGACTGTTTGGGGCATTGAGTAGTTTCAGGCATGGCTACCATGGTTGCAGTTTCTCTCAAGCTGTTTATGCCAATGGGAGGCTTCGTCTGCTGGGCATGTTCAAACAACAATTCAACTTAATAGTGTAGAATGGAGTTAAATATCAGCTGTTCCCCATCACTGGGAGGTCTACAGGCTTAGTGATTGAAGAGCCAGGAATAAATATCACAAGTACCCCACATCTTTGGGGCAAAAACCGGCTTTACTGCAGTCCAAAGGGATTCTGTCATGTCTCGTTTTTTTTGCAGAAAGTATATGTATGTATACATGCATATATATATATATATATATATATTTGGATACAGTTCTTCGTGTGTCTTCTATTCCCCATCTGTGGATGTGATGCCTACGTGGTAACTGCTAACAGTGCTTTAACTAGTATGAATCAGTCATGATTTCATGATTAAACCGTATACCAGTTATACCAGTTCATAAAATTATTCAGGACAAGATCCTTGAAAACAGATATTGTACTTGAGCCAATGCTCTATCAGTAGTAAATAACCTGAATTTAGCTGCATATTCAATTGCCACCTAAGTTTTGTATTTAAAACAAGGACTTAGATTCTTTAATGCAAGTTAAAAATATGTCATAACCTCTCTAGAATAATACTTAGTCTTTGCATGCTTCATGACGTAACATAACCAGTCCTACAGTGTCACAGAAAAAATCTAGCAGATTCTAGAAGAATTTTGCCAAGATGTAAATTTACTTGGTTCTGAATTTACCCTAGATGTGTTGACTGCAGTCTTTTGTGGTATGTCACTGTGTCATTGATTTCACTCTCCTGAATGCATCAGTTCATGTTTGTATTTCTGTCTGTTTCTGCAGTATAAGGGACAAGGAGAAAGGTGGTTTGTTTTCACTTGCTTAAGCATAGAGTGCCAAGAATCCCTTTTTCTTCCTGCATCCCACCTGGCTACAAGAAAGAGGGGGCATCAACTGTTTTTTTAATCTTGTTTTGGGCTGATCATGGTTTGAAAGCAAAAAGAATTTAAGTTTCAATTTTCTTTCTTTAAGATAAGTTGAAAATGTTAACACTGAATATTCTTTTAAAATGTCTAGTTTACAGGATTTTGAAGAAGGCTAAACTTGAAAATAATGGTTTGCTGCAGTTTTATAGTAAAATCAGTAAAACCTGTTAATAGGATGACTTTTACCTTCGGAAGTTGCTTTGTTTAATGCATAATTATAATGATTAGAGTAGTTGAATGTTTATTTTTAGACTTAGAAATGGCAAGCATTTTTGTCTGTGTAATGTGTAATGTTTTTGTAGGAATATGAATGAACCTACATTTTTGCATCCACTTGATGCAAGGCTGCTGCAGTCATATCTATATGGTTCTGAAAAGCATTTCTTAAGGAAAAACTTCCCTATACTAATGTCTGTTAGTTGTTTGTAATGTCGATTTTCAAACCATATGTCACATGTTAATGTCATTGTATATATGAACTCATTAGCATTCTCTTCTTTCCATTTTGCTGCTGTTTTCAATTTGGTTTTTTTGAGGTTCCAAACTGTAGGCAAGTTTGACAGCCTCTTCCATACTGGCAGATTCTGCTTTTCAGCCTCTGTATCGCCTCTTACACAAATACATTGACAGTAAATTCGGTGTCCAAGTCCCCTTCTGTTCTTCCACTCTTCTTGCAATCTTACTGAATTTTCTCATATTCTAGATATGCTTTATTGTAGCTTTAAATTTCACTTATTCTAAACACTGATGAGTCAAAACTTCTACATTTAGTCTCTTTTCACTGGTTGTCTGTGTCCTTTGCGATAAAGTAAAATATCTGAAATTAGAAATGTTTAGTCAGGTTTGGTAAAGCAAAATCTTGAGATTTGAAAAAATCCAACTGTTATTCTTCTGGATAATTGTCTGTTTCAACTTGTCTGATATTGAATTATACAGTCATTCTTATTTCAATTTCTGTGTTTTAGGGACACACGTCAATGCTCAGTGAATAGTGTAATTGTAATGCTGAGTTACATTTTGGAGTTCTATACCACCAAATCTGCAGTATGTAAAATGGCAATCCTAGAAACAAATTACTTTTCTCATAAAAAATATCTGCTAATTTTCTGCAAATTGCACCTAATTGCTCATTCAACAGTAGTAATGCACGCAGCTTTGGATATGAGGAAGATCTCATCTTCAGTGGAGTTCTGCTCTCCCTACAAAGTCCGATCACACACTGCAGATTGCAGAGCCAGAAGCGGTGCTGATGAATCAAAGAAACCACTGGCTTCTTTTATTCTATTTTTAGTATCCTCCCCATTGCTAGTAGAGCCTTTGCTGTGAAAACACACAGTTTGATTTTTCTGAAAATATGATGAGTAATTATTTTTTAAAGCATAGCCAATAAGGAGAATAATCTAAGGGCATCAGATCCAGAGTCTGTTACAGTGGATAATTAGCAAGCCATCATGAGACAGTTCTGCTTGCATGAGTATTAAACATTTATATCAATAACAAGAGATTGAGCTCTCTCCACCTCAGTGGGAGAACAAGAGGCCACCAGCTTCCTCTGTCAAGAGAAGGTCCATAATGTTACTGTACCCCTGAGGAAACAGAGGGGGAAGGAAAGATGAAGAGCAGCTCAGTTGTACAGAGAGCTCCTGCTCCTTTTTTTAATTTTCCCTTGAAAAATAGCTGAGCATCCTTAAAAGCAATGATTGGTGAAGATGTGAGAAAGGCAGCGGGGGAAGGGCGGGAAGAAGGAGGTTATTCACGGAAATTAAATTAGGATGTAGATGCAGGGAAGAGTGACACATTAAGCACTGTGGAAAGCAGAATGCACTGCTGCTAAACTGTATGACAGGAAAGGCTATAAAATACAAAATCAGCTGTGAGAAGAAGAGAGGAACATGATGAGTTCTGACTGAGTACGTGGCTGAAACATTCAGATCCCTCCCAAAAATCCTTTAGTCTCTCTGCAGCTGTTGAGCCCTTCTCACCTCACACTTCTGATGTGGCCTTGCCTGGTGCTATATGGGCTGAGGTCTTCTGTCGATTCCTGCTATCTTGCAGAAAAAGGAGCTTTATTTTTCATTATGGTTGTACTGCCAGAGTGGTACTTAGCATAGTCATTGGCTTTATAATTGTCTAAAAATCAAAGAATCAAAGATCTGCTTTGTATAAACAAGTGGCAAACCAGCAATAATAGCAAGGTACTGAAGATACCTACCTAAAAGTCTGTTCTTGTTGGATTTTCCACTATTGTATGTTTGATTTTCTTGTTTAGGTTTGTAAGCTCTGGAGGAAAAATACTGTGTTTTCTGTGTGTATGGATCCCTGTGTCATAGAGCTTCAAACTTTTTTCTGGTGTTTGAGCACATTTGGAACAAAAACTGAACATAAAAATCATAGGACTGCCAGTCCTACAAGCGGAATACCTAGGGTGAAAAGACAGGCTTTCTCTGGTAGTGCTTCTGGGGGTAGAGGACCTCTCCCCGTATCACTGGTCATTTGGTGGCTGAATTAGCACTGCCATATGGGAGGTCTGGGCTTCATTTGCAGCCAATGCAACAATCATCTACTTGGCTTGTAAAATTCCCGATGGCAGGTGGATGTTGCTGGAGATTTTTATGGAACATTGCTTTTCCACTTTATAACTGGAAAAGGCTTTTATTTCCCTTTACTTCCCCTTCTTGTCCCCACAAGGTTTTCACTGGAAATAAACCGCAGTCCAGAGGGGTGTTCTGTTTGTCTTCTAACAGATTTGGCAGCCAGTGTTCACAGGATTTTGTCTTCAGGAAGGCAAAAAAAAAAAAAAAAAAAAAAAAGGAGAACAACACATTTCAGAGCTTTTAGGAGATGTAAGAGCAAGCTTTCTCGCATTGAACTGGCTGTCCCAACAGTTGCAACATGAAGATAAGAGGGCTTGGCATCTCACTGGGCAAGTTTAGGCTGTTGGAGAAGTGTTCAACTTTTCTTCCATTTCCCACTGAAGAAGAGTAAGTTGCTGAATGACAAGGGACATTAGTATAATTTTTAAATTTACCAATCCTTTCTAAGGGCTGGTGCCACTGAGGTTGTGTCAGCTAAGACAGAGAGCAAATACTTACGAGAACAACTCCCTCTGTAAGACGCTCTGTGCTATTTAATAGAAACTCTTGGATGCTTAATGTCAAGGGTCAAAAACCCGAAGAATTCTGACCTGGGTTCATCTCACCTAACTCTGGATGTTTACATGTGAGTTTGGTAGTTTGAGTCCCTTTGCTGGCAATGGCGAGAACTAGGTACTTTTCAGACGTACGTTATGCCTGTGTTGGTTCTTTACCTTTGGATGAGATATTTGCCTTCTAAGTGCCTATTTCCTCTCCATGTATTCCCCTCTAGCTCAGATGTATTTAAGTGGAATGAAACCCATCCTGAATCCTAATTCTTAGAAATGCTGACAACTTAGAATTTTGTTCAAACATGGGAGCTTCTCTGATATGAAAAATATATATCTTGGCATAAAGCTGACACCCAAAATTAGATTTCCTAAATGTTATATTTATATATGACTCAGTTTCCCATCTGTGAAATATTCACAGAGAGCTTCCTCACTTCAAAGACACGCTGAAGATTTTTAGAAAATAGTAACAGAAGCACTTTAAGGTGATAAAATATTCTATATAGAGATAAAAAATACTGTTGAAACCATGGTTCAACAAAATGGAGTATATAAGTTATTAGGCCACACCATGCCTAACAAAGAAATTAAAAAAAAAAAAAGAAAAAAAAGAAAAAAAAAAAGAAGAGAAGAAATTAAAGAAATAGAAGAAAATAAACTGAACAAAAATACAATTCTCTGAATATCACTCATTCTCTTTATTAAATGTGACAAAAAGTTCTAGTAGATGTTAGAATATGCTATCACATTGCCAAACTTTACTGTGGATGAGGGGTTAGAGATGAGATTACGTAAGCAACCTAAGTGTCATGATTTTGTCATATTTTAGTCCTTGAATTTGCTGTCTTAAAGCTCTTTTTAATGAAGCACTGTATTTAGTTTGCAGCTTGTTCGGATAATTGGCAAATACTTGTGAACACAATTTCAAAATTTAATTACTCATTAGAATTATGCATAATTATGTCTTTTAATTTTTCTCTATGAGCATATGAACAATCTTTTTCTGAATTTGAAGGAACATTGGTGCTCATGCAAATATTCATTTTCTTGGGCAAACAACAGTATTCATCTGCCAAAAAAGAATGCTCATTGTTTGGTGTTCAATTAATTAATATTTGCTATACATTTGACTCATTTTTTTCTTATTAACAATAGTATGTCCCCCTAGCATACAAAAATCGTTGCTGTGGTAACAGTCTTATGTTTATAAACTTTAAATGATAAATTGCGTTCACACTCACTCTGTCTAGATATTACAATTCCTAATCTTCTTAAAACGATGAGTTAGGGAAATTTTGTCATCCGTGTTTTGCAGACTGGGGATTGAGGGTTACACAGATAAAACTGAGTGTGGTCAGAGGGAAGGAGGGCAGAAGACAGCAAAGTCAGCAGCTGAAACTTTTTTTTTTTTTTTTTTGAGTTTTGCTGAGCCTCTGACCAAGACTTTATCAGCTAGCACGTCTTCCATCTGTTTTGCTGCGTCATGAAAACAATGTCATTTGCAGTATATCGGTATCCCCAAAGACACCATCGCAGCACATTGTACGGCACTTCTCAGAGCTAGGACTTGCTTTTGGACCTCTTTCCCCACATTTATTCATTCAAGAACCTAGGCAGATATTTCCCGTGCGCTTTCTGTTTAGGTGTAAATTGCATATGATGAATGCCTTTTCCCCCTCCCTAGGCTTTCATAGTTGTCACCCATCTCCTAGGGGGCTGTTAACCTCCTGTCAGAGTCAGAGGACTGGTGAAGTCTGTGCCACAGTGATCTACCAACTCAGTGCAGAGGCAGCTTGAAACAGTCTTGAGCCCTGTAAGCCGAGGTGGTTGAGTTTAAGATGAAGAGGTGGATGTTGCAGCTGAAATGGATGAGGAGCGCTCCCATCGCCTGCTCTGCCAGCAGCACTGTGGATCTGGCAGAGAACAGTTCGATAATTCCCTCCATCTAGTTTTGCACTGCATCCGTCTGTTTGTCCTTTAGCCGACTGGTACGTGCATGCCCACAGATGCACACGCATACACGCAACCGTTCTGGACTCAGTTTGCAATGATCTAAAACTCGATTTTGTGCAAACATCGTTTTCATTAACACTGAAATAAAAATAAACAGCGGAAATTTCTACTGACTTGCAGATAAGGTTTTTCTATGGGGTAAACAGCTGGAGTAGCATGAACAAAGCATTGCTCAGACTTAAAGGGGTATTTGTAATTTTTTGCACAAAGTAGAACTGATTCCAGTTGGAAAGTAGGAGTGATTAATATAATTTTTCTTCCTCATAGGACTACAGGATATAAGACAGCCAAGGACCTCTTGGGCTGTCAGTCCCAGATCTATCATGTCATATTTTAATCATAAGTTTGCCAAATCTTCAAAATGATAATTTTTTTCCTTTGTTTGTACTGTTTCTAATAGAAAGTAGTCTTAGAGTCTTGCTTCCCCGATGGTTTGAAGCCTTCTTTCAGTATCCAGCCTGAATTTGTTCTCGGCCAGTTCACACGCATTTGTTCCAACGCCAGTGTTACTAATATTGTTGCTGGGATGAAATAGCTCATGTTCCTCCTTCACATTTAGGGAGAACAACTCTATGCCTTCTGGCTCTTCATTTTGTTTAGGTAAATACTTCAAGCCCTTTTACTCTCCTTTTGTAAAACAGGTTTTTCACTTTTCAGCTTGTGCAAGGCTAGCGCAAAAAGGACTTGCTTCATAACTTGAGGC
Source organism: Grus americana (assembly GCF_028858705.1). NCBI lineage: Eukaryota > Metazoa > Chordata > Aves > Gruiformes > Gruidae > Grus > Grus americana. The sequence goes on from NC_072852.1 coordinate 105,170,326, forward strand.
AAAACTAGTATGTCAATAATGTACATTTCTGCTTGCAGAAACTTCTGTAGCTATTACATCAGGTTGGAGAGCATGCCATGAGGTGGATGTATTTGGGGTCAAAGGGAATATGGCTACTTAAGTCTCTGAAATACTGCATCTTCATCTCTGAGTCTGGGAAAGATCGCTGCGAGCAGCTTCTATAGAGTAGAGTTGATAGTTATCTTACTGAGTCAATACAAGTTCACCAGTTTAGAGAAGTTGAAGATCAATCTGATATATTTGTTTTCCTAAGTTTATCTATGTTTACCCTTGCACCTCTTGTATACTGTATAAACATCCTGAGTACTACTCTTTGAAACAGAAAACAGAAGAAAAGCCATGGATAAAATATATTTTGGACTATTTTTAAATAGATTTAGGTATAGTATATTGTTGAATACAGTCACAGTATAATTTAAATCCAAAATCTGACATCTTCACTGAAAAAATAAAAAGAAAAATGTTCTGTCACTTCCTATATTTTAGTATCAGCAATTAAATATGAAAATCTTCTTATATGCAGGAATTTTATGTATTATGACTAAAACTTCACACTGGACCTGTGTTATTTCTAGCCAAACTGCTTTCTTTCTCCTATCTTTTGCTACAGAGTTTTGGAATCTAAGTTCCGCAAAAGTATTTCAGTTTCCAGGATAAAGTGGGTTTGGGGTTTTTTTTGGTTTATTTTTTTCCTGTTAGGATTTTTGTGGGTTTGCTTTTTTTTTTTTTGGGGGGGGGGGGGGGTGAGTTGGGTGGTTTTTTTGTTGTTTTTGTTTTTCAGTTAAGTACAGTCGTCTAATTCTTGTTAATTGAAATCTTATTTGAACTTTTTTTCTGTAATGGGCAGCAGCTCCAGGACTCCCAGAGGTTAGAACAATATAAAATATTTGCTTAAATCAAGTTTTCAAAGTGGCTTTTGTCTAAACTTTGATTGTTGTATGTCAAAGAATAGAAACCCGAGGCTGTATTTCTGAGCACTTAGATGTCTCCACTTTCCTTATTGGGACTTTTGCTTGTCCAAGCAGCTTCTACACAGGCAAAGGTCTTATAAGAGGGCAATCCAAATTGTGCATCTTTCGTCTTATACCCACAAGCTTATAAACTCAAATTTGGAGACTGTGTTTTAAATCATAGCCTTTTAATTTTCTTCACCTTTCTTGGGAAGATTAATGTTTGAGATTGTAATGCATAATATTTGAATTATTCATTTTAATTAAAATTTATTATGAGAACTAATTAAAAGACATGCAACTGGTTACTGGCAATGTAGTCGGACTGCTTCACAAAAATGCCATTTGGTGTTCATCCTCAGAGTCATGTTGGTTTTAGAAAATTATATTCTATAAATAATAAGGGGGAGTATAATTAATTTGGTATAGGAATTTGGAAACCTACTATTTCTTACAAAAAAAATTGAACAGTGTTTTCTGTTTTTTGAAAAGTATGAATTATCTTTTTATGTAAAGCTCACTGCAGTAGTTGAAAATGTAATCTAAAAAAGTTTTACAATGACCTCTTATTCATTTCTTTTCCAAGTGCTGTAAAGTGGGATTCATCTCCCATCCTTCCCAGGATATTTTGAAAGATACGTAGAATCATAATAATAAATAAATCAATCAGTTTTTAAAAGGTAAGCATTGAGGGCGATACTCTGGCTCACTGAATCCAGGAAGTGCATTCTTGCTATTATAGCCAATCTGATTACAAAAGTCATCAAGTTTCACCTCAGCAATAGGTAGATTGTTGCCTTCGTTATTATTACTCAGGAGATTGCTTCAGAATTCTTATAATTGGAAACCCTGAAATTTCCAGTCTAATTGTATTAATTGCCAGTTCATACTCATTTTCTTTGAAAAGCTCTTTATTTGATCTCAGATTGTGACTTGATGACTAATTTTGAGAACTATGATGGGAATCCATTATCAACTGTTCAGAGAAATGCTCTCAATGCATTGCCTAATTTCCACTACGTGAAATATAGTGTCACTATTTCTATTCTCTGCCTGGTTGAGGTTATTGAAAGGAAAAGAGCCAAAAGAAATATTTAAAGAATTAGTTTTTAGATGTTTTAACTTAAGACTTGAGTGGTGATTGCAACAGGATGGATAGATGCTAAGGACTGTAAAAGCTGAATTTAATAGCTGAAGGTGACCTAAGATGCACTTCTATTTATGGTGAAGATATCACACTGAAGGGAAACAGATTGTGCAGAGAAGAATGTCAGATGTACTCTAGAAAACTGTCCATCCTATGTCTTAATTTGGTTGAAAATTTTCCATTGAGTCTATTTTTCAGAGGAAATTTGGATTTTTGACTACGTAATTTTTTTTCCCTGAAATGTCGAATGCTTCCTAGAACTCTTATATAGTTGTCTTTCCTTTGAAATTAAGTTCTATTGGTGCCAGATGGAAGTTGAATGATATTCCACATCCATACTGAGAATCAATTTCTCAAAATAAAAGCCTTTCCAAACACAGGGAGGCTTTAAGGCAGTGTTGGACATATCTGTGTTACACACCCAGGCTGAAAATGCTCTGAGAACGCTGACAAGGAAGGATCCTGTCTGTTGTTACTAGGGGAGTATTAGTTGGGATCTTGGGATCTTTACACAAAGGTGAATTTAAGAGTCTTTGACATCAATCATGATGTTCACCTCCATTATTTTTTCAAAGACCAGATCTGCTCCCAATAGTATAGCTTACACAGTCTGTAGAATTTTCTTGTAACCCATATCTCTCATACGCATTTTTTCCCTGTGTATAAAATGAACTAGATTGGAAACATCTCCTAAGCAGTGAGGAACTCTGACCCACATTTTCATGGCATCAAAAAATGTGTTCTCAGACAGGATGGCAAGGTGCTGCCGTCCGAAAGATGAGCGATGTACTAAAAACTTGCCCCAGAACATTTTCTGCTAGGGACCAGGGAGTGCTGAGCTGGCAGTGTCAAAATGCCAAGCATATTTGGAGAGGGAAGAAACCATAGGTTAATATCAGCTGCATACTCCCTAGCCAGGAAAAGGAAGGGCAGAAGGGAAGAAAATAGGTTTTTAGCTTTAGGCAATTCTGAGCGAAAGAGCTAAGAGATGAATAGGTGTGGCTCATCTTTTTATTATCAGAGGAAAGGCTCCATAAACAACTGTAGTAGTGCCAAAGAATATTGTGTTGAACTGTGAAGATCAAAAAAACCCCAGACAGACCCCAAAACACTCGTCATCTTTTTGTATTGTTGGGTAAAAGTTACAATGATCAACAAATCGCAAAATCAATACACTTCTCACTCTGGAGAGGCTGGGGTATGTTTTGCTTCTATGCTTCTGCTGTATGGTAACAAGAATAGTGGATGGTTTTATGTTTCCTTCAGCAGTAGTAAATGGATTTGAAGCAGCAACGTTCCCTCTAAAAGGACTGTAAGAAATGAAGAAACCCCGATAAGTCTTTATATTAAAAAGAAGGGTAAATTTTCATGTACCCAAAAGTCTTTAAACTGTCTTTGTGACTTAAGTTTCTTACATCCTGAGATTCTCTCTATTAGTAACTGTTGCATCGCCACGGATTAAAAGTATAAGTGTAAGCAATTGAAATCTCCAATAAGGTACACTTTTATAACGAATGTTTTCATTGACTTGGAGACAGTTATAGCATGGGATTTTCATTTCTAACGTACCTACAGTAATTATCCATGTTCAGCTGATGGTTATTTATTGTTTAATTAAAACATATCCAGGGGATAAAAAGCCCATTAGGATAAAGCATTGTGTCAAAACCAAAAAGTTGCAATAAAGTTTGGGCATGGAAATGCCTACTGCTGGCTTCTGTTTATTTATTGCCAAGCTCTGGTAGCAAGCTTCAGAGAAACAGAATATTATGTTACTCTGAAGTCATCACCTCCTCCTATAAAATTAGAAAAGAACTTGAATTATTTATCCAGCAAGCCTAACCAGAACAAAGTACATTCATGGACTAGTAGTATGCTGTGACATTAGGTATCACACCCTCGTTAAGGTGCAGTTTTCTTTCCAATCTTGATTCAGTATGAGTGGGGAAGAACTGATTAGAAAGGAAAGGTTCTGCCAGTTAGAAATGGCAATACATTTTTCAGGAAAGGTATCAGTTCATACATATGCCTAATAGATTAACCCATCTTTGTAGAGAAAACTGCAAATGCATTTTATTCAAAAGTGCACTGCTAGTTTTGAAGCTTAAATTCATTAATCTCTGTGAATTTTTACACTTGTCTGATACGGTTTGAAATGCTTACCCTGATGCATCAGCTGAGGATAATCATCTATTTGAATTTATGGGGAACACTGTCACTGTGAGATGTGGCAATTTGCATGCGTAAGTTTAGAATACTAAGAAGAGTTAAACATGTAAATTCCTGTGTACTGGGATGTGTGAGTGAAAACATTCTTTTTTAATAAATAATTGTAGTTCTAATTAAAGGTGGATCAATTAAATTCCAGTATGTGACTCATCTCATGGTTTCTGCACATGTTTTTTTTGAACCTTTTCAGCGTAACCAATCCATTCTCATTGTGTGTCCTCAGAAGGTCCAGAAATTTCTTAAAAGCAAAATCCTTTTACTTACTGATTCCTGGACCTGGCTGTGTTTCAGATCAGTGATTTTTGCATTCCCCCTGCATTATCTCTTTTCCAGCAAGAGGTACATATGGGAAGGGTGACTTTAGGACAGTTTTGATGTCTGTGGTAATCCCTGGATGAAGGCTCCTGGATAAGTTAGAACAGCTCAATCACATCTCTAAATTGTGCTTAACTGCGGTGGAACCGGGGGGATGCTCTGCAGCCAAGAATTATTGGAGAGCGGTGTGCTCTGATTAGGCCCTGTTTGTCCCTTGGCAAAGCTTGTATGTTGGTAAGTTTATGTATGTGTATGGCCTTTCTGTCAGCTGGTGCTGGTCTTTCCATGCCAGAAATATTTCTGTTAGGTATCCAGGTCTTCCTGCTGTCGGAGTGGCACAGAGGGAGTAGATTGTGACAGGGTAATTTTCTGTTATCTTTAGATAACTATTAGAAAATTTTATGAGACTGTACTGTGGATGCTGCTTTATTCCAAAAGGCATTTTACTGTACTGCAATAATTTTTTTTAAAGACTGGTCTGTCTGCAAATGCTATGATGCATCTAGAACGCAGGTCAAATTCATGTTGCCTGAGCAGAGTTGCCTAATTCAGGAGTGTGGGTTTTCCTCTTGGATCAGGTCGGTGGGGACTCAGGCAAGGCAAGGCTGTCCTCTTTGGTAGCATGGGTGCTTAGGGTCTTCTGGAAGTTTTATGTAAAAAAAAAACCAATTAGTGAAAGGAGCATGTTTCCTGGCAGTGCACTTTACTTTTGCTGCCCTTCTGTGTCAAATTATAGTTGTGGACTTGTGACCTTGATTAAAATTTTAAAGCACGTGTCAAGGTATTATAAGCTGTTAAGTTATTCTCACTGAATTGGGTATGCCGGTGCAGATGCTTTGCAGGGTCTTTAAAATGGATATCCCATTGCGTAGCTGTCCTCAGTCTTGAGAGGCTGAGCTTAGTGAGCTTTTCTGATCCTTTATACTTGTCTACTGTTACTTCTGTATTGAATGGAGAGAGAAACGGGCACATTCAACCACTCAAGTACTGAATTAGCTTCTGGAGTTTTCTCCACTGACTGTACGGGGAGTGAGGAACTCCAATGTGTGTTTTAGAGCCTAAAACCAGGTGGGCCTGGGTGCCCAAATCTCATTTCCTTTCCTAAGCATTGGCTGTTTGGCTAAAATGAAGCTACTGAAAGCTTGGCTTCTTGGTTTCAAACATCTGAAGTCTGAACAGCAATCCGAGGCTGCGCACACCTAACATTGGCCTCCTAAGTCCATCTCCTGCTGTTGCCTGAGACCGTGATGGTGGTCTGCCTTAAGGATCTGGTTATGCGTGTAACTAAAATTGTTACTGAGAAGAATCATATGCCGCTCTCTCTGAAGTATCATCATAATATCTTTTGATAACCCCACTTTGTTCCTTTGGATAAAATGCATTTACTGTGGATTTTGTCAGATTTCATTGAAAATCCAAAGGGATTCAAAGTAACTGCTGTGTGCTACTAGTGTATTGTTCGTAATGCAGCACCTTAAAGCAGGTATCACAAGTGAAAAGTATACAGTGACCATTCTCTCAAGTAAACCCACTTTTTTTTCTAATTCAGAAAGCTGGATTGTCATGTTCTTCTCACAGAATTATAGAAATAGCTGTTTGAAAAAGAACCTACAGTAGAATGAAGGCATCTGTTCAATTTCCATTTTACTTCCCCACACTAGATAATGTTGAAAACAAAGATGTTATTTTTCCCCCTTGTTTGTCATCAGACAGGAAAAAAAAACACATTACTTTTTAATTTCATCATTGTTTCTCTGTAATGAAAAAGAGAAACAATGTTTAAATTAAGAGCTTCAGCATTCCCATCCTGATTCACAAAGCTCTACGAAGTTGGTATTTTGCTGAGTAGTTATTTTAAAACAAGGAGTCATTAGACACGTGTGTGTGTCCCCCCACACACACACTGCTAAGGAAACAAGGTCTCCTAGTACATAACTACTAGTGAAAGTAATGATTGTCTTGCAGGTTTGGGGTTTTTTTTTTTTCGTTTTAGTGATATTATTGTACAAGTGCCCAGGCAATTGTGAATTACTGAATATTTGTGTGTGCTGATATTAGTTTAGAATCAGAACCACAGAACGGTTTGGGTTGGAAGGGACCTTAAAGATCGTCTAGTTCCAACCCCCCTGCCATGGGCAGGGACACCTGCTCAAAGCCCCATCCAACCTGGCCTTGAACACTTCCAGGGATGGGGCATCCACAGCTTCTCTGTGCAATCTAGTCCAGTGTCTTACCACTCTTATCATAAAAAATATCATCCTTATGTCCAGTCTATACCTACCCTCTTTCAGTCTATAATTTTTGCCCCTTGTCCTGTCACTACAGGCCTTGGTAAAAAATCTCCCTCTGTCTTTCTGATAAACCCCCTTTGTGTATCGAAAAGCTGCAATGAGGTCTCCCTGGAGACTTCTCCAGGCTGACCAATGCCAACTCTCTCAGCCTTTCTTCATAAAAGAGATGTTCCAGTTTAATACCTTTACTTTTGTGATTTTAAGCAAGACAAATATTCTGGACCATCACATGCCTCATAATAGCTATGCCAAATACCACCTGCGCAACTACCTTTCCACCATGACTCTGTTGCTTGTATACCCAGCCATTAAACTTCCTTTGATTGAATCCCCCAGCAATATAGATCACTCAGAAGATCAAATTTCTGCAAGAACTATGAAACACAAAATGTTAAAGGGTACTTTTTTGTCTGCATTTCACCTTTTATGCTAAAATGGACCAAAAGCACATTTCTCCAGGAGTTCTCTACTTCATCAATCTAAGATCTCCCTTTTTTACATAAAGCCATGCCATTTATATCTAAAGCCCACCTAAATATTATATCTACTTCCTGACAGTGACCAGTCCTGGATGCTTAGGAATGAAGATAAGTTATAGCTGAATATAAGAAACAATAGAAGAACAGAGTCAATCATTCTTTGGTATGCCCATTGTCTCTTGACTGTTAACTCTGCCTTATTTCTGTCTGTTGTCTCCTTTAAGAGCTAAAGTCCACTTATATTTAAAGTCGTTATTAAGAAACCATTAAGCACCTCTGATAATCTGTTCAGATTTATACCTATTTATTTATTTTATTTTACTGTATCCTTTTGGAGATGGGCTGACTAGACTAGTATATGATACTCAAAATGGTGAGTGCGCACTGTGGTTATAAAACATTATCGTTATATTTACTGTTTTTGTCTGTTCCTAGTAATTCCTAACATTCTGCCTGACCACAGCTGAATGTTGAGGTGGTGCTGTCAGAGAAGTATCCACAGTGACTCCTAGGTACCTCTTCAAAATGTTAGTAGGAAGTAAGACTCTTTACTGATCTCTCTCTCTCTCTTTTTGCTAGAACTATTCTTAGCTGTAGTTTTTGCTGATTTGGTTGGTACAGTGATTTGACCAACTGGTCTTTAAGTATCAGACTTATGGATCATTGGAGACTGAACAAGTCTTCTAAGGATATGCTGTTACGTGCCTGTCCACGTGTCCACATGTTACTGTGTTTTTCCCTTACGTGCTCTCATATTCTTCCTGAGGCATCCATCATTAGACACCTGGGGGTAGGGTGGGGGCCTAGGTGTACTGAGTTTGGCTCAAAGTCCAGCACTTCAGACTCATGTGCTTGAAATTACACATAAGCAGGTATCGTTTTGGGAAATCTACTTACTATTGCAGAGAATCCTTTTATGAATTATTACAAGAATTTCCAACATTCAATTTCTCATGCATTGGTACTGCTGTGTATGAACAGAAGTCTTCACTCTACTTCATTTTGGATCCAGTTTCATTATTCTCAGCTCATGTAGAGGGACCTTCATTCACCTCACCAACTCTATTACAGAGTGATATTTTCTTTTCTACCTAGCTAAATCATTATTCAAGGTAGATGGCTTCTAAATGTATTCTAATTTATGTGTCAGGAAAGAAATTATTTACACCCAGATTAACAAGAAACTTGGGCACTGTTAGAGTAAGCACAGCAACACAAGGACTCAGACCTATAAATTTACCAAGCCAGACAAGGCAGCTCGTATGCATATGCAGTGAGTAAGGAAAGTTAGATGCCTTTGGCTGAGAGCCACAATAGCCATCACACTCATACTCACACCTGTGAAGAAGCAATGCTGAAGTAAGGAGAGTGTTTGAAATCCTACCTATCTCCTGGCCTAGAACAGCCAGATTAAACTATACACTGAACTCAGAATGTTTGTATGTGTATCGTATATATATAGGCAGACCAGTTTATGTCTGTGACTAGGCTACCCCATAGTGATGTGTTATATGAAATTGATTTTGAAAAAGAATGTCAGAGTTTTCTTACATCACCAAAAAGAAAAGATAAGTTTATGTGACAAGGAAGAAACATTAAAAATATACCTACCTGTGACCTGATAATAGTTTGGGTAGACAGATCTAATGTAATATTCAGCAGATAGCTGTCAAGTTTGGGTACCACAAAATTATTTCTAGACTCTATACTCCTGTATGGTGTGTAGGACTGGATAGCCGTGCTTTAGAGGAATTCTTTTGCAAGTGCATAATATAAGCATTCTTTGTGAGCAGTAAAGGCAAATACTGGTTATAGGTCAAAGCCTTAGAAATCAAGGTGTTAACCTTCAAAAGGAGCTGCTTCTGCAACAAGTGAACCTGGCCTCTATGCTCTATCTAATTAATTGGAAGCTTGCAATGTTCTTTCAGACCTCATGTTGGAGAGAGTTGGCCATTAGGCATACAAATCAGCAACGCGGTGATCAGGGTTACAAGGCAGGTCACCCACTTGCACTGCGATGGAAAATTCATTTTCTTCCAGCCCTCCTGCCTAGCACTGAAAATTCCCAAGTGGATCCAAGTCTGGGGCCAACTTATCTCATTAATGGGAGATCCCATGACTTCTTGTACCTTGCTATAGATGCCACAATGTCTTCAGCAGTGGTAGAATATTTTAGTAGTGGTATTATTACACATTTTTTTCTTTATTAGTATCCTTTGCCCTTCTTCATCCCTATGGCAAACTCCTCATTTTACTATTATCAGTAAGATGGGAGCAGACTCAGCTCCATTAGATTTATAGAAAGAGAAAGCTGTGACTCAAGTTCCATAGGCATTTTGAGATACAACAGTTGTATCCACTGTTTTGTACATACAAGGTAATCTCACTTAATACCTCTTATAGTTTCTTAACCTTGCTATAATATTTCTGATGCATATTAAGCACAGGAGAAGAAGGAGAATATGCAGCTTACTGCTGTATGGGTTCTAAGATTATCGTAAAAATACAAAGCTGAGAAATACAGCTCCAAAATACTGTATTTTCTCAAGTATGAAGGTCAGACTAATTTTAATCTTCATTTTGCATCTCTTGATAACGTTAATGTTTTCTTAATATTGCTTTTGCTGAAGCAGTTTAATATTACAAAAAGTATTTATTTCATGGACACAATTCCTTTGGGTTAAACTTGGTCTAACTTTTGCCAATACGTATGCACATGTGTATATGTTAAGAAAAACTGGCTGTTCTTTAATTTAGTTCTTCGTCAACATCATCTTCACTGGCTATAAAAGTTCAGGAAGTGGTGTAATTATAGTTCACTTTTGCATTATATCTTTCCTCATTACGTTTAGTAAGAAATGGCTCCCCTTTCCTACCATGGACATCAGTGGGCAACTTTTCGAAAAGATCATGAGACAAATTCACCTTCCTGTCGTGTCCCTTTCAAACACTGCAGAGTTTAAATTCTTCTGTTCCCTTGTTTATCTTCTCTCTCACACTGTTACTGTCCCCTCTTGTTCTTGCTTTCAGTGTCTATCTTTGGTTTCTCTGCTTCCCTATTCTGTGGGGTTGCAACAGTGACAAAGCTTTCTTTGGGGATTTTTTTTTTTTTTTTCATAGAATCTGTACTAATTCAGCATGCTGGCCTAAGCCCATTACTTCTTTTTCTCAGTCAGCTGGAACCAAAGGCCATTGTAATCAATGGAAACAACACGGTATGATCCAATAGGATTAACTCCAATATTAGTAGAAGCAAGGAATTTAATTAGAAAGCATGGCCATCCTGTAAAGAGTGGTGATGACATTCAAAGTCAGTCCCCCTCTTCACTGGGTAGTAGTGGTGGTACATTGCAACAGTAGTCCTGCTTGGTGTCTCTTCTCTGAACGGTGACACTTTAGATTACTTAAATGGTAAAGAGAAGCCCAAGGGAGACTTTTTATGTACAAAATCAAGGCTTGAGGAGCAAAAGCCTATGGAGCTTCAAGTAATTCAAAGAACAGGTACTGAAGAAGTTATTTTTATCTTTTGCTCTCTGTTTTTAGCTTAAAAGGTAGCATGAATACCCTTTCCTACCTGAAAATTTCTAGCAAACAAAGAAAAGCAAATATAACTAGAAAAATTTTGGTGGAGTCCTACTGAGAGAATTTAGCCCAAGATTCTGTATGACTTAAGAACAAAGGATAATGAGGAAACTATTGGGCATCATTAGCTGTTACAGGCATTGCTGTTTTATTCTCTAATAGAGGGCTATAATTCATTCCTGAGCCTGAATTTTTAAACAGAATGAATGTAAAAATCTATTAGCTATGAAAATAACTGACATATAGAGGTACCTATATATTATTCCTTGAAATCCTGGGTAAGCAGACACAATTGTTTGAAATTAATATCTAAAGTATTTGGTTTTATGATCCAGAAGTACTAGTGCTAACTAGTATATAAACTAGTTTATAAACTAAGAGGTTAGGAAAATTTAAAATAGTACTTTGTCTTTTTACCTTTTTATCTCTCTCTTCATCATCCTCCCTCTTCACCCTGAATAAAGCAACAAACATGTGCAATGATTTATAGATAGATGTAAGCCATGCCTTGTGCTGCCAGCGTTGAATCTGTCACTGGTAATTTGCTTGTGTACTTCTGGAGAACAAGGCCTTTTGCCTTCTTTCGTGCTTTTTTTTGGTGTGTTCTACATCATATAATTTACCTAGTCTGGGAAAAAATGCAGAGAAAGAGGGGAAGGTAGATGGCTGCTGCAAGCATTTTAGAAAAATCATCCTTCAAACAAGTGGATCAAGAAAAGCTAACAGCATATAATTATCCCATTCATAAGTTCCACTGATCTGGGGGTTTGAGAGCCACTTAGCTTGTTGAGTTGGATTTAGATTTGCTATAACAGTAACAGCATTGCCTTTTATTTTGACACTAGCAGATTTTAGTCAAATGGGATAAAATATGCATGTTTTCCCCAAAATCCTGCTCCTTTAGCTTGGATCATTAGCCGTTTAAGTTCATTGTTATTATTATATTATCTTGTTGCTAGAGTTGGAGATTTTCTTTTTCTTATAAATGTAATTTCAATGCTGTCATCCCCAGGTATTCACCATGCTTTTGTTAGATAACACATGTGCAGGAGATGGTGGGAAAGACTTAACATGCCTTTGCTCCAGTAGTGTTAAGTGAGGAACAGACAAAACCCAAGTGCCACTGTCACCAGGTATTAAAAATCTGGGAATGGAGGGCAAGGCACAGAGTGGTAAGTATTTAGCTCTATCCTGAATATTGGAACTTTCTACTATGGGTGTCTTGGAATATGTTCTATAAGTTCTCAGCAGGATCTTCTCTTTAAGAGTAGCTTCCCTTTAACTGGGCTCTTACTTACACGTTGTCTTGTTGATACTGTCCTGAGATTCTTGTTTCTTCTTTATTTGTATGGATAAATATTTAATATTTGGATGAATTTGGAACAATAACTTCTGCCAAAAGCACAAGATGTCAATATCTGCCAGGTTTCAGTTTTTTAACAGCATCATCCGAACAACAGGCCGTGGTCTTTTACCAATGTACTCTTTGATTGTGAACAGTATATAAGGGAAAACAATTTCTGGTTGCTCTTTAATTAGAGTGACTGATGTTTTCACTGAGGCTTGCAGACAGCGCTGACACTTCACTGTTCTTTTCTGAGGCAATAGCTCAGTGACAATTGACAGAGAAACAACATCTGCAATACTGAGGAGTAATATATTTCTCTACTTCTGATATTTCTGGGAGTCTTACAGCTCGATCTCAAGGTCACAAACTCCAAGTTCTGTTGCAGCAAATACAGAAGTGACTTCCAGAGCTTAGCGTAAAACTCAAGCTACTGTCCCGTTTCAACAAGGCTTTCCAAACTTAGTTGGCATGGCTGCTGCTGTTGATAGCAGCCTCCAGGTATGCACCAGGCCTGTCTCACAGAGGAGGTGGTATGGTTCAATCCCTGTCTCTCCCTTCCCCAAACACAATCCCTCGCTCCAGAAAGCTCGGACTGCTGCACACCTCATCCGCACAGGCTATAGCTGCTTACCTCAGTTGGGATCTGCTACCTTCCCAGTGCTGCTACAGCACCTCCACACGTACAGTCTTCTGCAGCTTACCTTCTAGCTTTTCTTCTCTTCTACCGCACAATCACAAGTTGGGATCATAAAGCATTTATTTTCACTGGTTTCCTTGCCCACATACCTACTCCTGGAAATCTGGGCTGCAACACCGTGCCTTCCAACACAAACTTCACCTCCACGTCTCCACACTTTCTGTTTCACAACAATGGGGCTTGTTCCTGCACCAGAGCAGGAGCTCAGGGACCAGACCGGCATGTTCAGGGACCAGCTGGGTTATGGGGGAAATTGTGAAGCCTGCAGGTCTCGGCTCCTGTGGTGGCAGAACAGGAGACTCCATCTGAACAGTTTTACCCTGGCTTTGTAGCTGGCTTGTGGTTTGGAATAAACTGTGTCTGAACAAACTCCTGTAGCTATAGCTCCTCTTTTCGATACTCCTCACCAACCTAGCTGGAGTGACTAGCAGTGTCTGTAATGCTTATGGTGAAAATTAAGCAGGATTTAGGGACAGGTAATTGCTAAAGAAAGGTTAAGGAAAATCATTTGTCCTGAATCTGTTCAATAGTTCAAGCTGAAAAAAGTGATTTATTTTTTTCCCTAGGAAGTGGAGCATTTTGTTTCATCGTTCTCAGATGAAATATTTTGATGTTTAGTTTTGAAACAACAAAGACATGTACCTTCTGATTCATGTTTTTAATTGGCATTAATGATTTCTTTCTGAAAGAACGCTGAGATCTTGACTATTTTATTTTCTCTGAGGATAAGTCTTCATTCATTGCTAAGTCTGTTAGGAATCTCCTTAAGTTGCATGGGCCTACTGTGATACAGCATTGAAGCCTCTGTTATTCTGATCTACCATATACTTACTTATTCTGCAAGAAATCTGTTATTAACTTAATACTCAGAGCCATCCTCTGTCTCTATGCTAATTCACTTCTTGGCTATTTAACTGGGACAGTGAGGGTCAGTTGTAATGGATTTTACATAGACTAGAAACCAGACTGAGACCCACATTTCATTTTGCATAAACCAGTATAAGGCAGATGGAGGTCTAATGGTGAATACATATTTGGAGGGGCGAATGTTTTTCTCACTTAGAAGTATTTTAATACAGGAAAAATAAAACTTTGGTCCCAGAACAATAGCTGAACATAAAAGCGTGAAAAAATAAATTAGAAATACATTTTATATCCCACTATCAGTAGTTACCACTTTCATTCTTTTGTCAGACACACGTATCACCCTCTATCTCATGGTGATCTCACATTGCTCTCAAGGAGGCTTTCTATTAGGTATTTTTCCTATCAATTCTCTCAGAAACAAATTAATCTCATTTTATAATGAACAGAGTATTTAACTCTTTTTGGCCAAGAAAGCTACAGAGTTAGGGCCAATAAAGTAATGTTCAGATGCTGGGCAGCACTGCTTTTTATCTTGCTAGTGTGCTAAAACACCTCTTGTTTTGAAAAGGTAATTTTATATCCTCCATATATTCCACAGATATAGAAGGCAAACCAAGAACCTGTTTATCTTGCCTGAAGTTTGATTTCAGAAGAATTGTTTATTTTAATAGAAAATTGATCCTAAATGGGACATAATTTCTCAGGAAGCAAGGAATGGAGTGTTTCTTTACCTGTTTAAACAACTGCTAAGTACCACTTCTAAGCAACACTTATTCCCAACCCACGCCCAATAAATCTAACAACGTACAGGAGCCAGCAGTCTGTTTTCCCCATAAGTACTGCACGTGATCATGTACTGAAAGGTCTTGTTAAAAAGTATACACACAGGGGAATAGAGTTAAAGCTTCTGTGGGAACTGTAAATTTAAACATCTTGACTTTGTAATATTTAAGAAGCCAAGGTACCATTCCTTCACAAAGATATGTCATAAAAAGTGATAAATATCAGCCATATTGAGGATAGATTAAAATTAATTTCAATATAGCAACTTCATATTTTTCAGGATTGTGCAAAAGCTGAAGTTACTCAGCACAGGCTAAAAGATTGTTCCACTTAATTTCATTTTAAATTTTAGATATAAAAACTACTTTTAAAATAATGCAGAACGAGTTTGGGATGCAATGTCAAGGAACAAGACCCACACCAAAAGCATGTGTGAACAAAGGTGACTTTAAGGTACCTTTGTATTCCTCTACTCAGACAGCTGTCTGGGTACTGACTCTGCTCCCATCATTACCAAGAGAAGTCTTGGTGCCGCTGAAGGAGGATGGAGGATGCAGCTGAGGATGAAGTACAATGGTTCAAGAAAGATTTAGTCCTAAATTAGTATAGCTACTAGGAAGTAGGAAAGGCAGAAATATCAAGTTAATCTATTTAAAACTTCCAACTCCAGAGTGTTTTAAATCACACTCTTAAGAATGTGCTCTACAAGCAGCAATGAGGAACCAGCTCCCAGTGCTACTTCAATAGAAATGGGCAAGAACTGTGTCAATCTCCTCAGGTCTTAAAATTTCCAATGCAATCGTGTTTAAATTCAGAAATTTTGGATGCTTCTGGGAGAAACTGTCATTAACAAAAGGTGGACTACATTAAGCATGGCAGGGAGCAGTTGATGTCTTTATACGGACTTGATTATATTCTTGTTAGGCAATTCTTCTTCGTGCTGAAGCTTTTTATTGCAGAAATGCCTGCTATCATAACAGAATGTTTAAACTGATATGCCTCTGAATTTTGCAATAAGAAAAAGCAACTCAGTAGTGTGAGTAGACTTTGAAGTTTTGTAAAGGCTCTTGTGCATTTATAAATATATCTATATTTATAGATATATTTATACAGAAGTAGCACTAAATTATATTCTTATGCTGCATTCAGTTATTAACTTAAAACCCAAGACATTTCAAAGTCATCTAGTCACTAATGCAATTCTATATTCAAGGAGGAAAAAAAAAGGACGTGTGATAAGCCAAAATCCCAGAGGACACATGACAAATGCATCAAAATATTTTGTGATGGATTTTGTATCTCTCCCTGGGTACAGAGGTACTTTATATGAGTGGAATTGGTTTGGGTTTCTTTTGGATTTAGGAACAAGAGAAAAAGGTGAGGCTGTGTTGTGAACATGTGAGACGTATGAGCTGTAGGTTAATTGCCTCTTGAGTGATCTGTGCTATTGTCTTCAATCTGTGAAACAGAGGTGCTCTGGTAACACGGTTCTTTTCAACTGAATTTGACCAGTTCATAGAAAATTTGAATTAGTAGAGAAGATACACTGTTGTCCACTCAGTTACATTCCACAGACATGTTGCTTGTCCTAGTTCATGATACACAGTGCTTCTGCAAGGCAGCTCTGACCTCCTCCTTATAGCAGTTGCAGTTGTGATGTGGAGACTGAGCATTGGAGTCATCTACTGTATTAATCAGGAAAGATGACAACTCTGAATATGAGATGACCTCTCCCTCCCACCCAAAATAAAAGGTTATAGACAAAAAATATTTAGTACATATCCCTCTTCATTTCCATCACTGTCCCTCTCCTGCTTATGTACAATTTCTTGGTAATTTTCAGTGTCTTCCATGTTCTCAACTTCTTTGAACTCAAATCATCTTTGGTTCCACCTATGGAATATGAAATATGGAGTTTTAAGAAACTTTGAACTGCAACTCCTGGACTTATCTGGTACCATGTTGTCTAAATCCATTGTTGTGCCTGGCTTCATTGTTTTTTCTGTAGGGCTTAGAGCATAATCACCTCTCTAAAGCCATTTTAAATATACAGAATTCAAATGGTCTTCAAAGGGCTTGTTCGCTAACATATTGAGCCACCTGCAGCTGTGAGTGCCCTTCTTCCATTATGACCAGAGAACAGGATTAACTTCTCTAATAATATTTTTTGCTAGTGGTAGGTGCCCTTTGAATGCATCTAGGACAAGCATTCCTCCTTTTTGTTAATAGCACACCTGGTCGCCTATTCTGAACAGTGTTCAGCCAATCCTTCATTAAGTCTTTAGACATCCATCCTGGTTTTGACACCTAACAATTATTTCAGTAGGCAGCTGTTCCTTCGGCATTGTTTTACGCTTCAGAATCACATATGGTGGCAATTTCATACCATCTGCTAACACTGCCAACATGACTGTAATGTGCATTTTTTCATTCCCCAAAGTTTTTTATGATGACAAATTTTGTGCCTATTTCTTCAATGGTGTAACTGGGTGGTGTGTCAAAATAAACTGGAGTCTCATTGGCATTACCCATTTGGCTCAGCAAGTAATTGCGATCTCTACATAATCCAACTGCATACTGCTGGAATGCAGTGATTTTTCTAGTGAAGTTAGAAAGTAGGTGTGAGTATAACAAAGTTCCTCACTGTAGGCAAAATCCATTGTGCCACATCATTTGTACACATCGACTATTACTCGCCTCGAATTCTCTCTATGGAGTGTTTTGTGCTTGTGCTATTTCTTGATCTTTCAGTTTAATGATTTCCTATATAACGGGGTTTCTGTCTTTTCTTCAGAAACTCTACAAGTTGTTCTTTTACTCTGTGAGAATTCTATTTTGGGTGCACTTAGACATGTTGTAAGTGCCTATACTTACATACACTCTATATGTCCTCCCAGCATCACAAATCTTAATTTTTTTCTACAAGAGGTACCACCAAACTTAAAATATGCATTGTATACCTTCTGGTACCTTCCCTGTTGCACTCATTTTTCTCATCTCCAGATGATCAGCTATTTCACACATCACTTTTCAGATTCAGGGAGACTCATAAAGCTGTGAAAGATCACTGTGGAGTTTTCTGAATTACAGTACACCACACAACTTCACAAGTCACTGAGAAAAACAGATAACGTGCTAACACCACATTTTATTTAAACTCAGAGCTGCTTTGGGCATATTTGTGCTCCTTCTTCACTAGGAGGCCTCCCACAGTGCACACTCACTTTATCTTCATTAATCCTCAAGGAAGATGAACCAATTTTTTTAGTTAAACTACTTGGCGGGGGGCGGGGGGGGGAATATTATCATCTTCTTTTTTCCTAAATATGGTAACTTGAATTTAGCTTTTCTATTTTGAGCATTTATTCTAGGCTCTCTTTATAATGAAAGATGTTTTCCATTCTCTCCTGTAGCAGATGACTAAAAAAAGTGGAAAAAGTTTCCCTCTGTAGCTGCCTGACTGTCCCCACTGTAGGAGTGTAAATGACTACCTACGTTAAATGCCAAACTTTTAGACTGCTAAAGTTAGATAGAATGGGGGTGAACAGCTGACAGCAAGGGTGCTGAAGGCGAACAGAATTTGAAAGATATATGGCAAGGTTTGCCCAGGCAGCTGAAAGATATGTTTTCTTGAGAGAGACATTTGAAAACTGCAGTGCCTCTACCTTGTGACTGATATTGCCCACATGCAAATTGACCTCCAGATATATGAAAGTCCCACATTTGTCTAGACTGGGGATTTCTTGGACCACTGTGTCTCCTAGGATGCTACCAGGAGCGTTATTTTTCCATGTAGACTGCTGTTCATCAAAGGATGGGGAAGAGTGGAGAAGTGGTGTCGTAGGTCCCACCTCAATTATTGAGTTGGGATATGGCACTGGGAGTGCAAAAGTATTGCTAGATCACTTTAAATGTAGGCATTTGCTCCCAGGCCTTTGGGAATCAGGAGCAAGCAAGATATGGTCATTAATATGGTTTAATCATGCACCTTTCAGGAAAGGAATGTCTCTGAGCTCACATTGGGTTAAAAATCAAGAAATAGGTAACAATTTGCCTCTTTGAGAGGCTGAATGTTTTATATCTCTGCCAGTATGCTGAGACTCTGATTTGGGAAAAAACCACATAGTCTGGCATACCACCTTTGCTTGCTTGCCAGCTCCTGGTTTAGGGCAATCTGTAACCTCCTTCAAATAGTGGGGAGGAAGCAGCACCTGCCATTCTGATTTGCATTGTAGTAGGTGGCAGGAAAATCCAGCCGCTACGAGGAAGGTGGCATACCAGAAACCCAGTGTCCAGCTAGA
The DNA here is from genome assembly GCF_028858705.1 of Grus americana. Taxonomy (NCBI): domain Eukaryota; kingdom Metazoa; phylum Chordata; class Aves; order Gruiformes; family Gruidae; genus Grus; species Grus americana. Next base: position 105,189,336 of record NC_072852.1, read on the forward strand.
TGGTAAGTCTGGACTCCAGGTCTGCAACCATTTCTGTGCAGAGACCTCTCCAGCTCCCCATGAGTGAAAAGGTATTGACCTTCCAAGATTGGTTATTCTGTAGGTATTTCTGAAATGGCTCTTGGAGTGACTGAAATTTTGAGTCAGCTGTCCAGTTTGGGTTTTTTGGGGGGTTTGTTGGGTTTTTTTCCCCAGTTAACAAAACGTCCTTCAGCTACTTTTGTTTTGTACTTACAACCAACTGGCCTGAGACAGCTTTTCAGGAAGCAAAAATTAATAATGGAGGTAGGCTGGTTGTTGCGTGCATTTAGCAATACAAGAAAGGAATTCTTCCCCTGCTTGGTTGCTTGACTTTGCATATATTTTGCTCTTTCATGTGTTCAGACCTGTATAGGCTGAATAGATATTGTCCGAAGCACAGACTTTAATAAAGTTTTGGGATATTTTTTGAAAGGGAGTTGATGCAGATCCCTACAGCAGTGCCAGATTTCATAGGGGGAGAGAAAGGAACAGATTTAAGAGATATACTACCAAAGTTAGTATGGCTGCCATCTCTCTTATCTCTTTTGCAGAAGCATGCATACTCAGTTTTACATGGCAGCTACTTGGAAGGCATCTTGGTGGACAGAGTATCACAATCAAACTAATCTGTTTCAGTTTCTCATGTAATAAGGTCATCATCCCTTACGTACAAAATCTTAAAAAATAGAGAAATTTCATAAAACATATTTCATTTAATTTTCATTAAAACTTTGGATTCATACTGTTTCATAATCAATGAAAAGAGAGATTAATTTGCTTTAGACAAGTTAAAGAAGGAAAGGCTTTAACTCTTTTCAGAGAAACAAATTTAAAGAGAAAATTCTAAAAAAATAGATTCCTTCCAATTTTTAAATCCATGCAGGAATACGTATATCCTCATTTCTCCATATCCTTAGTTTCCTTTCTTCTTTCAGTCATGCAGAAGTTTTTCTGCATGGCTTATGGAGATCTAAAAGTGATTTGTCTAGTGAGTCATGTCCTGAACTTTGTGGGTATGAACATGAACAAGTCCAAGGCACACATTTAAAGACAGTGGTACATCTCTTGATTCCCAGCAACCTGGGAATCTGGATATCTGGTACATCGCTTGCTCAGAGTGGCAGGGTGGCAAATTACCAAGAGAAGGCATAATCTGTTGCCCATATCAGTAGGGTTGGCAAGTCTGAGCACAGAGTCCGTTCAGAAGTTGATTAGAGAATAACAGCTGAAATAAGACCTTCCTCTAGCTATGGCTCAGAAAAGATGAAGGTGCAGAATATATTAGGTGCCCTACAGAATCAAGCTCCAAAGGTAAGAGTCCCATTCAAGCAAGCCATGTGCAGTACGCTGTCCCATGAATGATGTTCGGATGGAGCTGAGGGCTGGGAAGAGGTCAGGCCACTCTCTGATACCAACAGCTGAGCCTCAGTCCTGGTGGGACAAGCCTTCTGTGGATCTTTAGCAACCAGCGCGGTCCGAGTCCTTTTAGGAGTCTGCTATGTGAGTTTTTATTTGGGGAAATTATCATAGCAGTTCTTCCAGTCCTAACTGAAGATCTCAGTAACCTAACAATGCTCATTTTACAGTCAGGAAATCCAAGACACACAGAGCTGAAGTGACTTATCTAAACCTGTTTCTTAGCTAAGCACAAAATTCAGACCTTCCTGGCTGGCCAGCCCTCTTGTTCGATTGTCTGGTTTTCTATATCCTCCCGCTCTCACAAGCAGGGTGAACCACATCAGCTGGCCTACACTAGCGCAGACAGTTTTCTCCCTCAATACATGAAACAGCTGGTTTGTTTTTAACTCTCACCCCATTCATTGCAATCCTACAACCCCCTCCCTACCCCCCAAAACCCAAACCAGGCAAAGAACAAGTAGCCAGGCCATGTTGTTTCTGCTTGTGTAAAGCAGAATTCATCTACAGCCAGGCTATTGCGGAAATATTTCTACTCATCAGGATTGGGAAAAGATTAAAATCTTTGGTTGCTGATCTCAACCCTAAATCTCCAAGCCCCAAACGAGTTGAAAATCTTCCATTTTCTTTCTCCATTTCTAAAAGGAACAGAGTTGTGGGAAGGAGGTCTGGAAATATGAGGAAGAAGTGAGAAGACAACAGAATCATGGTTTGAGTGAAGGTTTAGGGAGCAATTGAGTATTGAAATGTTAGGGTCTCGCTGCCTTTTTCCACCACTTGGGCCTTTGGTTCTTTTCTTTTTTCTGAGTAAATGTATGCAAATGCATGCCAGGGTTTTGTGTCTGTAAATATATGCCGGAGTGTTTATTGTTTTGGTGCCAGTAGGTTTGCCCACTGAGGCCTCCCAGCCCCTGTATTTATATACTTCGCACACTGTAAAGGGATCATAGCTCCTTGGGAGACACAGTGCTAACATTTCTGTGGTGCAGAAAATAGAGAAGTAGTGGTAGGCCAGGGCTGATGTATTGTTAAAATTCCTAACTTCATTATGTGTGACTCTACTAAATCTTTATTTTCAAATCTGAATTCAGAAAGAGGAAAAATGATGCTGAATTATTTTCTTTCTCACCGGGAACAGTCTCACGCTTGCTGCCTGTGCTTTGTAAAGGCTGCATACATAGTTAAGCACCTTTCGCGTTTACAGATGCCTTTACATTTACAAATGCCTTTATCTTCAGAAGCATATTTGACACACTAGGCTAGTTTACAATTTGAAAAGCCAGGGAATCATTCTGTGAATAGCTGAATACAGAACATTTGAAACAATCAATGACAACTTGCCAGGGCTTGGGCAGAACGCTCCCTATTGTAAAAAGAGCTGTAGAGCAGGCTGTGAAACTCGAGTGGTCATCTGATAGGAAATGAATGCAACCAATCTCCAAGGAGCTAAGCAGATATTAGCAACACCAGTTACTTGTAGTCATAGTGTTATTTATTCCTGCATTTGACAGAGATTCTCATGGTCTGCTTAGGAATGAAAGGATTGCTACTTTTGTTAGTCTTTATCTCTCTAGTATTTCCGTATCTAGTAAATTTTGGTGGTGTTTTTTTGGTTTTTGTTTGTTTTTTTAATATTAAGTCTATTTATATAAACGTGCTTTTTCCTGAATTTGTGAAATCATAGTTAAAAACTACAAATACGGGTAGTTCCTGAATCATGTGACGTTATGCAGGATCGAAGGTGCCATCCTATTATATGACCATTCACAGTTTTATCTTTTTGCTATTAAACTGTTAGGAGGCTACAACTACTAGAAGAAAACAAAATTAGTAGTGACTCAGCTTCCCCTTTCTTCATTATTCTCTACATCCAATTAAAAAAGGGTGTAATATCTCTGAGTGTGAGATGTAGTGAGAGAGTGCTGATGTGTGTGGGGATGTGGGTGTAAATATTTTAGCACTGCTACAAAACCTTGTTTATTCAATTTACAGTGAATTGAACTGTTACATTTCTTCACATTCAGTTGCTCATATCTCAAAATCTCAACTTGCTGGCATTATATATATATATATATATATATATATATAAAAGATTATTTTGGAAAAAAGTATTTTCCCAAACCCATCCAGTATAGATTTTGACTTGCATCCCTGCTGAAATCCAGCATAAACTATTGCTTTGACAGCAACACATTTTAGATGAGTGCCGTAAAGAATTAACCCTAAACAAGCCTTCAGATAATCTGTGTTATCATTACTCACCACTGAAATGGAACTGCTTCTCCAATAAAACAAAGGAGACCAGCAGCAATTCAAGATTCCTCCAGAAATATTATAGATACTGAAAAGCAGTAAGTAGGGTGAACTCTCTTACATGTTGGAATTTACAGGCAGAGTAATAGACTTCTGCACACAGGAGGAATGGTCTTTGTTATTACCACAGTTCTTCCTCTTTATTTTCATTGTGTATATAATTGTATACTGTATTGGTGTATTTAATAAGTGTTACTGTACTACAATGTAGTACAGCATAGTGCTCAGGGATTCAAAACACAATGACTATGAATGAGATTAGATGCCACTACTAAAGGACTCATCTTCTATATTTTATTTCTTTGCAATTTGTGTGAATATAATTTCTGGATACGTAGGAAATTAGGATAAATTATGTCAAAAGATAAACAATGTGCAAATGCTGATTATATTTCTCTGTTATAAGGATGCCTAAAAACATGTAGTTATGTTTTCTAGTTTTCCCTTTACCACATATTTTGGTTTGTAGACATTTGGGCGGACTTTTTTGCTCTGGGAATTGGTCTAATTCATGATGGTAGAGGAGGAAGAATTAAATGGATATAATTTTTTTCTGTTTTGGTGAATTTCAACCCCCGATCTTGGAAATTCTTTCGTGGAACCTGTTGAAGTCTGCAGTAAATGATGAGTTTTTCTACCAGGTGGATGCTGAATTGATTCAAAGGTACTCAGCTGCTGCATCATCTTTATTTTCACACATCAAAGGTAGGCATATTGCAAGCAATTAATCATGTACTTGTTTATTGTTTTGGAGTAAATGCATTTTACACGCCTTTTGTAGCTGAATTTAATTTAATTACAAATCTTCCCTATGTGTATCTGTCATTACCTTAGTGAACACAAAAAGGAAAGGATGAGAGAAAAAAAGAAGCAAGTGTTTGCTTCAGTGATTCTGGTTACTTTTGAACCAAGAGGCAGAAGATAGGTTATTTATCACTGGTATTTTTAAAATTAACTACTAAAAGTATTTACAAACATATTTGCCTACTAATGGTGAAACACTTGTGTTTTACGTGAAAACATTTAGTCAGTAGTTAGAACCACATCAGTCCCTTGTGAGGGCCCAGTTTCACAGGGTGGAGTTTATCCAGAATAGGCCAGTATGGTGCTTAGTTGTCATTTGGAACACCAGGTAAAAAATGAGGGTGACTTTACAAGGATTCTTAAAAAGCTGAATTTTACCCTCTATGTCTTTTCTACCTACTGGGGAACACATTAGTCCTTGCTAGTATTACTTTTTCCTTTCACAGTCATCCCCCCAGACTGTTTGTTAATGGCTATGGCAATCGGTGTGGTGGTGTGTTTATGTGCCCCTGAAGCTGTTTTTTGGGGTATGGATATGGTTTTCACTACAATGTATTTAACATGCATGTTAAAAAATATGCAGGTGCTACTCCATTGGAACTTTTCAATTGCCCACTGCCATTGTACTGTGAACAAGAGCTGATGCACTTAGATTTTACACTTTTTAAAATATGGCAGATAGGAATTCTTTACAAAAAACCCCCGGCAGCAATACAATTTTCCTCAGTTATGACTAAAGCAAGGCTTCTATCTGAGGTCTAAACCCTCGGCTTTATGGAATGACTAAATATGAAGTTCCTGTGTCAACTCGTCTTAATAAAAAGTGAAAATTTTTAGAAAAAGGAAATTTAGAAGCCTTGACTATTAATAACTGTGAAAAGTGTCAACATAGCTGTGTCTATAATTCCGGTTAAAAAGTAATACAAGGCCTTTTGGGAAGAGAATTAATGCAGCGGGCAGAAATGTATGAAAAACTTTGTGACAAACAAAGACCATTTCTTTTTTTCTTCCCTTGCCTTCCTTTCCCAAAAAAGTGCAGTTGGTCATGCAGTGTAAAAATTATTAATTACTTATATTTCCTCATAGATTTAAGTCTGTGGTTTTATTTTGTTATTATTATAACAATGCAGTTCTTTAAAAAGGAATGGATAGGAGCTTCTGAGTATTTCCTGGTTTTGCAAAAGAGCGCAAAAAGAGAGGACGATGTTGTTGCATGACATCAGCATTTGCATTTGTATCTCCCAGTACAGAGTTTTACTCACTTAATGGATAAGTCCATTTAGTTTATCGTCGGTTTAGTTTAGAAAACAGTGATTGTTTCACTACTGGAATTTGCTCTTCTTAGAACTGTATCCGACCTCACCTAATCAGTAATTCTTTGTCCCTGTAAGTTTTTCTGTCAGAAAAAACTTCATGTATCTCCAAGTTTTCTTTTTGTGTGCTGTGAGTACCACTATACATATGTGAAACTTTTCTTTTACTGTAAGATGTAATTTTACTTGTGAAGGGATTTTTTTTTTCTTGTTTAATATATGTACAAAATGGTACATGTAGAATAGAAGCAAACTGAAAATAAACTTCCAAGCCTACATCTATCTCGTGATCAAGACCTATTAGAAGGATATCAGCAATCAGTATATTTAATTGGTTTCTTTCTGTAATACATTAATTCTTTTACTGTCTCCTAAGTCCTGTTCTACATCCTTTGTGTATTCTTTCCACTCTTTGAACCTCCTTGTATGAGTCTAACTTCTTTTCAGGTTCAGATGAGTTATGAACAGTCATTGACTTAAATTGGGGTGAACTAATAAACTGAATGTGGAAACTGACCCTTGGAGTCTATTACTAATTTTTCCCCTTATAGGCCAAGATTAAGGTGATAAATGTTTAGAAAGCTGTTTTAATCAGTGGATACTTTTGGGGAGGAAGGGAAAGAAATAATAATAAAAAAGGCTCTTTTTCCAACATTTTTTCACAGTAGTTTAATTTTCTTGGAGCTTTTGTAGTTTCAGACACTTAAGACTCAAAGTCCAAGTTCCTTACGAAAATAAGACAGGTAAGATCTTGGTTAATACTTTTGCTAAATACTTTAATATTTTAATACTTTTAGCTAAAATCACAGAGTTCCAGGTTTTAAAAGTTCTTAGACAAAAGGCCAAATTCTGCTCTTGGTGTCATTCTGTAACGTTAATGAATCCTTGCAGTTAAATTTTCTTATCAGAATGAAAAATGTATTGTAGATTCTTTACCCCAAAAGACTTGTGTTTAGACTGTTGATCATAACGGAGAAATCTTGCATTAAATTTATGCAGCGTATGAGGAGGAGTACCAATCTGAAGTACCAACTATGTGAGAAGGGTCCAAGCTGTAATGCCTTATGTACCATAAGTGGAATCTTGAAATTGAAATGCCGGATAACTGGGGACTAATTCAGTGAATTAAGTATTTGTATAACACTATACATTAGCCTGGCTATAGTACTCAAGGAGTCCTTCAGTCTTCATAACACTAGAATATATTATTGTAACACAGTGTAAGAAGATAGAGAAAATATTGGGTTTGTTAGTGGCAAAATTCCACACTTTGGGTGAGAATGTTAATGACCATTTGTATGTGATGCATCACAGGTTTAAGTAAACGTGAATTGCTGGCCAGAGTATACAAAATGAGAAAGCCATTAAAACTTCCGTATCATCATTTCAATTCTGCTACAATAATGAAATATTTAACAACAAATATTTAAGAACAATTAAACTGGTTTATGACAAAGGAAAGTTCTTCTTTTGCCGTCCCGCGCACCCTCTGGGCAAGATGAAGCTCTATCTGATGTGAGCTGTTCTCCTGGAGCGAGGATTTGATTGTACCACACCCCTAAGAATTTGGGTATCAGGCATCAAAATCTTTACCCTCGTTTACTCAGTGTTCTTGTTAGCACAGGAACGCAGCATGGAGAAGGAGAACAGCGTGGCAGAGAAGGGAGAGGAGCACTAAGTGTTAGTTTGGTGATAGTTCTAAATAATTTTAAATGTATACTAAGGCAGCAGGTTTTATGGCAAGGCACCATATCTTGCCCAGAAGTGCTAGCAAGTACATTACTGCTATTATCAGTTATATCTGACACTAACTAAATCTTACTTAGCTCGTGTCCTTGCAAATCTAGGTGTCAGCCAGAAACTATGAAACCATATCACTGGGCATCATCACATTATCATCTCGTAAAAGTCAGACACAAAAAGATGTAATGTGTGGAAACTGATTTGTGTTTTCTGTGGTTTAGAAGCTACTAAAAGCTTTCTAAAATCCCAACCCTCAGCCTTGTCTATAGCATGATCTGACTATACCGGATTATTTTTTCTCAGCTTCAGCTTTGTGACAGGGAATATATTTCAGAATTAGGTGGATTTAAGAATGACTGCAGAGTCTGAGTTAGTTTAGAATGGAAACTGCAGGCTTCAGCCACTGGGATTTATTTTAAGAAATGAACACCAAAATTATAAATTGTTTAGTATTATTGAAAAGCGATTGCTTATAGGAAACAGACTTGTTCTACAGGACAGCAGAATCCAGTTAATAGAGTAAAACAGGGGTAATATAAATATTGAACAAGCAAACTGCTGGAAGATTGGGAAAAAATTGTTGATCCAGATCTTTTACCTGGAGTAGGAAGTAAATTTACTTTATTTTTTCAAGATCGATGCAGGACACATTGTGTAGAAATTTCACATGACAGCTGGGAGCTCCAAAAGAGGTCAGAAAACTTTTAAAGATGTTGTCTGATTCCTGAACCACGCAGTGATGTGAACGTTAATCCTATCCCCTCCATAACACCTCTAAAAATGTGTCACACACGAGGGCTAAAAGAGTTCCAACCTTATCTTCCTTGTCCTTCGTTCATCTACAAATACTTTCCCCACCACCACGACGACCTCCAATATAGCAGGTTGAATGCTGTATCAGTGCATGATGTGGGAGGGGATTTAGGGAACGCGACAGAATGCCTCTGTGCTTTCCTGCCACAGTAATGCGCACATGACAATATCTGATTAACTTCATTAGAATCTAAATATAAATCAAAGCTTACTTTGCCAAGTCTCAATAAAATCAGTGAGGATGCAGAATGCTTGTTTTAGTGTAAATATGCAGCTGTTGGACTGAAACAAAGTTCATTCCACAACACTAATCTTTATTTCTAACTGGAAACAAATATCTGTTTAGCTGGAGTGGAAGTGTGCTTATTATTTATTGATCTGTAAATATCTTAAACTTTATCAGAGACTTTATAGAATTTTCTTCTTTCTCCAAATACTGGATCTGGATCATGAGAATGTCATTAAGTATATGTTCAGTCATTTTAACTGCATTGATTCCTAATCTTTGGATCGCTGATTCATTACTCTGCCGTGGATTTTGCTCCCAGTCACTGAATTATACATGTGTGGAGGATTATGTATATAAATGTACAATACTGTAGATATTTTGTGTTCAAACTGTTACCATGTAACATCAATGAATGCTGCAAGTAAATTAAAATTCAATTCTTTGTAAAGACTGTATTTTATAAATTTAAAAAAAAAAAAAAAGATCGCTCTTAAAAAAAATAAAATTAGAGTTCTATGGATTTTGCTGTTCCTTTTCCTGGAACAGGAAATTGAAGCTGCTTTGGCCTCTGTGCAATTTAAAGTAATGTTTGTCAAAGTTTGCTTTAACTAGTCAGTTTACTGAACTTTACAGAGGTCTCTTACAGGAGAGCTGGAACAGCACGTCTGGGTATTTTGTCAGTGCCACTCATAGAGTAGCTCATAGAGTAACACCTTTCTTAGCTTCTGATTTATCTTCATTTGTGCCTAACTGGTAATAGGTTATTTTAACAGGTGACAAAAGAGCAACAAGGTAGGATGAGGATGGTGGGACTGGACCTGTCTTCACAGGTTCTCAGAGTGAGCATCAGGGAACCAGAATTTTTAGGCTACACCTACATGAAATATCTAGATGGGAATCTCGTCTCATGTAGTACATGAAACATTCAGGGCAAAGGGAAACTTTAAGTAGTAGAAGTGCACAATACAAATGTGCTGGATATAGAGTGAGCTCACCTGAACTCTCTCTGATGTGTCTGTAATTGATCTAAGTAGTCTTCACTGGAAAATGAAAAATGGCTCATAAAGAATGTAACAGAGATTTTTCTTTGTTTTCTCTTTTATATATACCTCAAAGGCAGAAGCTTCTAATGGAAGAAGTTGCTTTGTGAACACTGGAATTCATGATGCTCTGTTTATAAGGTTCTAGGTCTAATAGGCTTTCCCCCCCGCCGCCCCCCCTTTTCTTTTTTCCCCCGGTAGCAATTACTTATACTTCCACACTCTGCTCCCTATGTTCTTCCATAGTACCTTGACCATCTCAGGCCTCCAAATTCCTGGCTGGATAAAAAAGTGTACTCTGTGACTGCTTTCAAGCTACTACTGAGCTAATTTATTGCAAACAATATGTATGCTGTGTGGTTGACCAGCTGATGAATGAGAGCTCAAACTGTTGCTCGTTCTGTGGGGATACAAATTCGATCTCTTTTTTGTACTCAGCAGCTGATTTTCTCAGGCTTAATGTTTCTGATGCAAGTAGACTTATATCAAACATGGCTGGAATTAGATGATTTATTGAAAAGTTTTTAAGAGGGAAGGTAGGCAACATGCCTGCGTGAGCTTTGTTTCTTATGATATCCGGGTGCAATTTGAAAGAAGGGTATTTATTCTGGGATAAATTTTAGACTTGTTACTGTTCCCCAGCAAATCAAGTAAGATTGGACAATACAGCAAGCCTTATTTGAGCAATGTGTCTATCTACATAACACTAATTCCTGGATACATTTGCAAGCTATGTAGTAATTTGAAAATTATACTTCCAGAACCAATTTATCCTCATACGTTCGGTCTTTTTCTCCCTGTAGCCTTTATAGCATCTCATTTCCTAAAGTCTGTCTATCCATCCAGAATTTAATTTTCTCCTTTAGACTTCCAACTTCTGATATTTTTTCTCGCAGTGATGGGGATAGCACCATCCTTACCTGTCAATCAAAAATAGCATAGTACCACAACTTCCTTGGTCCTCTCCATTCATTCCTTTTATTTTATTTTTTCTTTTCTTTAGCACTCACAGTGATTCAGTACTAATCTCGTTTACTTTCACTGCTTCTTCAATAATATCATTTGCATTCCTTGAATCCATCCTCTGGCTCCTGATTTCATATCAATTCAAATTCAGATTGCTTTTCCTTATTTTTAAGGTCCTCCACTGTTAAGATACTCCCTGCCTATCTGGCTTGTCCTCTCTCTATTACCTCCTCCACAGTTTCCTCTTTTCCACAGTGAAACACCATTTGCTATCTGTCTGTCCATCTCTATCACATCTATCTTCGTCCTGTTTACAAAACAGATGTTAAAGTTCAGAATTTCTGTTTTCTGAGTCTGCTTCCCAGGCACATTTCTACCATGAGGTAAGAAATTCAGAGTTAACAGTAGCTAGAGGTAATGGGGAGCATTATTATTTAGAAGGAAAAAGGAAGTAATTTACACATTAACACATACATGCACATGTGTGTATATATATACATACTCCTGCATATATTTGTTCGAGAGTGCTATTTAGGTCAAGAACAGCCTTCTGGGTGCAATAACAATCTAATAAGTTATTAAATCAATGCTCTTGTAATAATATTCCATTGTCTGCTTGCCAGACAATCTCCATTTTCTAACCCCAATTAAAGCTTATCTTCATTCATCATGTTTTAAAACTGTGTTCTCCATCCGTATATTTAATCATAACTACATACAAAGAATAGGAGAAAAAAAATCCTTAAAATCTATGTGTCTCATCTATTTTGTCATTTTGTCAGACGTATATTTTTTTTCATCAAAGTCTGAAAGGATTGGAGGATCTGCACTTTCCTCAGATCCTTGGAGCACCGTCATTCCACAGTCACTCCATGCTGCTTGGAAGAAAGGTGGTATTTTTCCTGGTCCCAACTTGTTTGCTCTTTTATGCCTGAACATACCAGGCAAAATGTCGCAGGTTTCTTTTATCTACTTTGGATTTATGACAAAGATATTGGTAGTGTCTTGCTTTTTTTGCTTCCTGGGAGTAGAAGCTCTCAGCTTTGACATAATTTTATCTCATTAAGGATCACGGGAGTTTTGTTTACGATTACATTTAGCAGGAGCAGTCATTGCTCATTCTGAATCATTTTACTAATCCAAGCTTTGAAAATTTGAAAGCTTAGGAATTTCTTTTAAGTCATTGCTTGGCACTTTTAAAATTGGTTTATTATCCTGAGTAGAGATGGCTAACATAAAATGCAAATGTCAATGAGACAGAAATCACTTAATTTACTATTTATCTTTTAGAGGAAAAAAAAAAAAGAATTAATCAGCAAAGGTAAAACTATCCATTTCAAATTTTTAAATAAACGCTTTGACTTTTTAAATTGAAACTCTGCCACCTTTTTATACATTACTTGGAATGAAGGGGGCATTTGAGTAATTTGAAGTATTTCTTCAGTTTTTCTTGTTCTTGCAATTCAAGTCATATATTAATTTTCAAGTTCTGCACCTATATATTCAGACATATGGTCTTTGAGTTCATCATGGAATGATACTCCCAGATGCTTTGAAATGTAAGTGGTCATGGCTTTGGGGTGGGGGTTGCAGTTTTTGCTCTGTTTTAGATTCAGGGGTGTCTGCAGTCAGCAAGTCAGCAAAAAAAAAAAAAAAGTAACAAGTGTGTAACGCAAACTAAAGACCAAGGACATTCTAAAATAAAGTTTTATTCTTTTTGTCATTCAAGAGACTGAAAAATTCAGATTTATTTTTTTTAATTTTCCAGATGGAAAGACTATGTACTGCTTCTACTAATATAAAAGAATGGGCCTAATTCTCTGTTTTGAACGTGTACCCTTAAAACCTTGTGTAAGGTCTGTATGACAATCCAGGGATATGACAATGCTCAGCATTAAAAGTCTAATTTCCCATATTCTTTTTCGCCTAGTCAGTATTTCACTCACACACACTTTTAATATTCTTGTTGCCTAAATCATATATTAATGTTTTTGGTCTCCGTAGCTGAAAGGCATAATTCCAGTAATGAGGGGAAATAAGCAGAATGTTTGATGAAGTAGCTAAGCTACCAAACAACAAACAGAATGTTTCATCAACTATGTTTTAACAACTGGTATATGAAGCTGCCACAATTTTGTCATTTCCTTGCCAAGAAATGCATCTTTCTTTATTACAATGTGGTATGGTATCAAAAGGGTCAAATCAACCACAACGTTGTGAAAACATAATATACAGCAGGACTAGAAAGCAAGCTAAGAAGAAATAGAAAAAGTGGTGTTTTAGGAATTATTTCATACAATGATCCTGGGTTTTCTTCCTTCTGTGAGACCTCCGGCACACCTACTAAATCACATGGAAACAACCAGAATCAACAGTTACCCCAAAGTGAGTGATACAATCTCCTAGCTAAATTAGTTATTTTGTTCCTTACCATTCCAGTATTTTGTACCGAAAAAGAAGTTTAAAGTTGAAGTTTCTAAGAAAGTACTAGAGTTTTAAATATCTCTTTTTCAGTCTGTTTCTTTTTTCTGGGAGATTTATAGGGTAGAAGCTGTTTGATTGAGAGGAAGAGGGAAAATCAGAAATGGTGGAGTTAACTTCTAAATTACTGGCAGCTGAGCTCCCAAGGCTGTATGTTTTGTTCATTATTTGTAATATATCTTTTCTAGCTGTAGAAATATATTTGTATAATACTTAAAATAATTACTTTTTAATTAATTGCTTCAGTTGTTTTCAGCAATATTTCATGAAAATTATTGAATACTTTTTAAAGAGAAAAAAAAAAAAAACCCAGTTTGTTAGAAAGGAGGATTTTTTTGACCTGATACACTGAAGAGTATCTTGAATACCTTCTATTAAAATTTTATTTTCCATTTTCCCTTGTAGCTAGTGCATTACGATACCCCTTCTAAGCAGTAATAACACATATAATGCTTCTGCAGAAGCATTCATATATATAGAAGTATCTGATTTAGAGTTTTCACTCATAGCATCTTGTGGTTACAGAGAGGACCACCTGAATTTACTGCGAATTTGTTTGACTCCCGTAGTTTTGGTGCACATGAACTAAGTCTGTTTTGGAGGAGACAAAGTTAGGAGCTGTGTTCCTAGGTACTTCACGCCCCAGCAGGGAGGTATCGATTCTGAACCAACATGTGGTTCCCTGGGCATCTTCAAACCTAAGGTATGGTGGAGTGTTTACTCCAGCAAACCAGGCTAACCATGTTTCATCTGGGACTCTGGAATGACTTCCTCAGCTCAAAAAACTCCAGACCACCTACAGGCCAGGTGAAGGGCACACAGATCTGCCTGCTTCATCCTGTGGCTGTCTAGCTATTAGGTAAAATGATGCTCATCTGTTCAAAGGTGTAACAGTGACATAATGTGGGGTGCACTAAAGCCAGCCTTGGAGAGACTGGAGTCTAGACGAAAATATCTACAAGTTTTTTGAAGTGCAGCATTGACAGGTGGAAAGCTTTCTACAGGGAGAGAGGGGGTTGTGTTGGGTTTTATGTGGCAAGGTTTTGGTAGCGGGAGGGGCTACAGGGGTGGCTTCTGTGAGAAGCTGCTAGAAGCTCCCCCTGTGTCTGACAGAGCCAATGCCAGCCGGCTCCAAGATGGATCCGCCCCTGGCCAGGGCCAAGCCAATCAGCGCCTCTGTGATAACTTATTTAAGAAGAAGAAAACAAAAGAGTTAAAAAAAGCTTTTGCAGCCAGAGAGAGGAGTGAGAAGATGTAAGAAACTCTGCAGACACTAAGGTCAGTGAGGAAAGAGGGGGAGGAGGAGCTCCAGGCACCGGAGCAGAGATCCCCCTGCAGCCCGTGGAGAAGACCATGGTGAAGCAGGCTGTCCCCTGCAGCCCATGGAGGAAGGATGAGGGGGTGTAGAGATTCCACCTGCAGCCCGTGGAGGACCCCGTGTTGGAGCAGGTGGAGGCACCTGAAGGAGGCTGTGGCCCGTGGGAAGCCCACGCTGGAGCAATTCCGGGCCGGACCGGTAGACCCGTGAAGAGGGGAGCCCATGCCAGGGCAGGTTTGCTGGCAGGACTTGTGACCCCATGGGGGACCCCACGCTGGAGCAGTTTGCTCCTGAAGGTCTGCACCCCGTGGGAGAGACCCCACGCTGGAGCAGTCTGCTCCTGAAGGTCTGCACCCTGTGGGAGAGACTACGCTGGAGCGGTTCGTGAAGGACTGTAGCCCGTGGGAGAGGCTCCATGTTGGAGCGGGGGAATGTTGAGAGGAGTCCTCCCCCTTGAGGACAAAGAAGCGGCAGAGACAGTGTGTGCTGAACTGACCGCAACCCCCATTCCCTGCCCCCTTGTGCCGCTGAGGGGGGAGGAGGTTGAAGCCGGGAGTGAAGTTGAGCCCGGGAAGATGGGAGGGGTGGGGGGAGGTGTTTTAAGACTTGATTTTATTTCTCATTGCTCTACTCTGTTTTGCCTCGTAATAAATTAGATGAATTCCCTCTCTAAGTTTGGTCTGTTTTGCTCGTAACAGTAATTAGTGAGTGATCTCTCCCTGTCCTTATCTCGACCCAAGCCTTTTGTTAGACTTCTCCTCTCCCATCCAGCTGGGGGAGGGGTGAGCGAGCGGCCGCGTGGCACCCAGCTACCGGCTGGGCCTAAACCACGACAGGGGTCTACTTGGAAAGTATCCTGATTTTGTTTTAATTGCTTGCTCATTATTCCACGAGCAAGCTTACACATTATTTTCTGGTTTTAGATAAGGCACAGCTGGAAATCTGTCTGATACTATCAGTTCTTTTGAAGTGATTGGGCAATACCTGCATGATTAGAAAGAAAAATTTACAGAAAGAGATTTTTATTAAATACGTTGTGCTCTTTGTGCAAACTGACATGGAATGTTGTTCCAGCCATTTCATATGTATTTAGTCAAATATACCACTACCATATCTAGTGGTGTCATTTTTCTGAATACATTAAATATATGAACAAAAAAACCTCATGGAGACTACAGTCACAGGATTGCATTTAGTCTGGCAGTAGTGAATTGTTTCAGTGTCACATGAGGAACATGAGAGAGACCAAATCAGTTCAGACCATTTCTGACAAAGTATTATGTCTGACAGAAGCCAGCAATGGATGTCCAGAACATGGCAAAAATGTAATGACATTTCTGGGACTACTGTCCCAACATCCCATGGCCTTTGGTCAGGGGCTTTCCTAGACAGAAGTAATGCTTTGCATTTTATCACCTTCAAAGGGCTAGGACTTGTCCTTTAAATGTATACCAATTCTTATACACTGTACGCTCTTTATGGGGAGAGAGCAAGGTCATTACTGTGTGCATTTGTGCCATGTCGCCCTCACCCTGCCATGTGTTTTCCAGGCTGAAGGGTCCTACTGTTTTGTCACTTCTTGTGCAGAAAACATTTCTTACCTTGATAATCGCTGTCGTTCTCCTCTGAAACTTCACAATTTTCACTGTACCCTTTTTGATGTGGGAACACCTTAACTTATGGTATTTAACAAGAAGGTGCAGCATAATTTTCTACTTACTCATGATGATAATTTCTGATTTATTTCCTGTTTATTTCTTAATTATTCCCAATTGTGTATTTGTTTTTATTTCTGTTGATCATTATATTGATGTTCCTGACTGGCCAGAGCCTCTCAGTGTATAGGTAGAGTTGGAATTGTTTTTTCCATATGTGATTTACTTTACATTTATCTATGATTAATTTAATCTGCCCATCACTGAATCTCTTGGAGTTCCTCTGTTCTTTGAAAGCAGCCATCCTTTTTGCTACCATGAATAAGTTAGTATCATCAACACACTATGGCACTTCATTGTTCATCCACTTTTCCATATCAGTTATAAACTGACATGACACTATCACAGTTGCTTGCGACATCTCTGGCTCTGTGTAAACAGGTCACTTTTCTTCATGTTTCTGTTTTCCAACCATGTGAGGACCTTCACCATCACCCTATGCCTAGGCTTGTTAAGAGTGATCTATGAGACAACTTTTGGCATTTCAAGTGGCTGATATGCAAATCCGATTTATCACTATACTTGTTCATTCCTTCAGAAGATCCCTATAATTTGGAAGATAATATTTCTGTTTACAAGACCAGTATTGAATCTTCCCAGTGTATTTTATTCTGATGTTCACTAATTCTATTCTTTATTGTGAACAAGAGATCAGCTGTTTAATCCTTTATTTCCCTTTGAACTCTATGGTGAGTATCATCTGTTACTGTAAAATCATTATTTTGTTAACTTACTCTATAACTTCTTCTACCAGTATTTCAGGTTAAGATGGATCGTTGATATTTTCCTTGCAAAGATTTTTCAGAATAGGCACTGAAATGGATCTGCATGGTAAATCCATAGATTAAAACCAAAAATCTCTTTGGCCTTATCTACTCTGCTTACTCCTGCTGCACTTCAATGTTGTACTTTTTCTGTGATCTTTTTGACAGGCTTCTTACTTTTTATATGTTTGAAAATTTTTGACTATTTATTGTCTTGCTTAGAACAACTTTTGAAAGTTGTTCTTCAAACTTGTGTTTGGCCTGCTAAAACCTGACAAAGATTATGATCCCTTCTATCTTGCTCATTTGCACGTCTTCACTATTTGAAAGCTGACCTCCCCATTTTAATACCTTCCTCTATCTTCATATTTATCAAGCTTTTTCTCAACTTTCTAAAAATTTTTTAGAAGTGGTATGTGTATGGCCTTGGCCTGTAATATTGTGGGTTTTAAATAGTTTTGAGCCTACTGCAATAATTTATTCTTTTGACTGCCCTTCACAATTTTTAACAACTTCCTTATTCTTTGTGATTCTTCATTTCACAATTTGTAGTACAAAACAGTAGTAGACTTTGTGAATCTGTTCCTATATGGATGTCCAACTTAGGCACCTTTTCGTCTGCTTGACTTACTTTTATGCAGATAAACTCTCCAACCATAATCTGTAAGCCACACCTTAATTACTACTCAGGACCTGGTTAGAAATTTCTTCTTTTATTTCCAGACCAGGGCCTCCATAAAGCAGTCATTTAACATGCCTAAAAATTTGAACTCGATCTTATGTTCTCATGTGATATTTGCTGAATCCAAGGTGCAGCTGGTCTTCGATATCTATTGCAGTTATCGCTCTTGCAGCTTCCCTGAGCATGTCAAATGACCTTCCTATAAATATTTAACATTCACTTTCACTATGCTGATTGGGCAACAGTATACTTTAAATTCAATGTTATCTTCTAGGAAATGTAGACCTGAGGAATTGACAGGCCCAGCTCAATGGAAGAGATGCCCTTATCTTCCAGTATCTTCAGTGTGTCGGGAGTTTACAGACCCTCTTTGAATTTGTATGACATAAGCATATGGCGGTTGTCTACAGTTGACTAACAGATAAATTTTAAGGACATGTTGATTACTGGGTTTAATAATTTATTTGAATTTTGAAAAGACTCCTTGCATACAAATAAATAACTTTATTGGAAAAGAAATGAGGTTATCTCTGCAAATGCTAAGTGTTGGATGTGTGAATCTAGTTTTCATGTTCAGGCTTGACTTTTGATGAGTTTCTAAATTAAACTTCACATTGATTCCATTTTAAATGATTCTTTAATAAAGGTTGTTATCTTGACAATGAGTTAGCGAAAAACCCAAAATCCCCAACACATCACTTCTTTTAAAAATGGGATTGGTCTAAGCAGTCATTAGAGCTTGACATACTGGTTTCCACTGCTCTCTGCACACACTCACCTCTAAAATGACACTACATCAGGCTACAACAAAGTTTTCTACAAGAAGCAAGTTACACAGTCATGCAGTTACTTTTAAACTGTTTGTTATTTTTGTTTATTATTGTGTTTTTACTGGAATTTACTTTTTACTGTTAATAATGAGCTTTCTTAAAAAGCCATTATCTAGATAACCCACAGACATGACAAGTTTTGTAGGCATGGAGGATTTTGATTACAGGTACACAATGTAGTACATTGAATTTGGCCTCTTTGAATGAGACTTCTATCATGGTCTTGTTTATACTGTTAGCTGGCTAATAGTGTCTAGTATTACCCTTCTCACACACTGCTTGTAGGTCATTGGCACATGACACCCCCTATAACATTTTAATATGGCAGAAAACTCAATAAGATCTTACTGGAAACATGGTACAATATCTTCAGTTTCAACATGGCATTTGTTTCATTTTTAGCTCAGCTGTCCCTGCTGGCTCAAGCTCAGTTCTTTGGGTGGGACTGAGATAATTATCTTCTGTGCCAAAGACAAGACAGTTCATTCAAAATGATGCCTGGAGCTGCAATCAGCATTTGCAGGAAAACAGCAAACCAGGCTTTTTAACATGACACTAATCCTTCCCTAAACAATTACCAAGAGCTGACCTTCAACTCTTCCCTTTAACAAATTTAGGTTTACAGTACACGGCTGGGTTTTCTAAAATGAGATTTGAATATCCCTCTCTTCTCAAAAAATAAATGTGTTATAGAAAATGTTGCAGAATGGCTGATTCAGTTTGGTTTACTGGAAGTAATAAATGCCTCATTTCACAATACAAATAAGCATTGTTAAAAGCAATTTTATTTGATCTGCTCTTTGTGAAAGAAGCTGAAATGATAGTTTTGAAAACTGAAGATGTCTGTTCATCTACGATAAAGCTACAATAAAGATAGATGTAGAGTAAAAATTCATGCTTCATCGTACAGTACTGCTCAAGTCCATTTTGTGAACGGGCAGTAACAGAAAACAAAAGGCAAAGGATAGATTTATATTAGCATAATTCATAAAGGAAGTATCCATTGCAATTATCAAATTCTTGTTCCTGTCTTATTTTAGCGAAGATTGATAAATGTTTCTCTTCTTCAGAAACTGTAGGCCTAGAGGCAAATTTTGGTCATTCCTGTTTTTACTACTGGGGAAAAGGACTTTTCCAGGATAGTTACAGGATATTTTACCCTAAGCCTAGTCCAGTGTGTTGCCCTGCTGTGGCGAAGTTTCTCAGTCGTTACTACCGCACCGTCGTCAGTACATACTAATTTACTGTGGGCAACTTGCTCTTCTTGTCGAGCCCAGTCTGACATTTTAATATGGGGTGACACTGGGGCAGTAGGTTTTCTGTGAGCCTTGGACTGAAAAATGCTAGACTATTGATATCTCTAGAAACACCTTCCACATTGGGCATCGTGCATATACTTTTCCACCTCCTGCTAGCACCCTCTAAACTGTTGTAGTGCAAACAGAAAATGGAAATTGTGTCCAGCAATCTGATTTTATTAAGGAAGAAATCTGCAAGAAATCTGCTTATTGTTTGACGGTTTATGCCTATGTCCACCAGAAATCAAGTTGAGACAACTAACTTTTCCTGGAGACCATTATAATAGTCCTTACATGGTTGTTAGCTTTGCTCAGTACTGTATTTTGCTAGATTTAGCCCAGTTAATTAGATATGCATAATTCTGTAGCCCATTGTGATTTCTGAGCTATCCACTTTCTCTTCAGGTTCATTTTTTTATGCAGTTGACATCATTGTGTGATAATAATTACTGGATGCATCCCCAAAATTAGCTTAGTACAGTCATCAAGATATTGCAAGTGGCTGTATTGCCTACATTACAATAGCAGAAATTGGTACATAATTAGCCATTTGTATAGCACAGTAGCAAGGAAGGAAATGATAGTAAGAAGTAGAAATGTACAAGTGGGTTTGGTGATGAAAGTCTTGGGAAAAAACAGCTGAAGGACAGAAAAAAATAAGAAAAAAATTCAGTGAGACAAGAGGCATGCCTGCACAGCAGAGTAAGCTCCTTTACCTAGTGTCTGACTGCAAGAGTGTGGGGAAGCTTTGGTTCAGCATCTCTGTAGCACAGTTCATACTGACTGAAATGCTGATCTCGATAGCTCAAGTTCAGCATCACTGTAACATGGCTACGTATCCTCTGAAGCAGAACAGGTTTGAGCAGAGGAGCTTTTCTCAGTATCCACTTGTCTTCCCTGATCTGTATAAAAGCAGGAGGTTCAGAAACATGCTACAATTAGAGTTGCTTAAGCAGTATATGAATGTCTCAGCTTGGAGCATTTTGCTAAACTGTATTAAAAGAATAAAAGTTGTCCTAGTAAAATAGTGGGCTTAGGCACAGTGATTTGGCTGTGTACCTGCAGATACTCCCTGAAGATGTAATTCAACTTTCATTTGTTGCACATTCAATGTATTTCTCATTTTGTTCGTGCAATGATTGATTTTGTGCTAAAGACTGGAAATCATGCTAAACTGAACACAATTATTTTCCTTTTTCCACAATATTAAAATCTTTTACAAAATAGAGAAAGATACTGTTCCAGGGTTGTGCTAGGTCTTGAACAAAGAAACTGCACATACGAAACCTGAGAGAATGCTATCCATTTCTTTATAGCAGAAGAATCAATTGATTTATTTGAAAAAGGGATATGTTTACATCCTCCTCAAAGATAACAAAAACCAAACAGGAATCTATGAAAAGCTTTGCTTTGTATTTTCCTTTATTGATAACGTACCAATTGCTTGCAGAAAACAGAAAAAAATCAGGGCAGCAACTTTCTTCCTGTATTAGATAGGTAACATTACTACAGGTGAAACAATGAGATGGAAACAGTGGCTTCCCTGATGGTGGGGCTAACTCAAAGACAGGGTCTTCAAAGCAATGTAGAATATTAAGGGAAGAAACAAGCACTTTCTTTGCAAGTTTAAGAACAAATTTTGACATAACTAGTGAATGTATATCCCAAAGAATTTATTTTCAAGCAACTGGGAAGGAGGGCTGCTTCGCTTATGCCACATCCACTTGTTCACCTTCTTCATGGTGTAAAAAGGACACGGCACTAAGAACGGCCGTTTCATTTCTCATAACTCCTCAAATGGGAGGCTGCCGTGTCATCTGGGAAGGTGGCGGGAGAAGGAGGCACTGTGGCGTTGGGCAGCTGAAGGCCAGCCTTTGGAGGTAGGAGAGCTGGTGCCAGGCTCCTGGGCTTTAAGCCATTTGCGAGCAACTGACGCACAGGATGCAACGCGTGGACTTCGGGCTGTGGTCAGAATGAGCAGAGACTTCCGGATGAAGCAAACTGAACTGCACGCACGTGGCAAGCAAGGGAATGTGAATATTTTTCACTGTGGAACACGGGAATCACGTTGGGTGCTTGTTATCGTTATGAGTGAGTTTCATCATATGCCTGGTAAATGAAATAGTGGTATAAACCTCTCGCCATGACTCTATGCCATTATTGCTCATTTATTTGAGATGAATACTGCATCTGCTTTGAGAAGAACAGAAAAAAAGAAAAAAAAAGAAAAAAAAAGAATGGCAGAGTGACAATGCCATTATTTTTATTTTGATGCAGTCACTGGAAAATGGAAAGCAAATTTAGTCTCTGTATGGCGAATGGCGTTTAGGGAAATGAAATAGTGGCACTATGAGACCGTAAAACTCAACAACATTTATTCCATGAACTCCAGGCCTTGAGTTCAAGAAATGTTCATTCTTTACTTCTACCTGTCTGCACCTGTAACATCTGTGAATGACAACTGTTTGCGTATTTCAGAGCACTCAAGACAGAACACAAACTTGGCTTTCTTAAAGATGGCTGGGACAGTTGAATGTGCTCAGTTTTAACTTAAACATTACAGGAAAAATGGGAAAAAAGATTCTGACCATTTCATACCAATTAGACAAGTTAAAGACAATGAAATTTGTTGCAAATATGTATCTGCCTTGGTACTTTCTTTTAAGGTTTAAACACTGCAATGCACATTTAACTATAACATGATTTGTATTTTTACATCTTTAGAGGCTTTAAAAAAAGTTAGCTATACAGCTATCTAAATGATTACTTAATTACATAAAATAATTTCAATCAAATGTAATTTTAATGTGTAATTTATAATATGTTTATCATTTTTAATGAAGGTTTCTATGACATTATATTTGGACACAGATGTGAGATTTTGAGTATTTTAGTGATTTACTCTGATAAGAAATTGGTAACAATATAAATGAGTATAAATTCAGCATGAACAATCAAAATACATATTTTATCTTTAGTCATCTACTTTGAGGTGACCAATAATTATCATGTCCTGTGAGACTTGTTCAATGTTATTGGGGTGATCTTGGAAAGCTGAACTTTTCTGATGAAACTTGAAAAATCAGTTTCTTAATGGAAGACATTTTGGGATGATTAGGTGACAACGCTGCTGATTGCTTGTTTGTATTTATGTAAAGAAAGTTAGCACTGGGTTTTGATCTATTTTGATTCTCAGTTCTCAATTAAGCAGAAGCATACCTGAATGGGAAAGCGTAGTTCCAGACTAGTGACATTTATTAATATAATAGCTGTAAAACGTTACAAACTCCTGCATGCCAAGGTGTTAATATCAAATTAAAATGATGTGAGTGTGTGTGGCAAAAGCACAATTGCAATACACTTCTCACTGAATGCTAGGGTTGCCCTGGGCGCATCCAGAAAGCAGGATACTCTGTAGCGTAGCCAAAAGACAATCATTCTATGTCTCGCTTCTGGATTTCTTTAAGCTTTAACACCTCTCCGTACTCATTTATAATGCATTTTCTGAGTTACTTAGATTTAGCATTTAGATGCTGAGCTACTCATCATTTCACTTACCCTTAGTCATCTTGCTATGCATTACGAATATTGAAATGTCTTGTTAATATTAATAAAGTAGTTGCTTATTTAGACTGTTAAAACTACAGATTAGGATGACAGTGGGATGCCCAGGAAGAAAAATCCATTAAAGATGTCTGTTTAAGGGAAAACTGAGCATAGGATAATAAATTTTCATCTGCATGTAGCCATCATTACCTCTTCAGTGTAAAGTCTCGGCTTCTCATTTGTCACACTTTTTAACAAGGGTAGGAGAGGGATGGAGTAGAATGAATCATTGCAAATTTCTATCAGCACTTCCCATTACAACGATCACAGCTAATGCTGTATTTAGCTCCCGCTGTGTGCTCCATAATTCCGCCAGAGAAGTCATGGATCCTGCTGAAACATGCAATTCCTATATTGCAGGAATATTTCACAATTTGACTTTGTTCTGAATTGTAAAGTAGCATTTTCTAAAATGTGTTGCATTATTCTTTCACAAAACTAGAAATATTTTTAAAAAATTTTTTTGAGAACTTGAAGTTGGAACAGAGTACTATTTATCTCTTCTGCTTATTTTTTTATTCAAACCATCAGATTTTTAAACTTTTACTACAACCAAAAAAGATGTTTTGAACTAAAAACAATCAATCAATAGAAGGAAATTCCATTCCTAAGGATTTTTAAAAATAAAGTGACATCATTAATTGACTTTATCAGCTATTGTGATACGTCAGTAGTAATAGAACATTATCTAGCCTTTAATGATGGTTTGATACAGAGCATTCTTAAATGCTAACACTATTAGTGTATTCCTGAATGTGTGTAAACACTCTCAAGACAATATAAACTAAAAACCTAAAAGCTTATCTGAGATTAATACTTAAAAATATTTATGGAATACATTGAAAAGAAATACAAAGCACATACTTTTTAAAAGAAATGTTCAAAAAAACTTTATGAAACTATACTTTATTAAAAACAATATTTTCAAGTTAAGTGCTGTTTCAGGAGAGCCTTTGTAAATAGTTAGATGCAGAAGGCTGTCGGGTGGTGATAGAATCATTCTGTTGGACCTGGTGGTCTCATGATGCCATTGCTGCTAGCGAGGACAGAAGAGAAAGAGGTGCTGATTCACCCTGTGAGACTGCCTTGCACTTCATAAAATCTGGATCTTTAACAAGTGCAGATTCCTGGAGTCCATGATTTTTTTCCTTCACTCAATTTCTAAGAGGATCATAACAGAGGAGAAGGTGCTAAGAAAACCAGAGTTTTAAAATTAGCCACACACGGGAGGTGAACATATGGAATAGTTGAATACAAAATACACAATGTGCTTTAAGAAGCTCCTCTGAAAAATACCACAGCTAGTGTGAGATATTTGTGCTATTTAAAAAGACTTGTTCAGATAAGTGCTCCTTTTGTAGTTTGGAGAACATACTGTAGGTGCACTCAAAAAAATCTTCCATCCGTAAAATTGTTTGTGCACAAAGAAGACTGTATAAAAGGAGATAGCACTGACTTTTTATTTTGCTTATGGCCTACAGACTGTAGTCATCATCATATAAATTTAGTATGTGAAAAGTGGTGTCCCACTCATATACGACTGAATTTTATGAGTTGCGTCTTTTATGTCACTGTTTAGCGCCATTGATCGCTCTTTAATTTTGAGTCAATGTTAATAGAGATCGGATTTCGAAGTGTTTCACATAGGCTGTATGGTCAAGGTAAATATCCGTGGTGTATGGAAAGATGTGGCAGGAGATTATCTGTGAGTGGAATGCTGAAAAGCATTCCACTAACGTTCTTCCATGCTCTGGTATTAACATTATTCAATATTTTGTTTGTTTTCAAAGAGTCATTTCAGATGCAATATCTCTGATAGCCTAAGCTTAAGGAGGACGTTTTAAAATAGTCATTATAAATGAATACACAATGCTTTGTTTTACTCAGTTGCAAGAAGTCTTATAATTCATCAAGATTGCAAGCAAAATGGCTGGGTTCAAGTGAGATATGTGTTTAGATATATTTGTATCGGAAATCTCACAGAAAAAAAACCCAACTTTAATTTCTTACCTATTAGATATGAAAAAAGTTTCTGTAGGACTTAGGCCTCACTACTTATTTGAAGCTATGTTGAGTTATCTCATCTATCCAGTGACAACCTGACCCTAACACATCTTCTACGTTGTTGAACTCAGTGAAGCTACTTTTCCTATTTTCATCATGTTTTCTTATTTTCTAAGTATGAAGTTTTAAGGACGTTAAGGAGGAAAACAATATTAAATCCTACAAATTGTAAGAATGATCTTTCTTCCGTTCTCTCACTATCCCTCACACACTCACACAAAGGAAAGCCTTGAATGTGTTCCAGTTCAGTGAAGTAGTTAAAAAATGCAAATGCTAAATAAATTTAAATTTAAACATCGGAGTTAAAGAGCAATCAAAATATTTTTAGGACTTAATGTAATTGTGAACATCTTTATGACTTCTTTGACTTCAAAAACAGCATTGTGTGGAAAGCTTCTAGCTGGATATTTAATGTATCATAGGATAAAGTGCTACAGTTATGTCATATACATCAGCAGGAAATAGCCATAACACTGCAAAAATCTGAAAAATACTATGCCATACCATTCTCAGGTGTTTGTTCTAATGTGGATAATTGTCTCTGAAAATGAATAAGCATACAGAGAAGCCATGTTAGTGATCAAAAGATAATTAGCTTTCTAGATATTTATAAATAATTAAATCGGAGGATGTTGCATTTAGCACTGTATAAAGAGTAATAGGTAACCATCAAACTGTCATAAAGGAAATGATATGCTGCTTTAGTATATTGTCTATGATATGATTATTCTAATGACTGATTTACATATACCTCTTTGCTCTTATTCAATAATGTTAAGGATTGACTTGAGATTTTTTTTTTTTCAGTTTGAAGAGATTTATTTTACAGAAGTTTTGTTGGAGAAAACTCTTGTGAAAAATATTTTCAGAGTATTTCTCAGATGCAGCATGATTTTTACTAGAGGTTGAGGCAATTATCTGTCAGGCCCTAGATTCATGGTGTTGTTTTGAGGAATATTTGGTTATTCCTGTGTCAAAAACCCCTGTCCTAATTGTATGGGGAGGGACTGCGTAACAATACAGCCAGCAGCTGAGCCTGTTTGTCACAGCAATGGAAATGCCACATTTTTAGTGGTTGGTGTGACTCACAGCAGTGACTTCAACCTGAGTATCCCATGAAGTTCTCATAACCATGAAGTTAGTGGCTACTCTTTGTTTTGTGAATGCTCTCCTGTTAAAAAACAAAACAAAGCAAACAAGAAACTGTGAAAGTTCTCAATTTTGACCTAATGAATAATAGTAAGAAAAAAGAATAAGAAGCTTTAAAAACCCCAAACCAAGCCAAAACCAGAAAACAAAAAAAACTCATCCCAGCATTTTTCAGGAAAAAAAAAAAGAAAAAATCAATCTAGTTCTTTCAATAATTTCAACTGCTTACTTTCAACAGATCATCATAAAATTTATCTCTAGACACTCTTTCACAATGAGTGCCATTTTGGAATAATGAAAGACTCTCTAACTTTTTAAGATAAGAATTTCTGACTGAGCATAATTACAATGTTTATTGTTTTGTTTTCTGCTTTTTTGGGGTTTTTTGGGGGGTTTGTTTTGGTTTTGGGGGTTTGTTTTGGTTTGTTTTGTTTGATTGGTTTGGGGGGTTTTTGTGTTTTGTTTTTTTGGGGTTTTTTTAATTAGTTTTCTTGAAACCATGGAACATGACAATTAGAAATAGCTGCAGCAGCTGGTTTTTGTGTATGAAGAATTCTGCCAGGTATAGAGGTCCTTTCTCAGCTCTGAGGCTCTTTCAGCTTTAAGAAACCAGATTGGTCTCACATTTTTGTGGTTTTGTTGTAGATATACCACAGCCTCCTGCCTATGTGATGTCTATTTTAACCCGTACTTTATTGATGGTGCCATGATAAATTCCAGTTTCTGTTGAACGTTGTAATAGCTGCCCTTCTCCTTGTCTCTGCAGCACAACTAGTGATAACACCCTTTTCTAGTTCTCATCAATAATCCTTACAAGGTTTATTTGGAAACCGTGCTTACAGTTTGTTATTATCCAGTATAAACTAGGCTGATGTTCCTAGCTGAGCAGGCTTTAGTCTCTTTGTGATGAATATAATTGATAACAGTCCTTGGGATAAAGTACCTCTGAAAAGACTGTCAACTCAACTATATATAATGAACACCATATGAAGCTGAGGATTTGGGAATAACTTTGAAAAATGTTTTTAATTTCAATTAACCGTTTATCTAAATAGGTTCTTAACTGTTAAACCATAAAGTATTTCTAATAATTTAAGTAGGGCAGGATGTTAGTATGTGCTGTGATTATTTCACACATAAGAACTTCATTATTACTTAGCTTTGTATGGAGTATTTTGCAATTCTTTTGTTTCCTTTTTTATAATAACACTTCTGAGTCACAACATCATCTTTTTGAGGATCCCCAGGCATATAGTAAACTAAGCCGGAAATTTCTTTGGGATTTAGGTGACTGTATAATCTCCATGTTACAAATGGGACTGTGAGGCACAGAAGAGGGTATAAGTGGGATGTATAGTGACGTTGGGCAACTCTAACCATGAGAAATGAAATCTAGATCTTCTGAGTGATTGTTGTGATTTGGAACAGCCACACACCATAACTGTTTTCCCTTTAATTTGTTCATTAATGAGTGCCCTGGAGCTTTACTGCACCAAACCTAGGCACCTGTCCTATAAATTTAAAACCAGGGAACTTACATAAATGTAGGTGATTTCTATATAAATATCTGCTGAACTCTTTCGACTTTGATTTTACAGCCCTAGTAGGAAATGATAAGCTTTACAGCTTCTCTATAAGTCAGAAGTCTAATACTCTGGGAATGGAAAAGAGTCAAAATGACAGAAATCTTGTTTCCTCTCAATGACTCTGGCATATTTATTGGTTTAGAGCAGCATATCAGCCTCGAAGTCTCTAATGGCCAAGCCTATGTGAAGTCAACATAAGTTATACCAATTCTTCAGCCACTCTCCTTGACCTTTTCATTAGCATTATGTCTATCTGGTCTGCAGAAGGATTGCAGCTAATTAGTCATATTAATGTTACAGGTCACACAGACATTTACATTTTTTGGTAGCAGATTGGAGAGAGGTTCAAGACCTCAGAGACGTAAGGCGGTTTTAGACATGATGAGTACGATAGCTAATCTTATGTCCTAAATATACATTATACATGATTTTTTTTATTAAAAGATCTTATGATTATTTTTTTCCTCATCTCATGATAAATGCGGGTTTTTTCCTGGTAGATCCTTAAGTTATATGAGATTATAGGAATATCAGCTTTCATTAAACAGAATGCTTTTCAAAGCTCAAAATTATACAGAAATCCACAAAAAATGGTAACAGTAGCATACCATGAGCTCAAATCTGAAATTAAAAACACCTCTGAAAGCTGTAAAGACTTTGAAACTTTTTCTTTTGTTTGTTTGTTAAGATGAAGTCATGACTTCTTAACTTTATCAACTTGTTGAAATTGAATCTATTAATTTCCTTCATATCTCAACCTGCCTGAACTGTTTCTGCTAGTTGGAAACAACTGAAGATGTTTTCCTCAGATGTTCTGCTCATTTCCCAGCTTCAGAAACTGGAAGCAGAAAGACTAGAGTTTCTGTGAGCTTATCATCAACCTGAGGCTCCCTTGTTCATCTTGCAATAATGACATTTCTCAGTACAAAAATCTCAAATCTTAAAATAATCTGCTCTTTATTAACTGTTACTTGTTTGTGGGTGGTTTTTTGGTTTTTTTTTTTTAGGGAGAAGAGATGAGTTAGAGAGATCTGACTAATGAGAGTAAATATTGAGGGGGTTTTGCTCCTGTTGCTGGTGGTGGTTTGGTTGTGGTTTCTTTAAGCTCTAAGATCAACCTGAATGTTAGAAATGTTATGGGCTGACTGTAGTTCCCTACATATAGTTCCCAACTCAAAATTGCTTAATCTGTGGGATAAATTATAGATTCTGTGTATTCTCTAATGTATGACAGCTGTTTGTGCTTCCTGTGCGGCTAAGCGGGGGCTCGTCAAACATTTCCCGCAGTCTCTCTTGCGCTGGGGTGGCGAGGGCAGGCTGACTCGCTTGGAGCTGACTGTCAGCTCTGAGCTGCTCTGACAGCTCTGGCAAAAGTCCTTCTCTTTTATGGCAGCTGTGAACGTCAGCTGTCATCTTCAAACAGGTTTTCACCATGGCTACTTAATATTTGGGTGGAATATTGGTCTATACCTATGAAGGCTGTGCCTAAGCTATATATATATACACACACACACACATATATATACATACACAAGTATGAAAAAGCAAAGTCTATTTATATATATACACATACTTGGTTTGTTTTCCTTTTGGTCCTCAAAGAAGTAAATCAATAGTGTGTGGCACTTGGACACAGAAATACAACAGCACAAGTTTGTCTACTCGCTTTCTTTTTCTTTATATTGCACAATATTTGGAGAGAAGCTGATAGCAGATGTCTCTCATCTAATCCTAATTCATTCTTTCATTGATTTCCAAAAGTCTAAGGTAGAACAGTAGTATCTCAAGTTATTGAACACTTAAAATAGTGTACTTGGATTTTTTTTCTTTAGTTATAATAAAAACTTGATAGTTTATAGGCCTTGCTACTTTTTAAACTTTGAATGAGTTGTTGAAGAAAAAGGCAAGGGAGTTTTTCCATCCCTGTAAACTTTTTTGTACTTCTATCTGCTTCTGTAAGAACTAATGATAATAATTTTCTGTGCAAGAGATGGATTTCATATTTGGTAATACAAATGGGAACATGGTATTCTCACAGTAAGGCATATTCTCAGAAGAAAGTCTGAACTAAAAAGGCATTTCAAAAAGCTAAAACAAGCCAGAAATTTTCTATTTAAGGATAAAATCTGTGCTCCCCAGGCATAACACAGTTCACACGTAGAATATATCACCACAGGGACTAGAAATTGATTTCTTTACTTTTCCTCGTTGCCTTTCTCAGTTTGTGATACGTGGCCTAACAAGTAGTTTTCCTGTAACAGGGAAGCACAGTAAATTTGTCATTAAATAATCTAATCCCCAGCTAGCAATGAGCGAAGGAACATTTGAGTATTTTTTATGCCATCTCACAGTTTATTTTCCATCTTATTGTAAAATTTGTGTAAATTAGGAGCGATAGTCCTACGCTTAGGCCAAAGATTGGGAGTCAGTGATTGAGGATTTCATTCTTTGTATCCTCTGGAAAGTCGTCTGTATTTATTATGCATCACCGCCATTAAACAGAGATGCTGAGCTCAGCTTGGATCACGTTGCTTCATACCTGCGTATAGGTCATTTGTTTGGCAGACAGCTGATTTCCATGATCAAGAGTATTTGTAGCCCGCTATGTAAATTTGTAGCTGGGGACCGTGACTTCTAATGGGTCTCTTTTCACCACGAGGACGCGTCAGTGCTTTTTGAGGTTCCCACTGGCCGCGCGAGGCTGGTCAGCGGGCGACTTGCCGCGCGCCCGCAGCAGCCGTGCAGAGGCGCTGCCCTGAACAGGGCTCTGGAAGGAGCCGGCAGCAAACCTGACTGAGTGGGTTTTTTCTGAAGGAGGTATTAGATCTGACAAGTTTGGTGGTAATAACAGTTAGCTGCCCGACTGGGTTGCTCTGAGGTTTAATTCATTAGTAGGTCCTACTCTTTCACGTGAGTGTAACTCTTGATTTTGGCTGGGAAATTTATGTTAGCTTAAGTCAGAGGAGGATTAGATTGTGTAGCTACAAATCAAATAACTGGGCAGAAAGTGCCTATTTCAGGCACAAACCCTTATAAAAATTTCTCTTGTAACATCAGTAACAGTAACAAAATGCAGTAGTTTCTCTGCTTGGAAGACACAGGATGTCACAAACAGTTTGAACTCCAGATTTATGGCATTGCTTTGAAATAAAACATAATAAAATAATCAGAACACTTTTTCTCTCAGATGCTTAGCCTTGTAGGAGAACACTGCCTGCCTAGTTTTCTTGGAGGTATATGTGATTAGAAATGATTGTGAAATATGATCTGTGAAAAGGTTTATTAGAATGTGTTAAAAAGCTGTGTGACAAAATCTTCCTCCTCTTGCTGAGCTTTGGGACATCTGCTCTTTTAACTCGTATACATATTTTCCTAGAAGCCAAAAATCAATGTGAAACGCAAATGCAGAATTTTCTTTGTGGCAGGAAATGTTTCCTTTGTACTTCACTTCCAGCCTTATAAGAAGCTTTCCAAAGATGGCTTTTTCTTGTATTTTGCAACGGTATGATAGCCTTGCAGATGCTGTTCTATTTAATTTTATTGCCAGTCTACCAACGCAGGAAGGATCAGTTACTGAATAAACAGTGTATTTGTAATTTTTCCTGGGAAACACCTCAACTTCAGGTCTGGAACTGTATTTTTAAAGGGAGTTCTAATCTTAGTCTGTAGCAGAAGATTCATCCTTCTGAAAATAATTTGATTAAATTATATTTGGCTCTATGGGCTGAATGCCCTTCCAGGGCCTTTCTTTTAATCCATCATGTCTGACTCTATCACAGCAGCTCATCACTGCTCCCTGCAGCACCCCATGGTGTGGCACCTGCTATGTTGACTGCTATTTCTACCTTTCTCAGTAATGAGATGTGAGTGTAACAGTTGCATGAGTATCCCAACGTCTTGATGAGTGATCACTGCTGTACCTTGTCGGCGTGTTGTTTTTGTTCCTCTTTTAAACCCACAGCCAGACGAACCTGCTTTTATTAAAGAACGTAGCACCGCTGAAATGTAGTCAATGTCACTTAATGACTTTTATTTCCTATAGCTTCCTGGTTTCTTTTGGAGAATGATGAGTTTATCTTCAAGATAAGGACATGAAATACCGTCCACCTCTCAGAAGTTTAAACAAGGTGTTATATGGTTTACCTATTTTAAGGGACTGTTAGTAGTACAAATGGTCATAATCCCACTGACAGTGAGGCTGCTGCAAGGATTTACTCTGAGGATTGACCTCGCTTATTTGTATTATATGCAAAAGAGTAGCCTCCAAGTTCCATAATTATAATCAGACCCTAAATTTAGATAATTAAATACTCTTGGTTTATGTGTCCAAATTATTTGATAAACTTAGGCAGAGGATTTTGTGAAATCATATGCAAAATATGACCTTTTAAAGTAGTGTTAAATAATTGCTTTTTTTTTTTTTAAACTTAGTTCTAATGAGAACTTTCTAAAACTTACAATCCAACAGAATGATATAATAAAGTGTATGTTTTCCATTTGCATTTTGTTTTCAGCTTTTTAAACTGAGTACTATTGGACAATATTAATAAAAACTGAAATTATCAAGTTGAGGTCATGATTCAGAGCATGTTGAAATCAGTGGATAATTCTCTGAGTTTTTTATTTATATGGAAAAACATTAAAATTAATTCTTAAGCTCATTTCACTTATATACATCTTTTAAATATTTTCCTGAGTGAGTGTTGATCTGAGTATTTGGACTTCAGTCTACTGCAAAGAACAAATAATGGTGTTCATATATGCTGAAAAATAAAATAGGTATTTTTGTTATTTACTAATTTAAGTTGTTAATGTCTCAGGTAAAGACTTTTAAAATGTGATTTATTTTAATAGCATCACTTAACATGATTTGATCTCTGTAGGAGGAAGACAGTTCATTACTGAGCTCTGTATTTCTCAGCTGGCTCCACCACTTTACAGCACAGTACTGTTTATTTTTTTACTAGGTCATTGGTTTCCACAGTAGGTCATACTTTCTGCTAAACAGCTTGGTCTCCTATGGAGACAGAATCTGTGACCTTCTAAGGCTTCCTAACTTGGGAGATGTCGGGTCTGCCTTAAAGAATAACTGTTTAATCAGAAGAAAATTTTCACTGATGAAGTGTTAGGATGTACAGAGTATTTCAAGGAAATTTCTAACCTCAGCACTTCACAGGAAAGTACATAGCAATATATTGTTGAAAAAAATACACATTTTTATATAGAATACTGACAAATAAAACAGGTCCTTTCTGTAACTCCAATGCTGCTTGTAGGTGCCTGAGGTTAATGGT
The DNA here is from genome assembly GCF_028858705.1 of Grus americana. Classification (NCBI taxonomy): domain Eukaryota; kingdom Metazoa; phylum Chordata; class Aves; order Gruiformes; family Gruidae; genus Grus; species Grus americana. The sequence goes on from NC_072852.1 coordinate 105,222,781, forward strand.
ATTTTTACATTTGTGTGGAGTCACATTGTATGGAACAGAAATGCAAAGAAGGATATTTCTTTTTCTTTCTTTTTGCAAGCTTCAATATCTGTTCAGGCTATATTTTCCATAAGAGCGTTCAAATTTTACTCAGTATTTTTTTTACTGAACAGAAAGACTGTTAAAAATCTTTTTCCTTCCAACCTCCACAGTGTTGGTTGGGTTTTTTGTTGGATTTTTTTGGTGTAGTGTTTTTTTTTTCTTTTAAAATAGAAAATAGCTTTTAATTAAGCAAAACAGTAGGGGAAAGGGAGTAAAATGAGACCCCAGATTACATTCTTACATTTTGTCTGCAGTGCTATTTGTCTTTTCTTTCCGACTTTTATATGAACCTTTCTAAAATACCCTTTAATTAGAAAGAGTGAAATTTAATTTCTTTGCTAACATTGCATACAGATGTAATCTGTATGCTGTTGTAGATTTATGAAGTGGACACCTTTGTATTTACAAGATATTATATATAGCAATGTAATGCATCCTCTATTTTCATGTGTTTTCTTTATCAGCTGATAACAATAATTGAGAAGAAGAGTTTTTTAACTTGTCTGCTGGAAACTGACTCTATGAAATTGTGGAATTAATCTGCTCTTCTAATCTCCTTTACATCTGCAGTTGCTTTTTCATTTGCTGCATTATATTACAAGCACATCTTTCTCAGATATTAAGTGATTTGACAGCTAAGTGCTTGAAGAAGCAAGTACTTCTTACAAACCTTTTTAGAGAACCTTCTGCCTCTGAACTCAGAAGTTGACCAAGACAAATTAAAAAACCCTACCACACCAAACCAAACACCAAAAACCAAAACAACAATCCATGAATGAGTTTCTTATTTTTGCTGGTTTATATTGTGGTAGGGCATTTGTCCACATTAAGTGAAGAAATGCAAAAGCAGTAGAAATAGATCCCTTATTCTGCAATGCATGCATGTTTCTCAAGGTGGAATAAGACTGAGAATCAGAGGATTTTTAGGCACCTACAGTTCATTCCTTCGAAGAATGAAGAATGTCGCAGTAGGGTTCCTAGGAAATTTGCTTTAGTACTTACTACTGTTTGTTCCCAGAAATATTTCAGTGTGCTCAGAAAAATTATCACTGCAGGGCCCAAGAGCACACCACCTCTTTCATCGCTAGACCCAGCTAGGTCCTTAGAGCATGTGTTCCACTGCATCTCTCTCCCGGGAGATGAGGTCTGGCAGCAATATTCAGAGTAAGTCCACCATGCATCTACCAGACTGGGATTTAAGTTAAGCAGAGCCCCTTCCACTCAGCAAGGTACACTGAAAGACTCTGTCCTTTTATATTTTATTTTTCATAGTTGGGACTCTAGTCAAAGATTCATCCCATGCTGAATTCCCATCTTTCTTTTAGAGGGTTCAAACCCACCTCATCATCCAGCAAAACTTTAAGGGGGTGAAGAGTGAAATGAAGTTTTTCCTTTTGTTTGAATGAACATTTGAATGTGTCCATTGCCTCTTGTCCTGTCACTGGGCACCACTGGACAAAGCCTGGATCCTGCTTCTTTGCACCCTCCCTTCAGAGATTTGTATACATTGATGGTATCCCCCTTTCACCTTCTCTTCTCCAGGCTGAACAGTCCTGGCTCTCTCAGCCTGTCCTCATAGGAGAGGTGCTCCAGTCATCTTAGTGTCACTTCACTGGACTCCAGTATGTCCATCGCTCTTGTACTGGGGAGCCCAGAACTGTACCCAGCACTCCAGGTATGTCTCACCAGTGCTGAGCAGAGGGGGAAGATCACCTCCCTCCACCTGCTTCAACGCTCCTCCTAATGCAGCCCAGGACACCAGTGGCCTTCTCTGCTGCACATTGCTGGCTCACGTCCAACTCGGTGTCCACCAGGACATTTTCTGCCAAGCTGCTTTCCAGCTGGTCAGCCCCCAGCATATACTGGTGCACGAGATGTTTCCTCCTCAGGTGCAGGTCTTTGCACTTCTGCTTGCTGCAGTTCATGAGGTACCTGTCAGCCCATTTCTCCAACCTGTAATTCTCAGAATAGGTTTGTGGATTTGATCTACCATTCGATTTCCCTTCCCCTTCTTCTGTCTGAATGGGATAGCCTAATTATGTCTAATCACATAGTTATTGGCTGGGAGGGGGGAATGTTCTCAATACATCTGTAATTTTACAGAAAATAATTCAAGAAATCCAGACCAGAAAGACTGTTACTGACTCTGTAGCCTAGTGGTTAGGGTGTTCATCTGGGTCACTTGCTCCAAAAAGAGCTCAGTAGAGCACAGGCTCTTCCAGCAGTGACAACCTTCCCTTTGGTGCCTGTGAACCTCCCTCTGACACCTGCCTGGGACGCAGGTGTTCGCACCGAGATTCAGACACTGAAAATTTGACATTTCAATTCTGAGTGTTACAATACGAAAATTTGTTTACAGAAATTTTCACACACCAGCTATTAGAATTATGGGTGAATCTTTTTGAAAAGCAAGCCTTAGCATAACAAGAGATAACTCTGTCCAAAACAGTATATCTGGTCTCAATTTCTTTTCTCGATCCAGGAAACTTCTAAGGGTAAGCTATCTTCTTTTACCTTTGGTCTCAAAGGGGGGGTAGACTGAGCAGGTTATTTTGCAGCCATATCAATTTTATAATTAAACATTGATCCGTAAAGGACATTTGAAAACTACCATGTGTTTTGATTCCTTTTGAGGGTTCTGTCTCCCTTTTGCATCTCTTCCTAAGAACCAGGGTGATGATGCATTTTGGTAGTATATAAGAACAGCACTTACATGAGTCTGTTGCAAGACCACATTGAAATTTTTGCAGATTTCTCCTGGAAGTACAAATGTGGATTCTCTAAGATGCATGAGAAGAAGGTTGTTTCCAAGGTTTTATACTAGGTGTTATTGCATTTTACAACAATAATGCATGCCAAGGTAGTCCTAAAAATAAAGTGGAAAACTGAGAATACAATAATAAGCTTAATAAAGATATTAAAACAATATTTCAAAGACATTTGTAGAGAATTAACTGACATTTAGGAAATTAGGTAGAAAAAGAGAGTCTTATTTAATATTTAAAAGTTATTTGAAGAAACAGTCAATGTAAAGCAATTATAAACAAATGTGATTTAATCTCTGGAAATTGCTGCTCAGCTGCTTAGAGAGAACACTGAACATGCTGCTAGACTGCCTGTTTAACAAGTGCAGTAACTTCAGAAGCCATTTAAGTTATTTATTTTCAGTGTACTGTACCATTCAGGAATCTAACACTATACATACTTAGACACACACTTTTATAGAAGTGATAGCCATGTGATAAGCACCATAGCCATTTACAACCATAAATAGTTATTAGGGCTACCATATGCTTGGGTTTCCCCACGCATGTTCTTCTTTTTATTTCCCAGAAAGTTTTTCTGTAGACGGAAAAAGCCTACCTTGGCCACCTGCTGCGACTCTCAGATGCTTGGCAGACTGGCTGGAAGAGCGGCCCTGAATGAGCGGCTGGGCGTCCCGTGATCAGAAACAAAAGCAATGAGTCTGAAACCAGGATTCACGCGTGTCTGCATCCGCAGGCGGCCTGCGCAGCACGCGTGTGGTACTTCTGGCATGTCCTAGAAGCATCTTGCTTGCTGTGCATGCCCAGGGGCTTGGTCTGCTCATGCGTAGTTGTAGCGGGTGATTCTTGCCTTTACTGTCTAGAAAATACTTGGTAGAAATATGAGCGTCCTGTTAGGTCTCGAAGCCTGCTCTACCTATCAAGTTATAACTTAGCAAAGTTCTTTGGTAGTCCAAATCTCAGGGCATATATCTTTAAATAAATGAGATTTCTTTGTTTTGTTCAAGTAATCTGGTTGCTTGCTCTCTATCCAAAAATGGAGCCTTGTCCTGAAATTATATCTGGAAAAGTTAGTGTTTCTGGCTACTTAGAGTAATTCTTTAAGTAGAAAGACCATGGATATGAAGTGTCATATGTTTCTGCTACACTGAAAACAAGATTTTTTGTGGAAAGGAGTCTGCAAATAGTCTGCAGCCTGTGAAAGATGTTCACTTCGACTGCAAGCTTGCACAAATGGAGAATCTTGTAGCATGGTATAGTATGGTATGAAAAAGCTACATTGCGTATTTTCTGCATTTTTTTTCTTTTTTTTTTAGTGTCCTTAGGCATTATATGAGAATGGAAATTGTATCAATGCGTGTTTGATAAGACACTTTTTTATTCACAAAGGCTTGAGTATGTCTTCTCTTATTTCCTTTATTATAGATTTGACAGGCTAAGATAGGAATAATAAATTCCGTCCTGTCGTCAGGACAGGAATTTTACTACAATTATCATGAGAATAATATTCAACCCATACGACATTTTAAGATATTTCAGAATGCTCAAAAATCAAATGGCTTTAAAAAAATAGTCATGCTATATACCAAATGGTACAAGGCACTTGTTCCATGTCAGTTTTGAAAATATATTTTAAATATGGTTAAACCAAACATATTTGACAAGGATTACATGTCATGTAACGATGATTTATAAAAGTGAAGGGTATCAAATGTTCTTATTAGGAATCACAGCAGACATAAAATTAACAAAACCTTTAATAATTGGTTTCATTACCTGTTTTTGAATTTGTTTTTTTTACATTTCTACTGAGTGTCTGCATCGTTTAAAAAAGGTCTCTGGATTTATTCAAAATCTAGACAGGAAAATACGTACTTTGTAAGGTGTTTCATCCCTAGTATTAGTGAACATTAATGAAGAAAGCTTTATCAGTCTTTTTTTTTTTTTCCAAATCTTGTGTTTATATTTCATGCTAATAGTTGGCACAATCTACACGGTGTAATCTAGTTGTTGGAGCACAAATGAGAACCACTGTTTACTGAATTTTAACCCTGTTTTGCCCAGTCCTAACTGCATGTCCTTAGGCAAGGCACTTCTTATCTCAGTTTTACAGACAAGAAAGGTTTTTGCCTATCTACCCAACAGGGATGTTAAGAGGATTAATTTGTTAAAAGCATGAAGATTTAAGTAAAAGCAAAGCATTGCTATTAATGTGTTTGGCGCCAGTTGGAGTACAGGATCCTAAACAGAACAAAGTTTTGAAAACTCAAGACATTTGCAATGTAGCATTGCAGACGTAATCACAGAACCTCCTGCGGTTACATCTGAGAGGTTTAAGACTTTACCACTTCCTGGATTTGGTTACCACCCTTGGATGTTGTTACTGTAACTGATGACTCCTGGTCCATTTCAGTTGAGAGAACTAATGATTTTAAACTTCTCTGGAAAGTGGTTTAAGCTATTTTACTGCATTCCCCCACCCCAAATCAAGAGTATGCAGGTATTCACTCATTCCTTCCTTAATTTGTTTGTTTAATTTCAGCCAAGGAGCTGGTACCCTGGCAGAGTCAGAAGGCAATTTCTTGAGCTGTTTGAATTACACTGCAACAGGAAGTCTGACTGCTTTTTGTACTATTTATTTCCTTCATTGTGTTTAAAGGGTACAGCCCATCGAGTGTTTGACGGGGAAGGGTAAAGGTGTCACCCCACAACGCTGTGAGCGGTGGTGCCCAGCCTTGCCGCAGTTCTTTGAGGTTACGTGGCTGTGGCCACCTGAAGGGAATTACCCCGTCTCAAAGTACATCTTTTCCTTTCTTGTCCCGCTTCACTGTGGGTGACTAACAGAAAGAGTTTTTAATTAAAATTTTTTTTATTTCATTTAGTGGGAAGCCTTAACTGTGGCAAGCCTTGATCCTTTTGTTTATATGAACTCTGGTCTGTGGTTTGGGTTTTTCTTTACCACCCTTCCCAAGTGTGCCGTGTGAATAGTTTGCTCTGGTTTTTCATCTGCCCTGGAAATTATCCGTGATTCCACGCTGCCCTCCAATATCCTCTTTTTATTCCCTTTCCAGTGCCAGCCGACCAGGCTTTTTGCTTTAGCTGGAGTCAGGCACGCACACTTTTAGCCTGAGCCAGTCTCGGGGTGGGCTGGCACAGCTCCGTCTACCCGAGCTGTCAAGTGGGGTGACCCAAAATAACCCGCAGGGGCTGTAAAGGGGTGAGGCTGAGAACAGCAGCCCAAATGATGTAAGCAAAGTTCACTGAGTGGGGGAGCTTACTCGATGGGAAGGTAGCGTTTCCTGTGGTACTGGTGGAAACCCAAGACAAATGCATTTATGCATTTTGCTAGAGAGCAAAGAAACAAGAGGGGTTTTTTTTATTATTAAGAGTAGTAATGGTATTGACAGACTTGAAAAACAAATCAAGCTGCTTGATTAATTTTTGGCAAGGATAAAACAAATTCCACAAAGACTCCAAAATAACAAAATTTTCATTCTTTTGTTGTTGCCCCTAACATACCTGTGAAATAGTTATGTGCTTGAGTTACAGTGATTAATTAGCTCTGACCTATCAAAACCAAAAGAAAAGAACAAATCTTTATTCTTGGTTAGGAATGATTAGACTCAGTGACCTTGCATTGAGCTGTGATTTTGTTGCTACATGAAATTCAGGGTTTAAAACTGGATATTGAAGAGCTTGGTATTCCTGTGGGAGAATGAAAGAAAAGAGAAAAAAATTTAATGCTTTTATTAGCACAAAATGTTGCTCATGCACAAAATAAGATCTCTATGTCATTTAGAAAATCACAAAAGATTTTTAGTGGTAAAACAGTATGGCTTTAAAGATGCATGACAAGAAGAGATGACTTTGCTCTACCACTTGAGGGTTTCTCCTTCAGATTTCGAGGTCACTTGTGCAAAGAAGGGAGCACTTTTTCACTGATGTATTTGCAAGCCACTGTGCCTGCTGATTTGCAGGCTGAGAAGCGTGACTTTTCGGCTGGCCTGTGTGCACTTTTCAGGCGACTGATCTCAAGGCCCAGAATTTCTTGAAGTTTATATGAAAATAAACAGACAGAAAGATGGTGGCGAAGCATGGAGTGTCTTTCTGTGGGAATTATGAATGTATTTCCTCCCAGATGTGTCAGTGCTTTTGCTGGTCTTGTCTCTAAAAAAGAGTTCTCAACCACCCATGCATACATATTTGTTTTGGCTGTTTCATCAGTGCTCTGTAATGAACGGTATCTCCCAGGAGACGAGTTCCCACGATAGGTAGGTCTTGTTTATAGCCGTTAAGCTGCTGCAGGACCCTGTTCCTGTCAGTCTCATCTTCTCACAGATATTAAGACTTTTTTTTTTTAAATGTGTTTAATTATACACAATACAGTTTGAAAGCATTTAGCTTGAATGGCTTGCAACTAATGTAAAATGCTAGTTAAAACTTTTACTTATCTATTGATATTCACATTCCTGTCAAGTGAGAAAAAATATTTTCATGAGTTTAAGTACACATATAACATAGATAGTGGTTTAATATACTTTTGAATACTGAATTAATAATTATATTTTACTTTGGGTGAATTCAAGGAGTGATAAGAACAGTATTTATTTAACTTTGGTGAAGTGAGTTTTGGTATTCCAGGCAGACTATCAGTTAAGTTTTCTGAGGCATTTTACAATAATAATTTTATTTGTGCATTGTTCAGAAAAAAATCCCACTTCATTATGTGCCAAGAAATAATAGACATCCTCTCAATACCTGAATGCAACAAAGTGTAATAAAGTAATCCGTCAAAGTTCTGAAGATAAAAATTACCTGATCAAAAGTGTAAAACTTGAGGTTGTAACCCAGAGATGCTTTTCTTTTACTGCCCTCTTTAACAATTGCGAAAGCTCTCTTAGTTTAAATTCTCGGTTATTTCATCTATGCATTTCTAGTGCATTTTCTTCTTCCACTGAATCTGGGCAACTTCAATAGGAGTGATATCACCCCTCTGGGCCAGATGCCGTTACTCATTTTCTGGGTTTATGTGACTGTCCAATCTATACCTAAGAGACTGAAGGAGTCCTGCTGGTCGCAGGGGCTGCTGGCTACGGGAGGAATGATATCCGAGCCCCTTGCAGCAAAGGGATGATTAGTCCCTGTAAGCATAGTTCAGTGTTTCTTTCTTTCTAGGGATTTTTGAACAGGGCTTGCTGTTACGACTCTGCTTCTTGTTTCATCCTTGCATTATGTTTGTGTCAGGAAAGACTAAGGACCTGCACTTTCTGCCTGATGGGGATGCAATAAGTTTTATGTTCCACAAAATGAATGGCTACATTAAAACCTTTAACTTGGTGTTTATATATGCTGACATCAGGCTATGATTAACATAATAAATAGAAGAACGGCAACCTTAGGCTTCCGTCTATTCTTTCATAGCAGACAATACGAAAAGTATGATATGCTTACAGTAGTCCAAATTATGAAGGAGAAACACTTCAGAACTTTTGCCAAGTGAAATTTGGTTGCAGTGTGATGCCAAATCATCCACCTTTTGTCTACCATTTGAACACCTTCATTTCTCCACCAGCATAGCCTCCAGCTTGCAGCAGCTCACCTTCAAGTAGTTATTCCTTGTCCATTAAGTGATCTTCCTAAGCAGCTTCTCCGGAAACAACCCGTACTTTGCTGGTGCTATACCACATCTTCTCAGTTTACATACAAACTGAACACTGAACAGGACCTACGAGTTTATTTCCTGTTGTAGACCCCATGGCTGAGGCTTTCTTGTGCTAGAAGGGCAGTTTCCCCTAATTGTTAGCCTTTAGGAAGAATCAGAGGAGGACTTAAATAAGGTTAGTATGTTCCCCAGCACATCTGCCACTTCTGTCAATAGGGACAGCCATTTCTCTCTCCTTCCCAAGTGCTGTGCTGAGCCTTTCACAGAAATGTGGAGTGCTGAGAGTGGCTCTTCCCCTCCCTCCACTGGTGGTGGGGAACCAGACTGTCCCCAGTTTGGTTTTCAACAGTTCTGGCTTGAAAACTAGGTGAGACTAGACTGGACTTTCCTAGGAATGGGATATAGCTTTCAATTAGATGTGTTGCCTTTCGAATGGCTTCTCCAAATTTGCTCAGTGAGAGAAGTTTTCACTGTCTTTATAACAGACTGGAATAAGAGTGTCCAAACGAGACTTGGCATAGACAGAGATGCTGTCTGGTCAAGAGAGGAACTCTATTGTCTGAAGTTAAGTGCATATGTTGATGTGTCAACTTTCAAAGTCCAGATTCCTGCATCTTGTTCATCTGATGTCTTTTTACACTCTATTTTAATATTCCATTTTGATATATTACCACTCCAAATTAATGACAGTTAATGCTGATTTTTCATTAACCAGCTATGATACATTTTCTAAACATCCCAATCTGTTAGTAATGTATTAGTTAAATGTGAATCACAATAAAATAAGCATGTTTTACTCTACCTTTATTATTTATTTGCATATTAACTGGCATTTTTGTTTTTAATAGGCTTGTGATTTAAAAGTACTCTGGGAAGTGAATGTAGTTTTAAAATAATTATCAGAATGTACTGAGCATTTACTATTGATTAAATGATTTTGACTATTAAAAGGAAGAAAACACAATTAATTTTTATTATTTCCTCACTAGTGAATAACTATATTTTAATGAAGTATTACACCATTTAAAATATTTAAAATGCATTTAGTACAATACATTGATTTTTTTATTTAGTATTGTTACTATTCTAATGGCTGCAACTATGGTAGCATAGGAAAAGTTAATCACTACTCTCAGGTTCTCTCGAAATATTTATATGTAAATTGCTTAGTTAGTTAGTTAGTTTTAAATGAGAAAGGTTAGTAGAAGTCTAGCAAAACATAGAAACACACCATGCCAGAATATTAAATCCTTACATCTGTTTTCTAACACTACATCCTTTTGTATTACTAAGAATCTGCTAGGCACCAAACAGATGTTTCTTTCTAACATTATCGCACGGTTATTTTTCAAGTGGCTTCTTAGCACAGATGTTCCTGTGTATATATATGCACCTTTCATTTCCTAATACTTTTTTTCCCTGTGTAAACAGCAGATTGCATTGGCGATGCCTTTTTGATCAAAAGACAGTGAACTCCTCAAAAACGAAGCAGATTCTCAAGTAAGGCTTTTCTTTGTGTTCTTACTGATACTTCTTTTTCCTGCTCAAGTGATGATTGCTATCAGTGTAAGTTATGGACTGGATCTGGCTCTCTGGTGCCTTCCTTTTTCTGCACAAAGCAGCACGAATCATTCCAGGGTCCCAAGCAGCTCAATACTTGAGCACGCATTTAAGGCAACATAGTTATTTGAGAATCACAGAAAGCGGTAAATCTCAACTATATTCATATTAGACACGTAGTTAAAAGCTGTGGAAAAATGCTTTCCTCCTCTTCACCTTCGGATTGCCCTGCTCTCCCCATGGTGTCTGTGCATTACCTCTCTCTGTCCAGTCCGTCACCTTATGAGGTTTTTCTTTGGTGTCATGTCTGCCAGGCAATGGACTCAGGCTAAGTATTTGTATTTCTGATCTGTTAGCATCAGTGTGAGGTTCAACTGAGTGCCTAACACACTGTGCCTCTCTTCTAATATATTAAACAAATAGTGGGATGGAGGTAACAATTATAGACTTGCTTCACACGGGTAAATGCATAGTTTTGTATACACCAAGATAAGGAATATATCATGTATTGCACTGAGAGACACTGGAGCAGAGTTTTTGAGTCTTGCAGTATAAATCTATAGCGTGTAGCTCACATCTAGCTTGCTTGGAGTGCAGCAAAATAAATGCACAACTGTCTGCACCAGTCCATGCAGACAAAAGCATAAGCTTTTGGGGTTCTATAATGGAACTTGCTTACCAGATTTTTTTTAAAGTAAGTGTGCTGTTATCATAAACTTGATCTTATTGAACTTAAATTATAGATTGATTCACAATTTTTTTATGTTGTATGGATATTTCTCTTTTTGTACCTACAGAAAGGAAGTTTAAGGTTTGAAGTGCTATGTCTTCATCAGAAATGAATACAAATATGAAGTAGAAATGTTTAATATACCTTCCATCTATATTTAAAAGGAAATTAAAATTAGATGAAACTATTTCTTGCCTACCTTGGTGTTTGTAAACTAAATGGGAATGTATTAGAGTGATAAAGTTTTGCAGAGCATGTTATAATAGTGATATCTTATATTTCCTTTGCATCCATATCTAAATAGGAAATAAATCAATGAACTATTTTTGAAGTACTTTTTCATGTTTTCCCTAGTGTATAGACTCTATGATGGAAATTATTTCCTCAATCACTGCTACAGCAGCTTCATGTATTTCACTAACAATTGCTTTTCACCTTCAATAAAACTGCAGGAAAAACCTCAAGTACAAAATAATTTATTCCAGTATATGGTTGAACATTTTTAAACTGTAAATTCTGTGGTAATTTCATGGTAGATGTGAAATCTTCTTTGCTCTGTTCCCTGTCACTCTCTCCCCACAACATTTTCAGTTTTTAACTCTTTGACTGTCAGCGTTTTCCCTGTCTTCTCAGGCTTTTTAAATGGAATAGCAGAATTATGAGGGTGCTTTCATAGGAACCAGAGTTTGAAGACACATTCATAAATGCCCTCTGAATTTAGGAAATATTAGAGAAATAATTTCCTAGTGGACACATATAGTATATTTGAAAGGATTTAATCGCTTTAAATCAATTACATGCATAGTAAAGAATATGGCACATTTTTGCACAAAAAATGTACTGCCAAGGCAGAATTTCATAGTGTATACCTTATCCACAGTGATGAATTACTGGGCTATCTTATTAGATGCATTAAAACCTGTAAAGCTGAAGTATGACATAATAGTCCCTAGATTCTCATATGGTAGGGTTACTAGGCAACTGCTAAGAAATCTGTTACACTACACATATTAAAGTAACAATTTCTTAAGCTTCAGATTAATTTTAGGTATTTCCAGATTAGATTTAGATTTCCAGATCTATTTTTCTCGTAATTTATTGTGTATTTTTTGCACCTAATTTTACAAAGTCTGTGAATTTCTACCCATGAGTTAGCACATTCACTTCAAGAACCATTTCAAAAGTATTGGATGAATAAGGGAAAGCTATTGGTAAACTTGATCCATGTCTTTTTCTATACCCTCAGGTACCCCCTCTACAAATCAGCTTAGACATGTGATTTCTCCTGGTTTTGTAAAACTTTGATTTAGTTCCTAAGATGTGACCCTTAACTATTAAGATCTTTCCTAGGAAATTTTAATCTAAATTAAAGGTCTTCTTGGAAAAAAATGTAGACAGAAAGGATCAAGGCAGGCTACTGGCCACTAGGACAGTGTGGTCTTGCTTCAGGACACCAAGGTATGTAGCAAGCTGGCAGAAGAAATTGAACTGAGAGCACACCATGATGAGGAGTGTAAGCTATACACCTAAAAATAAAACTTCTGCGGTGAGCATGGAAGTAACAGAACAGATAAACAGGAACGTTAAAAGATGAATGCAGAGCTGAGATTTTATTTCTAATGTTATGAAGGCCAAGAGGCCAGATTTTCTGATTTCTTTCGAAATTTTTGATGTTCAGGAAAACTATCTAAATATCTAATGATAGGCATTGTAAGACATAACTGAACAATGCAGAGACAGGACACTTATTGTCATTAACACTCTGCAACTCTTCATAGTATAGAAAATGGCAAGGTATTTAATGAAGCTCTTCTGTGCATCTTACACAGCAGAGTCTTCATATCACTCTTGGGTGATAACAGGGTGTTCCTTTCTTGAAGGCAGCTAAACAACCTTTTTTCAATTTGTCTCCTTGTTTTGGGTTTGCATGGCAAGGTTTTGGTAGTGGGAGGGTCTGCAAGGGTGGCTTCTGTGAGGAGCTGCCAGAAGCTTCCCCTGTGTCCAACAGAGCCAATGCCTGCCGGCTCCAAGACGGACCCACTGCTGGCCAAGGCCGAGCCCATTAGCGACGGTGGGAGAACATCTGTGATAACATAGTTAAGAAGGGGAAAAAAAAAAAAAAAAAAAGGGTGTTAGTTTTTGCAGCCAAAGAGAGGAGTGAGATGTGAGAAGCTCTGCAGACACACAGGCCAGTGCAGAAGGAGGGGCAGGAGGTGCTCCAGGCACCGGAGCAGAGATTCCCTTGTAGCCCATGGAGAAGACCATGGTGAGGCAGGCTGTCCCCCTGCAGCCCGTGGAGGATGATGGGGAGCAGAGATTCCACCTTCAGCCCGTGGAGGACCCCACGCCGGAGCAGGTGGAGGCACCTGAAGGAGGCTGTGACCCCGTGGGAAGCCCATGCTGGAGCAAGTTCCTGGCAGGACCTGTGGCCCTGTGAAGAGAGGAGCCCAGGCTGGAGCAGGTTTGCTGGCAGGACTTGTGACCCCATGGGGGACCCACACTGGAGCAGTCTGCTCCTGAAGGTCTGCACCCCGTGGAAGGGACCCACACTGGAGCAGTTGGTGAAGAACTGCAGCCCCTGGGAAGGACTCATGATGGAGAAGTTGGTGGAGGACTGTCTCCTGTGGGATGGACCCCATGCTGGAGCAGGGGAAGAGTGTGAGGAGTCCTCCCCCTGAGGAGGAAGAAGCGGCAGAGACAATGTGTGATGAACTGACCACAACCCCCATTCCCTGTCCCCCTGTGCTGCTGGAGGGGGGAGGAGGGAGAGAAGATGAGCTCAGGAAGAAGGGAGAGGTGGGAGGAGATGTTTTAAGATTTGGTTTTATTTCTCCTTTTCCTACTCTGATTTGCTTGGTTATAAATTAGGTTATTTTTTTCTAAGTCGAGTCTGGTTTGCCCATGATAGTAATTGTTGAATGATATCTCTCTGTCCTTATCTCAACCCAGGAGCCTTTTCTTATATTTTCTCTCCCCTGTCCAGCTGAGGAAGGAAGTGATAGAATGGCTTTGGTGGGCACCTGGCCTCCAGCCAGGGTCAACCCACCACAGTCCTGAACAGTTTTGAAGTACTCAATACCTCGTTTCAAGAAAAAAAAAAAAAAAAAAAATATTATTTCCTGAGCCTCAAGATGGTATAGTAAATATATCAGTTAACTGTAGTTGCCTAACTTTAACTTATAGTATTTGAAAATGTTGACCATGCTAACTATTTTTCATGTTATGAAACAGTTATTTGAACTGTTTATCCATATCTGTTATTGATCAAGCTGAGATCAAGATCTAGGCCATTTTTGTATAGTCAGTGACAAGTCTGTAACTCTTAAAGGTTAATATTATTGGTGTTTGAATTCTGGACTCTTACAGTCAAAAGTTATGATCTGTATCTATCTCATCTCAGTCTAAGCTGCTAAGTGATTACAGACAAATCTCTGTTCCCAGATACCTTCTTTTCACCCAGCTAGCCTCGTACATGCACATTCTGCTCTGGAAAGAGGCAAGAGAGGAGTATTGACAGAGTTGTCTGTTTTCCAGCAGACAGTAGAAACAGGCAAATCGGGCCCAGCTTACAATTTTATATATTCATCAAGTAAGTATGTTTCTCCTTTTACTGTTCCCAAGGCTGTTGCCACTGTCAGCTATGTTCTTAATTCTCCAATAACTGAAGGATGAGAATAGCTAGAGGTACAGAAGATCTAACACTAAGACAAGAAAAGGAAAAGGTGAGAAACTTGTTCTGCTTTTTCAAAAGTAAAGACTGACTGGACCCCAACTTACGTGAATTTCCATTGAATTTTACTGGTTGATATTAAATAGAAAGCTATCATGAGATATACCCAGTTAATTTCTCTGATTTCCTGGATAAGGGGATGTCATGACTTTTCTACAATCTGCGGTTCAGCAGATTGGCTTATATCAGTACAAAAGCTGTGTTCAGATCAGTAATTGTTCATGATCAGTGTGCTGAAATGATAACAAAGATGAGAGCTTGGTGAGTTTATTGGCTAGGAAATACACATTACTGAGTATTCTCAAGTTATGTGCTGCTTTGAGTGTACTGGCTCAGTACTTTTATCTCACAGGAACTAGAGTCTAACTTTCTGTGAAGGGACTACTTTGATTATTTTATTGTCTTGGGCATAGGAACAAACTAACTACAATGATGAGGATACTGTAAAATCATTAGTAGTAAAATCTGTTTTCCCAGCATTATATCAAGTTGTTTGGTTCAATGCCAAGACATGCCTCTCAGCTTTGTTGTTGACGTTGTGACTTACTGTAGAGGCAAATGCTTATTCTTCCAAGCATCCATTCCTTTTCTTGCATCCAAATATTGCTATGAGTAGCCACACAAAGAGAAATCTGTCATTTACTCTAGCTGACTGGAAAAAAATAACTTTCTGAAAATGAGGAGCCACCTGCAGAGCTGTTCAACAAAGTCCTAATGGCCCCACCACCACTGGCATCATGCCTGCGCGTTTTGTACTTTGTAAATATCTTGGCTCAGAGAAATTCTTAGTTTTCTCTTATCCCCTCTGTCCTGAATCCTGTCACTAAGAGCTGGGGTGCCCAACAGGTTCCAGTATCAGGTTCAGGAACTACATTCACCCTGTCAGGGAAGAGAAAGCTGTAGGTAGCCAGGCAAGCTCAAAAGCTCATTGTGGACTACACAAGGACAGTCAACAGGGTAAACAAAAGCAGAATTCAGGTAAACATGAGGCAATTGATCTCAAACATTATACCGACTTTATACCCGCATAAAATTTTTCCCTAGTTGTTTTAAAACTGAAGTTTTCTTTGCAATTGTTTCATTGCTTTTAAAATGCTTTTAGACACACATGACATGATTCAACTTGTAAAGTAGTTATAACTTGCTTTACTTCTCTTGCACTGATATGAATACATGGAGAGAGTAGGTTATTAGAGATACCTGCTGCTTCTATGTGAAAATAGTATTTCCTTTAGGGGAGCTATCTTGTTAATACCCTCCATTTCAAGGTGTGCCAAATTTGCTCAATAAAACTGTACATTTATACAGGGAAAAAAAAAAAAAAGAAAAAAAAAGAAAAAAAAAAAAAAAAAGAAAGAGAACCCAATGGAATCTTTCACAAGCAAAATCGCTCTTTCATCTGAAATGGCATCCAAAGACTTCCAGAGGGCAGAAGTCTCTCTGTACCGTGGTGTAGCAGAGCTCCTTAGCAGTGTCTCATGCAGCTGGGAAGCTTGTTCTCGCAGCTGCCAGTCACAAGGCCAAGCTGCAGTACATTATTACTTCAGCAGTGGGGTAACAAGTGGGAAAGTGCCAACTGTCTGTGCCGCTACACAGGTTTGGTTCGTGTCTTTGCACTGTTAGACTGACGTGGCCGCTGCCGCTGTTTGCTTTACCTTCTCTGTTTACCTTCCTCCCTGCAGATCCTCTAAGTCTGATGCTAAACTAGGAAGGAAACAGAGCCCAAACTCTGCTGGAGAGAAATCCTGTTGACTTGTTTTATTTCAGCTTAAATTTTTGTGGGTGTGGGAGAAAAAGGAGGAAGTTGCTAAAACAGATCATGCTGTTGTTCTGTGTCCACATAGATCCCTGACAGCGTTCTCCAGACCTGGAGGTTCAAAGGGATAATGGAATCATCTGGAGGAACACCAAGAAGACAGAACAGGGGAGGTCCTCACTGCAGTAAATCAATGAAAATGTTTCTATAGTTTCCATATAGTATAGAATCTATATAGTGCTGGGAGGCTAGTTACCTGATCAGAATAGAGACAGAGCCTTTTTCAGTCCATGAAGATGCAACAGAAATAGGTAAGCTGTATTCTTTGATCCACTGCAATCACATAAAATATACTTGGAAGTAAAATAGTAATCTGAGAATTCAGTTTTAATTAGTAAATTTTCAGAGGTCTCCTGGGAGTGAGAAAGGAAAGGATGTAAACTTCAAGCTAAGGGGAATCCAGGGACTCACTGAAGAACTGTTTTTAATTTCCCATGAACTGTGTAGTCTTTGTTAAGAAAGACAGTTCCTTTCATCCAATTCTGTCCATGCTCAAACTTCAGCAAAATTAATTTATAACATGTCCTGCTTGTGTTTTTCCCACAGGAACAGCGTACTATGAAAGTACAGACGTCACAGAAGGAGGACTTATAGCTTAAGTTTATTTTTTAATATCTGAGAGTTAGGCTCAGACTGTGTTTGGGTGTATGATCTTCCATCTCTCTGTTGTGCTGCAAAGCCATTATGTTTGTGCAAATGTGGCTACATGGACAGTGAAAATGGGAAGTTTAAGATCCTCATTCACTTCCGTCATGGATGTAGAACTCTGAGACATTTTACTGCATTTTAATGTTATTTCTAATAAACAGAAACAAAAGTCCCAGTTTTAATAGTGTTTGCATATGCAGTGAGAGTTTCTACATAATGAAGCCAAAGCGTAGATCTCCATGGATTTGATGTGCTTTAATTAGGCATTTCCTGAGTATCTTATAATTTTTCGGTACTGTAAACCCAAGGAGGGTAGAGTGTGAACAGAGGCAGCAAACTCGACAATGATTTTACTGGAGGGGCATATCCTCATAAAAGTTAGACCATCTGAAAGTTCTGAAGAAACTTGAAGAAATAGTTTAAATCCCTGTTTCAAAAGGAGAAATTTATTTTTCACACATAAATAGTACCACACTGAACAAGAATCAGATGTTCTATTTTTTGCACAATTTTGACTCATTGTTTTTACATACTTTGACCTCTTACTATCAGCTATGAGCATCTCTCTTGAGATATAGCATACACTCCACTGACATTAGAGCAAAAGATATCCAAGGTTCTTCACCAATTTAGATCAGCCCCTGAAGTACTGATTTACTGGTTAACCTTTTCCTTCCTGATTACATCTTGTACATTAAACAATGTTTTCCTTTCTGTAATTTTCTTTATTTCATCTCTTTAAATACAACAAATCTTGATGTACAGGCAGTAGCCAGGAGATTACTGCATCCTGTATAGTATCACTTGAAATTAATTAGACATAAATCTCAATTAACTATACTTAAATTGGCTAATTCATTTTCTCTGTAAAGGAACCAAAACATTATGTATGTTGCATGTAGGCCATTGTTTGTTTCTGCTTTGGCTGCAGAATCAGCTAATGCAGACTGTCTCTGATCTCAAACCTCATTCAATCTTATAATAATTTAGTAATTTGTTGTCTAAGAAACTATGCACTGTAACTAGAACTTTCCTCTCCCTACAAATAGTTTTAAAGTACTTTACTGATCATTTTCTGCTCCTAATACTAATCTCTGAGTTCCACTGAGTTACTGCTGCTTGAAAAGAAAAGAAAAGAAAAGAAAAGAAAAGAAAAGAAAAGAAAAGAAAAGTTATGTTTCCACTGCATTATATACAAACAGAAATAGAACAAGGACACAACAGGTAGAAAAATGGTTTTCAAGTGTATCCATTAGTACAGGGTGACTAGTAGAGGGTGTAGTGAAAAATCAAAAAGGAAAAATTCATACATAATCTCTTTCCTTTAGAACTCCTTATTTTCAATTACATTCCTGTAACCAGTTCCCTTAACTCCTGAAACACAAAATAATATAATGACATATATTTCATTTTAGGGTGAAGAAAAAGTGGAAGAGCTATAAACTGCAAGACTAAATTATAGCAGTTAACTGCATAAATTAACATGTATCATATAATATGTAATTAATATGTATCCCAAAAGCAGAGAATGTTTGCAGCAACCAGCAGTGGTTGTGGTTTGTAATTACTGTTTCAAGAAACAGATGAGCCTGTATTAAAGGTCTGGTGACTGATTAATGGAGATTTCTCACATACTCGGCAATCACCTGGCTACCAAGAAAATGAGAAATATGTCTCTATCACACTATGATTAAAAATAGAAATTTGTCCCAATTCTGTTTAAATATATATTTGTTCCAATATGAAATTAAAATAGATTTTAAAGTCTTGAAAGACTTTTTGTCCTTTGATCAACTCTAATAAAAATATTCAAAATATGTCACAAGCATTTCCTGGGTGTCGAAGGTATCAGCCTCTCCCCTCACTTTTTTACCCATGTTATTCTCCAGAGATAATATAGTAGCTGCTAGGGAGATTTGAGACTTACTCTGTTTTCCAATATACATCTCATGTGGTGTTGTAATGACAAAATTTTTCCTGATATCTCTTTCATGATGGCTTTTTTAGATATTTCCTAGGCCAAATGATAATGCTTAATGATTTATGTTCTCTAATATATTTATATTTTGTTATTAACAAAGGAAGTACTTCTTTTCTTCAGCTTCTTTAGCAAGGAACTCTGACTCAGTCTATTTTACCTAAAAAACTCTTTCCACTTCCAATCCCAAAGAAGCATAAATCATACTTTAGTTTTCTTCGGCTTCTGCCCGCAAATTATATGGCTCTGTCTCCATGTATTTAATTTTAACAATACAAGATCTCCTTACAAACTACTGGGAAGGGATATTTCATTATTCTAGTTGCTTCAGTGTAAGGTAGAGCCTTTTTATTTGATGAAGCAAAATAATTGTCCATCTGACTTAAAGAAAATTCCTTGCCTGTGAACAGGTCAGTGATTCTTATTCTACAGAAGTCAAGGTGGAACCTATTAATGAACACAATGTCTCACAACCGAGCCCTCTTGTTGATGTTCTTCAGAAAGAGTCACCTCATGAAAAGAGAGATACTGTTCTTAAAAGGATCTGGAAAGCTTGCTGTGACATTATTAAAATACTTTATTTTAACATGAGGGTCAAGTTGGAACAGCTCCAGCGGTAAGTCTGTGGCAGTCATCTTACAATGAGCACAGTAGGATAGGAAATGTCTCTTTGACTTCAATCCCATTAGTAACCTTCCACATGAGGGAGGTCTGCCAAAGGGTCTGAAATAGATTGCTTTTAGCATTGTTTTCTATTACACCTGTCATTAGCTTGTGAGACTTCAGATCACAAGGTCTTTTCAACACATCTCAGATAGATAACTGGCATGCGATTTTTTTTTTTTTTTTGCTTTGGATCTTGTTTGCTCTACTAATGGCAGGGTCTTTAAAAACAAAATCCTTTGTTCCTGATCAAAATAAGTATTAGGCTGCATAAAGTACTTGGTTCAAGAGCTGTCATCTCTGATAGTTTCAGGGTTTTTCTGGCATCAAATACTAAGTCTTTAAAAATGTGAATTATTGCTGTGAAATGTTCATAACATTTAGCTCGATGGTTCAGCAAAAGTGCAAATGTGGATGTCACAGAAGTTGTTAATAATTAATGCCTTTTAATATAAAAATGTTAAAAATTGGCTGGAATTTATTAAAATCTCTCCCAACTTTAAAGCTGTCTTTTTGGCAGCAATCTGATCCAATATGACCAAGAATGCTGAGGGTCTTAATAGACCTAGTTTTGTGATAAAAAGCCACTGTTAATAATAATGCTCACCCTTTAAATTGCCAAATAAGAAATACTGCTGGGATATTAAAATTTTTAATACTGCCTGATGTCACATGCTTTTAGGACTTTGATTATTGCAACTCATTCTTATTTAACTTCTTCAATTAGATTCTGCTGTCTCAGGAGATGGTAAAATGCCAGTATTAAGTTATCGTTCCATGGATTATCTCTGTCCATCACTCTTCCCTTGTATTATGTTGTCTTCAAGTAAGCATTGTACCTATTTACCATTTTTATATCAAGACTGTCTATATCGTCTCTATTCCTGAAGGAATTTTGTTCATGTTTCCATGTTCCTCTAACCACACCAGTTTGAAGTGCGTCAGCAAAACGCAATCTAATGCCCCAGTTCTTCCAGCTTTGAATCACCTTACATCTCCTTCACACCGACTCCTAATAACCAAGGCCCCCCAGTTCTTCTGAATCTACTCCATAGTCTCTGCTCTCCCACCTTTAATGTTGTCTTCTCCTTCTCCCCAGAGGTGACCACATCCTCGTTCACTGCCTCTTTCCAGCCTGTTCAGACCCCTCCCATCTGTCCTACTCTCACTGTCATCCTATGGACTCAAATATCCTTACCCTGCAATCCCCACTTCCTTCCATGCTCCATCCTTAACTTCTTCCAGCCTGATCACCTCACACACCTCGGACCCTTCCCTCCAATCCAAAGCTTCTCTGGTCTGTATAGCTCCTTGGCCCTTTTTCCTGCTTGTGGCTGATTTCTCCCTCTTTTATCTCTGCTCCTCACAGATGCTGCTGCTGCCACACGTACTCCAGTGTAATGGCTTGCTTCTTTGCTGGCCATATCTACTTCCACACCTGCAAGGCTTCTGTTCTAAAAAAGGCTTAAAAATAAAGACTCCTGCCCAAATCCTCCCACATGAGTAGGACATATTTCCTAGGTGCATTACAGATTACCATCCCTATTTTGTTTTGCTCTTAGAGAAGGTGGGAGGTAAGGAAAGAAGAGAGTTTCTCTGCCATTATAATGACTGAATGGCTTTTGAATTGCAGTTAATATAAACACAGATATTAAGTTACTACGCCTTAAAAGAACAATTCACGGAAAAGAATTATTAAAAATAAACAAAAGCTCTGCCTTATAGTCCATAATCTAGCATTATAAGTCTGACAGGAATACCTAATAAATCCAGTCCCAGTTCCTAGTATAAGTACCATTTTAAGAATACAGAGAAAAAAATATTGTAATAACATTGGAATAACAACTATCTGTGAAGGTTGTCCCACAGGGGAAACCTACCGCACATACCTTCAAGAGCACTGACTCGCTATTTTCTCCCTGATCTCAACTACATTTTAGGAGTGCAAGCAGACCACTGCCTGCTAGAGGTAGTACCGGAGCAAGCTGATGATTGTTGTAGACATTGTGCAACTGATTCTTGATTGCACTGATTCTTGATTGCAAATCATTCATAGTTACATTGACCATGCTGGGAGGTTGTATCTTCTTCATACCTTTTCCCATTATGTGTGGGAAGAAGTGTCTAGCCTGTATATTATCATCTATAGCAAATTGTTGATTGAATGCAGCTTTTTAAAATTATTTTTCCCAGGTTGAACTTTTAAAAATATATCTTTTTGCCCAACATTCCTTCTCACCTCGTGGAAAGTGATGGCTCTAATTCATTTGTTTGCCAGGTAAATCCTTCTATCATTTTGTGCTTATTTTAAGTAGAACCTAGGATGTCAGAATGTCTCTGCTGCTGGTTGTCATCTTTGATGTGGATACATTTTCATCTCTTTACCCATTCTCCATTCCTAACTCATCTGAAATGTCAGTTTTTGTTACACCACCACCAGGTTCACAACATGCTAAATTGACAAGTATATTGAAATTGGTGAATCTCACTCGCATGAAGAAGGGAGGGAAGAATGTTGTCTTGGGTATCCTATTTCTTATTCTGTTTGTGCGGTGAGCCCCCAACTTTGGAAGGACCTCTCTGTGTAGTCTCTTGTAACTGCTGTCTGGGACAGCCTTTTTAATTGCATTAAATTATCTAAATTCAACTGAATAGTGCCAACCCAAAGCATTTTCTCCTGTTTTAACCAGTAGAACAGTTTGAAATCTAAGTACTTTTCATTCAGTGCTTGTATAAGAGGCATTTTTAAAAACTTTAAATGATTCTAACTGTATTTCCTTACAAAATTACTGCTTAATGGAATTATTTCATAGCCTGAAACTTGTTTCATAGAACAACGCTTCCTGCTACATTCATGTGTGTCATGGTAGTTTTTCTTTGCCATCTTGATGTAGATACATACCACCAAAGTTCCCTAGAAGATACTATGGCAGTCATCTAAACAGTTGTATTTTAGAGTTATGTTTAAGGAATAGTTTAATGCATGTGTCTTGACTTGTTTGCCCCAGTCATTTCACAGTCAAATAAAAGGAGAACTCGTTTCTTGGCTTGTTTTTTGATGATCACCTTTGGTATAGTCTGACTTGCCTTTCAAGATAAGTTGATTTTTTTTGTAATTTATAGATGCCTGTGATTTGAATGTCCAGAGCCTCAAATTGGGTTAGGTACCAAAATTCTCCTGGATTCAGTAGAGCAGCTTTTCTTTTCAGCAGAAATATTTCTCATTAAATCCATGCATGATTTGTTGTAAACACACAGAGGAGTTCTTTTTTCCTATTCTCCCTTTCCTTGATGATAAATTGTTACTTTTCCTTTGCAGTAGATATTTAGCTACACAGACAGATAGCAAGCATGCAAGCAAGAGAGTTATGAGGCCTTAAAATCTGCTTCACCTACAGGAGCTTTAAAGTCAAATACCATTTATATTTGGAGAACAATGTTACTAGCTAACAGTTAGCTTGTTAGGCATGAGTTGGAAATCTTCATACTAATCTATTCCTTTATTTCTTGCTGATACCAGTTGTCCTGCCAGTTATTTGTTAACATTCTACTTTTCTAATCCCACAATGAGTGGGTCTTCTGTTCGAAGGAACAGCCCGATCTTTTCTCTCTCAGTCTTTTCGCTATCCTGCCTTCTTTACAGGGGCTCGTCAGGGGTAGGACATAACCTTTTTATACTGAATGACTGATATAGATAATGCAGGAGCAGGCTGTGAGGGACTTAAAAAATGAAGACAAGACCTTATGTTTGTAAAATAAAACGAAGGGGAACCAGTGAAGAGATGACAAAGACAAAGCAAAGGGCTTACGGAAATGATCTCTTCAGCAATGTTTTCTGGAGGAATATTGATTGTGTGAGATTGCATTTGTCAAGGCCAAAAGGAAAGGGTTGCAGCTGCTGATATATGATGAAACTTTAGACAAGCACTTTATCTGAGAAGGCAAGACAAGAAAGCTGTGTCTTACCCACCCGGTAAAGAACTATCTGCAAGTCTCCAACAGAACATGAGAATCTACAGTCACGAGTATCACCCATGGCTGAGTGACAGGCAGGGTGCTGTCCACAGAAAGAAGAAAATGGAAGGGCTTTGAGAAAAAAGGCGAGCAGCAGTAGAAGAGTTTCGAGTTACTAAGTCATTGTGGTGTGAAACTTGAAAGGAAGACCTAAAATGTAATGCAGAGGAATAATGTGCAGCACCAAATGTTGGGGTATCTGTGTTCTAATTGTTTGGTTTCCAGCTCTTCAAGAGGCCTCCTCTGGGCTCTTCGATAAGGCATTCAACCTTTCTGTGTCTTTGTTTCCCCATCTGCCAATGAATGATAAAAATCTAGTTCACAGGTGCATTGTGTGGCTCAGTTAATTAATATTTTGAGGGGTTTTTGCAGCCATCAGATGGCACAGCTATAGGAATGCTAAAGCTATTAGCAATCCCCACTAAAACCAAGAATTACAGCAATGGCCCCGCTCTCTAAAGCGCTATATACTTAATGTAAATGACTTTGTGATATATATCAGAGTACAGTTTTGTAACGTAATAACCTGGGACCAGAATGAAAAAAGATTGACCTGCCCAAAAAGGCAGAAAAGCACATAGCAGGATTAACGAAAGCACATGAGAAGGCAAGACATTTAACTAATTTTTAAAGACAGTGGCAGCTAGCCAGTGCCTGGCTAGACATTTGTGTAAATCCCGTGGCACGCCTAGCTGCATCTTCAGATGTCTCAGTGCATTTGCAAATCTGGCCCACGCATCCCGAGCCACCGACTCTGAGGCCATTAGCATGTCCTCTGTAGCTGTTTGGGAGGTCTTCCAACACTGTCCCCAGCCCCATGGGGTTCATTGTCACGAGGCCCCTCAACAGGTGATGATGGTGAGGAGACCTTTGAAATGGACTTTGAACTTGAAATGAATCTCTTTTAACAAGAGGGAAAGTTGTTATAAAGGTGAGGGGGGAAGCTGAGAGGGAAGAAGAGGGCTCTCTGTGTCCTATTCAAGCAGACTGCTGACATCCCCTCTTCCCAATAGCAACCTGAATCATCCTGCCTCTTAAATAAGGGTTCTCAAAGTTTTCTTCATTCATACAATGCTGTGGGGCAGACCAGCTGGAACCTTTGGCAGCCCGTAACTGCGGGCTGGGTTGCTCAGCCCTGCGCGCTGGATGCTCTGGATGCAGCTTCCAACACGGCGCCATAGCCGTGAGTGGCTGGCTGTGCTGCGGGCAGCTGCACGCAACCCCTGGCAGTGCACGCGCGGCTCTGCGCGCCGGACGTGATCGCCAGCACAGACAGTGGTTGAAAAAGTCCTTGGAGAGCTGAGCCAGCTTTGCACGTGTCCTACCACCCATCCTGCGTTTTGCTGCTCCCGTGTCATGGGGCAGTGCCAGGGCTCGGGGACGCGCGTGTGACGCGAAGGTGAGTGGCCGGGTGTGCCTGGCAAGCTGGGTCGCAGGACGGACAACAGATTCAGCAGCTGGGAGGCTTGTTTCTTCTTCTGGACCTTGAACTCTAAGGAGTAGAGGTGAAAGTCGTGCTTTGGCCAACTACAAGTAAGGTTGATTACTGACCCGATGCAGGGGGGTGGGAAAAAGGAGAGGTGAAGGCATAATCTTTTTGTTTGAACTATTGGGAGTCTTTAGCATTGGGTATTAAAACAAAACAAAAAAAAAAAGAGATAAACTGCATCTGATTTTTAGTTCATTATCAGCATGATGACACCAGCAAATCCTAAAGAGAATGCTTAAAAAAAATTATTTAGAAAAAATAGGACATACAAAAGGCTGTATCATTTATTAACAGCAAAAATTCCTGACAAACATGCTCTGAAATACTAATCCACCTAGACAGAGCCTAATGTCGTGTTCCAGCTGAAGGAGACTGCTGGCCACAGCAGGACTTAGGCACAACTAATAACATGAAATGTAAAATGAATGTTCATAGTATGCAAAAATGCATAAATAGGAGGAGAAATGAAGGAGAACAGGAAAAAAAAACCAACCAGGTATGCAGATGTCACATGAGTCACGCTCACATTCTGGATTGAATGATTTATTATAAAATTTAAGTATTTTAGGTGTTGATAGAATGTCCATCCCCATCAATCATTTTAAAGGGTTTATTGGGAAGTGCACAGATACATAGAAATGTATTTTAACCCTGAGCTGCTGTGACTTTTATGCAAGCTTTTCTTTCTTATGATCTTTGATCTGATTTATTTCCTCTAGCATCTTTTCTCCCAATTCTAAATCCTTATTTCCAGGAATTTATAGTGCAATATAATTATGAAAAAAAATTTTAAGATTGATGTTGTGTATTAGTGGTTGTTGCTGTTTAACAAATCAGCGTGCTCTATTTGGATTTACTATAGTGCGCACGGTTTTGTAAGGAGTAAATTTTCTGCTTCTTGTTAGCTGCTAGTAACCTGTATTTCATGTATGCCGCCATATGACTTAATCCAGTATCAAAAGTTAAAAGAACAAAACAGCTGAAAGATTATTTCCTTTATTAACTCGTTACTGAGGTGACTAATATTTCACTCCTTTGACAACAAAATATTTGGAGAAGGCAGAACCGGAGCAGGGTGAAACCGGTGCTTTTGGGAACAGGTAGCAGAGCGCGAGCAGAAGGGGCAGAACCAGGGTTGCTTGCGCGGGACGAGGAACCCAGGGCCGGGGGAGACGGAGCAGAGCAAGGCTGCTGGTCTGCAGCTCACGGCGAGGCTTTGCACAGAGGCGTGCTTGCTGTTTGCTGGCTTCATTTAGAGGCAAAGGGAGCAGGCAGCCTCAGCAGCCAGGGAGGGGGGCATCGCCTGGGAGGGCAAGCTCCTGAGGCACGATTCGCATCCAGCGAGCGGGCTACAAGGAGAGACCTGTAATTTGACAGACTGATATGGCACCCATTAATTAAATGCTTTCTTTAACTGGAAAGCAGGTTCCTTTTGTCTATGGTCGTCCGCACAATCTAATCCTTCCCTGAATTCAAGTACAGTTGATGCAAGTCGTGTTTTCTTCTCCGCGCTTGTTTAATCTACCTGACATTTAATGCTTTCTCTAACTTTCCTTTATAGGCCTTGTCAGTGTCCAGAAGACTGGGAGTATTGTTCCTGAAAATGAATGTAGGATCATAAAATAATGTTCTCTGTTTAACAGATTTCTCCTATTTGCCAGCAAATGAAACATAGTTTTGTGGTGTGGGAGACACGCTGGAATCTCTGTGGAATCAGCTTCCAGCACTCAGATGAGGCACTGGAAATAAAAGCATGACTCTACATCAGCATGCTGGCACCTTATTTTAGCTGATGAAACGACAGTAAAACTCACAGCTTCAAGGTAAACTATGGCTGTCAAAACTACCTGAAGTTCGTAAGAGTAATTAAGTTCTAAACCCAGAAGAATAATTAAAATATGCAAAACATCTATTGATCTTGAGCATCTGGTGACTTGTCACTAACCACAGCCACAAAACCAGCCGGCTTTAACATACTGTTAATTTGCTGTCTTTGATTAGATAGATTTTTTTAGTATGTATCTATAAAACTAAAGGGATCGGCCCTGCCATTTATTATATTCCTTTTAATAAATGACCTCAGTTTTGTATCCCAGCAGGGAGGTTTGCAACAGTGAATGTTCCTGTCAATTGAAAATTGATCTTTTCCACGGGATGTTCCAAAAGATTAAGCAGGTATCTTTAGGCATGAGACTCGGGTCACCTCCATCCTGTATGATGTGTGATTTTATTTTATTTTATTTTTTTTATTTGTAACTTCAGTCAAGAGTAGTGTCTCTGAGACCACTGAATTTTACCTTTTCTACTAACTTGGAAATAAATATTTAACTCTTAAGCTAGATAGATACATGAAAAAATAAATAATCTCAGGGGAATATAGATGGATAATGACTATACTTGTATCAAGTTGTAGAGAACAATGCCTTTTCTATAGAGATGTTTCATAGTTTATTGATCTCCGCAAGATTATTTTTCCTCAGCCTCAAAATCTCTGCAAGATTATTTTTCCTCAGCCTCAAAATCTACCACAAAACAACTGACCTTTTCTTTTTAAATAAAGTATATAATTTCTGTTTTGATGGACTAGAACCATAGGGCCAGGTCATGGCCTGTTAAATTCCATTGATGGAAGCAGAGTACGACTTGGAATAATGTCAGCCAAAATATCTTTCTGTCAAATTACAGTTTTCAAGTTTGAATAAACTATATGTAAAAAACTCACCAAACCATACAAGGCATGTTAGAAGAAAAAAAAAAAAAAAAGAAAACCAACAACAACAAAACCCCCTTACGTGTGGTTATCTGGAAACTGGCTTAGTTGCAGATTGCATTACAATTTAAGCTTGCATTAAATTCATACAAAGATAGCTCAAGCTCACAAGATCTCAGAAGAATTTTAGGTCAATTTAAGATATTTTGCTCATGAAACACTGCAATACTTGAAAAAGTCTGGCTTTAGTGAGACATCCAGAGGTGATCTCTCTTTTCACCTGAGTTGCTTTTTGAGTGGAGCACATTCACTGTGCACAGATTGAAATTCTAGGTCCTGAAAATGGTTGCATTAAGCCCTGCAGAGCGAAACACTGAGCATTGCAAACTCAAAAGTCAGCCGTCAAGCTCTCTATCATCAGAAGGGTCTGGGAGTGCAGCTCCTGTCCAGGCACATGCAGGAGGCACCCTTAGTCATCGTGTTTGCAATCCTTTTTGCAAATGTCCGTGCAAACTTGACTGCTGCATCCCACTCGTCTTTGTAACGTGTCTGTAATCTATTATTTAACACTTTAAACTCTGGAAACGATCGTGCCATAGTACTGGATTTGCCTTTGAGACGTGTAGTTTGAAAGGTAAGATTTGGTCCTGAAAGTGCTGCAAGGCAGAAGTTAAAGCCGTGACGGAGACACTGTTTCAATCTTCTCTGGACTCACTTCATTTTTTTAGTTTAATACTGATATATATTAGATGAGTTGCAGGTTAGATCAGGTTCCTCCTGTTAAATCAGGTTCCTCCCCTTACAGAGGAACTAATTTTTTTAAACCCTTCCATTTCCAAATGGAATTCTCCTTGACCATTTTTAATTCAAAGCAGTTCTATTAATTCTTTCTGTGGTGGTCCTCTGTGCTGCAATTACAGCATTAGCATTGAGCTTTTCACACTTGATAACAGATTCTAATTTTATCCCATCTGGTTTATTGTGAGGATTTTTTTTCATGCCTGGAGGTGGCTTTTCCTTAATCATTCCTTCTGTACAAGATTGCTAGTAGGAGCTTAAAAGGCTTTCATTGCTGCTAAGACCAACTGCTGGTTTCTTCTCCACCAGGACAATGTATCAGCAGTTCTCTGGATAAATTGTCTAGAAGGCAATCATTTGGCAGCTCTTGCCAAGCTAGAGAGGTTATTAGCTTTTGATCTCTTTTCTTAAACAATATCACTGCAAGGTTGCCCTAGCGTACTGGCATTAGATCTCTACTGGGTTATCTTCTTGAGAGGAAAGATGACAGAAAGCTCATGTGTTCATTTACCAAAATGAAATAAATAAAATTTGTTCAAAATTAAGGCTTCAGATATTCATGTGAGCATCCCACTACAGGCACTAGTGTACGTGTGTGTATGTGTGAAGGAACAAATGGGTCCAGCAGCCAAGTGGGAATGAACAGGAAAGGAAGGAATAGTTAAAAAAAAATAATCACAATTTTCCTTCTTTAGTAATTTTTTTAAATCCTTTTGAGACTTGCATTTTATCTTTGCACTTGTATGTCAGTGGCATGGCTGGCAGTACAAGATGTTCAAAGAAGATGAAATGGCTTAGCTCATGTTTAGGCTCAGGCTTAGACAGTCACATGAATGATAATAAAAGATGGGAATTTCATGAAAGTCATTATTTCTTTGAAAGATAACTCCTTCTAAATGCTTTTATGTCTCAGTCATGCCTGTTGTGAATGTATAGTTTCTGGGGACTACCATACAGTTTTCAGCTATCTTTGGGAACTTCCAAGGTCTATGAACTTTGTGGGATGTTAACCATTGGTTACACTATTGATTGTACTTTGCAAGGCTAGGGAATGAGGTCTGGTCTGTAGCTGCATATATTTCCCTCATCTGCAGATAGACGTTGTCCTTAAGAATCCTTTTTGAGAGGTGGATCACGATATGAAAGAAACAAGCCCGTTCTTCCTGGCTGAGTGGAAAAATTAGAAAGTGAGAATAAATTCCAGCCATTTTTGTCCATATTAACAAATTGGCAAAAAAATTTATAGCTGGACATTCATGGAATACAATCTTGATTTTTGCCTCACTCTGACCTTACTTTTGGTAGAGATATTCTTTAGTCGTGTTGACTTTTAGGCAGTGATTAAAACCTAGTATGTACATACAAACCATGACATTGCTGTAAGAAGCCATTTATGCTTGTGATTTTTTTAAACACAGGTTTAGTACTTCTGTTCTGGCCTTGCCACAGGATATATTGTAGTATATGTCCTTTATGTATATATATAAATATTTATATATACACACACATACTGGTATTTAATCAGTTTGGACATCAGTACAGTTGGGCCACTCTACGAGTCAAAGTGATTGCTATAGCTTTAACTAAGCATAGTTAAGGTTATGATTGCATTTTTCATATCTATTTCAGATGCTGCTTGCCTCACTGAAAGACAGCAAGTAAAGCTAAGAACATACCAAGAACCTATCTTCAACATATGGGGGAGCAGGTCACTGCTTGATCCAGATTTTATGACTCAGTCAAAGTAAATTTCTGTTCACCTAGATAGTCTCTGATATTTTTAAGAGACTTCTGCATTTCAGATAGTCGGCACTGTAAAAGTATTTTAGATTGCTATTCAACAGTTATATGCTCTTTGGGAGTTTGAAATAAACTACAGAAGTTATTGCAGTTTGTTCTTTATATTTTCTGTGAATTCTTAAATGCTCTGAGTTTCTCCCTGGTTCTCCCTAGTTGAGCTGTAGCTACCAAACCAATATTGCAATATTCCTTACCTGTTCGATCAAGTCCCAGCATAACTATAATAACTCCACTGGCTTCTGCGGTTTCACTGTACAAATCTGTTCACACTGAATACGACGTTCTTAATGAAAAGCTTTGATTGCCTTTGTTTTCGACAAGGGAGTGCATCTCATTGCAAATGATGTAATTTCTGCTTTTCCTTATATATATTACCCTGGCTATATTTTTTTGAATAGTTTTAACTAGTCTTAATAATTTTTTTCTATGAGCTTTATGATGCCTAAGCTCCTGCAGATGGCTGCCCACTCCTTCCCTTCCTCCATCTCCTCCAGTATTATTTGGGCTTTTGTACATTAAACCTTATTCAGAAATTAGTGAGTCAGCTTTTTTTTTTTTTTTTTTTTAGTTTGGAAACAAGGTGCCATATGCATTTTTTTTGCCATATCTGACTGACAGAATGCCTGTTCTATAGGTATACCATACCTATTCTACCATCTCTAGTTTATGTAAAATTCTCTCCATGCTATCACCTAAAAACCTGCATTTAAGATTATTGTTCATTTAATCCACATGCATGTTTTTGAAATTAAATTTTAGCTTTCTTTCAATCATATGTTTAGAGTCACCCTCTTGTCATGTTTTGCCACTGATGTTGATGTTGCATTGTAATATCTTTCTGAACCAAAGATTAAATTATTTAGTATATCTAATATCTATCAATGCATGAAAGCAACGACTAAAGCCTGTAGTGTGCCAAAAGTGTCTGTCCTCCAGCTCAATCAATATGTTGTCATTTATCATTACACATTCTAGGAAAATTTACCCAGATTTCCATTAATTTGACAATACTTTTTTCTGGGCTAATTTTGAATTCATTTTTTTTTAAATAATTTTTTTTGTGAGGCACTATATCAAATGTTTAGAAAAATCCAGAAATATTACATTTACCGTCTTCACTTTGTCACTAATTATTTTACTGTCTCCTTTCACACTCTCCTTCTCTTCCAAGTTTGCATTTAATACAGCGTATCTTCTGCACGATAGATAATGAGCATGTTTCTTTAATGAAACATTTCAATTTTGAGAACAGGTGGTCAAGCATCTATTCCACTGACACAAGGAAAAAGCTATCTTGACTAGAAAATAAGTCTGTTGTATGTAAAATACAATACCTGCCATCTCAAATTGAATGGAAAATGTTCTGAGTATGTCACTTTAACAGTGGCTCAATAGCCAAATTATATCATGTGCATAGCTGTTTTGTTTAGGGTTTTTCCTTTATATTGGCAGCTGCTAAATAAAAGCCGTTTCAATTTCCTTTTTTTCTGTTTTTCTTTTTTTTTTTTTTTTCTGATTGAGTGGTTAGCTCTAAGTCCAGTTTCTAAACAGCATCTGGCACTTTTTATGCAGCTATAAAATATTTAAAAATGAGGTGAACCACTTTTGGCAAAGCCTGTTACTTGAAACCCAAAGGGAATTCCAGAGTCTATAGCAAGCTTTATTATCTCTCTGCCAATGCAGCACGTCTAGTAATATGAGTCTGTCTCCTGTGTTAACATCGAGCAGTCAGAGAGAAGCAGCCGACCCTTGTCACCTGGTACAGCATCCTGCCCCGACTCTGGCCTGACAGGTACCGAGGATTTCCTAATTAAGCAAAATTCTAAGCAATTACAGCTGAGATGCAGAGGGACACCTCGTCGTGCTGTCGTACTCTTCGTGATGGATCAAAGCATGACAGATTGTCTATGGGCTAGAAAATAAACTTCAGAAAGAGGTTGGCCACCCTGAAAGCTGAAATGCGTAAGCTCAGTCATTTGCTGGCACGCTGCTCTTCAAAAGGTGGAAATGGGAATTAATTTCATTTTAACAGCGTTCATTTTATTGCTATTAAAAAAAAAGCCCAAGTCCCTTGATTGTTTACTGCCGTGCAGACAGTTGAGGCATAGGCTATTGATGGAGGTAACGAAAACGGTGCGTCAGGGAGCAGAAGCATTCGGAGCATTGGGTGCTTGCTGCAGCGGCAGCAGGTGCTGAGAGTGACAAGAGACCGGGGCGAAAAGATTCTGCTCTCAGGCAAAAAATACCTAGGTAATGTATCTCTAGAACATTCAGCATTAGCAGGGTGTTGCCTACTGAGAAAAGTTCTTAGCCGTAACAGCACAGCAAGGAGGTTTGATTTAATAAAATGTTTATTTCTGTTTGCAAAGAGCACAGGCCTGATGCTCAGCTGGAGTAGGCTGGCATGGCTCCATCGAACTAGAGTTGCCAGCTTTAGGGATTTATCAATGCTTTCAATACTTTTGTGGTTTTGTAAGACATCTCTGTAGATTTTTTCATGCTATTCCAGCTTTTACTTTCTGGTCCTTGCAGTTTTGCCTGTCTCGGAACAGGCTGCCATGTCCCTTTTATCTCTGATGGGAAAGTGAGGCTACCCCTCACAAAGATGGCAATTCCTAAGGCTTAAATATAGTTATCTGTCTCCTCTGTGATTCTTTCAGAGTCCCTGGACTGAGATAACTGTGGCACTGGCACAGAAAGGCGGCTGCGGCAATCCACATACTTTAGTGCCTATGACACTCCTAAGGGGATGACAGGATTTCAGATTCATCAGATACATAGCTGGCCCGAAGCTGAAAGGAAAGGGTCCGGGGACAACTAGCCTGATGTATATCACCTCCTCTATTGTATCCTCCGTGTTATACCTTTGGAAAGCCTTGGGTATAGGTATTGCCCTTGGAAACTGTTATCTACCACTGTGCTACAGACTTTATCTTTCGGCTGATAGGAATACGGTAAATTAGTTTTTAAACCTTGCATGTAAAATATAATTTAAAGTTCTCAAGATTCAGTCTTAAAGTCAATAGAGAAAAGGGAAAAAATCATTTTAAGTCAGTAAATTGAAGATTCTTTATTTTCCTAATACGCTCTCAGGTACACTATAAAGGCATTGAAAACGCTGGTTAGGGGCTTGGGGCATGCATTCATTTCTCTCCTGTGTGTTTTCTAATGTCCCCCTTTACAGGAAAAAACCTCAGCAGCCAAGTCATTATGCTGCTTCAATATAGACAAGACAAGTGATTCTGAGGTTTATTAACCCCTCGAGTAACCTAATGGCATATAGCATGTCCTATAAAAATGGACATTTTAAAAAAAGAAAAAGTTGTGGCTTTCCCATGAGAAACACTGTGTTTCACTACCATGCTGGCATGGAAAGGTTCAGGCTCATGATAACTGTAAAAAATGTGTCCTTGTGGGAATAGCACTCAGCAATTTATTTAGCACAACTTTTTATTTATAGTGATGCACAGTGGAAAAGCAAATATTCAGCAGCTATGCCATTCCTTTGTGTATGGGTGCACACATATTGGAGGGGGACAAAAGGAGGAGACAGTAGAAGCTGCCATTTAGATTACTATCATAGCGCCTATTGAGGTGAGAAAATGCGAGGCAGTGTGAGTAATGAATGAATACCCAAGTGCATTTGTGCGTGCTATTTATATGAAAGCTTTGTTTTGTTGTGTTTATGTTTTAAGGAAAAGAAAGAAAGGAAAGGGGAGAAAAGAAAGGAAAGGAACATGGGAGAAAAGAAAGGAAAGGAACATGGGAAAGTAGAGTTATGCTGCTATACCCATAGTTTTAGAAATGCTTGTGATACAGATACTTGATTTTACATTCTTAAGACTCTATATCAGCAAATACAAAAGGCCAGTTTTGTAGACTGCCAGCAGAACAAGAAGAGGGAAAGTGCTCCTATCAAAATCTACCACAACTCAAAACCTGGTAGCTCTGCCAGCCTCCCCGGTAGCACTCGCCGTGCCTGGACCTGTGTGCATGCCGCCCTCTCCTGCCTGCAGGTGACCCACATCCTTTGGACCACATTAAAAAAATCAACCTCCATGCCTAATAAACATTTCAAAACCTTAAATGTCAGCTCCGGTCGCATCCTAATACAGTTTATAGCAGCCTGCCTTCTGCTTGAAGTGATCATCTGCTCAGAAACAGTTTTAGAAGTGATTTTCAGTCCAGATTGAAGATGGAAATCCTGCTCCAGTGGCCTTTGAGACGACTGTTTCCTGTGCTGAAATAACTCTTTAATACAAAATAACACAGGAAGATTAAAAAGCTTTTACCTCTCTCCACCAGAGACAACACGCAAAGAATATGTGGAAGACGCTTAGTGTGTGTCTGTGTGTCTGCATATAAAACATAGTTCCAAGTGCTTTATGAAACACTTCTAAATGTTTATAAAACGTCTAAACATATGTCTGTAAAATATCATATATATATATCTTTTTTTATCTTCCTTTTGAGTTATAAATGCTCAAGTTAAACTCATAGTTAACATGATTTTAAACACTTCTGAGATTACGTTCTTCATTTGCTTGTGTATGTTCAATATCTGAAAAAAAAAAAAAAAAAATTGCTGTCTGGGGAGACAGAGTACCACTGTCACAGAGTAGTGAAATTGGTCCTTTTTGTAGGTGATTTTTGGAATGGGGAAGGTGGATTACATCTGTTTTATAGGTATTGAATCTTGTTCTGTTCAAAATCATTGAAAACCTGTTAAGAAATTTTTCTTGTCGAACATTGTATGAAGGAATGTACATGTTGGGGAGGATCTTCCATTTACTGAAGAAATTTCATGGACTGTAGACTTTTGATATTATGCTATTGTAGGGTTCTTTTAGAGGGCTATCTGATAAAACTGCGTTTGGTAAATATTGTAGTTCACACATTTTTATGTTTGAGATTAAAAAAAAAAAGTCTTATACACTTTCTACAAGTGTTTGAGACAATTCTTTAATTTTTTCCCAAGAGTCATCTGGGAGATGCACACAGCTTATTCAAGTCTTTGAAATTATTCACAGAAGTCATTTATTACTTCTTTTGCAGAGGGATACAAGAGATCGCCCCCCTTTCTTATTTTGATTGCTTCTTTTCCTTTATTATTATTCCCTTGTTGCACAGTTTTTTGAACTGCTATGAAATATAAATCTATTTTTATCACAAAAGAATATGCATAATGATATAAAACATATTTCAATTTATTTAGCCTTTTCTGGGATAAAGTCCAATTACAATCTTGAAAGTATACCCTAGCTGATATTATTCTTCCACAGAACTTTCAAGATACGTTTTGTGATAAAGACTCATTTAAATATTGTATCTTGGCTTTTTGCTGATTTAAATGTTCTGTAAAATAGATCCACTATTGTCGGTCACTGCTGTGTAGTTACCATATATATTTATGCTCAAGCTGTCTTTTCAATTTTTAATCATCTTGTCTGTGCATTGAACATTTATGTTTTCATGAAACCGACCTCTCTACAGATCATCATATATATTTGTTTTTCTTTCGTGGTCTTTGTTTTTTAATCACTTGCAATGCTTACACTAAATTTGAACCTCGTGAAGTAGTTAGCCAGGAGATTAGTTTTCAGCACTTTTAGCTGATGTAGTTTGATGGGACAGTTCACTGGAATATTTTGCCAGGTCCAGGGAAAACTGAACACTGTGGAAACCCCGAGGCAAATGTAGATGCCTTTTAACACTTGTAACACTGAAAAGCTTCCCACCTAAAGCTTGCGGTGTTTCTTTATTCTGTAAAACTCTCCAGGTGGCAGAAAGAGGTTAAGAGAGCTTTTGCCACTTCTAACAGCATCCATCTCCTGCTCCCCAGCTGCTCTGCGGGCATCACGTGCAGTCTCCAACAACACTGCAGCTTCTCTCCCCCTCGGGTCTAACTTCAGGAGCTGAGCACTAATAGGAAATCACTTGGTTGTCCCCATCCAAAACTGGAGCCGTGGGCCTGGCCAGTGACCCCAGGTGGCGCGGCTGGAAGGCAGGGCTCAGCCTTCCCGCTGCATCCATCAGCACCTGCCTCGGGGCTCCACGCCACGGGGAAGGTGCTCCTCCTCTGCTTCGGGAGGTGGCAGGAGAGCCCTCTGACACTCAGTCAGAAGGAACTCAAGCTGCCTTTAAAGCCTAGGTGGTAAGG
This sequence comes from Grus americana, assembly GCF_028858705.1. Taxonomy (NCBI): domain Eukaryota; kingdom Metazoa; phylum Chordata; class Aves; order Gruiformes; family Gruidae; genus Grus; species Grus americana. The sequence continues at coordinate 105,259,385 of NC_072852.1, forward strand.
CCCTAAGTACTTCTTATTTCATCTGAATTCCTCAGTGCATTTTAAAGCACGTGTTATTTGTGCAGTTCAGTTTTGGGGAGTGAGCAGGAGAATGAGCCAGGCGGTGTACATGGCAACTGTGTGGCTAAATCATTTTGCTTTGAAAATCGTTGCGTCTGCTGTTTTTGATGTTTGCATAATAATAGGACACACATGCTTTGTATGTCAGCCTTCTTCAAAAAACAGATAATCTCCTCTCATCAGTTTCTAGATGTATAGACTTACCTCAAACACCTGCTGGCGAACAGTCTGTCTACCTTTCTGGTGCTGGTTGTGGCTGCTACTCCTACCATAGCTTATATTTTTTTATCTAACTGGAAAGACCTCAGCCTTTTACAGCATACATTAATTTTGTCAGCTGTTTTTTAAATCTTGTCTCAGACATCTTCCAGTCTCCTTTCCTGTCCTTTCACAACTGAAGATACTTATAGCCAAAACAATTAAGAAACTGATGGAAAAGCAGCTCAGGAATGTCATGGTGGTCACACTAACCTTTGGCAGTGTGTGGGTTGGCGGACAGTTCAGTCAGGTAAGCAAAGTGGGGTACAGACTGAGACAGAGACGGGTTCCTCTTGTAGCCAAGTAGATTTTACCACGTGTCCTAGGACAGAGTGCGTTAGCATTGCTTAGGCAGCCACCTACTACTAAGTAATCTTCATTTACCAAAACTCATCTAAGCTTTAGAGATATTTAGGCTGAACCTAAATACGGAATTTTCAGCAGGTTCATGCTGAGCGGGTTTGTTCATTTGCACTCTTCCAATGCTAAATATTTATCTTTTGTTCATAAATTTCTTTTTCTTGTGTATTTGTGTAAAAAGACCATAGGTACCCAACTTCTCTATGCTTTGTTTTGTTCTTTTATCAAGCTGGAGTGCTTGATTTACTGTATGCGTTTCCTGCCACGTATTAAAAACTGCTCTCCGCACATGCTGTTCACTGTCACTGTAATAACTAAGGCAACCAATACTAAACCTGGGATGTAACAGGTATAAAATCATTCAGTCTCCTTAAAGAAATATAACAATGTCTTCCTGTTTCATTTCTCATCGAAAAAAGGTCTGGTAGGTCAGTCCTATCTTCTTTCAGATTCATGACACTGTATTTAAAAAATGACTATGTACTTGTTCCCACCTACATACACAGAACTGAACCTTTTTCTGGGGTATGGAGCAATCCTCGGGAGCTTCTCATTCGTGCAGGTTATTTCAAATACATATTTGTCTTTAAGAATTGTGTTTTCTTCCTCCAAAGCATCTGGCACCATCTAATGACGGAGGCAGGTTGTTACCCACGCCTTATTTTTGTCTCACTTCCACCACCCTCATTTCTGCTGAAGATCTGTATAAGCATGACAGCTCCATCTCCCACTCTCCTTGCTTCTTTGCTTCGCTAGTCTGGAGGTCAAGAGGGGTCCTCCTCCCTGGTACGGTTCAGTAAGGGCTGTGGCTCTATCCACCCCAATCTGCCACCATTCTCATTGTGTGTATACAAATTGTCTACACCGAAAATATAGAGTGCTGTGGTAACGCAAGAGGAATTAAGGCATTACTCTAGTGTAGGCAGCTGTCCCTCGGCTCCTCCTCCGCAGTGGAACTGTGGTGTATTAGCAGTAAACTGAAGGAGACTCCTAAGTTCAAAGTGGTTTTCAGTTATTTAACAGTATGAGTTTATTAAATGATCTGTCTATTGCCTTCATATTGCTTTGTAGTTTTCTGCAACCCTCATAAAATTCCTTTCTTCTTTGCTTGCCAGATGCACGGCAGTCTCTAAACCACAGTAAAGATGACTCATAGTAGTCACTCTCTCTCTCCCCTTGTTTCCTGCCCAAATAACAGCAAGTACTTTGGACCAAATGGAAGCTTTTAGGGTTTCTCTTCAAAATTTTCAACCTATTGTTCTTTATTTACAATTAGTGAGTTTGGGGTTTTTTTTTTAAATTTTCAAAAGTGTAAAACTATTTTTCTCAACTTTATTAAATCTGAAGAAATTCATATACATATATAAAAAGACTTATTACTGGAACAGAGTTTCAGAAAAATCCTTAACTAAAAAAAAAAGATCTTCTTAATCATATCTGTCCTTGAAATAGCAGAGTTTGGCAATAAAACTCTTTTCTTGATCCAGAAGGAGTTCCAGCAGCAGCAGCAGTAATAGTAGTAGTAGTAGTAGTAGTAGTAGTAGTAGTAGTAGTAGTGTCTCTGGTATTACAGATGCAAACTGACCATGAATATGCAGCATCTGCAATGGGTTTTGCTGTTATAGCTGTGGCTTTAAATTATTCTTGTAGAGTTGCTAGTGGTTTGTGCAGGTTTTATTTGCCAGTTTACTTGTTTTACTTTTTTTCTTAGGAATGTGAAAGCATTATGAGAAGTTTCATGGTATGGTATGGATAAGAATTCCTTTATTTCTAGGAAAAAAATAGAATTGATTTAACCTCCCAGAGATAAATGTTTCTGAAATGCTAGGAGAAATGACTAAGGCAAAAGAGAAGAGGGGCAGGCTGGTCTATTAATCTTTATTTTGTTGCTTAGCCTGATAGACTGTTTTAGTGTTTCAGTCAGTTAGTTGCAACTAATAATGGAAAAGAAAGTCTATTAAAAACACAAAAACCCTACAGTGCTTTGTGGTGGACTATCGGGTAGTACTTGACAACAGCTAAGGTGACAGCTGCCAGTTCATTTTATAGCTCTTTTCTTTACCATTACATACAGATGGCTGGAAATGTTCTAGCTGTTGTTCCTTTACTAATAAGGTGCAATTTAAATTTGGTGTTCTTAAGCGGTTTGTTACCGAGTTGCAAGCTGGTTTTACTATTTTTCTGCTGGGAAGAGAGCCGCCTTTAACTATGTGCTAATGGTCCCTTTTCGTTCATCCGTGCCAAAAACTTCTCCACCCGTCCTCCTTCTTCCCTACCTGAAGTTTTCTGTAATAATATTGAAAAGGTGTTTAGTTTCTGCTATTTTGGATTGTCTTGGGGTCGTGTGGAGCGGGCTCATAAAAGATGCAGCCACTGTTCTTTCTGTGCTGTTTTCCCCTCTGCCCCTTCCCCCCCCTGCACCAAATAACGCTTTTAAGCACAGCTATTCATATGATCCAAAGCTTGGTTTCTCAAGCCAAACAACAGACAGTTTCTCTGAGTTTGTGAGCCCGGGTCAATTATGGTGCTAGACAATTTTGCTGATATTAATATCCAATGAGTTGAGAGTATTCTTTAAATGCTCAGGATCCACTCGGTTAGGAAGCAGAAATAATCCCAGGTGACTAGCTAGGATTAGTCACGGCAATTACAAACTGTGCTAGGGATTAGCAGAGATGAAGTATTTGAAAGCATTCAATCTGTTCCTGTACACGGATTGAAGCATTGCATAAAACTATTCTTAATGGCAAACATATCTATAAAATAAATCATAATATCCCAGAAAGTAACAAAAAGATCACAAAACCAAAGTTTTATGCAAATAAATATTTTAACCAAAATTGAAAGGGTAAAAGCAAAAAACCAAAAGACCAGAATTAGAATCTGGCTAAGATTAAATATTACTTCTGGTTCTACATGTCTTTTTGGATGATCTTTGGCTATTCAGTTCTAAAAATCAGTCTTTAGTAATTCATGTGTAGTTTTAAGTACACCTCCAGTACAAAACAGGCTTGTTTGCTGTCTGTAGTATTTAACATTTTCTTGAAATGCGAATGGTGATGTTTATGAAAATCACAGAAATATTCAGCCAGATAGAGATAAATTCACTTACAGTCTTTCAAAAATTAAACTACTTTCAGGTCGCAGTGGTGCCAGTAATAGCTTTAATGTAAGATATTCTGAATAATTCAGAAGCATAAGAATAACATTCTGACATTTACCTAATCTAGCCTAAAAGATTAGGCTCTAATAGGAAACTTGATAATATGCATTAGCTGTTTGTAACAGGGCAGACTGGAAGATGCTGCCCAGGGACGCAGGACTCCTCTCCTGAGTCATTCAGATATCAGGTGCTTCGACTCTGCATGCAGATGCCAGGTACTTGTCACTGAGTCATAGAAACAGGTGCTGGTTGTTGACCCCAGTGAGGTTATAAAAGGGAACTGAAGGCTGTTGTGGTAGAAATGGTGTTTTTGAGGTGGAGGTTGTGTATGTACAGCTATGTGATGGCTCATGTCTGGGGAAGAAACTTAGGGGTTTCCATTTAATGGTTGCAACGGCCACCCAAAGTTTTAACTGTGACCTTCAGGTGAAGTGGTATAAACCTGCTGGCTTGTACCCATGATAGGCTGGGAAGAGAACTTTTCTTCATGTTGATTCCCAACAATTTGGAATGTCTGAGGTCTTCCTGCTGCTGCCCAGAAGCTCTAAGGAAAAAGGTAAGTGTGAAATGTAGTGGGTGTGTATGTATTCTGTATTCTGTGTGTATGTATTTCTGTAATTAGGGAGGATGGGGAGTTTTATGGGTTGTGTACTGAGTATCTTTGGGTTTGCTAGTACCTTATAAGCTTGAAATATCTTAAAATGTGATTTTTGTATAAAAGTACATGCTTAATAAGTTGGATAGCAGTGTCATAAGTTATAATAGACTCCTTTTCTTTTCCCATTTTGCTACTCTAGAGCAGTGTAGGATATCTTTCTTACTACCTCTGTGGTTTTATCACAGTGATCTTTCCTGGCAGGTCACATAGTGTATCCTTGTCTGCATATCTTAAGTACTGTATGATTTATTTTCATTTAAGTGTCTTCCTCTATTGTTGATTAAACTAAAAATAACACCTCAAGTTCACAACAGCTTTGCTCGTTTAATATCCAACTTTTCTTCTGCTCTGTCCCTAATCAGAACAACTGAATGCCCTAAGGAAAAATAAACAATCTCAGCCTTTGTAGGACTGATTTTTATTTGGAAATCGTCAGAGTACAAAATGCTGCCTATGCTGTTATAATAATCCATGCAGAAGGAGGCAGGTCTTGGCTCCAGGGAAGGCCGACCTATTTAATAGAAAGATTGGCTAGCCCAAGGAAGCCATTTTTTAAGCAGATTGAGGTTGCTGTGATCTGCAGGGATATGTGTGTTAGAACTAATAAGTTATTGCTGTACCCATGACGCTTTCCTCCTGATTGTTTTGTTTTAATTCCAGCAGAAGCCATGCAAAGTCTCCCAACAGTGTCTGTTGCTGACTTGCTGGGTTTATAGCCCCAGGTAGCCAAACACTTCAAGCTACTCATTTTAAAATATATCACTGACAGCGTGGATGCGAGGATAAAACTTAAAAGTTGTGAAGCTTGAGGGGTGAAAGGAGAGTGGCAAAGATGAAACATTAGGCAGAATTATTTTTTTTCTCCGCTCAGAGTAAATGAGTAATTGCAACCTAGCCAAATCTATTCAATGAAAATAATTTATCTCTACAGCAGACAGCTGCTGTCTTCATGGTCCTATGGTGGTACCATTTGTGTTACACATGTCCAGTCATGGCATTCTTGGGCTCCACTAAATTTGTTTTGAATATCAGTGAATAAGCAGTTCCTCCATGCTACCTGCTCTAGCCTATATTTTATTTCCTGCTTTTTAAATGGACAGGAACTTTAAGGACTTTCAACAAAACCAGAAATGTGGCCACCTGGTAGTGAAACAAACAATGCCTAATAAAACACATCCCATCAGGCAAACCCTTGAAATTATGTACACTATTTCTGCTTCCTAGTTGAGAGATACAACATAACCATTGAGAGTCCCAAATTATTTCATTACATTTTCTTCACACTCTGTTCAAGCTTTAAAAAACTAATTACCAATTCCTCATTCTGTCAATTAGTGAAAACTTGCATAAATTATATGAAAGAGCTACTCAAGTCATGACTATTTTTTCAAAGAGTTCTATTATTATATAAAACTCCTCCAAAGAGAATTACTGTGTTTAAGTCAGTGATATGGCTTTTTTCAATGAAGTGTATTAAATAAAATTATTAAAGAGGACTCATGTTTAAAAACAGGAAAAGGCCTGTCCACTTTCTTTACTAGTAATGATATTGGACATCTGACAGTGTTATGTGAACCACAGAAAACATGTAGAATACTGTGGTGCTGCACCTAAATAGGAATGTCGCCTGAAAAGATGATTTTTCTGTTTTGCTCTCATATTAAAATGGAGTTCATATTTGAATAAAATGAGCATGTGAGGGATTGTGCCATTTCTAAGCAGGGAAACCTTTAAGTATATGTGGCTATATGGAATGCTGACTAATAAACTAGGAAATCTGCCTGTTTTGGTATGGGATTCCCCTCCTTCCCCCAGGGCTTGTCTAAACTGCATGGGTTTTACTATTCTAGCAAAAGAAGGATGGGATATTCTCCAGTATAGTGCTTAACAGCAGATACTGGGATTTTGAAGCAGTGTTAGTTCAACCATGTAACTTCGCTGTGGATTAGATTTAACACAATATTGGTAATGGTGAAAATAAAGTGGTTAAGAAAAGAGAGTACTTAAATGCAGTCATTAACAATTCATTAAAGAAATTTCAGATTGTCAGTTTTCTTGTGCATTGTAGCCATTTGCAGTTTATTAGCACATAATATCTATTTAAAAATTATATGCCTATATGGTGAGGAAGAAAGGGTGCTGTGTATCTGACTTCAGCTAGGAATCTGTCTTCTGATCCGAAGTTCATAGAAAAAGGGGTATTAGATGAGATACTAATAAAATCTAGTGTGTGATCTTTAGTTTTCCTGGATTGTTGCTTCTAAAATTCCTCATTTTGACATGTTTAACTTCAAAGAAAATACATGAGAGTTCTATGTGGTGTATCTCTGTGGTGATTCTACGGTCTTAGAGACAACTTGGAAAATCTAAATGTACCTCACTCACCAGTCGTTCAACTGCATCCTATTAGAAGCTTTAGGGGGTTTGTTCTTGCTAATTATTCTTTTAAATACTACTGAAGCATCACAATAACCCCACCTCTTACTTATTATGGCTGTCTCAGCTTAGTCTCTCTAACCGTTCTTAAGGGAACCAATGTTAATTCAGTTTCTGTTCAATGATGTTAAAAAGCCACCTTGGTCATTGTAGTCCCTCCATCATTGCACTACTGATTACCCAGAATGTCTCTCCTGTATTACATATGACATTATACCAATAACCTGTTAGTTAAAGCTTTGTTATTAGTTTGTGTACAAGCTTTATATTTTAAGTGTCTAGGCACTTCAACTTCTCTGTTACTTTCGATTTTCTTTATGAAATTAAATGTGTGCTTTCAGGAGAGGCAAAATTCAAATGTAAATGAATGTCTGGCTAAATGAGGATTCTTGAGGGGAGAAAAAGTAGGCCAAGTTAAATACATGCCTGCTGGTGTATAGATTCACCTGCTTTTCTCGTAAAACAGACAAGTAGCTAATTTACATTTATTACTACCATGGAGATTTTAAGTCCCCTTTGTCTGATCTACTAAAGTCTTTCTAGTTTTTTTTTGTTTTGGAATGGATCTATAACTGATGACAGCTTTCAGGGCTCCCTTTAAATTAGTAGAATCATGATTGTTTCTGTCAGGTGAGGATCTGTGCTATATGTAAAGTTAGAACTGTTTATGTACCTCTCCAACCTGACTGCATGCTTTGTCCTAGACCATGGCATCTTCTCAATCAGTCAGTCATTAGCATTTATATAGCAGCCCTCCTGCAGACATCTTGAAGAGTCTTACAAATGAGGGCAAATGAAAGCAAAGCTAGCTCAAACAACCTTGTTTAATTTTAATTGTCTCAGGGAGCCCTGAGTCTACTCCTGAGAGGAATAGAATGGAACTATGAAAATATTACTCTTTTTGGCTCTTACTTCATTTATGCCTATTAGATGAATGAAACATCCCAAGTGAAGGTCCTTGTCACAAGGAACAGGGAAAGACTGCTTTTGTAGGGATGGTATGTTCCCAGGCTGGAGAATGGGACTTGATGTTGCTTGGACTATGTGGGATTCAGTATTTACTCCTTTTTCAAGTCAATAGAAGTCTTGAGTCTAACTTTACTATCCATCATCAGACAGCAATGCTATCTCTTAATTCTATCTGCTGCGGAAAATATTAAAAAAAGGAACCGAATAGGGATTAGGTAGAGTTTGAAAGTGTTGTAAGGTACAGTTGTAACTGTACCTACTAAAATAGTACTTGGTCTGATGCTTGTATGTGCCAATATGCAGTTATACTAAATTCTCAACAATTTATCTTGACTCTGACTATTTATGGCGTTTCCATGAAAACATGGCTTACAGTGATGTAAAGTTAGAGAACTGCATGAAATAAAACTGAGAAATAAAGCCCACTATAACAGCATGAAGGTGTTCTTGCGTAGTCATAAAAACAAAATTATGTTAAGTAAAGGCAACCAACTGTTTATATTTTGGCTCATCAGCTTTATGTAAATTATATATCCAATATTGGTCCTCTGTATGATTGCCAAAAATAACTTCATCTGCCCCTAATGATAAATACCACTATTTGGAAGAGGTACTACATTAAACAAAAATAGCTTCTGCTAATCAACTGCATTGAACGAGCACAAGTTAGAAGGCCAATTAAAGTTACCATGAACTTTGAGAGAGGATTTTTATATCAGGAAAAGACTATGACACTGAAGTATGACTTTGTCTCAAGTTCTCCTTTTCATGTAAAAAAAAAAAAGGCCTGAATAACCCTAAACTTTATTTTCTCCATCCTTCTGGATCAACTGAACTGCATCAAAGTGTTTGTGAAGGAAGTAGCTGAATTTTAATCCTGCTGAACAGTCAGCATAGATGTGCTGGTAAATTATCTTTGTTTCCTTGTGGTTTGGGCCAGCATAATTCAGACCACTTGAAAAGCTGGGTGACTACCAGTTGCCACCTTATATTGCAGGCACATGATGTAGATTTCAAATCAGTTGCCAGTGAAAACATTGCTACGAAATTACATTTTTCTTATTCCATATGAGGTGTGTGAGATGTAACATTCATAGCTAATTTTACAATCCTGTTAGCTTAGGACTACCTACAAACATGCACCACTGTCTTTAGAAGACCTAGTCAGCTTATAAGATAACAGTCTTTCTGCAAGAAAGGAAACAGAGTAATAAAGTTCCTTAGAAAAGGCTTTTTCAGAGAACTTGGACTTCTGTTACTGTAGGTAGGATGACTTGTGGGTTCAAAACATCTGATAGTATGATCGATAACTAGTACCAGTAAACGCCATGAAGTCTGACCCAAACAAAGTGTACAACTATATGTACATTCGGTCCTTGGAAGGAAGAAATGAACAAAGCGTGTTACTACTTCTGTAATCACCTGCAAGCTCCCCACTACCTGAGGGTCCTTCCCATAATAAATGGGTATCATTAATGACCCATTGGATTAATTAAATTCATAGTCTAACACGAAAATCTATGGAAGAATAAAACTAGGATGCCAAGTCAGATGTTGGAGGAGGAATAGCCCATTAGGGAGCCCTTGTAGAGGTACGTGGAAGGTACTGTTGTGACCGATTCCTTCTTTTCTTCTCTGATGTTTTATGTGACTAACCTGTGTCTTACATGGTATTCTATCATACTAACATTTGAGAGAAAGGAAGGGATGATGCCTGCAGTCTTATTTTGCAAATGGTAGCGATACAAGATATTGGCCATGTTGTGCATGTCAATTTTAATGGCATACGGCACTGCTTATTTCTCATTCATGTTGAGGGCAGCTCTGGCTCTCATGTGACCAACAGCAGATGTAAATGTCTTTAATAGACATGGGATGTAATATATAGGTAATGTAACTGAGAATTTCTGTCGAACTGATTGTACTTTCATTAGCTCGAGTGTAACTTAGACTAAAATAGTTGATTATGAGGTACAGCAATGTGATAAGGTCTACCATCAGGGTAGCACAGAAGATCCCTCATTTCTCAATAAGGAAGAAAGGGCTACTCATGTTTTTGAAAGTAAAAAACCAAAATAAAATGGTTATCAAAATCCCACTGCTCTAAAACTTATGTGTGTGTTTTTTAAAAAAAAAACCCCTCTAGTGTTCTCTTTAACAAATTATACTGTTATAAACTGCTCAAAAAGAAAGTGCACTGCTATACTAAGTAGTTAATTTTACAGCATTTTAAAAAACCCAAACAAACTTCATGGAACTTGCAAGGCATGTTACTTCAAATGTAGTTATTTAGTGTTTACATAATTGTGAAGTCTTAAGGATTTTCCATTTCTAATAAATAAAAGGTAGGTATATTAAAAGCATCTTAAACAGCTTTTCCCTTATAAATTTAAAATTGTAATTTGTTGTCTGGAGTCCTCCTGACTCTGTGTTAAGAAAAATAAAAGTATTATATAGCTGTTTAGCTATTTTTTATTACTGTGGCGTATCTTACAGGAATAACTTCTCCGTATTTGTGTATCATGCTTTAAGAAAATCCTTTTTCTTATTTCCATGCAGGCTTATTCTAAATTAGAAAGAAGGGTTTTATTTGTCTCTTTGTAATAACAGATTATTTTATTCAAGGAGTAGAGGATATTAGCCCAGAGTTCTAACTCTGTCTTAAGTTCGCCTCTTACTTCACATCTCTGTTACGAGGTAAAATCATGGATCTATCAGTTGCTTTCAAAATGCAGCCTTTTCTAGTGCTGTGTTTGGTAGGGGATGATATGGGTTGCAAATGCAGCTTTAAATTGCATGCAAGATGTATGTACGTGTTCAGATATGGGCTCTGCTGTTTGCTTTCTGTCCCACTTCCAGTGTTCATATCCTTCCTGTTGCCAAACCTTTCTGCCATATGGCTCCTTATTTGCAGTCCCTGACTTGTTGGGGTTTTTTTCAACAGATATTCTAGGTGCCCTCACAGGAAGGCAGGCTGCTGCTAACAGAGAGGAGAAAGGGACTGGCTAATAAGCCTGTGACCATGACCAAAACTGCAATGCTTGTTCATGCATTGTGTAGGGTTTGACAGTGCTGAAATACATTGGAACACTGTGAGCGTAGAGGACAGAGGTTAAAGCACCAATGTGGTGCTTATGAGCTCTGTAAGGATCCCTCAAGGCCCTTTAACTGGCTTAAACAAACCAACCCCACTAAACATGATGTCAAAAGAGGCACTGCTAAAATAGACTTCGTCTAGTGTTTTTCATTAGTCTGTTTTACGATATTCTGAGAAAAAAAATATCCTGGTACCATCACTCCATGGAGGTTTTAAAGAATAAAATTAACTATAATTCCAGCAGAAGCGTGTCTGGGATGATGTCAGTAATGTAAATAGGTTCTTGGCCTTATTTAGATTTGCTTCCTTAATAACCATAAATAGAAATAATACACAAGGACGTACTTGTCAGTCATCAGCAGTGCAAGAAAAAAAGGTGTCGGGGGGGGGGGGGGGGTGAGACCATCACAATCAGGTCAGAATAATGGGATACACAAAGGTTTAAAGTCAAAGCTGGGAAGAATTCAAAACTTGACAAAACTGATAAATATGAGATATTTGGCTTTGAAAATATATTCACTGCTTCTGTCTTTGTGGTCATTACAAGGATTTTCTTCCCAGATGGGTGAACTGAGTATGTCACGTAAACAATTTTCCCAAGCCTAGGCAGGTAGCCAGTATGAGAATCAGGCTTTAAGTAAAAGTTTAGTTAGGAAGTTCTGTTGTGGCAAAACCCCTGTATCTTTTGGAGGGAACTTGATAGACTGTTTCTCAATTGCATTGTGGTAATCACTTTTCTGCTATGTTTTCTCTAAGTTAATTTAAAAATGAGTCAAGGTGCTATGTTTCAGTAAAATTTTAATAAATGCAATGTGGTAATATGCTTAAGAACTAATCAGGGAAAGGAGGCAAAACAAAACAGGAACATCTCTCTATTGCACTTTAAAAATTTAAATAAAATCAGTGAGGTAGACTACTTAACTTTTGAAGCAATATATTTTAAAGAGAACATTTTTAAAGTCCAAATGCTTAAACTATACAACTGCAAACAGTTAACTAGAATAACCATATATGTATACAAATTCAGTACAGTAACACCACCTCTGCAGCAGCAGCCACATAAAAAATGTGCATGGAAGTTCCCACTTCCTGAATGTGTCTGTTCTAATTATCAAAAACTGGAGGTTAAAAGTGAGTAGTTGTATTACCCAGTGCTGTTACTGAACATTAGAAGAAAAAAAAATATGGGGGAGGAACCCACTGTGGTGACAAAAATGATGAATGGATTGAAGAATGCTGATGAATAGATAAACAAAAATATGCAAAAAAAAAAAAAGGGTGGGTCCTGGTGACACTATATTGCATTAGTGAACTCCTTTTACACTTCAGTTTGCTCTTACCTTTTTGTGGCAAGTTTGATGTCTAATGAAAGATTAATATCTAATGAAAGTCAAGTAATTATGAATGGGGCTAAGCTCAGGCAAATAATCACTTATTCTTATACATTGAGTCTAGGGATACTAGATAACAATGGTTGGCTCATAACTGGATGATAATTCCTCTTGATGGGGACTCTCTTCCCAGTATTGCTTCTCCTATTTAGCAGCCTCTGCTACTTACTGTGTTACATGTGCGAGGCTGGAAAGTAAACCAGCTTCTCTCGTTTCAGCGTTACCTGCTTGTGACACCGTTAGCTTTTTCTTTTATGGAGTCTGCTGTGCTGGCAAAGCTGGGAATTGAGATACTGCCCTTGGTATTGGGGAGGTGATGGAGAAGTTTTCTCTAATTACTGCAGGATACCTCTGTGGCAGAACTTATTCTCAATTCCATGTCCTGCTTGGCATGGGCATGCTTCAGTTCTTCAGGCAGAGGCAAAACGGTGTCCTAGAGACAATGAGGTTCTAAATTGGGGTGAAAAGCCAGCAAGTCTAATGCAAATTAACAATTAAACAAACAAAAAAAAAAATGCCAGCAAAACTTTTTAGACTTTCCTTTTAGTGTCTCCAGGATAGTCTTGTTTGAGTTATTCCCTTCTTGTTGAACCCATCTATTTTCCTGTGCTGTAGAATACTGTAATTTCATTGCACAACTGAGTGGACTTTTAAACAAGGACCAGAAACAAACTTTTCTGGTTAAAACCAAAGTGCTGAGGCAAACTGTTATAATTTGGAATAAAACTAGTACAAAATGTAAAAATTTAAAATTACAAGTAAAGGTAGATTAGCTGGTGCAACTTCTAGGTGTACGCAACCTTGCGTGTACGTTCAACTCCATTTCTATCTTCTTTGACTATACCCGGGGGTTGACCTGTGGAGATTATTCAAAGCAAACCACATGATTCTGCAACTTTATCCTTTAAAGCAAAACAATTATCCATTATTTCAATTGCTTAATAAATAACTAAGCAGTCTTGTATTTTTGAATATCTGAATACTTCTCATCCATTAGAAAATTGTACTGGAAAGTATTAGATAAGTGACAGTCTTTTTTAACTGCTTATTGACAGAATAAAGATATTTACAGGAGCCTTATTTTGCATTGTAGTTGTATATGAAGTAGTTAGAATCTAATAGTTTTCCTTGAAATGGAATTTTATTCAGAAAGCTCACTTTGTCTTTTGAAGTAGAAATAACCAAATCTCTTGTCTCTGAAAGAACAATTTCTCCTGGAGTAGTGATGTTTCTGAAACTTTTCTGGGGAGCTGCTGCTGGTAGCTCATATTGAAAAAAATATTTTTCTGACTAGGGTGTATGCATTAATGTGTCTCTTCTTTTCCCAAGAAGATCCACATCTCCATTTTTGTGGAAAATCTCTTCCTTACGAGTATCATTGTGATGCTTTGTAGACATTTCATTGTTCTAACTGAAATTTCAATTTGCTTTTGTTTCTATTCTGAAAGCTTTCATTCTGTAACATATCCCAAAGGGAGGGAGCTGCCCTAAAAAGTTTTGAAGATGAATGTATGTATTTGACATATCTGTCTGCAGCAAAACAAGATGTCAAAAACCTGTTCTGGGAAAACAAAGAAGAGGCAAAGTTAGCAGTATCTTTAAATTGTAAAACCATACTTCTGAGGGAAGGGCTCCACTATAGACTTTTTTAAAAAAATATAAATACGAGCTACCTTTAACAGGGGCAAGCGCATGGATTTTTCTTGACCGGAAAAATTTCAGCACTGCTCTCTGGCACTTCAGTTGTCTCAAATGTTTTTCAGGACCCTATTTGTCACTGTACTGGGTGATGACAGCCCAAACCTATTTGTCACTGAGTGACAAATAATATCCACCACTAGGGACTTCTTGGTTGTATTTTATTTGTAAGTCACAGAAGCAAGAAGGCATGTTTGAAATTCCCCACTGAGAGTGAATGAAGGACTTCCTACATATTTCATTTGTATATTGCACCAGACTAATTTTATAGAATACGTAAGTATGATTGCAAAGAAGTAGTTTTGAGACATTTTCCTTCACACTTTGCAAAAGTATGCTCATAAACCTACTGAGGAAAATGTGGGATTGAGCTTTCTCACTCTGCATTGAAACACTGAAGGAAAAAAAAAAAGCTGTATTTTGTCCCAGAAGATTACTCCTATTACTTATCTACCTGAAAAATCTGACTAGAAGAAGTAATATTACAATATCTGCAGTACACAAATACTTGAACAGAAAGTTTATAGTGGAGCTAACATTAAGTCTCAAAGCAGTAATGACTGTTTTGGTTATCACATGGGTGATTTGGCTGCTTTGTAAAGTTTGAGGCTCTATCAGAAATAGAGACGTTGTTGGTCTTGTTCTGTTTGGTTTTTCTTATTAAAAACATCTTAATACATGAAACTATTATATAATGTGATTCAGTGGTATTGTGACAGTCACACTACATTACGTATGGATGCTCTTGTCCTACTACAATTACTTGACGCTGTCTGCCATATGGTTTTAAGTGCATGTTGTCTTACTGGCCTAAAACATCTTCCCTGTGTAAAATGGAACCTGGGCATACATACATATTGGTTTAAATGCAAAAATTCAGCTTGCAACTGCTGCATCATAGTAACATTGCTATAAGGAAAAAGTTGCAAGACTGCTTAAGCAGGTTTTTCTTCACGCTTGGTAAATATTTTTCTCCTGGTGATTCTCATTCTGATGTTCAAATTCTTCAGCTTATAAATAGAGACGATCTGTTATTGAAGTATCTGATCAACTTCATGGTGATAATCTCAGTTACTTTGTATTATAAGACCATCACTTTACCAGTAACATATCCTTCCATTTAAAGCATATTTCCTGATGTACATGCAACTATTTCCATACTGTTTTAGGCAAATTATTATTAAGACAAAAGAACTAGCTTTCAACAGAAGTGCTGTTAGACTCTTTTCAAAAAGCAATTTTTGCTTTAAGCTTGTTTTCCATGACTCTTTCAGAGAAGGTGATCTCCTTGGTTAGGCTAAAATTGGAAAAAAAACAAACTGTAGTTCTACAGGCAACCTTTTTTCTCGGCTATCAACATATCTTGAAAACTCATATTTAGCTAAGGGCTTCTTTTATTTGCCTGCAGTATCTTAACTCATTTGATCCTGAACCACACTCACAGTAATTTTACTAGTACAGTTAAACTGATACACTATACTTTCATTTCCCCTAGAAAGTGCTGCTACAATCTACTTGATATAATTTTTTGCCATTCTTATACAACTGTGTATGACAATAGAACTGCCAGTATTGTGGGGGATCAGGGATCTCATTGGTCTCGCTATTTCTGGTTTTAAATAAAATTATTCTTTTCCAAAACATAGATCAGTACAGGTACAGTGATCCTTATTTTGATCAATTCAAAGGTATTCCTGATTTACTTACACTACACTGAGGAAATCAACTCCTAGCTAAAATTAGAATGTTTATATAGCAGAGTACATTTTCTGTGAACACATGCTGTATAGGAGCACTTATCTGCTTTTGGCATTCCATGCCCCTTGCAGCTTGGGGCTTACAGCTTTTGGAAGTCAGAAGTAAGGGGAATAAAAGAAGAAAGTTGAGCCTTGGTTGTTACAGCAAGGGTGGAATCAGAGCTGTGGGGAGTCAATGCTGAGATTCAGAATTGTTGCTTTAGTCAAAAGAAGCTTTGTCTGAGCAAGGGCTTCACGGAAAATCTGAGGATGTTGTATGATTTTTAGTAAAGGACTACTGAGTCTGATTTTTAGATAATATTGTAGCAATATGTTGCCCTTCCTTTAAAGAATTATTTGTTTTTTCCTTTTGCTATGCAGAGGATCAAGAGAGCAATGAATGTATGGGAAAGAAGGATGTGTTGAGGGTGTGTTTGGGGGTGGGGGGTGTGTGTTAAACCCGTGCGAGAAACACTGGTAGAGTGGGAAGATGCCGTTAGGCTGTAGATGCATATTGTAAGAAATAAGAACCAATCCTCGAAACTCAACTTTCCTTTTTTTTTTAATAAATTGGAACGGAGTGACATAGTTATTGCCTTAAGTTGATCTGCAGCCAGTTTTTTCATTTTCCACTTAGAGTGGAAGCATTAATGACAGAACAAAAAACAAGGTTTGTAAAGAAATCTTTCCATCAGACATGGAGGGAGAGAGGAGGCAGCAAAAGCTTGTGTGTGTTTAACTGTCCTCCTGCCAGAGCCAGAATAATATCTACTACCTTCCTCAAAGATGCCTCACATTTAAGAGGCAAACAATTAAAAAAAAAAAAAAACATGTTGAAGGCCAGCAGTGTGAGGGATAATCCAAAGAATATTTGCACTGGACTACACTGATGTTTTCCCACCAACATTCACTAGTGTTTATAGCAGTATACTAGCTTAAAAAAAGCTTTAGTACCTAGTTTGGGGTTTTTTGAGAGAACTACATGTTACAGCATATAAAGCTAATGGAAAAATCAAATAAGCTGGTAGTGAAAACAAAGCACATCATCTATGCCCACTTGAAATGAAAGGTACATCTGTCTTAGGGTGATAAATTGCTTCATTTCTTTATGAAATTTTTGGAGTTTAAATACTTCTATTAAATACTTTCTAAATAGTCTTTCATCAAAAACTGTAAATGCTCATGTGATACTGACAGTAAAAGTACTGAGCAACCTGTAAGAGAAAAACTGAAATCTGAAAAATAATATAAGGTGTCAATAATGTTTCCATTCATTACAAGTTACAAAGTCATGATTGCAAAGGCAATATATCAGAACTTGGATGTTAAAGTAGCTTCGTAAGAGTTTCCCCATTGTTCCCTGAATCTAATAGGAACAGGTTGTGAGGAAAACACTAATTAAAAAATCGGTGGCTTTTCTCCAGCACTGAATTATGAGGTCATTACTACTTCTTAAAATACTTATCCCATTCAAATATTCATAATTATCTATTAGGTTTCTTGCAGACAGGGAGATTATGATAATACATTTAGCTCTTGTTATTAGTTGGTAGTTTTCATCAGTATTCAAGATTAGTCCATTACTGTGAGCCATAGCCACATCAATATAAATCACCAATGCAAATGCTAAACAAAAGTAAGTTCTGTGTGGGAAGGACACTGCTGGTTGCTTTAATTTCAATAGTTTTTTTCTTCTGCATTACGTGCAGCACTTTGAAACCTGAAAATGCAATTTCTCTTGCTATTGATTTTTGTCCTTTCCCATTTAGTAAGCACTGGGGTGTATGGAAATCTATGCATGTGCATCTTTCCATGTGGTGAGCTCAGAATATGCTTTATTGTTTCAGTGTGATGCTTCTGCAACTTGGGACCCTGGTTGCACTGTCTGCAGCAGTTTATCTGCAAAATCAGAAGTAGTATTAGTTTACAGAAAGTGCTGATGAGTTCCCTCATACATTAGTGGATGTACTATGCAGTCTTCCACTCTGTCTCCAGTATGTAAGGTATGAGGTTCACTGTATCCACAGTTACCATTATGTGAGAAAGTATCTCCAATTCTTGATCAGGAGGTTGATTTGTTTGTGAGCTATTACGAAAGTTGCTCACTCTAAATGAAAACAATATTTTTAAATGGTCTTTTAATGTCCAGATGAAAAACATATCTAATAGCCTGAACTGTTATTTCTGAATATGGAATTACAGGTAAACAAGTATATTTCATGGAAACAACTGTTGAACTGGCGAAGCTCTTCGTTTATGCATGGGTTGAAAAAACTTTGGGATACTGGATCTATTTCCCAGGAGCATCTCATTTACTAGTCATTAAATTTTGTCATAAAGAAGGAGCTCATAAAATTAGTATATGAAATGGGAAACACCATGGTTGAATACAGGAGGAAATGAAAAGGAGGCAACTCTCACAACTGTGAGAGATCTCTTAAAATAGCTAAATTTGTTACAGTGGTGGGTTTGTGGGGTTTTTGTGTGCAGTGTGTTGCTTTTTTCTTTGTGGGAGTATAGAGAGTAAGCAGTTCTTTTAAAGAGGAAGTGGGAGAGAAAAGGTGAAAGTGTGGAGATGAAAATAAAGATGATGTTTACTAAGTTTCTGACACTTAAGACCTGTTGAGGTCGACTGAGGATCCAAGTTGAGGAAATTGGCTTTTGGTGAATGTACTGAAGGCAGAGTCTATGCAGCACTACAAGGACTTTAGGGCAGTTCTGTGCATGTCCTTTATGCATCCTTTAGATGTCTAATTCTCATAGCCTCTCCAAGTATTCGCTCACCTGAAGGAGTTGTAAGATGCACAAGTTTGTAATTTCATAACTTCATAATGCTAAACTGTAACCTTAATATACTTTCCTTATAAGCAAGATTTAATTCTTTTTATTTATAGATATCTGTTAATTAAAAATGTCTATCACAATAAAGAGTTTTCTATTAAATGTTTTGGTCAGGCAGAACAACTGCAGGAAACATTGCGCTTACACTGCTCAGTGTGGTGGTTATGATTTCATCCATCTAAACAACATGGTAGTTAAAGGATTTTTCTAATCTGGGATAATATTACTAGCATAGCTGAAGCATTCTCATCTGGTGTAAGCTTTAGTCAAATGAGACTATGATTTCTAGATTGCAGTTAAAACCAGATGAGAATAAAACTTTAAAATAAGTACTTGAATATCTCTATTCCAAGACCTAGTATACCTACTGTAATACTTGTATCTTTTTATTTCTCCAGAGAGAGGTAAAGGGGTCAGCAATGTTTGGAGTCACCTTCAGCTTCATTTTTTTTTGGTCTGTCAGCTTTGTAAGTGGCACCCTTCCCAAAAAGCAGAGAAGTTACTTGTGCTACATCTTACGGAAAGGAAAGAAACTGGTCTGCTAAGAGCAAGGAATTGGAAGGAGGTTTGAAGCTGATAATCTGATATCAGGCTACTGGTAGTGTAATGTGACATTGCCCTAGGGATTTCCTATGAGGAAAGTAATTAATGCTCTAGCAGAGCTGTCACAAGCCGCAAGCATTTAGAAAAATATCATGGGGGTAGGAGAAAGGCGTAGTGGTTAACAGGAGGAGCAGGGTGAGATCATGACTGCTACTCTATAGTTTTGATTGAAAATTGTAAATTGCTGCAGGTTATTGGAGGTCAGGTATTTTCACCAAAAATGGAAGTCCAGGGTGATTACTCTTTCCAGATGTAGATCCCAAATGTGATACTGCCAGAGAGAAAGTAGAGATGTTCGTTCAAGTTTAGTCTTGCAATATATATCCCACAACAGAGATATAAAACATAGTTTGGAAATGTAGTTCCTGTGTGTGGTCTTTTTTGGTCTGATCTGGGTTTTTTAGAGCTTGATGAGGATAGTATTGAACTTGCCCTAATTCAGTCTATTCAAATGTAGTTGGAGGAAAAAAATTTCTGCCAGATAGGATGAGTATATATTCTGATGAATGTTATCCATCTACAGAGAGGATGAGCTATACGGACATTAGTTGTCTAGTCACAACAACAGGAGAAACTGGTTTAAATAGAATGGCTTTGTAAGGCCCTGATAACAAGTGAATGTCGCAAACACCCGTCTTGACATGGACAGGGATGGGCTGATGATGACCAGGGAGCGTTGAACAAGGATGGAGCCTGCAGAGGCAGGATAATGTCTTGTGAGACCACTCCTCTGTTCCTGAAATACATAAAGACCATCTGTGCCCTGTGCACCATGTGCCTGTGACAGATCACCACTCACTTGGTCAGACCTGGGGGGGGGGCAGTGAGACCCCCAGGACTCCCACAACCCACCGACTCATTTCTAGAATGTTTTGGAACATTCCTGAGCACATACTGTGCCTGCTCAGTGATGACAGACCCCCGCCTATGGGGCGGGCACATCGAGTTATAAAAAGTGGAAACGTAAGCTTTTGGCGTGTGCCCACCACCTGAAGACTACAACTGCAAGCAGAGAACGTTGCTGGATCCAAGGGTGGTGATATCTTCTCTCTCTTTCTCTCTCTCTCTTCTTTCTCTCTTTCTTTTCCTATCACTCTCTTTGTCTCTAACTTAATTTTCGGCACATTAGGGTAATATCATCACGTGTTTTGCTAAAACCTTACCTTTCATATTCTGCTAAATTTTGAGCATTATGACCTTTGCCAAGCCTCTATCTTTTGTAGTTCCACTGAGTTCTAAGTAAATTTATGATTGGTTTGAACCTCTAAAGTAATTATCATTACTTCTGATTACGGCGCAGAGAATTAAAAAGTTAACCTCACCCTCATCCCCTGAGTGGGACAGGACAGGCTTAAAGGGACTGTATTAAAAAAAAAAAAATAAAAAAAATCTGTATTTTATTTCACCGGCACTGCTATTGTTTCCAGATTTCAAAATGTTAAAATGCCATATGAACCTTTCTCAGACAGGTTAACTTTTACTCATAAAATGTTACTGATTTCCATGAGAATTATTTCAATTCAATAATGGGAACAAAGCTTACACTCTACACCCTTCACTTTCTCAATTGGAAAATTACTTCTATCTCTCCAGATTCATTGCAGAGTTTAACAAATAGCAAACAAATTTACAGAAACACTTTAATACAATAAGAGTTGGAGATAAAATTATTCTCTCCTTTCTGGACTAAACAGTGGCATAACAAGATAAAGTGGGAGATACCCTACCAGCCCCTATGATGTGAGATACCTAGAATCAAAATAAGTGTTATTAGTAAGTTAGTTCCGAGTGACTTCTCATAAATCTGCAGTTTAAAATCCCCCAGCTTCCAAGAAGTAGAGTTGTCTAGTTAGAGCATTTGACTATACAGTGGGATGAGGATTCATATTTGGATAGAGAGAAAGAGCAGAGAAACAAAATCAACAAAACTTGCATTAAGAGCATGTAGAACGACATTTCTTATCAATGTTGCTCAGTGTCACCCAGCCTAATCCAGTCATTTGTTTTACTTCAGAAACAACAATGCGCTCTCTCAAGGCTGCAGACTGCCAAAGCTAAAGATACTATCTGCAGTGGTTCGTATGGCAAGCCTCAGTGTCTGTCAGATAACTAAGATTTTATGGCATGGGAAAATGTTGTTCACTCTTGGTTATAAGACCTCTATACATGATCTCTCTCTTCAATGTTATTCCAGGTATTTAAGTACCTCTTCAGAAAGCGGAGAGGTATAAAATGGAATTGGGAACTGAAGCAGATACCAAGGTATTTTAACCTGTCAAAGTTAAACTCAAGTAATCAAGGTTCACACGTGTGTGCCTGGATTTCGTGGGTACTGTACAACATCTGAAAGCACCTTGCACACTCCTTTTAAGACACAGCTGAAGTATAAAGCGTTAAACAAAGTGATGCACTCTGCCCAAGCATTTTGAGCTTGGTACCTAGGGTTGGGAACAGAGTTAAGGTACTTCAGAATCATTTTCCAGTGTCACAAATATTTATTCTAATTAGAAGTAGCTGATCTGGCACTGACCTGTTTGTGCAACAGGAGTTACAAAAAAGGAAGTGTTTATTGCTTTTTTATTTTCTGCAAATAAGTCTCTTCTGTTTCCTAAAAGAAAGGAAGGAAATTGCCAGTGAATGCCAGTGTTGCTTTGCAGTTTTGGTACACAGACAATTCAAAACAATTAAAGGAGAAATCTGTGGGGAGAATGAAGGCCCAAGACAGTTTAAGTCTTTTTTTTCCTTCTATCTTAAAGCAACTAGTTTAAGATGGTTACCTTTATGAAATAAGTTAAAGTTTCTTCACAATATTGTTAAAGCATTGTTCTTTGACTTTTAATAGCTCTGTGTAAATTTAAGCTTTTTTGTTTGTTTTTCAAAGCATGTAACACAAGAGAAATACTACTTAGAAAGCTGACCTCATGTAAGTGAATATTTTTAAATATCAAATTGAGTGGATAGCTCTTCGTTTGAGGTGTAAAAGTAGAGACAGTAGAGTAGCTGTAAAAATAGGACATGAGCATACACAATATTGAGTTTGTAATTTTCTCTGTTTACCGAGAGCTTTTCAATAGTAGATTCTAATGATTGTTGGATAGTGCTGTACAGTGTTTCTAATAAAATACATAAAAGCATATGGGTTTGCCTCTATCTCCATGAAGTATGTTTTACATGCAGATACAAAGCCAATACATTCAAAGAAGTATTAATGCTACTTACAAAAATACATTTTTGTTACCATGGGTCGTTAGCTGCAATATAATTGTGTCCTGTTTTCATAGCTCATCTACCAATATAAATAGCTAACCAATAATATTGGTCCATTCATGTAACTTAGTCATTGAGCAAGACAGAAAATGACCTGAAATTGCTCTTGTAACTGAAGACAGAGCCAGGTGGATATTTTTTGTGATTCGGATGCAACTATGTGTAGGTGTTGCTGTTCAACATCTGTCTGATTTATTATCTCAAACTTTCAGAAGACACAGGAAGCTATAAATAACTTAAAAGGAGAGAAGAAACTGAGAATTGTGACAAAAACGTAGGTATTTTCTAATTCCGGATCAGCACAAATCATAATTCAGGGTTTTTTTTCATTTAGTCAGTCTTGTTCCTGCCCCATCCCACTTCTTAAAGTGAAAAATATCTGCTGCAGGAGAGAGATACCTACTAAAAATATTCAGAAAATTTGCCTGGGTGGTTGGAAGGTGTGTGGGGTGTGATTTCTGGTGGATGGTGTTTCTTGCTATGAAAGCCATTAGACTGTTTGCCTCTGATGAGTACATACATCTCTGTATATACTCTCCATGAAAATTCCTCTCTGGCACTGCAGATCCTTTCCAGATGGCCTCTGTTCTAAAATCAACATGTTCATACAAGAAGGATTGTTTTTTTTATTATTACTTTTCCAAAACTTAATTTTTTCCTGATTAAAAAAACCTGTCAGAAAACTTCTGACTAAATTTGTTATAACAAAAAAGATCTGTTACAATAAAATACTCTTATTAACTGTTGTATTTGGTTTTCAGATTTGAAAGCCTATACATTAAATTTTGCTGTGATTGTGCAATTTTCATTCAGTTCCAGTGGGTTTAGAGACATTATGCTTCTAGAGCTATTAATGGTATTCCTCCCCTCCCCCCTTTTTTAACCTGTGAACTGTATCTGATCAAACAGAACCTAAACATATTTCTGAGTTAACAAGAATGGGAATGAAGTAAATCAACTGAAACACACTCTATAGCTCTAAGTAAAATGGCAGAAGTCATTACTCTGGGATAAAATCCCTAAAAGGAGGAAATGCCTGATATACAAAACAGTCTAGTCATCTGGTTCCCCAGACATTGAAATGTCTGTGTTTTAAGAGGTCTGTCTCAAAACAATAGTTGGCAACAAGGTCAGATTTACAGATGGGCTAGAAAGAGGCAGTACTCTTTCCAGTTATGCCATAAGTATGGTAGTTCGTTTGACAAGTTGGTGGCAGAGGTGCACAGCCCATGGTTCCTTCTAGGTGTGAGCTTTGTCCTCCCTTGGACAGTAGTCAGTCACCTGGCTGTGAACCAGTATACTTTCATTAACTTACATGGCACTACTTTTCCCTCAGACCAGCTGAAGGTCTGGCCTTACAGCATCTAGGATGTGCAGCTTCTACGTACTGAAATTTAAGGTTTGTGACCTGGTCCTATATGAGCTTGGGATCTCAAGCTCTCTTTAATTATGCTGTAAACAACAATAACTCTAATTACCATTGCAGAGAAATGTATCAAATAACTCAGCTACTCAGGCAGCACACAGTTTGGAATTTATTAGCTGCTGCTTTGATCCTAATTTAGTGGCATGGTCTCATCTCACTGAGAGTATAATTGCCATTATTGAATAATCATTTTGATAGGTTATTCCATTTTCTGCCCTGTTTATCTTCTGTTCTTATTTTGAGTGTCTCGTTTTCCTCGTTCAACATTGCCATCTCAATCTGAGCTCCTTCTGACTCATTCTCAGTATTTTCCAGTCTTTGTTTAATGGCACAATCATTGCTTGATAACATCTGTATGTCTTCTGCAATTCTGTCAAATTGGTTGGTATGAAGAGACTTAAGTACTGCAATTTCCCTTCTGAGATCCTGCTGTTGCATCATTTTGACACGTGGGGTTTTTGTCTTCCACTCTTTTTCTTCAGCTTGGTCCCATACAATAAGATTTCTTTTATGTTCAAATGAATTACCCATTGAAAAAGTTAGCTTTCTGCAAAAATCTCTTACACATTGAATATCTCCAACACCTACTAGGGTGCATACATGAAATAATGTATTTTTTAACTTGCAATGATAGTCCACAGCGGGTATTTAGAAGTCAAAAAACACGTCTTTGTATTCGATATTTTGTCTATCATAATCAACTTGAAAGAGCTTCTGCCCTTTCATTAAGAGTATCACATTTTAATATGTTGCTTGTAGACATTTGCAAATGGAATAACTTGAGGTTGAAAAGAATCTGATTTTTATTTAATGAGTTACATTATTTCTACTGCTACAGTATCTATTGCGCCCTCTTATGCATCCTCTGCTTGCTCGTGCACAGACACATATGCATGTGTGCGCACATACATGCAAAAGCTCCCACTCATAATGGCAACAAGATCCCTGCAAGGGAAATGAGGTGTGATATGCAATTATAGATTATAATTTGAGTCTTTGGAAAGATTCCTAAAGATGAGTAGTAATGAAAAAAATATTTACATTTTTCTGCCTTATTTGCTGCTTCTTACTTATTCTCCTTCCTAATATCTCATAGCAGTATTACTGACCTCTGACTTTTTTTATTTCATAGGTTTAATTACTGATATTTTTGAAGTATCAAGTAGCATCTAAGTCCCCTTTTCTGATGGAATTTTTATGGCCATGATATGGTGAAGTTGCTGGGCATTTAACAGATGGCTTAATTCCACTGAAAATCCATGTATAAGTGCGTAGTGCTTTGCATGGTCCTGAAATACTTGGATGTAAAGTAGTTAAAGTAGTATATTGGGTTTGCATGACAAGATTTTGGGGGGTGGGGGCAGCGGCGGCTACAGGGGTGGCTTCTGTGAGAAGCTGCTAGAAGCTTCCCCCATGTCCAACAGAGACAATGCCAGCTGGCTCCAAGACAGACCTGCCACCGGCCAAGGCTGAGCTCATCAGTGATGGTGGTAGCATCTCTGGGATAAGGTAGTTAAGAAGGGGAAAAACTGATATGAAACAGCAGCCAGAGGAGAGGAGTGAGAATGTGAGAGGAACAACTCTGTAGACACCAAGGTCAGTGAAGGAGGAGGTGCTCCAGGCACTGGAGCAAAGATCCCCCTGCAGCCCATGGAGAAGACCATGGTGAGGCAGGCTGTCCCCCTGCAGCCCATGGAGGTTGATGGTGGAGCAGAGATTCGACCTGCAGCCTGTGGAGGACCCCATGCTGGAGCAGGTGGATGCACCTGAAGGAGGCTGTGACCCCGTGGGAAGCCCGTGCTGGAGTAAACTCCTGGCAGGACCTGTGGCCCTGTGAAGAGAGGAGCCCATGCTGGAGCAGGTTTGCTGGCAGGACTTGTGACCCTGTGCAAGGGACCCACACTGGAGCAGTTGGTGAAGAGCTGCAGCCCATGGGAAGGATTCATGTTGAAGTTGGTGGAGGACTGTCTCCTGTGGGAGGGACCCCACACTGGAGCAGGGGAAGAGTGTGAGGAGTCCTCCCCCTGAGGAGGAAGGAGAGGCAGAGACAATATGTGATGAACTGACCACAACCCCTGTTCCCCATCCCCCTGTGCTGCTGGAGAGGAGCAGGTAGAGAAATCTGGAAGTGAAGTTAAGCCCAGGAAGAAGGGAGGGGTGGGGGAAGCTGTTTTTAAGATTTGATTTTACTTCTCATTACTGTACTCTGGTAGTAAACTACACTAATTTCCCCCAACTCAAGTCTGTTTTGCTTATGATGGTAACTGGTGAGTGATCTCTCCCTGTCCTTATTCTGACCTAGGAGCCTTTTGTTATATTTTCTCTCCCCTGTGCAGCTGAGGAGGGCAGTGATAGAGTGGCCTTGGTGGGCACCTGGCCTCCAGCCAGGGTCAACCCACCACAAGATGGAAGCATAACAGAAGGTACCAGACTGTTGAATGGACCTGGTAGGAATTGAGGGGTTATGATTTCAAAAAAGCCAAATTAAATATAAAAGAAAACACTTCTCACAGTAGGGCCCAATTTAATGCCTGAGAATGGTTTAGAATGACATATATGACTACATATATAATTTTATTTCTTTGTGTAGTATGGCCTCCTCTAAACCACTTTCTTTTTCTGGGCATTTCTGCCTAGTTGGTTTGCTTCAGCTGTTTGTATTTCTTCAAGAACTGGTGGGTTGGGGTTGGAATCAAAACATTGGATTGCTAATTTAGGAGTATCTGTCCTAGAATCATAGAATGGTTTGGGTTGGAAGGGACCTCAAAGACCATCTAGTTCCAACACCCCTGCCACAGGCAGGGACACCCTCCACTAGACCAGGTTGCCCAAAGCCCCATCCAACCTGGCCTTGAACACTTCCAGGGATGGGGCCTCCACAACCTCTCTGGGCAACCTGTTCCAGTGCCTCACCACCCTCACAGTGAAGAATTTCTTTCTAACATCTAATCTAAATCGACCCTCCTTCAGCTTGAACCCATTACCCCTTGTCCTGTCACTGCACTCCCTGATAAACAGTCCCTCACCATCTTTCCTGCAGGCCCCTTCAGGTACTGGCAGGCCGCAATTAGATCTCCCTGGAGCCTTCTCTTCTCCAGGCTGAACAACCCCAACTCTCTCAGCCTGTCCTCACAGGAGAGGGGCTCCAGCCCTCTGAGGCTCTCCTCTGGAGTCTCTCCAACAGCTAATCCAAATGGATTGAATTAAGCAGGATTATTACTCTGATTCCAATGATTTTATTACTGTACTAAAAATATTTTTATATGGGTTTAAAACTCACGTCCATTATTTCTTTATAGTTGCTGTAAGAGATTGCAATCACATATCTTGATTTCTGTGATGCCACTTCTTTCCTTCCTGGCTAGATTATTGGAAGTCTGGTTTCCTCCATGTCACTGTTCTTTTCATCTTGTGGAGATAAATAATAACTTGTCGCCATTCAAAGGAAATTTCTATTTGGCTTCTACATTTCTGTTTTCAAGCTTACTCAAGGTACTCACCTGATGCAAATCTATGTTCTAGTGAAGAAGATGTTATTTTCTGTGCCTTATTTTGAATCTGAATGATCCATTCTGTTTAAAGGAAAAAACAGCAAGAAAAAAACAGAGCAATGAAGAAACGTAATTGATTGTACGAATGGGCAAACCGGGTTTTTTTAAAAGCCCTTTTTTAAAATTGTCAGTATAGTCATCCTAAGCATGTACATAATGAGATGCATTAAAGAACTGTAGCTCTTTTTAAATACATTTTATGCATATTTTTATATATAAAAATATATCTGCATGGATGCTTTAGCCCTGTACACTGTGCCTGTGTCACAGGCTCTGCAGGAAGCAGCAGTATGGACAGGTTCATCTACTCTGGAGTGAAAAGACCCACTGAGAAATGATAGCCCTGTATTGGTTGCAGGTTTTCAATTTGCCTTTCCAGCACTGGGGATTGCAAAGGTTTGAAAGCATGGCAAGTCTCCTAGCTGTTAAAATCTTGTCCGTTCTGCCAGTCTGGAACTTAACCAGCTGCAATCTTATGTGTATTTAAGTCAAAACCATTTCTCACGGATGCTAGTGTATCTCAATTACAATTGATTTATTTTTTTACTACTATCT
The DNA here is from genome assembly GCF_028858705.1 of Grus americana. NCBI lineage: Eukaryota > Metazoa > Chordata > Aves > Gruiformes > Gruidae > Grus > Grus americana. The sequence continues at coordinate 105,287,454 of NC_072852.1, forward strand.
GATATTGCAATCTACATTTCATATTTATTGCCATTATCCAAGCCATCCAGTCTCCTTTAATTGGTCACACATTTTGTTTAGTATTATACAGATTATTAGAGAAAGTGTACAAAACCTGAACTGGCTACGCATAACTGTGGAGTGCCAACATTTAAATTCAGTCTGTAACTGGAAACAATTTTCTTTCTTTAAATTCTACATACAATAAAAAAAAGAATGTTTCTGACCCTTTCTAAAATGCTTCTTTAGAACTTAATATCAAAAATAGGTATTTTCTTAACTGAGTATTTTCCTAATCCAAATTCTGAGCCAAAATGTACTGCTAGTGTAGAACAGAGATACGAGGCTCAAATCCCTGTCATTCAGAAAGCCAGCCTTTATCCTGACTTTAAAATAAACAAATCAGATTCATGGGAAGAGATTCCTGAGCTAATTCTAAGTATGTCTCTGGTATAGACCATCACAGCACAGAGATGGCAACCTGGGGCTTACAGTAAGTATGGCTCTGCCAGGATGGGTTCTTTATGGGGCCTGTTTGACTGCAATTTGAAGATCTGTGGTGCACTTTCCCGTATGTTCAAAATGCCCTAAGTTCTGCAGCTGAAGCTTTATTTTACCATACTAACTTCTCTTTTCAAAAATCTCTTTCCTTCCACCTCCCTTACTGTTACTAATGGGGGATGGCAGCTGTCACGAGACCTAGATGCTGCATGCTTCTCTTGTCAATGAAAATATTTTCATGCTGGCATTGACAGCCAGATTGAAATATTTTTATGCCATCTTTATGAGCATTGTAAAGCTGCTTCTGATGAACTGGGTAAGTTCATTTAAACTGTTAGCTCTCTTAATTGATTCCACTCTTATTTCTTTCATTGTGACTTTACAACTCAAGAATAAATATTCACATTTATTGGACAGCTTTTAACTAGCTCTTATTAAAGGATTCCTAGCAAGAGGATGCATTATGGTTGCACTAAATCAGCATGACATCCTTCCAGAAACTTGCATCTGACATGTTGTCACAAGGACAAACAAAGATAGACGTAACATAGCTACCAAAGAACTGGAAATCAGCAGCTCAGTAATCCAAGACATGGACAAGTGCATATATCTGAGACTAGCTGGTCTTTTTTCAGTACTTACAGGAAGGATGCACTTATTTTCTGGCTGAATTAGTTGAGTCCAGGCTGAAATCTAGTCACAGCTGTATTGCTTTTGTCCTGAAGTAGTGGTGTTAAAATGTATATAACTGACTTCAGAAGTGCAGCAATATATTTTAGTATTCCCTGAAAACATCTGAACTAAAATGAAAAAGAATGAAAATTTGATTGGAAGAAACTTAGGCTATCTGAGATTGATAGTTAGATTGGTATTTTTAGGTTCAGTCTACTGAATTATATCAATATTTATAATCTTAAATACAGTATCCAGGATACTCTGAGTACATACCAGGTGATAACCAGGTACCTCCAGAGTGCAATGAGTTCTTGTTCTACCTTGCTTGAAAAACTGGGAGGGAGGAGTGTGTGTGCTGAGTGATATGCATTAGGGCAAATGTCAGTCCAGGGCTGACAGACTGTGTTACTGAACATTTTGCTCTGTTCTGTTGTTGGGCCAAGCTTGTTCAATTCCTTACTCTCATTGCAGAGCTATAGATAGTCTTCTGTAGCATTGGCTGGAAGAAAGTGTGGCAAATAGGTAACTTCTGTGTTAGTGACCAACAAGTGCAGCTCATGAAAACTCTGTTATAGAACAACTTAAAACAAATCTGGCCATACTGCAGCCAAGTATGCTTTCATTCTCTGAAGAAGACAGAAAATGATTTTATTCTCCTGCAACTTATTTTTCTGATTTAGTGAATGCCTAAGTATGCAATCAAGGAAGATAGAATAGTTTGGGTTGGAAGGGACCTTTAAAGGTCATCTAGTCTAAACTCCAGGATGCTTCTCTCGAGAAGCATCTTCTCTGACTGTTTTCCTGTAGTTAGGAAGTGAGAGAAATTCCAGCAATGTAGTAATTAGGGCTTTCTGTATTCACTCAACTCCCTTACTTAAAGAAAAAAACAGAAAATGAGCAATTGGAAAAAAATTAAAGATAAAATTTTGGTCCTTTGAAGTATGGTGGAAGGAACATAATGCTTTGGAGAGAATCAATATATCATCTGCAGACTAAATATGCTCACTTAAATATTTGCACTCTTTCAATGCAAGTTCATTTAAAATGAGTCTTTAGATGCACTCCTATCACAGTGAAGTAATAGATTAAAACAGGGCATAGCAAGCTAATAGATTTGAGATCCTCTTAAGAAAATGTGATGAAAGTCTCCTCTGTGCCAGTTTGTGTCATATTTTTTATTAGTACCTATGTAACTGAAAAGAGAAACATTTGCTAGGAAACAGAAGGCCAAAGAGAAGAAAGTTATGTGCTGAGAGATAAAATGTGAGAGGCTCCCAAGAATCCATCAGCTCTGGAGACTAGTGGTCCTGTTGGATCCACAAGAACTGATAAACTTAGGACACAGTCAGCTGAAAATATGCAAGGCCACTGGCACATATTAGCATCAATGACAGGATGTATAATTCAGACTGCATCCAAGAAGACAGTGGCTGCTATATACATACAAAATCAACAGGATTAGTTGCACATCTGTTGAAGAAAAAAAAAAATCACTTGAGGGACTTTGACCTAAAAGTCAGTGATGCATCCATATGATGGGCCACTTCTGAATAAATAGTGGGGGTTGGCTTCCCAAAAGTGCTCTAGCAGGGTAACTGAGAATATGTGTGTATGCATGTATGATGGACCAAGCAAATGAATGCACTGTGTGAACAGTTATTTGCTCATAATAACAGCTTATTTATTAGAACAACTTTAATTATTGACAGTTATTTGTCTCGACTCAATCCTCTGAGACAAAAGGGTATTTATGACAAAGGAATACAGTGGATTTGTTTATACCTATTTGTTTTTAAAATACATCTTTTCAGAGATGCATATAAATTAGATTTGTTGTGAGGACAGCTTTGAGAATCAAGTTTAAACTTTGGTTTTGGAAGTCCAGAGTGAAGTACATTGTGTATCCACCAGGGAAAGAATGTGTTGAAACGTTTATAAGGTGGTCTTAAACAGCAACTACTTTTGAACATCCAAAGAACATCTAGTATGGGAGAGAAGCTTTATGTAATGAAGTTAAAGACTGAATTTAAGTTTTGACTGGCTTGAAATAAAAGCAAAAAGGATAGAAGAAAGGCTATAATTATTGGAAGAACATAATGTGATGCTTAGACAGGATGTGAAATTCACTGAGGAACATATTGCGTCTATAATTAGAGATAGTATTTCAGTCACTTTAAAAATGAGTCATTAGAGAATGCATTAAAAAGTAAAATTCTACATCTGTTGGGTCTCCCAGTTGGGACAGAAACATGAGACCTGAAAGGGAGATGCAAATTTTTCCTTCTAAGGAGCTCTGAGGTTAAATTCCAGAAGTGAAGTGCAAATAAAGCTTTGGAGTTGGAAACAAATAGAAACAAAACAGAAGTATAGATGACTTGCAATACTTTCCGTATGTACTTCTAGAACATATACAAGAGCATTGATACTCTTGTTCTTTGAGGAGTTGAAATCGATTGTTTAGAAGTTTCACAGGGCATTCCTCTCATCTCTCATCCTTGCTTCCAATCATAGGGAGGGGAAAATAGTTCCACTGTGTGATTTTTTTGTGATGTACACAAAATAACAGTTGAGTGACGTAGTCTCAGTTCTTCTGTGTTCATCTTCAGTGTAAAATGAACTAGATGGAGAACAGTTTTTACTATTCATTGCTCAGATATAATAAACAATTTTCAATTATTTTTTTCTAATCATGCTAGGACTATGAGTGAGAAGCACAGATGTCAATTTCTGATTGCACTGGCTTTTGCAAAGAGTTGAATTTTCTGGGGGAGGAGAAATTTGTAGGAAAGAGGTCAATGCATGTAGCTGGCACCACATTTTTCTCAGACTGTTTGCATGAGGTAATATTCTGCAATGAAATATATTGCCTAGAAATTTTAATCAAGCAGCAAGTTAAAGGAAAATGAGCTATACAATAATAGAGTTGTATTATTTGGTCCCAGAGATTTCTCTTTTTTTTTTTGGTCTTGTATTGGGATTGTGTGGCAAGGTTTTCTGGGGGGGCGGGGGGGGCAGGAGGAGCTTCTGTGAAAAGCTGATAGAAGCTTCCCCTATGTGCAACAGAGCCAATGCCAACTGGTTTCAAGATGGACCCAATGCTGACCAAGGCTGAGCCCATCAGCCATGGTGGTAGTGTCTCTGGGATAATGTAGTTAAGGAGGAAGAAAAAAAACAAACAAAACACAACCAAACACAACACTTTCAGCCAGAGACATGAGTGAAAATGTGAGAACAACTCCTCTGCAAACACCAAGGTCAATGCAGAAGGAGGGGGAGGAGGTGCTCCAGGCACCGGAGCAGAGATCCCCCTACAGCCCATGGAGAAGACCATGGTGAGGCAGGCTGTCCCCCTGCAGCCCATGGAGGTTAATGGTGGAGCGCATATCCACCTGCAGCCTGTGGAGGACCCCGTGCTGGAGTAGATTGATGGACCCACAGGACCTGTGGAGAGCAGACCCCATGCTGGAGCAAGTTTGCTGGCAGGACTTGTGACCCTGTGGAAGGGTCCCATGCTGGAACAAGTCTGGTCCTGAAGGTCTGCACCCTGTGGAAGGGACCCACGCTGGAGCAGTTCATGAAGAACTGCAGCCCGCGGGAAGGACTTGTGTTGGAGAAGGTGGTGGAGGACTGTCTTCCATGGGAGGGACCCCTTGCCTCCTGGCAAGGTGCCATGCTAAGGCAGATGTATTGCTACTGAGTAATCAAGTGGGACAGGCCTCTCTGCACCTCAGCATGTTGTGCCATATAGATATTCCCTTGTTTCTAAAGGCTCCTTAACAGTATTCAAGACAAAACAGCTTCCAGGCTTTAACAAGAAATGAAAACACCTTAGAAGTAACCCAGTTGTCATAATAACTGCTAGATTTTTGATTTTTCTTTATTAAATAGAGGTTGAAAGCCAAGTTAGTGACAACTTTTATAAAATTGAAAGATGTTTCTTTAATCTGTTACATCCTGTCTCTGTTAAACTGTTATGAAGATGATCTCTTGGATAAGGACGACTTGTCCTCTGAGAACCTAACAGAAAATTTTTGTCCACTTAAGCAGGTTAGGAACATCATAAACTGTTAACCCCTAATGACATGGATAAAATTTAGATTTAATTTAAAATTTAAGTGCTTTATACATTTACATATAGTCTCAGAATAGTTCTGGTCTGTGATAATTTACATCAGTCTAAATAAGAGGTATTGTCTAAAGCACCCAAATATAGAAGCACACTTTGCTTTTACACAAAAAAGAGGGGAGGATACTCAATCGGCTGTCTGCAGCCTGATGTTGGCTGTGGCAACTGCAGGTCTGGTCTTCCAGCTGGACACCTAGAGATAAACGCAGAGTGGAATAATCATATTACAACTAGTTGGATATGCTTCAAACTAAAAGGGTTTCTCAGGGAGACGAATTTTGATGCATGATTTTTGTCAAACTGATTTAGGACAAATTGTTAGTGCATGCTGGAGCATGAGCAACCTCAATAATACATCTGATCATGCTCCTGTGTCAGCATTCCTCCATTACTGGTGAATGGGAAAGGAGGCATGTCTCCTGCAAGATTTTAATACTTGAAAACAGAATAGAAGTACCAGAAATGCAGAATATTGGGGAAAGAGTGAGTGAGTTCAGGTTTTTATTTCTATTTTTTTTAAGAAACTATTGCTTTTTTGACAGGTGACCTTAGTAAGAGAGAATGAAAAGAAAACTGTGTTTTTACATCTTACTTTAGGATGCTATTAAGACTAGCTCAGCTTTCGTGTAAATAGCAATATTATAATTTTCAATATTAATTATCACTCTTGAAATATAAAACTGCAAACATTACAATACCATCACAATAACAAATGTAACTCGAGCAATGGTTTATGACTAGTGTATTTTAAGCCACTCAACATTTCTGTAATTATGCTGAAGATGTAGGCTCTGCAAAGCCTTACTTAGTTCAGACAAAGCATAGTTTTAACATTGTGGTTAAAACCTGGAAAAAAGGTTGTAGGTTTTCTTTGTTATTGTTGTTTGTTCATTTGTTTTTTTAAAAGCTGCAGTGAAAAGTCCCATAAAACTCCACTCACTTTTGAAAGGGATTGAATGAAAATAATGATGAAGCTCGTTGATACACTTGTATTTTCTTCCCCTAGTGGAAGGAAAGTTAATATGTTTAAGAACTACTTCCCTCCCCCTGCCCCCACTTAGATTAGTCTTTGCTATTTCTTAGACTTGAAAGTTGACTTTCACAGTATTAATTACTTCTAGGATAGAATTTTATGTAATGATATCTAAAGTATCACCACTAATGTTGGTAAATTATTTTTCCTGTTATTTTCATTCTTTTTGTGAAGCAATTGTTTAGGTAATAAGGACATCATGACAAATGAACATCACAGCTGAAATAGGCAGATCTTCCTTGTTCTGGATTGTTCTTTTGAAAAGATTTAGAGATACTTCAGGACTTAGCAGGTGGTTTGAAGAATATTGATATAAACTGACGTCTAATGCCATTTGCATCAATGCACCTAATCTGCTCTAATATTCTTGAAAAATTGACTTACATGGGTAATTCTGTTCTGTGTGGAAATGACTGGTGTATTACAAAGACTTAGTTGCATGGCATTGCCTTGTCCTCCTCCTAGAAGCTAAATTATGTTGAAAGACTGCTGAGAGTAACTTATTTTTCTACATTTTTTTCCCTGTATGTTTTCTTCATGGCAAGTGTGTCATACAAAGGTAAATGAGCTGGAAAGACTGCAGTTCCTTTACTTAATAAATGGTTGTTGAGTTGATCCACAGAGCAAGCTCTGTGGTGGTATTTCTTTCAAAGCACAGACCTGAAGATTAGGAACTATTTCCTCATACATATTTAGCTATTTATTACAAAACAGAACTCAAGAAGGTCTGAAAGCAAATAATGATCTTAAACAGTTTTCTTTTCTGTGTACACTTTTCAGATCTGTCTTTAAACAAGCACATACAGGAGTTCTGCAAACAGCCTACTTGCAAACTGGACCACAAATATCCACAGATTTTTTGTATTTTTTTTACCTATTGGTTACACACCATAATAATCTATCTCAGTAGTCAGAAAGTCTTGCTGGGCTTGCAGGTTTTCTTAGATCAAATCTTGTGTTGCACCATGCTGTGCAAATAGCTTTCCACTGGAATCTCAAAAGCTGCTAAATGTATTGTGCTAAATTCTGCTCTGAGATGTGCCCTAACAAGCTTCCCAGTTAATAGATTTCTCATCCTCAATACACGTCCCTTTCCTTCAAAACTCCATAAATAAAAAAATGCTCCTTCAAACCTCCACAAAAAACCCTGCCTCTCCCCATTGAAGGAGTAGTTGAAAGCAAAGTAGGTAAAGGAGGTAGACTAAGAAGAACTGAAGAACTGAAAGTTATTTACTTTCAGTTTCCAAATCTTCTCTAATGTATTCTTCCAACTGAATTTGGAAATGACAACTGTGTAAGAATTCTGACAGATAACTATAGTTGATGATAGAAGTCTCATTCACTTTTTAATACATTAACTTGATATTTACTTTCTTCTTTTGTAATTGTGTGATCCTTCTTGAAATGATTATGGCAAAAAATAATTATGAAGCTATTTCAAAACTTTTTCTGTGGTAAGGCAGTTGAATTATATTTTAAGTGATTTATGGGGAGCTGTTAACAAAAACAATTTTTCCCCCTATGTTTTAGTCCAATGCTTGCCTTTTGGATAGGGGAGAGATCATTCATTTAAATTAGCACATCAATGAATGAAATTCTAAAGCATTTAAAAATAGCTTTTTTTATTTTTGTTTTATATAGTAGTTATTAAAATGAAAGAAAACTTCTTAAGTAAATGAAATTATACTACTGCATTACATAGTTAGGGTTTTGAATAATCCCTTAAATAACTACTGTGACTTTCATTAATTGTCAAATTTTGGAAGAATGGTGAGAGCAAAATCATGGCCTCTAACTAGATTTCAGTTTTTATGTTGGGAGTTTTGATGGGATCAGCTGACCAGGGCCTGGAAACATTATAGAATAACTTTACTGTCTAGGAAAAACTAAATCTGAGAATACTTCTTCAAGCTCGCAAACTTAGGAAACAGAGTGCATGTGCACTCATCTGGGACAAATGGTATTTAATAAGATGTGGTTTATAGTGGTGTGGTATATGCTTTTTGTATAACCCTAAGCTGTGCTCTCAAGTAAAAAAAAAAAAAAAAAATCCTGAAGTTGGTATTTTCTTCATATTTGCAGGAGAGCAATGTGCAGCTTCACAAAACTCTGTGCTGTGCTTGAGGCTAGCAGAAAAATTACATAAGTATTCTTTCTTACAGTGACTGTAGTAATGGTCTGTTTGGGTGTGTTCCTCAGAAATTGGTAGGTATTTGGCTGTTTCCACAACCTTTAACCAAACATTCTCTTAAGGAAAAACAAAGTTTATCTAGCAGCCATGGGAGCAACTTCTATCCACTCTTCCACACCTTTTATCATGCAAGAATTTTGTTTGTAAGATCACTTTACCTTTTGAAAAGTGCCCTAGCTTTGACTGCTTTGTTGAAAGCTGTGCTGTTCTGGTAGGAATAGCAAATGAGGACTTTAGGTGCTATATAGCTGTGGATGCACTAATGGTGAAGGCTGACCCATAGATGCTGAGTATAGGATGCAGACGGTGAGTGCCTGAGTGATCATAAAGTCTTTATACAGCAAAGAAATATAAGAGGAGGAAATCTTATCTCCTTTGGACTGCTATCCTCCTTGGGTCTCACACTTGTCAGGGGTTTTGGGTCAACCCAAATTTGCAGGGGAAGATGAAGTAAAAAAAAAAAAAAAAGTTTTACATGTCTTAAGACTTTTGCTGGGCTGCATCAAAAGAGGTGTGATCAGCAGATCGAGGGAGGTGATCCTGCCCCTCTACTCCACTCTTGTGAGACCCCACCTGGAGTACTGCATCCAGCTCTGGGGGCCCCAGTACAAGACAGACATGGAGCTGTTGGAGCGAGTCCAGAGGAGGGCCACGAAGCTGATCAGAGGGCTGGAGCACCTCTCCTGTGACGACAGGCTGAGAGAGTTGGGGTTGTTCAGCCTGGAGAAGAGAAGGTTGTGGGGACACCTTAGAGCAGCCTTCTAGTACCTGAAGGGTGTCTACAGGAAAGCTGGAGAGGGACTGTTTACAAGGGCATGTAGTGACAGGACAAGGGGTAATGATTTTAAACTAAAAGAGGGTAAATTCAGATTAGATATTAGGAAAAAAAAAATCTTCACTGTGAGGGTGGTGAAACACTGGAACAGGTTGCCCAGTGAAGCTGTGAATGTCCCATCCCTGGAAGTGTTAAAGGCCAGATTGGATGGGGCTTTGGGCAGCCTGGTCTAGTGGAGGGTGTCCCTGCCCATGGCAGGGGGGTTGGAACTAGATGGTCTTTGAGGTCCCTTCCAGCCCAAACCTATGATTCTATGATTTTGTTTGGGCTTACCAAAGGAAATGGGGGGCAATTCTAACCACTATTTATTTTTATCTATTCTAATTATCTGTTTGCCTTTGTGCCTTTATATTTTTACATATTTACTTTGAAGATGGAAAATGAACTTACCAAAATGGTTAAAAGTCATTCTGAAATTGAGAAAACTGAGATTTATTGGCAGGAGGGAGATGTTACAAGTGAAGCAGTTGAAATAAAGCCTTATGTAGGGAAGGTAAAATAAGGTAATAAAGCATTGGATGAATGGTAATAAAAAGACCAAAGATACCAAATTTGAACAATAGAAGCAGAATTCAAGCAGTCGACATGTAATGGATGGAAAGAATTAGTTTAATACGATGACAAGAAGGAGGCTATAAAATTTTGTGAAAAGAAATGGAAGTAAGCCACCATGCTGAACTGGACTACAAAACGACTGAAACAGGAAACCTTGATGTAGATTTGATGGGGGTATCCTGTGGGGCAGAGGCAGGGGAGAAGAGCTAGATGCAGTGATTTCAGAAGATGGAAATACAGCAGAAGACTGAGCTCCCCTGATGAAATCAGCATTGAGAGCTAAAGCATATGTGGTCATCTTGTAATCTTAATAAGCACCTTGCTGCCCTACGACTAATACTTTGGTTACCTTTTTATCTTTTATTTTGAGAGAAATTGGAGGAATCTCAAGTGCATAATTGCCAGCGCTCATTCACAATTTCTAGATTCAGTCTCTGTGGTGCCAGTCATTAAAGCTTCCTTCCTACAGTTTCATCTGTCGTATGAACTATATGCACATCCCCGTTTCTTTTGTGATGAGTTCAGTAACAGCTATTTTTTTTGCTGGGGTTTGAGTTTGGGGGTGTGTCTGTTGCTTGGATGAGGTTTTTGCCTTAATGACTAGTTGGGAACAGTTTATCAAAAGTAAGAACAGTTCTATTGCTTTTTCTACAAGGCACTATATGTATATACACATGTACATATAGATACAATGATATCCCTTAACAAAATCATGTATACTTTTCTCCCTATGTCAAGATGCATTTTAAACAATTCCATAGCAAGGTTTTCAGTTCTGTGGAAGGCACAGCTGCTCAGGTCCTGTATACATTGCTTTCATGGTGTTATTAACAGTTTCCTGCATTTTACAGCCTTGTAGCTAATCTTTGAAAAGCTAGAAAATGTGCAGTAAATGACAGGTTTTTGATAGTGACCAGGAATCCTGATGTTATATATGTTACTGAAGACCTAGAAAGACACAGAAAGGGGCGTGCAGGGCAAAGTCCTGTGTATCATAGTATGTGTAATAAAGTCGCTTTGATTTAGTACTTTATTTTTTCAATATATGCTGAAGGTAGGGTTTTAGTGCTTCAGAATGTAAGAGTATGGCTGAACTTTCTGTATTTCTAGCTTTGGACACAAAGTCTTCTTGAGTATATTGCCCCATACTCAGGCCTGTGTTCTTTTTCTGAGACCTTTGAAGTTTGGAGGGAATATTCATTCCAAATCAAAATTTTAAAAAATCAAAAAATTCCAGCAGATTTCTACTGCTAAATTCCATGTATTTTAAAAATCCCACTTTTAATCTTTTGTGTTTCTCTGTACAGCTACAAGTATATTTAAGCTTTATGAATAAGGGATAAAAAAGTGCTTGCTGTTATGTGTTTATCAAGGAATAGAGACAATATGTAGATTTTTATATATAAAATAAGCTTGAATTAGTCAGATCCAACCTTGCTGCAATCACCTTAAGGTAAAATCAAGAGTTCAAAGGAAAGATTTGATTTTAATTTTGATGGTGCTCCTAAACACATGATTAATCCTTCTTCTTAGCTCTTTAATATCAGTAATTTACAGTTTTATTTAACACCTGTGCTTAAACAGGACTTCTTTTTGCACCTGCAATTATTTATGCAGAAATTACAGAGTTTTTCACCTTCAGGTAGTTGTAGGAACACTTATGTCAGAAGGAGTCTATGTAAACACCTAAATGGAATGTACACCAGGTCTTCATGTACACTGATATTAAAATTCAAGGAAATACCAATTTGTTCTAATACAAAATATGGCCCATGAAGAGTGTTGCAAACAATATGAGGTGCTATTTAATTTCTGCCATTATTTTATTCTGCAAATTATGTACATAAAAAAGGAGTAATCTAGAAATAATAAACAAAACGCTTCAAAGCAGAAATAACTAGTGACATTATGACTAAACTGACAGCTGTATGTTGTTAAATATGGAATGACTGAAATTAAACTACCTTCTGGAACAAATACAGAATGAATGGCCAAGAAAAGGTGATACTAAGGAAATATAATGGACTACAGAGAATGAGTCCCATGTAAGGGTGAAATTATCACTGTAATCATATTTGAGGAAAGCAGTTTAATTATATACCCTGTATTATTTTTATGGATATACAAGTAGAGATTTGCCATATGTGTATTTCTTTTAGATGAATCACTACTACTTTTAAGCTTCTTGTACCAAAAGCGGGTAACGTGTAAAGAAAAGATTTAGCTGTTGTGTTTCAGTCTCAGTGATAATATGTCCCTCTTTCAGTGTCTCCTATGACTGATCCTTGCTCCTTCCTTCATTAATCTTGGTAATTTTTATCTTTGTGGTAAACAAGTCAAGTCCTTCCTATTATAGATGCCTTTGTGCTACTTCTAGGTAACTGTTTTACTATCTCCCCTTAATGATATTCTGCTACTTAACCCCCACAGGGTCAAAACCTTAGCTGGATAAATAGTATCAGTGAATATTTTGAGACTGGTCATGTGAATAGGTCTACAGAATTGCCGTTTTGCCTGGATTAAAAAGGAAGCTGCTGATATGCTGAATTTTAAACCCTGAATAATTATGTAATTCAGGTCTCCTTTCTAAGCCAAGCTTGTTGGAATAAAACCATTTAGTACTTTACTCTTTTTTGTGGTTATTGGGGGGGGGGGGGGGGGTGACATTATCACTCAGAAAACTGCTTTTCTAGTTGTTGTAAATGATTTTTTTCTTGGTGGCTTAACCAGAAAGTAACAAGAAAAAATACTTGCTATTTTCATGCTAATTGCAATATGGGAAAATAATTTGTATACTGAGTGAAATTTTAAATAGCTAGTGTTACTTTAAAACTTGATTGTGACTTGGAGCACTAATGACTTGCAGCACTGAATTTGGTAAGTCAGAGTGGTGAAGTCTGTCTTCAATGTTTGCAATGAGTCTGTACTCAGTGTCACTTTTCTATTACTTCCAGTGCTTGGGGGTTGCTGTTTAGTTATTAAATATCTGCAGACTTCTTTATCTAGTCTTTCATACCTGACATAAAACTGGCACATCCTTGTAACCATAACTAACGTAAATGATTTTCTTACTTATCCAGTATTTGACAAGTTTAATTTTAAATTGCCTACATTTATCCAAATATAACTGTAGAGGAAGAGAGTTTGTCAGAAATGCCACTGTTAGACCAACACATATCTTTGGGGGAAAAAAGCCAAACTCCAATACTACTTATTAGACTAATATGTATGAGTTGCAAAAACACTGTACTTGTCAGTACCCAAGACTGTCTTCAGGTAAAGAGATTTCCTTTTACCCATATTGGAAAGCTCACCTGTTTTCTTCCATATCTATCAATCAGCCTCATTAAAAAATCTTATCTGTCTTATATATGTAGACCTTCACAGCTATAACTCTTTCACTTCTGAACTTGCTTCTTGTTGACTAACAGAGTAGACTGTTCTGCTGTGGAGACCTCTTGGGTGGTCACACCGTAGAAATGAAAGAAAGTCAAACAGGTTTGCCAGAGCAAGAAATGAAATAGAATCAGTGTTTGTTCTTGTTAAGGAAAACATAGACATCTACTTCTTTCCATCCAAATTGAAGAAAGAGGACTGTTTGCTTTGGGAAAAGCACCAGACTCTCATCCACTTCTGGTATTTTCTGTTGTAGTCTACATCACACACTTGTTTCAGAAGCATCTGTTAAGCATGTTAATGTCTGAAAGTATTAATCCATACTGGCTGCACAAACCACTTTCATTAGACTTGTTGCAATATTTTTTTTTCTATAGTTATTGCTATATTTTTAACCTGATACATCCTTATTCACTGGAAAGAATCTATAATGAAAAAGGGAACACAGAATATGAGTGGCCTTACTGGGCCCAGACAAAGATTGGTCTGTTCTGTCTCTCCAGCCCTGCTGTTTCGAGCTCACAGAGTACTTCTTGATCTGAACGTTTCTCTGGATTTAGAAATATGGTGGATTTCTCATGAACTTGTCCAGTCTCTCCTTGAATACATATAAATTTACAGGATTCATGGTATCTGCAGTAGAGAGTTCTAGAGCCTAAATGCACTTTGACATGAAGTACTACTTCTGTTTACTTTTTTCTTGAACCTGCAACTACTAATTTCAGTAGAGGCCTCCTAGGCCTAGGGAGTCAGTCCTTGTATGTAGGTCACTGCATATCTTATCCACCTCTCTCTCTAGTGTGACTGTTCGTACAGATCAGCCATGTGCTTTTAAAGCAAATCACTCCCTTATTCTAACTTCTTTTGATGTGATTCCTTTCAGATTAAAGTGCAGCAGGTGATGAGCTCCAAGCATGCACCTAATGCAGCTCTAAATACTGATGAGTGTTCAGGCAATGGGACCAGGCAAGAGGTAGTTTGAAATAAGCACCCCTAAAACTTGTATACTGTGAGTGTTAGCACCAGCTGTTTCACTCCACAAACCTGCTAAAAAAAAAAAAGTAGCTTCTATCAGTACATCTAGACATCCATTCATTTAAATCAAGGAAATTTCTTAGCTCTCAATATCTACTGCTACATCTTTGAAAACCTGAAATAACTCCATAAAAGCAGCATCTTGCTGATTCCTAGTGGCTGCTCCCAAACATCACTTATCTCCAATTAGGTGCTGAAAACACATAAAGAAGCTAGGACTTAAACGCATAGCATCTTTTCCACAATGTTTCAGCATCTTGCTATGCATCTATAAAGTGAGATCTCTTAAAGTGCAAATTAGCTTCAACTGGAATTAGTTTATCGTATGCTTTTCATGCTCTTATTTTCTTATTTGATATGGCTAGATGTAGTTCTCCCAGAAATATCAAATCTACCTTCTCAGACTCTCATGGGTATAATTATCTAAATTGTCAATTGACATAAACAAGAGTAGCTGAGACTTATTTCAAAATTCTAAAAGATCAGGTTTTAAATATGTATTTCCATGTTAAATCTTACACTCTTAAAAGCAGTTTCCTATTTCTAATCTTCCTAGATATTTCAGTGTGACCCTATGGTGAGTACTGAGAAGCTGTGGGACACAGGTGTACTCACCTATACTATTCCTGAAGAGTACGTATGTCTTGGTTTAAGGGTTTATTTTAATTTAAACCTTCTAACATTGACATTTTGTATTTTTGTTTGGTGTAACTGATTTGGTGTACCTTTCTAGGGCTGTGTAAATAATTTATTTTCTTGATTGAGTTGATGAACAGTGGGGAAAATAAAACCACAAAAAACCCCAAACCACTCCTCAAAACTGCTCCAAAATGTTTTTCCAATAAAAAAGCAGAAAACATGTATTTGATTTACTCCCCCCCCCCGCCCCCCACCTGAACATCTTGTTTTCTGGCACATATGGTAGAAAATGACAAAGTACGCAAATAACAATTCAACAGATAACTACTAAGTCTGGAAAGTTAAGAGACCGAATTCACTCCTATCTTCTGTTCAATGTCTATTTCTTCTGTAAGAGTGCCAACTGTTCTGTTTTAGACAGGAATGGATTTTTTTTTTGGTAGTAGAGTATTTAAATATTTGACTCAAGAATGTATCTTTTTTCATATCTAGAAAGTGCTAGGTTGCTCAAAAAGCAAACTGAACAAGTTGAAGCATCACAACCATAAAGCTTCAGAGCATCAGTATTAAAACCAGTTTAAAAGAATGGAGTCATAGATCAATATTTAGAGCAATTGCAGTACATCACCTATATTCCTCTCCGATAATCCTCAAAGTTGTTGAAAGGGCTATCTCTCTGAATTTTGCCAAAATAAAATGGTCCGGAAGGAACTAAGACTTATTTGTCTTGTATCTTACTAGCAGAATAAATAAAGCTCTGGAACAATTGAGAAGCTGATATCAAAAAAAGCAAATAATAAAGGGGAAACTTAAACAAGTACAAAGACAGGGCAAAATGTAAATGCAGTATTTAAAGCTGAGCAGACCACACATTTTTAAAGGATGGCTAAAGGTTACTAAGTGATTTTCCACTGCAGTATATAATAATAGCCAGTCACTTTGAACCCTGGTTTACCTTTGCATATCATGGGCTTTTGGGAATTTGAGTTGTTTTTCAAATGATTGTCACTTATTTCCTTCTCAGGACAGGACAGTCCTTTTGTAGCCAAAAGGAGAAAGTTTGTGCTACCACTGGCATTGGGGTGTTTGTCTTCCCACTCCTGAGGCCATACTGCTGGGTTAGCAGGATGGAGAAATGAAAGCGAGTAGTCCAGTTATATGTTCTAAAATCTATAAGAAAACCCAAAACCTAAACCCCTGAACAAAACCTTCACAACCATTCCTGACCATTCTGGCACCCCTCCAACACTCAGGGAATTAAGTAGGAACTGTATCATCAAGGCCTGATGCAGAAAGTATCTCTGAAAAGTGACAGTAAGGAAGCAAGAAACTCTGATATTTTAGTCAAGTTCATACTGAAATTTAAACCTTTCCTTGTATTTCCTATAATCTGAAAAAATGGTGGTTAAGATTATCAGCTTTAAGGTAGTGGCATCTATCCCAGAGCACAGCAGTAAAGGAACTTGAATTTCAAACAGAATTCTAGTAAATAATTTTAATTTCATATTCCAATTATTACAATTTTATACCATTTATATAGATTTTACTTTATGAACATGTTCAGCAGAATGGCATTTTATGTTACAAGATATAGGATTTTGACATCAGTGTGTTGACAAGGAAAATGAGCACAGTCACTGTCGTGGTTTAACTCCAGGCAGCAACTGAGCACCACGCAGCCACTCGCCCCCCCCCCCCTCCCCCCCACACACAAGGGGATGGGGAAGAGAATGGAAAAACACCTTGTGGGTTGAGATGAAGACCGTTTAATAGGATAACAAAGGAAGAGAAGAAGGAGAAGAATAGTAATAACAACAACAATATTAATGTGATGCACAAATGCGATTGCTCACCACATGCAAAAGGAAAACAACCCGATGCCCAGTCTGTTTCCGAGCAGGGATCCCACCTCCCGGCTCGCTTCCCCAGTTGTACCCGGAGCATGCCGTTCCATGGCAGGGAATGTCCCTGTGGCCAGCCTGGGCCAGCCGTCCTGGCTGTGCTCTCCCAGCTTCTGGTGCACCTGGCAGGGCACGGTGAGAAGCTGAATTCCTTGACTTAGTGTAAATGCTACAACTACCTAGCAACAGCTAAAAACATCAGTGTGTTATCAACGTTATTCTCATACTAAATCCAAAACACAGCACTATACCGGCTACTACAAAGAAAAATTAACTCTATCTCAGCTGAAACTAGGGCAGTCACTTTCAGTATTCTAGCTAATTATTAGAAGACCTAGAATATGACCTGGAGTTTTACATTTACGAGCACGGCTTTGCTATAATCCTCCTCTTAATACAGTTCTAAGGCTGTCTTTTGTGTGAGCTTTTTAGTATAAGGCATTATTCTGTCAGTCTTTAGCACCATATATAGCACTAAAATTTACTATAGGTTGGTTGCTTACTAACTCTGGAAAATAATAAGTAGGGCAAAGGGTAATGCAACATGTTCCATTCTTTTTGAAAGATACTGCGAAAAGAGTCATTCAATACAATACTGAAATTGTGTTGTCCATGTGAAATTATAGCTTTTCTTTCCAATTTAAGAATCCTTCTCAAAACAAATACATGTAGTGTTTTTCATCTGTGAAAAATAGCTCTGTTTCTTAAAAAAAAGAAAACAAAAAAAAACCAACAAAAAAACCCAAACCAAAACACCCCATCCCTATTTTAAAGGAACTTTATGTGATTGTAAATGTTGAATATTTTTAAAGCCTGCTGCCATTCGGTGTAATTTTTACATCATGTTTTCTAATATATTTGTTCCTGAAGAGGAAATAAACATATTGTATTAGAGTAAGAAAAATCTGTGAAGGATACAGACAACAGATTCAAGAAAAGGAAGAAGGCATGTTGTTTAAAACAATGCCAAATTGTTGTACAAATTGGTGAATACAATATTAAGTATGAATAAGATTTGTTTAAAAATGTTAGAATAGAAATGTCAGGGTCTTCTTACACTGGTTCCTCAGATTGAAAAAAAGACATCAAATTTTCAGAATAAATTCTTTCTGTATTCCTGCATCATGAGAAAATCAGCTCTGTAACACTCTGAGACGGTATCCTTTGAAGTATCTGCTGAAGATACTGAGGTTCTAACATATCTCCCCTCTACAGCAGGTTTTAGTTGCTTTTTTTCCTTTCACTTTTGAGATTCTTGTAGTACCTGGAATAGTTTCACTTCCTTTTCTAGATCACGTCTTAGATTTCTTTCACATGGAATGGATACTGTCAGTGGAGTTACCTTGAGGATGTTAAAGTGCAATACATGTTGAAATACACAAGTTACCTGATATAAATAATTCATGAGTAGTAAAAATAATTCCAAATGCAACTTTATTTGGTGGCAACAATGCTTAAACTGTATTGGAGCAATTGTCAGTTTTGACTAAGGCAATTTTATTGAAAAATGTTATAAAACACAGCACTTTTCATATCAATTTCATTTTAAAATGAGGTTTTCTTAGTACTGTATGTTACTACTATATGTTATGCTTGCTATTTGAAAGTCTTGAAGTTGAGTTAATCCTTGTAGAAGCATGAAGAAACCCTCTTCAACATGTACAAATTCTGATTAACTTATTTTTGTTGTGATTGGGAAAGAAGTAAAGTTCTTATTCCATATTGGTTACAATGCCAAACTGAAAATTCTGAAGGATATGGGAGGGGACAGATTTGTATATTTAACCTCCATATTTAACTTCTCCCGTAAAGGAAATGCTAATGCATCCATCAAACTAGACTTTTATTTTTAAGTAGTTTCTTTGGCAAAATTATAAACAGCTTAAAACTAGGGTGGGAAGGGCTAGATAAAATTTAATTGTAGCCATACTTAATGGATCTATCTTTTATATTTACATTGGCATGCCATTAGATATATGGAGATGGGCAGTATTAAACCAGAATTGCTTATTCTCACTATAGCATTACAAAAACATTTTGATTTGGACTGTAGACTGAGCCAGATTAAAACAGGGTTTTGGAGAGAGAATGTCTAATACTTATTTCTGGAAAAATAATGTAAGGAAAGAACAAAACATAATTAAAAAAGCATTACCAAGGAAGCAACTTTATCAAATGAACAGCAGCAAATATCCCTTCACGTCTTTGAGCAGAACTGAAAAAACTCAGGCAGACAACCAAAAAGCAGCTAAAAATTATCTCTGTTAACATTATGAGAGGCATTATTTTTTAGTTCATTATTCTTTCTATCATAAATACTGGAAGGAGATAGTTTGAAAGCAGATTGTGTGGTATTATAAACAACTAATCTTACCAATTAAAGGCTCGTCCCTTACCTGAGTTTCCTGCTCGCTCTCTCTCTGACAAAAACTTTATTGTAGGCAGGGAAATTTCAAGTAACAAAGTGAGTTTAAGCAATATCTGGCAGTTCAAGGTAAATAAGTATGCTGGTTGGATTTGAGTTTTGTTGTTTGGGGTTTTTTTTCCTGATGCATAAATGTTGTACAAATGGGCTAAAATGTTGCCTTGTAAACTGAAACTTATAACGGGATCTGGACAGCTTTACAAACTTTATCTGATGCAGATAATGTCCTGATATTAATTCTCTTTGATTTCTAATTGGGGTGATAATTACTTTAAATGCAGCCTTGCTCTACCAGCAATGCTGCTTAATTAATTTCACTTGTGGCTGAAACATTCTCCTTGATAAGTCTTCTTGATGAGTAATTTCTACTTTTAGGCTTAACAAAAACAAACAAAAAAACCCAACCCACCGAACAAAAGAAAACAAGCAAAAACACCTCAAAATCCCTGAAACCCACCTGAAAAAAGTAAGCTTATTAGGTTTCCAACCATCTGACAATTTTGTCCATTATTAGTAAAACCTTATTCTGTTACTATTGAAATCTCCTTGCAGTGGAAACTTTGGCAAATTTTGTATCCCAAGTTTTCTTCAACTAAGAACAAGACTTTCAAAATTGGTGTTTGAACTTCCGCTTCCACTCAGGTTAGTGATAAAAATTAAGGTGATGAAAGCAATCTGATCTTAAGTGATAAAGAAACTATGAGTTTAAAGGTGGAATCAGACAACTGATGACTTCTAGGTTGTGTGTTTTCTGTTTCTTCCTGCAAGTGACAAAGATGTTAAAGTCTTTTTATTCCATGCTTAGATTGTTATAAGATAATCTTTATACATAGAGCAATTCAAAACTGATTTTTAAAAATGTTATAGTTTCTAGCAGAGTCTGGTCCTTTTTTATCATTGTTTTGTTCATTTCATTTTATTTTGATTTAATTGAGAACATTTTCTGGTTGAAAATAGGAACTTTGAGAATTACACATATTCAGAAATTTCTGCCATTGATCCGAAGATGGAGGAAGCTTTTTTAAAGAGATGTTTCTTCAATTTGATATTTTTTAGGCATACAAAACCTAGAAAGACACTAGATTGGACTAGATTGGACAATGTGTGACAATGAAGTTCATAACAGGGTCTCTTGTTGTCCTCACTTGGGACATAATTCTGCTTAGCAGCTCTTATTTGTTGCTTTCTAAATTATTGTCTAGACAGTCGTCATTTTAAGTTTTGTTTTTAGTTCCTGCAAGGTACCAGCACCAGGATTCCAGTTTACTTATCTGGTTGCGCCATTTGTTCCACTGTTAGCTTGTCAGAGTATGGGTTACTTGGACCAGTGATAAACTGGTTCTTTTTCTTGCTGATAAATACCAACTTAGTAACTTATCTTTTCCTCTTCACAATTTTAAAAGCAAATAATCAGCCTTATACTGATATTAGTTTCCTTAAAAGAATCTGCTTTGGCATGTATGTAGGTAAGATAGGAAGGAAAGATGGTAATAGATTGTCAAGGTAGAGAAAAATTCCATCTAAATTGTCATTTATAAATGGCTTACTGGAACAATTTAGGAATATATCGGCACTGAATTAAATTTGAATGGAAGTAGGGTCAGGGATAGAATTTCAAAGTTCTCAGAAGAACAGAAGTGGGCCTTAGAACAGGAACAAAAATACTACTAAAAAAAAAAAAAGCCTAGAAAAACAACAATGTTCAAGCTTCTCAATTCTAGAGGAGTCTGTGTTAAATCAATACATTACACTATTGTCATCCCAGTGATACAAGTTGTATTCGGACATCTATCTATAAATAGCAGTGACGTATCCCTTATGTACTGATGGCTGTGTAGCCCTTTGGCTCATCACTGTTGTCATACTTGGAACAGCATGAATATTGTGTACATTATAGGTTGTATCAGTAACATCAAGGAGCTTGAAATCACATAGTCTTCTAGCCCACTATTTACACTAATGTTCATCTCAGATGCTCCACTGAAACTTGAGGGAAAAGGGAATTGTGTTTTTAGTTACTGTTTCTTTACTCTTTCTGATGTTGGGTTGCTGAGTGTGTGCTGTTTTCTGCTCCACTTGCTTACATGGGGCACCTACCTTTCAGTGCCTACCTCCCACTGCAGCTGCTGCAGAGCTTGCAAAGCTCTCTGGGGCATGGTCCACATTTGTTCAGTGAGAATCTTTTCATCATATCAAGAATTTCTCTGTGGAAAAGAGGACAAAATAAGCCTCATGTCAGCTTCGATGACATTTTAAAAATCAAGCATCACAGTCAGATTTCTGTATTATATTAAATATGCATGTATGTCAAAATGAAAAGTTTATGTGAATAACATTTTTTGATCATCTGGTATTCTCTCTTTTCTTTAAAATTCACTTTGGAATGTCAGGGGAAGGGCTGTTTTGTTGCGCTGCTTTTGAAACAGACTGTTCTCAATGTTCGTCTGTTCCCGCAGAACTAAAAATCCATTTCTTGATTATCACTGAACTGTGGCAATTTTAAGTCTGCTAGATTATGCAAGCTAAACATTCTGCTCACTAACTTGATCATTTTCACCAGTGGCTAAATGTAAAAATGCACATTCTTTCTGATGGTTTTCTCACTTTTTAGTGAAAACTCATAGACAGAGCATCAGGGGCTTGTTTCTAAGTTGCTTACCATATATATGTTGACTCATAGGACATCTCAAGTTGGAAGGCACCCTGGGAGGTCTTTAGATGAAACTCTTGCTCAAAACAGGGACAGCTATGAGGTCAAACAAGGTTGTTTGGGACTTTTTTCTCACTGAGTCTTAAACCTCCTAGGACTGTGTTTACACAGCCCCTGTGGCCAACCTGTGCCACTGCCTACCTGTCCTTCTGGGGGAAAAAGTTTCTCCTTATGTAGTTGGAACCTCTCTTGTTCCAGCATCTGCCCCTTGTGTCTCATGTTTCCGCCATGCACCAATAACTACCCCACAGGCACTGGGAGGCTGCTGTTAGGTCCCCTGTAGCCACCTCTTTCCTGACTGAACAAGCCCTGGTCCCTCAGCCTCCCCTCACAGAGCAAGTCCTCCAGCCTCAACTGTCCTGGTGGGTCTCCCTTGATCTTGCTTTGGTTTGACATCTGTCTCATACCAGGGGACACAAAACTGGATGCCATGTCTAGATGTGGTCTAAAGAGTGTGAATATGGGGGAGATAATCCTCTCAGTCTACCTGTTGTGCTCCTGTTTATGCAGCCCGGGATGGAGTTGGTTGTCTTTGCTGTCAGGGCAGGCCACAAGCTCAGCTTGGTACCTGTGAAGCCCCCAATGTACTTTTCTGCAGAGCTGCTCCCCATCCTGGCAGTCAGCCTGTCACAACTCTGAATCTTGAATAGCTCTCTTCTCTCCCCTTTCCACTTCCTTCATAATAAATTCCTTCTTTTTTTTTTTCCCCATCTTAATTACTTTTCAAGAACTCAATCTTTGAGGTTTTCATATGGTCACTCACATAAGAAACAGCAGAGGTGTTCCAGTGCATATGTCTAATTCATGTCTTCTGAGAACTTGGGAAGTAATATGCATATTTAAAAGAAACCTACATTCCACTTTTTAAAATCTCCATAATAAACAACCATTATTTTTTTAGTTGATGTTA
Organism: Grus americana; assembly: GCF_028858705.1. Classification (NCBI taxonomy): domain Eukaryota; kingdom Metazoa; phylum Chordata; class Aves; order Gruiformes; family Gruidae; genus Grus; species Grus americana. The sequence goes on from NC_072852.1 coordinate 105,310,386, forward strand.
ATATAATCAGAATTATTTTTTTTCTCTCTCTCTTTTTTTTTTTTTTAATTTTGACTTCTAACAAATTGGTTTTGTACATTTCTCAGGCATCTCTATGAAAGCTAACTTCTATTCCTGTGTAGGAACTTTAACAAATAAAAAAGGTTGCAGCAGAATTAAAATAATTCAGACAAGGCAGGAAGGATGACCAAAGAAATAGAAGGGATGACTTACACTTGAGGTACGATCAAATACACAAGGACTCTTTAGCTGGGAGAACTGAAAGAAAATATAGCAATGTTTTTTAAAATTGTAACTGATACAGACAACACAAAGCGGGTACAATTGTTCACTGTATTCAGATTAAAAATTTAGCTGTAATTAAATCCAACCGAGAAGAAGCATTTCAAAAAAAGAAACAGCTCTAGGTGTAGTTTCTTGATTTTTAGCTGATTGTGAATTTGTAGGGCCAAAACTTGCTCTCAATGGTGCGAAAGTTTGTGTCAGCTACTGAAATGTGTATGGCCTAAATGGTGTTCTTACTTATTAGTGTGAAATAAGATCACAATTTTTTTTTCTGTTGCTGGTTTACACAGCTCATGGTGTTACAAATTTTGACTATATATGATTTTTATAGATGTATTGGTTGTCTGTGGTAGTGGGGGGCTGCAGGGGCCTCTGTGAGGCGGGGCCTGGGCTGCCCAGTGCTGGGCACAGCCGGTTCCAGCTGGCTCCAACCCACCCACCGCAGGGCACGGCTGGGCCCCACAGCCACCATGGCGGTGCCTCAGGGAAAGCCTGGGTAAGAAAGGGCAAAGTGCTGGACAGCCAGAGAGAGGAGTGAAGGGGAAAAGTGTGAGAAACAGCCCTATGAGCACCTAGGGAGGAGGAGGTGATCCAGGCAACCGAGCAGAGATTCCCCTGCGGCCTATGGAGAGGACCATGGTGGAAAAGGTGTTTCCTGAAGGACTGCAGGCATGAGAGGGATGCTGTTTTAGCCACAAATGCAAAGCACAGCGCCATACAGGCTGCTATGAATAAAGTTAACTTCATACCTTTTTGCCAGCCAGATGTAGTACAACATATCTTTTAATATGTATGATTTTTGCTTCAGCAAAATTAGTAATACCTAAAGGAGGTCACAAGAAATCCATGCATGTAATAAAAATTATGAATAGATACACAAGCTACCCACTCTTGAATTGCTTGAACTGCAAGAAGCTCCCCCATCTCTTCAGTTAGCCCAGAGACAGAGGAGCCATCTCATTGAGGGAAACTGATGTATTGGCTATTAGGCGCTCACATCTGGTGCATGTCCTGTTAAATAAACCTCTCAAGGTGGCAATGATCTGGTTTCAGAGCTTGAAGGGCCTTATAAGGAGGTAAGAATGCTAGAAGTTCTCAGTAATTACAGTATAACTCCCTTGATCCCTCTGTCTCAGTCAATTGAGATGTGTTTTGGCTTAGACATCCCCCTCAAGTTATTTGCAAAAATGTTTAGAGAAGGGCTAGAACAAATCTATGCAGCAACCTCTCTAGAAACATGACTAGATTAATAAATGCCCTCTTTCTTAATTATGTATGAAACCTGTATGTTTGCCTGCTTTTCATCTACTTAACTTGTGAAATAGAGTTCCAGTATCCTGTTGTACCATTTAAGATATGAAATGACAAGTTAAATGCCTTGGAGTCTAACTGCATTGCATCAATTTTCCATAAACAACAACAAAAAAATCTTGTAATCTCATCAAAAATTATCACATTTTCCTTTCCTAAGACCTGTATTCTGCTTATTCATGCTGATTGACATTAATTATAACATCACTCTTTAATAATTTGTTATTTTTTTATACCTGTATTCCTCCTGTGTTGAATTTGTCTGTGGTTTATGTCAGGCTGCCAAGTTTTCCAGTTATCTGGATCACCCTGTTTACCATTAAAGCAGTAATCAAACAGTAGCTTGCTTTTTTTGGCTGGGTGCTAAGGTATTCAGGTCCAGGGAATTGAAATTTCTTGAACTTAACTTTTCCCTAGTTAGTCATGGTAACTGTTTTGTACTTTTTTTTTTTTTTTTACCCATGTGAGACAGGAATAGTAATTAAAATCTAAATTTCATTCAAATGGTTCTACCATTTCCTTCCTGTAACTCACTGTGGCATTCTTTTTGCTATTGGTATCGTTAAGCTCTCCTGATTTAAGTAAAAATTCTCTCTAATATACCTAATATCAGCTTTCCTCCTGACATCATCTATCTTTATAGCTTTTTTTTTTTTTTCCTTTGTATTTTACCCAGTGTAGCCTTTTTTCATTCGGAAAAATGTGAGGTGCCTAGAACTCCTTCATAAGGTTTCGTACATATTTGCTGCTAGTATTCAGATGTTTTTTGTGAAAATTGTTTTTCCAGTTTGATGCAGGCCATAGTAACATTTACTTCAGAGAGAAAGTCCACTCTCAATGACCAAAATATATTTCATTTGTAACAATAGATGTAATTGATTCATGGACTATTGCAGTACTATTAATTTGGGGGCTCAGATACTTGTTTTCTGCCAAAATGATGCCTTATTATGTTAAATTGAAAATGAGAATGGAAGAAACTTCAGCAGAAAGTTCTAAAACTTGCAGGTTTCTCTGTTGAGAGAGATCCCAGAAGGGAAGAGGGAAAGCTTCACAATAAGGTAGAAGAAACAAATCAGTATGTAGCCTCCTACAGAAGGAATAGAGAATGAGAAAGGCTAAAAGGAACAAAATACTAAGAACCTACAAACAGTATGATTGTCTCAATGACATTTAAAATGGATTCCTGAAGCCTCCCAAATAGGGAATTGAAATGTTACCTTGAATTTTAAGCAGAACTTATTTATGTTGAGGAAACATAATGATCACAATAAAGCTAGTTTAATAATGGATTTGTTCTTTAAACTGCTTGAGATAAGCAATAACACAAGTTAGTGTTATAATATTATCATGTATTAGTTATAACTGTACTGCTATAGAGATGATGTTCTGCCTTCTAATTCACTAGAGATGCTATGTTTGAGTGTCAGTGAAAGTAGAAGAGAATTGCTTGTTAAAAGAACGCTAAAATATGTCTTGTCACTCTGTTCCTCCCAAGTTTTAGTGAAGTAGTGCTGATCCTGTAGTTTAATATTGTGAAAAACAGCTGCTTCTGACCTTAACATTTTTATTTTAAAAGATTATGTTTTAAGCTTTCAAAGCCATAAACTAAGCCTTTTAAATAAAACCCTAAAAGGTTAAGGTGCAGATCTTCATCTATTATAAACTGTCATCTCTCCAAAGAAGTCATCAGACAGATTAAGTCTTCAAAATGTCAGTCAGTCATGCTTTTTTGTTTGTGGCTGGAAATGACTTAATCATTATTATGGTGTAAATGCATAGAGACTCTTCCATTTTCCCTCCTTGTGTACTCCGTGCTCTTAGCAAGTAAGCATAGGTCTAAAGTACCAGAGTACAAGGTGGATTTGAGAGAGATTTTGGAAATTAAGAAGGCTGTTTTGACGAGGTGATATCTTTATTGGCTGATGAAGGTGCCCATGAAGTGAGTGTAAAGTACACCTTTGTTGCTGTGCAGCGCTTTCCCAGGATGGCTCAGGTTCAGAACAGGCAGCCTACCCTTTTTTACAGTGCTGCTATCTCTAGGCGGAGAGAGAAAGAAATTCCTAGAAATGATGATTTTCCACTTCTAAAAAAAGTCAATTAAAGGACCCTTTCTGAAGGCTTCTTCCTTTTAATTGCAACTCTCCCTTTATGGGGTAAGGGAGCTCAGCAGTTTGCTGCTCACATTGCAATGAAATACAAGGGAGATACAGACATCACTTGGAAATTGCAATCTACAACAAGCTCCTGCTACACTGACTTTAAATGTATTTATTTAAAAAAAAAATAATTCTGATCAGTGACATAAATTTGCTGCAGACTTCAGCTAATTCAGTTTGCATCAGTGAAGAATTTGGTCAGCACCATTGAAGATGCAAGTCGTGCCATTGTTGGTGTATAGCGCAGCTTTCTCCATTGTCCAGGTGTGCCCAGCATTACACATAAGTAACCATATGTTCTATTAGCTATTTGTAGCTATTGTTCCAGCAAGAGACATAATGATAACTTTAAGTGCCT